>NC_141208.1:10010000-10662500 GCF_054491065.1 Syngnathus leptorhynchus | reverse complement strand
AAATCATTAAATCCATCGATCACATTCCTCGTTCTTTATGTCAACAACACCGCGCGTGCGCTGCAGAGATCTAGTATATAACTATATTGTAGCGTTAACAAAGTACCAGGAAAGACGTGGGTTTGGTAAACGGCTCTTTATTTGACAATACAAGAGTTCAACGAGCCAACAACTACTGAACTTCCAGCCACGGAGGTGGAAGAGGGCTCCATAGAATAAGAGCGAGTGTGCGTAAAAGCCATGTCCGAGCCCCATCCACCGTCCCCGGACAGCCACCCGGCCGAGCGCCGGCCCCCGACTTTCATCCACAGAGGTGAAAGAGAGCTCCCGTCGAGAAGGACCGGGCGTGCGTAAAAGCCACAATAGTTTTTCAAATCTTCTGTGTCACTCCAAATCATTAAATCCTTCAAACTCTTCGTCCTCTGTGTCACTTACAAACAAAGCCGCTAATGATGCCGGTAGTACGTGGGGCCCTTCGTCATCCCGTGATCGAATCCTTTGCCCTTTATGCCGCGCGGCACGGGTGACGTCACTTGCAATTCAAATGACAGTAATCCCTTGCTACATCGCGGCTCGTTTATCGCGGTTTCACTACATCGCGGATCTTTGAATTTTGAAAATTTGTAAAAAAAAAAAAAAATCACATATAAGTCGCTCCTGAGTATAAGTTGCCCCCCCACCCAAACTATGACAAAAAAATGCAACTTATAGTCCGGAAATTACGGTAAATAAAACAGAATACAATTATTTGCAAATCCTTTTTAACTTCTATTTAAAATGCTACAAGATACTCTATGTTCAAATTGTTGAACGTTGAAACACAAAGTATGACCGAGACCCTGCCTGGACAAAATAAAATAAAAAAATATATATCATTTATCATTGTAGTCTGTTTTTGTTTACATTTTACAAAATGCCCCGACTTCATTTGAACTGAGGTTTGTGTTTCAGTTAACTGTTTTTTTTTTTTTTTATACTAAAGTCACAGTTTGAAGGGTCAGAAGATGGCCCAGAGATGTTTTATTGAGGAGGAAGTTCCAATCAGAGCTCTGAAGCCTGAGATGTTTCCTTACAACCTGGAAACATGAGGAAGCTTTGAATTAGATTGGTGGGGGGGGTATATATTTGTATTTGTAAATAAATGGAGAAGATACTGTTTATACATAGTTAGCTAAAGTTCCTATGAGCAAAGTGAGTTGTACCTCTGTTGTGTTGTGGATTCATAGTTATCCAACATCTGGGTGCCGGCAACCTCCAGGTTCCAGTCACATATCTCTAGCAACTTCAAACACTCAGGCCTGCTCCTCAGTCCCAAACAAAACAACTGCTCCACCTACGAGCAAACAAACCAGCCATTGAAAATCTGAGCAGAATTTTTTAATAGTAGCACAGGACAATGGAAGCCTGCAAGCACATTTTCAAATTGCTTCGTCCAAATACACAACCATTGTTTAGATTGAAACCAAAACATCTTGATGGCCATTTTCTTTGTCTTCAAAACTTTTTGATGGTTGTTATCAAATGTTTAATTGCTCCCTTGCCAGGCACACATGGCTTTTATTTACAGAAAGTACGCTGCACAGCGGTCGCAGACACAACAAGAGAGGAGGGAGCTGATGAAATAGTGCATTTACAATCTGTTCATCAGTCCCAATGGTCTAATTTTCCCAGAAGGCTCAACAAAGCCCCGTAATGGCCGAAGCGGAATCCACGTTAAAAAAAATGGCCAACTTCAGCTTTCAATGACGACCTGATTGCAGTTACCAGTTACTGTACATAAAAATGTTATTACTGGAAATGCCAAAGGTTGACCTGGAATGCACCAAAGGGGTAGCTGCGAAGCACTTGACCAGCGAGGGCTGCAATTCCCTTACCGCACCAAAAATATGATCTCCATTGCCAATATTTTAATGGATTGTCATCGTTGGACAATACACTTGTGGATGAGGCTGTTAAGTTTTGCTTTTTATGTGGGAACTTTGACTCCGTAGTTCCGAGCAATAATTTATGTCTGAAATGTAATTGAAATTTCCTTAGCTTTTTATGTGGGAACTTTGACTCCATAGTTTTGGGCAATAATTTTTGTCTGAGATGTTAATATTTCCCTTGGTTTTCTGTAACAGTCAATCATGTGAGGTGATGGAGGGAAAAATATTAAATAGACTGAATGATGGCAGCCCTCAGTTTGAAGAAAAAGAAGCATGAATCATTCACTGTCAAGGCCATATCAGCGGGATCCACCCCTCACATTATCAGCCAAAATGATGATTGGTAATGTTGGCTGATGAATGTAGAAGGTGGTAATGATTGGAAAAGAGCAATTTTCTGTATTGCATATTAATAATACATGTTCTTACCTTCAGGTAGTGCACAGCTTTCTCAATGTTCCCATTGTGGTTCTGGAGGGCAGTTTGACACTCTTCGATCGTCACACCGTGAACTGCCTCTTGCACCTGCAATCAAGAATGAGAATATACAATGAATCAATTACAACAATAATCTGATGGCAATACCTGAAGTGTAATTGTAATTATTGTTACGCCAAGAACCAGTACCATATTGTGAGATTTAGTGAGTAAAGAATGACAATACCATAATTCCACATAGCGGCAGCAAAAACACACACAAATTACCTGTAGTGTTTAAAAATATGATTTTTTTTTTTTTAATCAATTCTGTACGATAATGCATTGAACATTAACAACATGTCAACGATGACAGTCGCAACACGGTATCATAGTGTATGATTTACTTTTCCAAAGATAACAATCAGACAGTTATTCAATACAAATACGTTTGTGACTGACTTTGACACTTCAAAAAGTCAAGCAAATAAAAGTTAGCATTACCACTTTGACTCGGTCAGCTGAATTTTCCAATCCGTCTGTCCTGGGACAGTAAGTGATGCCCGCTGGTGTTGTCAAAGCCTCAGCACAAATACCAGAGAGGCTAACTGATGTCTTCATTCCTGTCCGTGCTCCAAGATTGTTGGTGAAATTAGTCTTCAGCTCACCCAGCGGGGCAATCCCCTGTCCCTGAGCCTGCAAAGTGCTGAGCAGCATCGGTCGCACCGTAGCGGTGTTAGCTTGCTGTACGCGTCTGTCCTCGGCGGTGCTGCCGGTCAAGCTCTCGGCCTCCTTGAAGAAGCGGTCATATTTGTCAAGGTAGGGCGGCCTCTCCGGCAGAAGGTAATAGTGAGTGTTACTAACTTTACGTCCGTCACGGACTATGGGGAGGATGCAGGGGCCCTTGTTTACAAAGTCCTTCCCCTGTGCCTGAATCACTTTGGGTGCAGCGTATTTGGGATCCGAAGCAAAGCTGTGCGTAGTTGGCATGAATTTACCTGGAGAGGTGGAGAGGTAGGAGGTGTGTGGGGGGGGGCAGGGGGTGAGGGCAACTGGCATGCTGGTGGGGCTGACAGAGTAAACTCTCTGCTGTGGTGAGCCCACCTCCTGGCCTCTGGGGCTGGGAGTCCTGGAGCCAGGCTGCGACAAAGGTTCTCTGGGAGGAATTTGCGGTGGCCGATCCTGCTCCGAGCTTGAAATGTCATCGGTGAGGTCGGCCGGGGTCGGGGACAGAGAGAGGTCCCGGGACCAACGAGCAGAGGAGTAGTCGCCCTTTTTAATTGGCCGAGGGGGAATAGGGACACGAGGAGGGATCTGGGGTTTATTCTCAACGTGTGCCTGCAGGCTTGAGGCTGAACTCGGGACGTTGAGCCTCCTCATGCACTCTTGTTGGAGTTCCTGGAATATTTCTGCAGACTGGGAGAATGAGGTAGTTGGGCCCTGGCTGTGCTTGCTGGGGATAAAGAGGTTATCCTCCAGGCATGGTTTGTTCGTAACTCTGGAGACACGGGCCACGCCCCCTGCTTCCTGTCCACAGGGAAGCTCCTCCTCTGGGAAGCGAACATTCTTCTGCTCCTCACTGTGCTGCTGTTCCATGCCGTTGATGGAACTCACCTAAGATAAAAACGAAATGTAATGAAAACTGCATAAATATAGTTACTATTATTATTCCACTAGTAAAAATCCAAATGTGATGTGCATAACTTTTTTATTTTATTCTTTAACAAGAAGCCCAATGGCAACATTTTCAACAGCTGTTTGCCTCGTAAATCGATGATGTCTACTTCTATGCTTTTCTGTGACTTCCGGTCTCTCTGTGGCTCTACAATTATGACACTGACACTTTAAGATCACTTCTCTCTGACAACATCCTGCAATGAAAGTCTTGTTGAAGAGTAGTAATAAGTCACCTTGGTCACAAAAATGTCAGCAACATGATGAATTTCTAGTTTTCATTTCTATTTGAAACAGCAAATTTTATTTACATATCAAAAACGGTTTTTTTTTTTTTTTGTTTTTTTTTTGCCATTCAGCTCCTTTGCAGAGGACCGGAAGTTGTGCAAAAATGTACAGAAATTTTCCAAAAATTGTTAAAAACATTAAAGAGGGGCAAAAATAAGCCTTTGATGGGTAAAAAGGTGTCTTAATTTTGTATTACAACTGAATTTAAAGAGGCCTTTGTCATTATTTACATCCGACATGCAATTGGGCGATGGATTGTAGTAACAGGTCCTACCGCACCTCCATATCATCTTCATCTTGGGCGACGTCGTCATACTCCGGGGGCGGGGGTAAAGGCCGTGCATCCCAGTCTACTACCGGCGTGGGGTGAAGTGGGCGGGGCAACGACTTGGAGGAACTCTGAGGAGGTGTTCTGTCCAAGAGGTTCTCAGCTCTCAAAAACAGCTTTGCGACACTTGGGATTTCAACCACAGGTGTCGGGGAGGGTGCGGGCGAGGGAAAGTCTTCCCCAAAGTCAATGAGGGACACTTCTCTCCCAGTCTTGTCAGTGCCCCATTTGGAAGACGAGACCCGGGTCGTCGGGCGAAGTTTGACAGAACCGATTTTCCCAAGTGACAGTCTCTTCAATTCTGCAGATGTCAAGTCCTCATCCTGATACACTGCATCGTAACAAGGCTCTGAGGAGGAACGTGCAAAATAATTCATTACTTTTGTGGGATTGAAAGATGAGTTCACACCAAAACAAAAGAATGCGTGGCACATAGTTGGGGCACCTGATAGCGAGGTTCGGTGAGGGGAAGGAGACAATGACGTTATAAAATTGGAAATAAAAGTAATGGGAGAGTCACTGCGCAAAAAGAAAACAAGAGAAAAAATACATGAGGTGTTACCTTTGAAGCGTGGAGCTAGAAGGGAACAGAGAGGGCAGGAGCAATGGGTGAAGAGCTGCTGAGAGAAAGCAGACTTACTCTTGATTACCATGCTTGGTTGAGGGGGGTGAGGAGGAGGCTTCTCTGGAAACAAAATACAGCCACCGCAGTGCAAGGATTAAAGGGGGGGGGGGGGGGGGGGAAGGACAGCAAGTACGTCAGAAAAGATGCCATTTGAGTTAAAGTCAGGAAGTAAAAGGATTTTTCAGAAATTCAAACACAAAATAAGGATAGTTACAAATCAAATTAAATGTAATAACTTTTTGGACGTCTGGAGAGGAACATCAATTTAAGAATATGATGGTAGTAACAGACCAAAATATAAAGAAAATTAAAGAATAAACGTTGCAGTTTTCTTTTGGATCCCATTCACACGCGACAATTTAATATCTCCAATTAATCTACCATGCATGTTTTTGAAACGTGTCAGATTAAAGCCAGAGGTAAAGCCACACATGACTCAACTGCTGAAATAAAATATTATTCGTATTAAAATTAATGCTATATAGAAATACTACTGTTAAAGGAGCAACAAAGTAAAAAAAAAAAACATTGGTAAAGAGACCGAAATGATCATCAGAAAATAAGTGATGGTCACGTTATCATTGACTCACTTTTGGCCCGGCTGGGTAGCTGAGTGGGCCGAGCTGCACTTAAGTCCAAACCGAGAACATCGGGAGGATCCATCGGATTCCCAAGATACAAACTGGGAGGGAGGAGGGGGCATAATTAGTTGAGCTAGGCACAAGAAATGAAATACTGCCATCTACTGGTAAAAACCTCACAGTGGGTCTTTTGTGGTCAATTTCCTGCTAATAAAAAGTGCCCCGAATAAAAAGTATCTAGACCTAATTCGAGTGACTTGTTGGCCATAAAACAATAAGAAGTCTTTACTCATCGATCTTGTCAGGGAAGCCCCAGCAGCGATGAGGGTTGGCATCCCCGTGGCCGGTGTGGATGAAGCTGTTCTTGAGTGGTTGGCTGATGTCATGGGCTGACAAACCTGCCACAGAAGTCACCACATGGCGGGGAAACTCTCCCACTTTGAGGGTGCGTTGGTTTTGACCTCGCCACCAATAGTTCTCAGCTCTGAAATATTTAACAAAGAAATGATCAGGGAACTGAAAGTGAAAATAAGATTTTTTTTGTATTCAACAAAACAAAACAAAAAAGGCTCTCACCTCCCCTCAATGATTGTGATGACATCATCGGTCTGAATCAGGAGCTTATCTTGCTCATCAAAGTCGTGCAGGGCACACATGACCGTAGGCATGGTCTGAAACACATGCGTGCACTTCAGACACAAATGCAAACAAGCACCATGGCATATTGAGGCGTCATCTAATGAGAGCATCAAAATGTTCAAAATAATTGCCACTAAAGTGAGGTTTTATTTGTGTGGGTTTATCTTTTCATTATATTGTATATTTATAATTTTCAGAAAGTGCTAATGTCATTTATTGCTTTATTTGTGTGTATTTAACTTGGTGACTAAATAGAAATTCATATTTTATTTTATTTCCTGCAAAAATGTTGCTGGCACAGGTGAATGTTCTTTCTGCAAACGCTTTAATGTCCGCTAGGTGTCGTTAAAGGTAAATTTCAGTAAAGAGACTCTTCAAGCTTGACATTCACGTTACTTTTCTCTGGTATTGTTGAGCGTATCAACCCCCCGAGAATGCTAAAGCAGTCGCTTCCGAAAAGTTGCCAATTTACCTCAAATAGGAACTCCCGTAGGTTTACAAAAGTAGGTCTGTCATCTGATTTATGTGCCCAGCACTGCAACATGACATTGTAAATATCCTGCGGACAGTCCTCTGGCTTAGGAAGGCGTTCATTTTCTTTATCAATTTTATGCAGAATCTGGAAGAGAAAAAAAACTTCATTAAATACCGTATTTTCCAAACTATAAGGCGCCTTATATATGGACCAAGTTCCAGCCCGCGTCTAAATTTAAACTGGCCCGAAGCATTGTGTCATAAAATTAATCAAAAGTGGCCCGCTGAAGACTATGAATCATGAATCAAAAAGACTATGGATCATTATTTTGTGATTATAAAGTAATTTGTTGCTTCTGAAGTTGAAATAAAAAAGATAAAATGGAGAATGATTTGATTTGGATTCAAAATCTGACATGCTGCAACCTGGCCTGTTTACTGCAGTCACAAACACCAATATCACCCTTCTTATTCATACAACAATAACAATAAAACAAACTTAATACATCTAATAAAAAATTCATTCAACTTTCATAAAATTGTTAATTTGTTATTATTTTAATCTTTAACTTTTAAAGTTTACTGATCCATCTGACTGTTTTGTTTTGTACTTATTAAAGTACCGTAATTTTCGGACTATAAATCGCGTTTTTTTTCATAGTTTGGGTGGGGGGGCGACTTATACTCAGGAGCGACTTATGTGGGTTTTTTTTCTCCAAAATATTTACTTGATCATTAACACATTACTTACTAGTACAGTTGATCACCTCACATATTATTTTTAATACACTGAAAAAAACGAATAAAGCAATTCACACTTTAAAGCACAATATTCAAGTTCATGAAACAAATAAACAAAACAAAACAAAAACAACTGAAAAAGAAATATAGTTATTTTCAAACTAAACGAGGGTGATTTAAATTTCACCATTGGCCGTGACGCAACAACTGGGAGGGGAAAGCGCTGTTTTATTTTAGTTTTTAAAAAGCACAGGTCTGGTGAAGAGAATTTAGTGTGGTGATGTAAAAAAAAAAAAACAAACAAAAAAAAAAAAACAGTAGGGGCAGCAATGCAATTTAGGATGCAAGCTCTGCTTGTGATGGACAGCATGCGAGCACACATCACGCCAGACATGCAAATCACGAGTCCGACGGCGTGCGTACGCGGCATTGTTTACACGATCGATGATCGATGTATTTTATGATTTGGAGTGACAGATGGTTTGGTAATATTGTTGCTATATGATAGTTATTTGAAATATACTTTATATATCGTTATATGGGTCTGTGGAATAATTAGATATGCAAATCACGAGTCGGACGGCGCGCGTACGCGGCATTGTTTACACGATCGATGATCGATGTATTTTATGATTTGGAGTGACACAGATGGTTTGATAAACGTGTTATTTATGTAATAATCATTTGAATAACACTTAATGTTACGTTAGGCCCGTTCTCAGCCACTCGTTTGTGTATGTCACGTTAGCATACCGTATCGTTTAGCCTGTTGTTGCTGGTTCGTGTCTGTTTTTGGTGTTGGATTTTGACAAATACATTTGCCGCAAAAGTGCGACTTATACTCCGGAGCGACTTATATATGTTTTTTTTTCACGTTATTGTGCATTTTATGGGTGGTGCGATTTATACTCCGGAGCGACTAATAGTCCGAAAATTACGGTAAGCTTTACATGTTTATTTTGTGTGTTGTGTGATATTAACATTAATGATATATCGTTATTGTTTTCACTAGTTCAAGTTATTATATTGTGATTGCATTAATGGTGCGTCTTATAGTCCGGTGCGCATTATATATGGACACAGTTTTAAAATGGGCCATTTATTGAAGGTGCGCCTTATAGTCCGGTGCGCGGTATACATAAATAAATACATAAATACGGTATACAAATACCGCAAATACTATTTGCAGCATTTAGGACTTTATATCGTTATATGGGTCTGTGGAATAATTAGAAATGCAACTTACAACGGGTCCGACGTCAGCATATGCGGCGCATACGCGGCATTGTTTACATAAAGCAAGATCGATGGATTTAATGAATTGAAGTGACACAGATGCTTTGACAAACGTGTTATTTATGTAATACTTACTTGAATAGCTGAATGTTACCTTAGGCCCGTTCTCAGCCACTTCCTGGTTCACCTCAAACTTCCTTAAACTAAACAGCGACAAAACTGAGGTAATCCTTATAGGTTCCAAAGCTTCTCTCAATAAACAACCCTGTTTTACTCTCACCATTGACACCTCCTCGGTTTCCCCTTCCCCTCAGACAAAGAGTCTGGGTGTCGTCCTTGATTGCAACCTATCATTCAGCACCCAAATAAACAACACTATCCGTTCCGCTTATTTTCACCTCCGTAACATTAATCGCCTCCGCTCATCACTCACCCCATCCAGCGCTGCTATCTTAGTCCACTCACTTGTCACCTCTCGCTTAGATTACTGCAACTCCATCCTTTTTGGTCTCCCTCAAAAACTCCTCCATAAATTGCAACTGGTCCAGAACGCTACTGCTCGCATTGTCACTAAAACCACTGTCTACCATCATATCACTCCCGTTCTACACCAACTTCACTGGCTCCCCATAAAACAGCGCATTGATTATAAAATTCTCCTTCACACATTCAAGGCCATCCATAACCTTGCTCCTCCATACCTGTCAGACCTCCTTCATGTACACAGTCCTACCCGGTCTCTCAGGTCTGCCTCCAGTATCACCCTCACTGTCCCCTCATTTCATCTGTCAACTATGGGGGCCAGAGCCTTCAGTTGCTCTGCCCCTCGCCTCTGGAATTCCCTCCCCCCGGACATCAGAAACATTGACTCTATCAAACTTTTTAAATCTCACCTCAAAACCCACCTGTTTAGGCAGGCATTTGTCTAAGTTTATTGCTCTGCTCAAGAGGTCTCTTTTCTTTTAGACTTCTTTTCTTTTAATTGTGTCGATTTTATGTGTGTTCGGCGACCTTGAGTGCCGTGAAAGGCGCCATACAAATAAAATGTATTATTATTATTATTATTATTATGGGTGGTGCGACTTATACTCCGGAGCGACTAATAGTCCGAAAATTACGGTAAGCTTTACATGTTTATTTTGTGTGTTGTGTGATATTAACATTAATGATATATCGTTATTGTTTTCACTATTTCAAGTTATTATATTGTGATTGCATTAATGGTGCGTCTTATAGTCCGGTGCGCATTATATATGGACACAGTTTTAAAATGGGCCATTTATTGGAAGTGCGCCTTATGGTCCGGAAAATACGGTATACAAATACCGCAAATACTATTTGCAGTTTTAGGACTTTTTTTTCTTCTTTTATATTAGAAAAAAAGATTATTTATTCCCTAAATACATTGACTGCTTAACTGAAATGTTCCTAAATGCACGTATCTAACTACCTGGCTCCCATTGAGGCCTAACCAAGGCTCCTGGCCTTGTGTGAACATTTCCCATAGAGTCACACCAAACATCCACGTGTCAGTAGCATGAGAAAAGGTTCTGGTCTTCAGACTCTCAGGGGCGCACCTGTGGTACAGAAAATATATATTTTTAAATTATAATATAATATAATAAAAATAAGATAATATTAGAGTCTAATAAATCGGATCCTTTGCAATTTGAAAGCTCATGAGCTCCGATTATTGCTTTCACTCACCATGCAAAGGGAACCTTGCGGTGTTCCTGCATGATATAATGCTCATGATTGTTGGGTAGTGCCCTCATCAGGCCAAAATCGCCAATCTTCACTCTGAGAGCTGATGCCAGCAAGATGTTCCTGAACAGACGAGTCACACATTAACCCCAGAGCTTTGCATCTTGAATGACAACAACTAAAGTTCTACAGCACTGAGAACATTTCTCTACTCATTGGTATGCAATTATACCAATTATGCATTCTGAGAGTTGTATGCTGCATTAAGTAACAATATTTCAGTAGCTACTGTAGTGTTTTTTTTTTCCTTTATTGTAATTTAGAATGTATTGTCCATCGACAAGAAATGAAAAGTTTAACCATGGCATGCCTGTCTGCGATGAGATATACAATTAACTCTGACATAATACTAAAGTATGCAAAAACAAAAACTAACTTTGAAAATTAGTGGTGCCTATCGAGGTTTTTCAATTGACTCAATCTGGCCAAGAGCACCCAATATACCAGCCAGCAAGTAACTCATTTAGCCTGTGGGCCAAGTCGCCGTGTAATAGTCTACAAATGTCTGGGTGGAGAAGTGAGAAGCAAAGTCTATATCCATAAAATAACATCAGATGCCATAAAAACAATTTGGAATGGAAAATACGAGCAATTAAGTCCAGAGTAGATGAATATCACCCAAAAAAGATTTAAGTTGCACAGCCCGCCCTGCCTGTTAGAATCAAAAAGTTGACTGTACCTGGCTGCCAGATCCCTGTGTATAAAACGCCTCTGCTCCAGATAGGCCATGCCGCAGGCCACCTGCGCCGCATACTGACACAGAGTGTGGATCAACACGGGGCCTTGCGGATGGACGCAGCGCAAGCGATCCAGCAGAGAACCGAGCGGCGCCAGCTCAGTCACCTGGCACATGGAGACAGAAGAAGAGAAACTCAGTTGAAAAATGAAAGAACTAAAGCACATTAGGCTATTAGAGAAGCGGGAGCTTATGTTGACAAAGTGGCATGACAAAAACAGGAAGGCTATAAGTAATGAGATAGCTCGTAAACTATTTGGCAGTGGAAGGTAGCCCCGTGTTGAAAAGGCAGAAATGCCAGCGGCTATTTCCGCCCCCCCGGTTACACTTGCTCTCCTCCCTTCCTGTTTCTCCATCCTCTCATCACTCTCACACAAAGGCCTTAAGATGCCAGAGCAGATTAGAAGGAACTGTAAGATCACGAGGAGTGAGTCCGACATAAGTATACGTGTCGATGTATGTTTGCATGGTCCTGCCTCTGCGAGTGTGATTCTGGGTGTGCACTACCATCTTCATTGGGTGTGTGAGCACCACACCGTAGAGGCGAATGAGGTTCTGGTGATCCAGCGAGTGCATGGCGTTGACCTCGCAGATGAAATCCTCCAGAGCGTCGGGCTGGCTGAGCACATGCGCCTTTAAGCACTTCACAGCTACATTCATCTGCAAAGGAGGACAGCAACATAGTTTCCCCCTACACAAACATTTTGGCGCAGGGACAAAGGCTCCTCACCAGCTTTCCTGCAGGAGTCAGCCACTCTCCTCTCTTCACAACGCCAAAAGATCCATCCCCTAGCTTTTCCAGGAGAGTCAGGTCCTTCTTTGAGATGAGGCAGGTCAGAGTCTGTTGCTGCTGGCCATCAAGAGGAACATCTCCAGCGGCATATGTGGCCAGGGCCCCCTCCACTAAGCCCAGCGGAGGTGTGGAAGACAGCTTACGGAAAGAAGAGGTGGGCTGGCCCTGCTGGGGAAAGTCTCCGCCATCTGGACGCTTACCACTGAACACCTAGTGAGGCATTCAGAAAAACAACACACTCAATCCAAAATCTGCTCAAGATAACACTGGCATTGAAAGTGTGTGTGTGTGTGTGTGTGTGTGTGTGTGTGTGTGTGTGTGTGTGTGTGTGTGTGTGTGTGTGTGTGTGTGTGTGTGTGTGTGTGTGTGTGTGTCCACCTTGCTCATCCAGGACTTGCGCTTGCACATTGCTTTCCGCCTCTTCACAGCCTCCCACAGTCTTCTCTGCCCTTTTAAATCAAGAGAAAAATATGTCACACCCATGAAGACTCAAATCACAATTGAGAGAATATCTGCAGTTTCTCACCAGGTCGACCCATGCCAATCTTCTCCAGGTCTTCATTCTTGACGTAGTCGAAATGGGAGAGCCGTGTGACATTAAGGTCGTCCCTGATTCGCAGGAAGTATTGGTGCAGCTGGACTTCTATCAGCAGCTCCAGCAGCCAGTCTGTGCCTTCCTCACACTGCATATTGTTGCCCAGTTTCTGAATGAGGAAAGTATGCATGCAAATCTGCAGAGTTATAGCTGCAGATACTATCCATAATCTACATAATATATGAACCCAAAAAGCATTCCGCATTAGTTATAGGCCTTCACGTCAGTCAACACGTATGTGTTGCTTCACCACACAGGGAAGAAGATGCAACTTCATTTCCTGCCTGGCCTCTTTGCACAGCCGTGTCAAAACTAAGGGCTTGGACGAAAATAACCGTCTACTACTAGCTGGAATATTGTGATGCAACAAGGGCTGCAATTTGCGCTTATTTTAATAATCTGTTGATTAATGGGTAAATTGGATTTAAACACATTTGAATCATTTCCATTCTTTTATTCAAAACAAGACATGATTGCAAATTGTCAGTGCAGAAAATGCACAGACATTAATTAATTATGACTCAGTTCCTGGTTGGTCCCTCACATGTCGTTAAATTGAGAACAAAATGTTGATCACTGCACAACAGCCCAAAGCACACAAATAAATTAACTATTGTGCAGTTTTCATCTTCAGTGACACTTCAAAGAACCCAAATCAAGCAAATGTACAACCAGTGAATCCTTGGAGGCCGTTTGTCCCCAGATTAAATATAGATCTAGAAAAGCACACTTTAATGACTTCCTAAGGATGTAGACTTCCAGAAGTAGCACACAAGACAGAATAGCAGTTCTCCTTCCTCATGATGGTGGAGAAATGTACACATTGACACAAACACAGAAATACAAAAGTCATGACCCGTATCAGATAGATTATGCAAAAACAAGTCTCCAAGAGGACAGGCTGGTCCAGCTGCATCAATCTTTCCGACTACACGAGCCAAACAAACTTACTCGATATACATGAAAGTGTGCCAGGAACGGCAATGACTTTTTCAGCTTGTCAAAGCGTCGCATTCTAAATTTCTTAGTCCGTAGAAGTTGTGGAGCCAAAAAAATTGTGCTTTGTGGTATTGGCGTGTCCTCCAAAGCATTAGAAGAACTGCTCCCATTCCGAGCTTCCCGGCGTGTGAAAGAATGCGTGGACCGACTCACCGGATCCAGATTGAGGGCTTTGAGGCACAGGGTCTCTCAAAACTGTGTCTAAATCCACAACATTCCATGGCAGGCCAAACCCTCTAAAAGTACGTTCCACTCACTCATAGAGGCAGGAGAGACGCTTCAGTGTGCAAAATAAAACGTAGACTGAGCCAATCAACCAAAATTTGTAGAAGTTCACAAATGAATCCCTCTTCCCTGTGCCCTCCCTTTAGGTCTGAGAAAGTTTCTCTCCTCTCTGGCTCGTTCGCAGTCTGACTCTGCATGCTACTGTCTGTTTGCTTTTTCATTCCGTCATCCAGCGTGGGGCTAAAAATAGGCATTTCTTCTCCCTCGGTCAATCACCCTCCAGTAAGCTAGACAGACTGGAGGTATGCAGCCAGGCTTAGAGTCACAGTTTCATTAATTTTTTATTTTTTTTAAAATTATTATTATTTTATTTTTTTTGTGCAACGTATCTCAGGCAAAATAACTCCCTCTTGAGCGCACTCTTCTGTGATGAAACACCTCCTCTTTGGCCCCTCTCATATGCCACCTCTTCCAAACTTTTCTCAGAGCTTGTCACCCAGTTCTTCCGCCCACCCTCTTTCTCTGGAATCAGCCGGCCAGTGCCGTGCAGAGAAGCACACACGGTGCAGAAGACAGAGGCGTCATGGTATTCTGCCCCAAAAGGGTCGCATTCAACTGTAGGATGGAAAGCTTGCTTCCTGTGATGCAATCACCATCCCACCGCTCGCCCCCTCTCCAAACATGCACACACAGTAACCCCACTCCCTTCATTGCACTTTGTGAAAATAAAACATGGCGCAGATTTGAATGTATTCAAACATACACTGGATTTTTTTCATGTTTTTATGAACAGAACCGAGTTCAATATGTTGGACATTCCACGTGTCCACTTTTTTAACTCGCTCCCCCAAGCGTGTAACGTCATGGCATTTGCCTGTTTATTTGGTGCCGCCCTTTATTTCCGGCTTCTAATCCTCGAAAAATGTTATTTCTCTCTCCAATTTGGCTGACTAAAAACAAACCCTTAGCAGCTACTTCCTAACTGACATAAAGTTAGACCACTACATCATCAGAAAGCATACTAAACTCTCATAAAGAGAGGTTAGATTTAATTAATTAATTAACAATAAACTACAGACAGACAGACAGAGACACACACACAGACAGACAGACAGACAGACACAGACAGACAGACAGACACACAGACTGAGCTTGAAAAAAAAAAAGCATTTCCACTACCATTCCTTTGCTGTCAAGTTGCGCTCAATATGAAGTGCACTTTTTTTTCTTTCCTCACAATGGCTTTCGCAATTTTTGGTGATAAGTGAAACGCCCCTTGGTCCCCTTTCATATTTTAGGGGTGCTGGGGTGGACCTCTCCTGGACCACCTACGCTGCGTCGCTGGCGAAGAAAGCTCAGTGCCACCTATACTTTCTGCGGAAACTCAGGCGAGCAAGTGCTCCTCCTGCCGTCATGACCACATTCTACCGTGGCACCATTGAGAGCGTCCTCTCCAGTTGTATCGCTATGTGGGGTGGTTGCCACACTGAATACAACATGAAGGCCTTGCAGCGCATAGTGAACACTGCTAGTAAGATCATTGGGGCTTCGGTCCCCTCCCTGAAGGATATTTGCACCTCCCGTCTCACCCGCAAGGCGACCGCGATTGTGTGATGTGAGTCACCCCGCTCACTCTTTGTTTGATCTCTGCCCTCTGAGAAGAGGTACAGATGCCACTACACTTTTTTTGGTTCTTTTATCACAAACAATTTTAATTTTAGGTTATATTACCTGACATGTTTCGGCATGTACTTCCGCCTTCATCAGACTCTGGACTCTGATGAAGGCGGAAGTGATTGACAAGGGAAACAAAATGAACTTAGTACAACTAACAGGTACAGATGCCTGCGCTCCCGCACCAGCAGACTCACCAACAGCTTCATACTCCAAGGATCCTGAATTCTCTCCCCCCTCCAACCTCGCTATATTTGCGCTATATTCTGGCTGTCTGCTGTATGCACGCTTGCTCCATTTTGCTCCTCTTATTTGTCTATTTATTTATTTATTTATTTATTGTTTATTTATTGGGTTATTTGCTTATTCCTTATTCATTGCTCTTGTCTATTTGTTTTTACTCTTTGTGCTATTTACTGTATGTGTTGTGTAATGTGTCGAGTCACCGTGGGACGGTGGGAAACGTAATTTCGATCTCTTTGTGTCTTAACGTGAAAAAATCTACAATACAGCAGACTTTGACTTGACACACAGACACACCAACACACACACACCCCGACAGACAGACACACACCCCGACAGACAGACACACACCCCGACAGACACCCAGACAGACAGACAGACAGACAGACAGACAGACACCCAGACAGACAGACAGACAGACAGACAGACAGATAGACACCCCGACACTCAGACAGACAGAGACCCCGACACCCAGACAGAGACCCAGACAGAGACCCAGACAGACAGACAGACAGACAGACACCCCGACAGACAGACAGACAGACACCCCGACAGAGACAGACAGACAGACACCCCGACAGACAGACAGACACCCCGACAGACAGACAGACAGACAGACAGAGAGACACCCCGACAGACAGACAGACACCTCGACAGACAGACAGACAGACACCTCGACAGACAGACAGACAGACAGACACCCCGACAGACAGACAGACAGACACCCCGACAGACAGACAGACAGACACACCCCACAGACAGACAGACACACCCCACAGACAGACAAACACCCCGACAGACAGACACCCCGACAGACAGACAGACACCCCGACAGACAGACAGACACCCCGACAGACAGACAAACATACAGACAGACACCCGACAGACAGACAGACACCCCGACAGACAGACAGACACCCCGACAGACAGACAGACACCCCGACAGACAGACAGACACCCCAACAGACAGACAGACAGACAGACAGACAGACAGACCGACACCCCGACAGACAGACAGACAGACAGACACCCCGACAGACAGACACCCCGACAGACAGACAGACAGACCGACACCCCGACAGACAGACACCCCGACAGACCGACAGACCGACAGACAGACAGACAGCCCGACAGACAGACAGCCCGACAGACAGACAGCCCGACAGACAGACAGCCCGACAGACAGACAGACAGAGCCCGACAGCCCGACAGACAGAGCCCGACAGCCCGACAGACAGACAGACAGACACAGACAGACCGAACGACACCCAGACAGACAGACAGCCCGACACCCAGACAACCCGACACCCAGACAGACAGACAGACACCCCGACAGACAGACAGACACCCCGACACCCAGACAGACAGACAGACACCCCGACAGACAGACAGACAGACAGACAGACATACAGACAGACACCCCGACAAACAGACAGACAGACAGACAGACAGACAGACAGACAGACCGGCACCCCGACAGACCGACACCCCGACAGACACCCCGACAGACAGACACTCCAACAGATCGACAGACACCCTGACAGACCGACAGACAGACACCTCGACAGACAGACACCCCGACAGACCGACAGACACCCCGACAGACAGACACCCCGACAGACAGACACCCCGACAGACAGACACCCCGACAGACCGACAGACAGAGACCCCGACAGACCGACAGACAGACACCTCGACAGACCGACAGACAGACACCCCGACAGACCGACACCTCGACATACAGACACCCCGACAGACACCCCGACCGACAGACAGACAGACAGACACACACACAAATATTCTAAGCTATTGGGATGTAAGTCTTTAGCAAACAGTGCCTTCTTGATTCCCGGCATAAAGTGAGAACCACATGTGGCTGCTCATTTAGATCATTGAAACATGTTAATTTCACAGAATGTGGCAGGAAAACAACAAAATAGAAAAAAAAACTAACATTAAGTTGGTTCATCAGGATGCAACGCAAAGACAGTAGTACCAAAAAGATTTCTCAGATTTGATGATACGCGTATATAAATTGCCATGACAACACCGCAATCCACCCATTTGGCAGTGACAAAGCAACATGGAGTGTTGTGTTGTGTGGCTCATGGCTGTGATTTACATCCACAGCTTGAATATCAGTGCAAGGAATGGATCACAATGGTGCCAGCTGCCTCATCCCTAAGTCGATAGGACCAGTGAGGATTACTTTAATGGTCAGCGTGTCAATCTGCTGCTGCAAACTAGTGCCACCAGGGTGCATCTAATCTAACGCCAAAACTGCCAAAAAAATGCCAAAACTTGAATGACAAAGAAATGTGTGTCTTAATCCTTGTTAGCTGCAGGTTTAGCTCAGAGCTAAAATTCAGTTGTTTTTTTTAACCCAACTAAGTCTTCCATCGACTTGCCCTCTGCTCTTTCATCTTTACATGATCAAGTGTCATGGATAAGGCCAATAAAATACAACTTTATTTATACGGCGCCTTTTTATAACAGCTGCATAATGATGTACCTCATCATCATCGCTCGTGCAGTGGCAGTCAGTTTCTGAAGTCTCCTCCAGCTGCTTGTATTCTGCTGTCTCCCCCATGGCAGCACCTCCACATCGGATTGATATTTGCTTCCATGTCCAGCCAGGCCAGCTCAAGTCAAGTAGTCTGTCAGTCACTAACGTCTTCCTTCTGCTTGTCATCCACTGACCAACATGGACTGCTTTTGCATAGCTTGGAGTTTGTTTATATGCTGCGCTGCGATAGTCCCACCTTCATTGTGGTCCTTGTTTTTGGTTGAGTCAGCTTAGACAAAGAGTTCACGGTTCAGTGGTAACAGCTGCGCTCGCTGCCCAGGTGCTGGTCTTTGCAATCGCTGATTTGATGGAGCATTCTGGTGAGCTTGGGAAAACATTTACAAATGCAAAATTTTGCCACAAATTTGGGCTTTTGCCAAACTACAGAATATTTGAAGATTAATAGAAGATATGCTCCTAGCACAATTTACCGTCGCTGATACAAACTTCCTGGATGGTTCAAAGCTGATCACATTCATCTGGTGGTCATTGTTTGCCAGCACATAGAAATCGTTCACTTGGGTCGGTCCTCTTGGCTGGGTTGGAGAGCTGAAGTCGGGAGACCATGTGTGGCACTGAAAGTTGGAGATTCTAAAGGCTCCATTTCCATTGTTCCGCTAAACACATCTTTGACACCGTCCGTCTTGCTTGTCCTTTGAAATGTTTTAGTGCTGACGTATGGTCTTCTTTCATATCCAGCGATGCTCCACTCTCCATTTTTATCTCTGTGGTCCTGTCATGAGTAATAAGTGATTTTCTACTTGCCTGATGTATGACGGTCCAGAAAGACACAAATTCAGTCTGGGGCTATTTAATGCCGCTTTGACTTAAACCGTCTTCTTGATTCCTCGGCTGATGGCTAATCCCATGTTGTTGTTGTCGTCGTCCTCTCTTCCCTCCTCTGAATCCCTAACCCTAACCCTTTAACCTGATTTCCACAGCCCCCATTGATTTGGTGGGTGGCAGCTTCCTCCATTAGCAGGACAAATTCCACCCACCAAAGTCAGCATCGATCCATTTTATGGTCATCCTGATAGAGGGGGCCAATGGCGGCAAGGCAAGTCACGCTTGAGGGAGAAGTAGGCGGGACAAGAGTAACAGGATAGGGAGCCCAGAGTTAATCTTCCATCAGAGGGATAAAAAATAAAAAACCCTGCTATGCTGCTTTGTGTGTGCGTGTGTCAAAAACACCTTTCCCACAACCGGGAAGGTATCAAAGACCATCTGTGAATGGAGATCTGGACATATAGATGATAATAGATTTTTTTTTTTTAAGTGTAATGGGTGCGCGCGCATGCGTGCGTGTGTGTGCATTCAAGTTTGTGTTTTTGGATGCTGTGTTTGTCTTTCCCAAGTTATACGAGTTGAATTGAAATGACAGCACGACCCGCATGAGACTTATTTGAAAGTACATTGGCTATTTATTATTTCCCCTCCATCAAGTGAGACCGAATTCCCGTTGAATTTAGACTTGAAAAACTGTCATTGTGAAATCTGGAAAAACTCTTGCAGCAAAAATCCCGGGGCCATCACCAACAAACCCAACAGCTTTATTTGTCAGGCAACTTGAGCAGAGTCTGTTAAAACATCTAAACGCCTTCTCTTTCCATTTGATGGAGCATCGGAAATGTTATCGGCGCAGCTGCTATGTTGTGAAAAAAGACCATGCGCAGCTTTTGAAGCAAAGGTAACAAGCAAATGGAAAATGGACCGTTGAATGATTGAAGTTCAGCACCCTAATGACTACATTTACAAAGAAGAGCACAGTACGAGTTGCTGGCAGAGATTTCCACTTCAGTTCCATGAGCCTGCGTATGCTACATGCAACACAATTTTCTGGGCTCACGCTGTCTTTCTAGGAAAGGTTGAGCGTGGGAGGTGTTGGCTTTCCCATGTCCTTTCAGGCTCAACAGGTGGGATTCAAGAGGCGATCTGAAGCCTGCTAGCTAGCCGGAGAGCCCCAAAGCCTCGGCTATGTGTGATTATGCCAAGGCCGCAGGTGATGAGCTTTGCAAGTCATCAGGAGATGAAGCTCTCTGTTTTCACTGCAATGTGGGTGCCTGCATGTTCATCCATGTCATGCAGAGGGTTTAAATAAAAATAAATAATAATAATAATAATAAACAACTCACAATAAGAAAAATTATTCCCAGTAGAAAACAATAATAATAACAATAATAATAATAATTAACAACTAACTTACATAATTAAAAAAAATTCTTCCCAGTTCAAAAGCTTTCTTGTTGTGTGTCAAACATTATTTAGTGGGTGTGTTGTGTGTATGCAGTGATATGGTGTCATTCACGTCACTACAATATTGCATCATCACTCTACTGTCCGTGTGTGGGTGTACACGTTCATGTGGTCAATATGCAATCTGCACTTCCGGGTCCCACTTCCATGAAGTGAGGGATTGAGCATAGCACTGCAATATAGCATCATAACTCTACTGTGCGTGTACACGTTCATGTGGTCAATATGCAATCTGCACTTCCGGGTCCCACTCCCATGAAGTGAATGACTGAGCATAGTAGAAGATGAGAAAGACGGCAACACATTGTGGCCTTGAGATTGCACTTTTCAATGAACATACTGGGGCTGTGAAAAAAGCAGAGCGACAATGGAAAGTAGTTGATGGGTTTTTATATAAAATAAAAAACAAAGTTGCACACATATAGTTCAGGAAGAAATGAGTACAGCAGTGGATGGTATGGCGTGCCAGCCAGATCTATGTTCGGGGTTAAAATTACACTCCTGCTTCTCACACGCCCTACACGCCCTACACACACGCACGCGCGCGCACACGCACACACGCACGCGCGCGCACACACGCACGCGCGCGCACACACGCACGCGCGCGCACACACACACACACACACACACACACACACACACACACACACACACACACACACACACACACACACACACACACACACACACACACACACACACACACACACACACACACACACACACACACACACACACACACACACACACACACACACACACACACACACACACACACACACACACACACACACACACACACACACACACACACACACACACACACACACACACACACACACACACACACACACACACACACACACACACACACACACACACACACACACACACACACACACACACACACACACACACACACACACACACACACACACACACACACACACACACACACACACACACACACACACACACGGACTCAGGGAGGCTCCCTTTCCTCCTCTGTCTACTCTGTCAGTCTGAGCCCCCAAGGCCCTCCAAGTATTCAGAGACACTCAATGGTACTGCTATTTTAGGAGCTTTCAGTCCACTCGATGTCCACATCTGTCCATATTCATCTTTTCCCCATTAGCATGTGTTTAATTGTGACTTTGTGAAAAGTGAGCCAATTCACTCATTTAAAAGAAGGCATTCTGACATGGTGACACAAATAATGTACAATACAGTGCAAAGCGTTTTCTTGCCCTAGATAGGCCCACTTAACCTTCTTTGAACTAAGGTCTTGTAGACACAAATATTGTGTGAGCATGACCCACAAAGATTGTGTTAAAGAAAAGATTCTTACCTGTAATATTAAGGCCCAAAAAATGCAGTTGTCCGCCACAGATGCTGATGTCAGGTTGATGAAAAAAGGTCAAACAAACGTAGACAAGGCCCCCAATCCCTTTGCCCAGCTACAAGGCCGCATGGTGATTTCATCTTCATTCATTGGTTAAAAGGAATCCAGGTGTGCATTTCCTGAAAATAAAAATAACTAATAATTCTAATACAAACAAAATTATATCACTCATTTTTTGACAGATTTTTACAAGAGTAGAACATCTTACTAATATAGAAAAAAAACTGTAAATTGCATTTAACCTAACTATTTAACCATTGCTACATTAGAGCGTATACTAGACTTTGTAACAAGCAAGCACAAACTGACATCATACTCGGCTAAGCAAATGTGCACTAGATTAAATAAATAAAACTAAATTCTATAAATCGATAAATTGACCTTTTGACATTTACTCGCACTAACAAACGTAAGGCAAATGAGGTTCATTCAAGAACAGACAACAAATCCGAACATTTCAAAAGCGGCCGACAATACCAAATAAATTCCACAAGATGGTGCCAAAGTAAAACTTTTACCTCTTTTCCACTGTATTCCATAATGTCCAGTCTGTACATTGAGTCATATGTTTTTGTTGGACATTTTTGAAAATTTCCTAGTGAGTGTGTGCATACAGAAAGCAAAGCGTCGCCCCAACACGCACGCGCGCACACGTGCACACACACACACTCACACGCACGCACGCGCACTTAAATACTCTAAGCACATGGTGACATCAGAGTGTTGACAAGAGCAGTTATTTGCTCTGCATGACTACCTCATAGCCAATAACAATGTCCAGTGCTGGATATGAATTGTGTTGACATCGTTGCAATCAAATCAAAGTCTGTGGGAAGAAATGCCAGAGTGATTGTGAATGAATGAATCCATCCGATTCACACAAACAATCCAGGACCAATACCACATAAAGTAGATGAGTCAAAAATTCCACGAGCTGTTGAAACACCAAGTTTACGTCTTCATTGTTTGCTCCACAAATGAAGCCTTTGTGTGAGGGAAAACGCACACGGAATTGTGTACGCAAATTCTACACACTCCGTATTTCATGAATAAATACAAAGAATTCATCTCGCATTCATGAAATGAAAATGTCCAAATGGACCTTTACTCATACGAGTGAGTCAAAAGCAGTCAGCTGCAATAATGTCACATAATAGAGCTCTTTTATGCAACCACGTCAGTGGGCTGAACAGAAAGAAGGTAGTTTATAATACAATATATATACAAATAGTTCTAAAACCAAAAGACCAAAAATTAAGTCAACAAACAAACCAAAACAAGCACACAAAACACAAATGTAACAGAGTGGCTGATTTGTGCTGATTTGAGTGCTGATTTGAGTTACAAAAGTAAAACACTTTAAATGTCAAAATTCATAGTGGAAAAAAAATCACACTGGTGTCACCAGTGACGTTAGAACACGACAAATCCTGCTGTATAACATTACCATAATTTTCTGACTATAAGTCGCTCCGCAGTATAAGTCGCACCAGGCATAAAATGCACAAAGTGAAAAAAAAAAAAAAACATAAGTCGCACCGGAGTATAAGTCGCACTTTTGGGGCAAATTTATTTGTCAAAATCCAACACCAAAAACAGACATGAACCAGCAACATCAGGCTAAACGATACGGTATGCTAACGTGACATATACACAAACGAGGAGCATTCAGAGTTATTCAAGTAAGTATTACATAAATAACACGTTTATCAAACCATCTGTGTCACTCCAATTCATTAAATCCATCGATCGTGCTTTATGTAAACAATGCCGCGTATGCGCCGCATATGCTCACGTTGGACCCGTTGTAAGTTGAATTTTCTAATTATTCCACAAACCCATATAACGATGTATAAAGTATATTTCAAATAACTATCATATTAAAACAATATTATCAAACCATCTGTGTCACTCCAAATCATTAAATCCATCGATCAAATTCCTCGTTCTTTATGTCAACGCCACGCGTGCGCTGCAGAGATCTAGTATATAACTATATCGTAGCGTTAAAGTACCAGGAAAGACGTGGGTTTGGTAAACGGCTCTTTATTTAACAAAACAAGAGTTCAACGAGCCAACAACTACTAAACTTCCAGCCACGGAGGTGGGAGAGCGCTCCATAGAATAGGAGCGGGCGTGCGTAAAAGCCATGTCCGAGCCTCATCCACCGTCCCCGGACAGCCACCCGGCCGAGCGCCGGCCCCCGACTTCCATCCACGGAGGTGAAAGAGAGCTCCCGTCGAGAAGGACCGGGCGTGCGTAAAAGCCATAATAGTTTTTCAAACCTTCTGTGTCACTCCAAATCATTAAATCCTCTTCGTCCTCCGTGTCACTTACAAACAAAGCCGCTAATGATGCCAGTAGTACGTGGGGCCCTTCGTCATCTTCGTCATCCCGTGATCGAATCCTTTGTCTCTTATGTAAACAACCCCCGCGCGGCACGGATGACGTCACTTGCAGTTCAAATGACAGTAATCCCTTGCTACATCGCGGTTCGTTTATCACAGTTTCGCTACATCGCAGATTTTTTAATTTTGAAAATTTGTGAAAAAAATCACATAAGTCCCCCGGCCGGGTCATACCAAAGACTATAAAAATGGAACCCATTGCCTCCCTGCTTGGCACTCAGCATTAAGGGTTGGAATTGGGGGGTTAGATCACCAAAAATGATTCCCGAGCGCGGCGCCGCTGCTGCTCACTGCTCCCCTCTCCCCCAGGGGATGGATCAAAATCACATGGGGATGGGTTAAATGCAGAGGACAGAGCCCTTTGAGACTGCTTGTGATTTAGGGCTATATAAACTTGACTTGATTGATTGATAAGTCGCTCCTGAGTATAAGTCGCCCCCCCACCCAAACTATGACAAAAACCATGACTTATAGTCCGAAAATTACGGTATATACCAGTTAAGACATTTTACACCAAAAATAACACTGTATAAGGTTTGCAATCCAAACCTTAAAAATTAAAACAACTCACTTGCCAATGAAGAGGGAGCAACAGCAATGTGGACATGTTCTATTAGGGTGGACAATCTCTGTACAATATGATGCTCATATGTACAATTATTTTATTATTTTATTATTTTATGCAAACATAACTGCTCAATCAGAACACAAATACAACACACATAACTGTATGAACACACACACATAGGCAAACACACAAGCGCACACACTGGGGGGTGCCTCCCCCCACACTCAGGCACGAAATGGTCATGTGACAAGTTCCCGCCTCAGGTACGAAATGGTCATGTGACAAGTTCGCGCCTTTCTGGACAGTATAAAACAAGCTGACCAGGAGACAGAAGTTGTTTCACCTGCTGCCGTGTCTTGTGTATTGGCCGCCATTAAACAACCCAAGATCTTGCCAATAAAGAACCAACTCCATAGGCCACATCCTTGCTTTCCTGGCTCAACAACGGACATCCCGTACAACACGCAACACCAACAATAGGAAAATGTGATACAGGCAAACAATTTGCCTTTGAAAGTGGATTTAAATGAGCTCAAGAATAATGTGCCTACCTCTCATGTTCTCTTTTATTCTTTCATTGCAGTCACTGCTCCAATTTTTCAAAATAACCACAACGCCTCTCAGCACAAAGGCTCTTATAAGAAAAAAAAAAAAAACTGATTGACAGCTCAGCCTACTACAAACTGTTTATTCTCAAGAGCAAAGAAATGCTGGCATTGATAGCTCAGTTCATATAAAAAAGTGGGGATAAAAAAAAAAAGGATGATACACTGTGGGAGACGTGAACATTATCCGCTTTCTGAAAGTCTTGACTGCAGGGAGTCCTGTCGTCTCTATTACTGTTATTTACACCGCCGAGGCAAGCCTGTTATCATATAGCAGAAGCACTATAACGGATGACAATTTAATATCCTCATGATCATCTTTTTCAGAATGCCATAAAAATGACTATGAAAAGTAATACGGCAGAGCATTTTTGGAATTAATGTTCATTGTCGCATTCTTTTTGACCGAATATAGCATTTTCATCTTAGCATTTCCGAGTCACGTCGGTGGTATGTCAGGCATGTTTTATTGTTATTAAGTTTCACCACAGGAATGTTTTCAAGTCAGTTTGAAATACAATAAAATGTTTGCTTCATGGAGGAAGGAAGTTCAACTCTGCGGTCTTAAACTTTTTTTTTTTTACCTCAATTAAGAAGTTGCATGAATTGAACCGACTACACAGCTGATTACCGTAATTTTCGGACTATAAGTCGCAGGTTTTTTCTTAGTTTGGGGGGGGGCTTATACTGAGGAGCGACTTGTATGTGAATTTTTTCACAAATTCTCAAAATAAAAAAAAATAAAATAGAATAAAAAAAAAACAGGGAAGCCGCGATAAACAAACCGCAATGTAGCAAGGGATTGCTGTAATTTGAATTTCAAGTGACGTCAGCGGCGCGGCGGTTGTTTACATAAAGGACAAAGATTCGATCACGGGATGACGAAGATGACGAAGGGCCCCATGTACTACTGGCATCATTTGCGGCTTTGTTTCTAAGTGACACGGAGGACGAAGAGTTTGAAGGACTTAATGATTTGGAGTGACACAGAAGGTTTGAAAAACTATTATGGCTTTTACGCACGCCCGGTCCTACTCGACGGAGCTCTCTTTCACCTCCGTGGATGGAAGTCGGGGGCCGCCGCTCGGCCGGGTGGCTGTCTCGGGACGGTGGATGGGGCTCGGACATGGCTTTTACGCACGCCCGGTCCTACTCTACGGAGCTCTCTTTCACCTTCGTGGATGGAAGTCGGGGGCCGGCGCTCGGCCGGGTGGCTGTCCGGGGACGGTGGATGGGGCTCGGACATGGCTTTTACGCACGCCCGGTCCTATTCTATGGAGTTTTCTTCCACCTCCGTGGCTGGAAATGCCACCTCTGGGGATGGAAGTCCACACCACGTGGCGGTGAACTATTTATGTTATGGTTATTTGATATATTTTATTTCGTGTAGCAACTTGTATATGTTTTTATTGTTATAGTTCAGTAGTTGTTGCCTTGTTGAACTCTTGTTTTGTTAAATAAAGAGCCGTTTACCAAACCCACGTCTTTGCTTGGACTTTGTTAACGCCACAATATAGTTATATACTAGATCTGTGGAATAACGACGAGGCTGACGTCAGGGCGCACGCGCAGCGTTGTTGACAAAGGACGAGGAATTTGATCGATGAATTTAATGATTTGGAGTGACACAGATGGTTTGATAATGTTATATGAAATGTAACTTAAGAGTCAGACGTCAGCAGCGCGGCGCATATGCGGCATTGTTTACATAAAGGATGATCGATGCATTTAATGAATTGGAGTGACACAGATGGTTTTATAAACGTGTTATTTATGTAATAGTTATTAGAATAACTGAATGTTACGTCAGGCCCGTTCTCAGCTCTTCGTTTGTGTTTATGTCACGTTAGCATACCTATCGTTTAGCCACTTGTTGCTCGTTCATGTCTGTTCTTGGTGTTGGATATTGTCGAATACATTTCCCCAAAATGCGACCTATACTCCAGAGCGACTTGTATATATGTTTTTTTTTACGTTATTGTGCATTTTATGGCTAATGCGACCTATATTCCGGAGCGACCTTTGGTCCGAAAAATACAGTAGGAACAAAATATGAAACAATATTTTATCCTTTCCAATCGGAAAAGTCTGTGAAAATAGACTGTAGGTTGCTGCTGTTGAATTTTTGCTAATAAAATTGTTTGACTTACGTAACATCAAATTACAAACCGGGACTTTTGTGACTGATGGTTATTTAGTAGATGGTTGCTGATAAGAGACAGGATGATAAGCAGATTAGTGTTTCCTAACACTTGGCTCATATGAACTATTGAAAATGTTTCTTAAAATATATATATATATATATATATATATATATATATATATATATATATTTAAAAAAATATTATTATATTATATAATTATTTTAAAATTATTATTAAAAATTAATAATTATTATTTAAAAAATAAGCTAGTCTCCTGTGTTTGTGAGTAGACATTTTGGAATCAACATTAAGTGCTGTCTGTGTCTGCTGGACTTGTGGAAAGGACCTCTTGATCAGAGTGTCGCCTAGTAGCTGGTTTATATATATATATATATATATATATATATATATATATATATATATATATATATATATATACACACATATATATATTTTTTTTAATATAACAAAAATAGTGTATTTTGGATTGTATGACGATGGCTCTCAACCAGCGACAAGACGTCTTCATACGCTTCAGAATTTGAAACAAGGCACAGGTGAATTTACTGAAGCCATCCCATGACAAGCAAATGAATGCTGACGCTGTCCATCTCTAATTAAATCAAGCCTCAGTGAGGAAATTGAGAAAAATGACTGACTTGGTGCCAGTGATTGTGTTTAACTACCTTTATGTCCCATGATGGCCATTCTTGGCTGTCTCATTTCAGTAACTAAGGGAATGTCCTATAAATGACAAAAATTGGAATGGTGGAGACTGCAAAATAGTTTTGCACCATTTTGCTACGATTACCTCAAAACTGAGCAAAAAAATCTATTCCACAACATTGGGGTTTATCAAACGGATATAGCAACATATAAAGATATGAGAATAAACTGGAATTTGCCCTGTCAGGAGACAGTGAGGCAATTGGATTTTACAGTTTAACCATACCAATAAAAATGACTATTACGTGCAAATGGATTATAGAATGCAAGGAAACAATGATAAAAGCATCGTTATTACTTTGATAACGAGGGAATTACGTCAACTTTGTTGTAAGCTTGAAGACGTGAAAATTATGTGTGTGATTTACAATAGCAAGGCTGAGCTGAGGTGAGGGAGGGAGGAAGGAAGTAGAGAGCTTTGTTCTATTGCCCTCAGGCATTGTATTTGATAAGGTCACATCAGGAAGTCATAGTTAATGGATTTAGTTACAACAAGCAGGAACAAGAAAATATCCCAAAGGCCAAACTGCATGTCCTCTTTCTAGGTAGAAAGTGGTGTAACAGAATGAAACTGTTTATTTTTGTATTTTCAGACATAATAAGAGCAACATGATATAATAAATATATACCATATTTGAACACCAGACGAGATCCTTGCTTAATTGTTCAAGATCCCTCTTGTCACAAAGCCTACTTGGAGTTTTTTTACTTGGAACGCTGATTTTTTTAGTGGGATTTCTGAAACTCAAGAAGTTGCATTAACTTTGCAACGGAGTATTTGAATATTACATTAATCTAGCTATTATTTTATTGATTGTTAATCATATTTAAATACACGTTTTAATTTTTACACCATTAATTAAAAACAACACTCAAATTAGCAGTGTCAAAAAGCAAATTAATTATGACTCAGTTACTGGTTTGGTCTATAACATGAGATTGTTTTGTCTTTCTATGAAATTGGTGAAATTCTAATGAAAAGTGTTTCAACAACGAATTCATTGTTAAACATCAATCCGTCAGTTAGTATTATTTGTTGCATCTCTAGTTTACGTGTTAAAACATACATGCGTGCACCTCGCCTGAATAAGAGTCATTTGTTTCAGCATGCACATCACCCAAAGTAGATTTGCTCCGGTTGATCCCGCTCTTGCAACTCCTAATTGCTTTCTGAAAACTCATTTTAAAAGTTACTACAATATACAAATGTGACAGATTTCCAAAGTGTACCAAAGTGCTCTCGTCGATGTATTTCACAACACAGTATACTGACAGCACCGCTCACTCACCCGTTGGCGATTTGCGGCTTGAAGTCCCCTAAACTTTAGGTGGGGTTCTTACAAAGTGAAGCTGCAACGCGTTGCAGAACCGATCAATTGCCAATTTTGTAAACACGCTTAATTTCAGTTGATTATTTGGACGCGTGTACGTACCTGTCAATGTCGGCTCGTGTCACTTGTCAGACCCTGTTCCGGTGTGCCTGACAGCCCAGTACGCCTGCTGCATACAAACTGACGACGACTGACGCATCGGAACGCTTTCAGCGGTCAGACAATGCTCGAATATATTCGCTGCTCAATATGTAGAATTGTTCTGCTGTCCGTAATGAGAGTGTTTCAAAAAGACAGCGTTGCAGCCGCGAACGTCTCTTCTGTGGAGTCTTTGTACCGTTCAAAGATCGTCCTTAAACGATAAGATATCACGCCGTCGGAAATGTATGAACCTGAATTCAGTGCCCAATATGACATTTCAACATTTTCAACGTACGCATCATGTCAATATTTCATAGCAAATGCAAATCAGACCTACATTGTTGTTGTTTTATCTTATATTATTTTAGCGTTGTTTGTAACCAGGACCAAGTGAGATGTCAAGTATCTGTGTACCTTACTTCTGATCTGTATTGACGTTTTGGTCCTACTCTTAAAGGAACATGCCAGTTTCCCTTTCGGGTCGTACTGAATGCAGTTCATTTAGTGATCGTACCTCAACCTTTGATATTTAATTTGCATTCATTCTTATGCTTTTATTTAATGAGAAACGTGCGTGTTGTGAAAGTGGAGTTGGACTGAATTTGTCAACAAAAATGAGTGGCTGTCCAAGAATCTAAAATAAGCCTAGTTTTTATATTTCTTTTGCTATATCTGTGAATAGTGATAATAATGCTAAAACTGGGCTTTCTTTCCTTCCACGTTCAAAAACATGGAGGACCGGCCGGCCGGCTCCAGTTCACTTATCGATTTCACTACATTTTTCCCATCCATTTTCAATGCCGATTATCCTTGCGAGGTGGCGCGTCAATAATTTTCCAGAAACAATATCGTTAACTTTGTCTCCATCATCTGGCGAAATACGAAATTTCTTTCACTACCTTGCAACTACAAAAAGTAATATCAATTGTTGACATCTCAGCTTGCACTAAATACAAATGATGAGGCCTCCAAATAAAAAGTTATTTCATGGATAAAATGGAGAACATGTTTGAGATTCATACATTTAGCCACATAATTAGATTCAATCATATTCCAAGTTCAAATGGGAACATTTGTAAGTTTTTATTTATTTATTGCGGAACAGAAATGGAAAATGAGACGCAAACTGCATACATATGGCAAATGTATTTTTAAAACTCATTCTTTTGTTTTACAAATGATCACTTTATCAGTTTAATTGGCGCATTAGCTATCGGTCAACTTATGATTAGTGAGCTAAAATAATGTAAATTTTGCTTTAATTGCATTTTGTGTGCATAAATCATTATCATTTCAGTTTTTCTCTTTTGAGACTACTAACAGCATTACCAACTGTAAAAATGTGATGACGTTTTGCATCAATAACTTCAATTTGAGCAGAACAGGTCTTTGAATGGAGGTCAAAGACAGTCATTAAAATGAAGATTCTACAGCACAGGTGTCAAACTCAAGGCCCGGGGGCCAGATACGGCCCACCACATCATTTTATATGGCCCGCAAAGACAAATTGTGCATCAAATTTGTGTCATTACTAGAATTGCAAATTGTCTTCACTTGTAATATCTTTTTTTTATTTTTTTTTATATTTGACTAGTTTTTTCTCATCTGATTTAAAAACGAGTTGTCACTTGGTTTTGTGGCTTTTACTGTATATAATGTGAGGTGCTCATACATTTATTTGGGTCGACAGTCATAATGGCCCTCCAAAAGAAGCTATGACTACAATACAGCCCGCGAAAAAAATGAGTTTGACACCCCTGTTCTAGAGCCTTGGAAAACCGAAGCTAAGATGCATTCATGAAACAAAAGGCACAAGTGACCCACTCCAAAGGAAGACAAACATCTGTGGAACTACAGCAAACAGATCTGTAGCATTTGTCTTTCTCAACGAGGGAATCACATCACTTATACATACACATATCAATGAGAAATCAACATACTATCACTGTTTGATTTGAAATGAGAGAAAAAATCCCGCCAAAAAGAAACCCAGAGTGAAATTTAGCCATGCAGATCACTCACCTTAATACAAAACAACGACAAACTGTGAGCAGAAACACATTGGCAGGCACACTGGAAAGTACATAGAGAAGATCATAAGTTGAGCAAGATAATGAATTGAGCTGATGTCATTGATTTCATATATACAAAGATTATGGGAAACACTGCCCCCGATAACACAAACATCCACTCCTACAGTGAAATATGGAGGGCACTGCCTCCGATACAGACACACATTGGTAGGCAAAAACTACCTTTTTCATTTCCACATTATGGAAGACGCTGCTTCCGATAATGGCCGCCAGGATGAGATACGCACGCGTGAGCTCGAATTTTGATGAGCAGCTTCAATCCGGCACCAAAGACGAACTCTTGCGTATGACTCAGTGCTGGCTGTTGATGTGTGTACACTTCATTTAGCAGATGCTGCTTTTGTCATTTCGACAGTATAACTGTCATAATTATGAAAGACACTGCTCCCGATAATTATACATTTTTGATTAAAGGCAATTAAAAATATCTATTCATTGTGAACCCTGTCACTGATGATTGAATAAGATATTTCTGTTTCAGTGCCACCTGGTAATTGCCGCATGCAATTGTGAAAGAATGTTTCTTCACAGTAAAAATAGTTACTGATCGATTTGAACGATGGCGTGATACGCGTTAAAACAAATGCACAACACTATGCTATTGATCTCTAGTCTCCATATTTGAGTCTAGCTACAGGTGTTGTGCACTTATACTGGATTTTTGAGCTTTCTGATAATAGCACCAAGCAGCAATCAAATGTGATCGATTGAACGCCACATATTTGAAATGTTCTTTAAATGGACGAACGTTTCAAAGAAAATTGCTGCGAAAATGTATTGTGTTGATGTGAAGTGTGTGATTTTTAAAATAAAGCCTCAGAGAGATGAGGCAGCTCTACCTGGTATAGATTATTATTATGATTTTCATTATTATTATTGATAATGTTATTAAGGGAATACCACAGGGTGAAAACAATTTAGATTTCATTATTAAGTGACCACATGTCCCCTGTTAATGCAGTGGCACAACCCTGAATTGTCCAGGTGGCCAAAGCAAACTGGTTGCGGAACTGGTCGACATCCGCTTCTGTTCTGAGGGTGTCGAGATGGTTGGACAGCCCTTTGAGTGTGTGTGGACCAGAGCCGAGCAGGATGTGACGGAAAGGATTTTCTTTAGCCGAAACATACGCTGACAGGAAGTTCCTCTCCACCTGTGGATAGCGACGGAATGAAGCATGAGCAACCTTTGTCAATGTGACCATTTGTCTTCTTTGTGCATTCACTTACCGACATGATGCGGTCATTGTAGATGCGGCACATCTCAATGTTACTCAAGTCACTGTTTTGGATGTCTTTCATGAGGTTACGAGAGGCTCGACTGTAAGAGCCAGAGGCCGACATCAACCACTGCACTGATGTGGGGACCAGATTTGGCTGCGTCTGGACACATGAGATGAATAAACGAGAATATTTTTGGTCTGTTTTGCCTACATTTTTCCTTTTTTTCTTTTTCCTCTGAGTGCTTGTTTTTTTTTTTTTTACGACTGTTAGGAGTTTATTAAGAAAAAGACACCTACCCTTCGTACGGTGTTGACTTTCCTGTTAATCTGAGCCACATGAGTACGAATAATCTTGTCATACTTTAACAGATCCATCTGCAGCAGGTGGTCGTGGACCAACCTCAGCACTATGTGACCAGCAAACTTGGTAGCTGCTTCAGCCAGCTGCAGATGCTGGTTGGCCGTGACAGCGATCAACCTCTCCTGGGTATCCATCAATGTGCCAAAATACGGATAATCCTAGAGAAGGAGCAGCCCGACCGAAATTCAGCCACTCAAAGGACACAGATTTGCACAAGAATACTTTAGACTTGAGATATTGCACCAGGAACTGACTTACTAAATTGCCAGAAGTGAATCGAAACGACAGGGATGGAATGCCGGTAAAGGCGATGAAAGGATAAGCAGCGTCATCCAGCTTCAGAGGTTCCAACCTAAATCGACATGAAGATTTCTAAATGTGGAGATCAAGACGGCGAGTTTATACACTGTTAAAGTAGCACACAGTTGTGCGTACATAACAGTAAACATACATATTAGATTCCCAGTTGCCGTTTCCAAATTGAGAAAAGAGGGACACAGCCTTGTTCTGGAAGCTCACCTGAGGAGGGGGGAAAAAAAATGCACAATTCTAATCTCATGTTGGGAACTCCCCCAAAAAATACTGTGATGAAAAATTTACCTCTTTGACCGTGCGTTCAATCAAGCTGTGCATCATTGGACTTGCTGATACTTTAAAACCACTGCGGCCTGGAAAGGGGTTTATTTATTTAATAATCCAGAAAAATGTACAAATCTGCACAAGCAGTAAATAGTCTTTAGGTTTGAAATGATAAATAAAAAAATAAAAAAACAACGGTACATACCGGCTACAATACCATCAAGGTTGATGTAAGAGAAGGCTTTTGTACTAAGAGAAGAAAGATAGCCCTGCAAACAAGAAACACATTACGGTATTGAAGATCACCCAGTATCATTCCCAACCAAAATTTTGCGTGTAATTCTCACTTCCAGCCACTCGGTGGCGCCAACGCTTCCATATTCTCCAGCACTCCAACTAGCAAACACTATGCTCCTCCTTGGCTTGAAGCCATCTATTTAAAGCATAAAAAAAAGGTTCGGCTCTAGTAGACTACTAACAATAAGCAGTGAAAGTCACAAAAATCTTACCCTTCTTTAGCATTTTTGAGATTGAACGAGCCATTTCCAATAGAACACCAGTGCCAACCGTTGATGCGGCAAAACCTGGACCCCAAGCGTCCCTCTGGGCACCGATAACCACATAGCGATCTATAATCAAAACATGGGCAAGTCATTTATGATATTCAATAGGAACATATTAGTTATATTAGGTATCTCGCTTGGTGAAGAAAAATGTCATAAGCACCTGCATCCACAAAGCCTTCGATGACACCAAAGACATTGTTGATCTTTTTCTCAGTAAGAACGTTGTTCACCTCCACAGTAATGACATCGCTCTCGCCTCCAAGTTTGTGGGAAACGCCCCACTCCTCTGGTCCATTCTGACCCTCTAACTGTCTGTGAGAGAAAATGAAATAGATTTGAACACAATACATTTAAAACACAATACATACAATTGCTTGACAGATTAGTTTCAGCGTTTATAAATTCAAGTTAAAGAATTTAAAAGTGGCTGTTACATTTCAATTTTTCTGTACAGGAAAAGGTTTGGATTATCAGACAGTAATCATTACCCAAGCGTAGTAACTTTACTAATATTTAACTGTTTTCCAAAAAGTTGCATAAAGTTTTTTTAAGCCTTACTCAAGAATGCTGCTGGCTGTATGTGCTGTGATGGTTTGAGCCAAGATACTTGGCAGACCTGACGACGCAGCAGGTGGAAACTGGGTGTGGTTAAACGAAGGGAAGCCGGGGGTATAGGGATCACCTGAACCCAAATGGACCTTAGAGAAGAAGGTGAGACAGATCAGCAGTGCATTGCACAAACAGGCACATAATAATCTCAACTGTCCAAAGAAAATCTCACATGTCCAAAAAGCTGAGTGGTGGCTTCAGAAGGATAATCAGAAGGGTCTCGATAGATCAGTACAGCAGAGGCCTTCATCTTGGCAGCATTGGCTACCTGGAAACACAACAAATTAATTGGCAATTATAAAACACAATTTAGTTTTGGGAGAGGGGACCAACCCACCTTTTCCGCAAAGCTGATCTTCCCAGCTCGGACCAACATAACTCTGCCGCTCATGTTGAGTTTTGTGTCTCGAAGCAATCTAAAGTCACTTTCCTGTCCATAGTAGGCGTACAGGACAGTTCCCTGGGTGAGACAAAAAAAAAAAGAGAAAATTCTCCAACAATCATGTCCAATTGTTGCTTTGAATTACAGACATTATCTTTCAATTAAAAACGATTAAAAAAAAAATCCTGAGTAGTTACCTTTACAGTTCCATTAGCACTATAGGACAGAAAACCTTCAGGGCGTTCTTCTTTGCCATTCTTGAAAATAACTTTGTTGGAGTCAAAACGTGAGCGATCCTGAACTTTAATAAAGTGCTCGTCGGTCCAGGTTTTCATGCCGTACTCTTGAAACTTCTTGATAACCTTGTCAGCCAAAGCTTCATCACCTGAGGAACCAGCCCGATGGTTGTCACTTGACACCTCACTAGGAAAAAGAAGAATTTGTGTGTATTTCTGATATGGAATTTTCTGATGATAGAAACGGTCTCATGTGGTTGAAATTCACCTGAAGGCAACCTGGAAGTTGGATGTACTCAATTTCTGGGCAAATGCATTCTTGACATCACTCCAGGCCATGATGGGAGCGGCCCCCATCTCGTGCACGACAGGCACTTCAGACAGTTCCACACGGGCTTCGCAGCTGACGGGCAAATCTTTTTTGCGATGGACCATGTAGCCAATCAAGTACCCTGAAAGTAGGCAGTAGTTAATCTCAGGATTTGCAAATAAATATATTCAGTTTTTCATTCATGTTTTACACAACATCCCAATTCCATTGGAATTCAATTTTCCAAGTCACAAATCAAGTCACAAATTGCGGCTTACCGATGATAAAGATGAGCAGGATGGTTGCTAGCATGAAGCAAAGGTTTTTAGGTGCGCGTCCAAATTTTGAAGTCATGTAGGACTTGTGATTGGAGTTATGATTGAGGTGGGCCCCCATGCCGTTTTCAACGACTTCTTCATCCATGTCAGATGAAAGCTTCAACTCCACGTGACTATTGTCACCTTCCATGTTCTGGGTCAGGTTGAAACGTGTATACGAATGTGGTTCTCCATTAAACTACAGTAGAAAAAGAACGTAATTTAGACAGAACATACTCAAAAATAGATGTTAAGACCCCCCAACCCCCACCCATTCAACTGAATACAGTATTTGTCTGAAGTGACCGGTGCATGTCTTTTGCTTTAAATAGCACATTTGAGGGATATTTTAGTTTGTCATGGATCAAAACACCAGATAAACAGTATACTGTACAGTAAACAGTAAACAAGACAAACCTGTAACAATGAATGTAAAAACACTTACAATTTTAGTTATTGTTGACCTTGCCTGGTCCATTGTTGCTTGATGGAACTCTAAAAAAAAAAAGGAAAACAAACATTTAATGTCCCACTGTAAGCTTGGCTAAGACACCCCAAAAAAATAACATACGAAAAATGTTAGTTATTGTTGTCCAACCATCCATTTTCCGAACCACTTTGTCCCCACGAGGGTCACGGGCGTGCTGGAGTCTATCCCAGCCGTCATCGGGCAGTAGGCGGGGACACCCTGAACTGGTTGCCAGCCAATCGCAGGGCACACAGAAACGAACAACCATCCGCACTCGCACTCATACTTAGGGACAATTGAGAGTCTTCAATCAGCATACCAAGCATGTTTTTAGGGTGTGGGAGGAAACCGGAGAGCCCAAAGAAAACCCACGCGGACACGGGGAGAACATGCAAACTCCACACAGGGAGGGCCGGAGGTGGAATCCAACCCGCGCCCTCCTAACTGTGAGACGGACGTGCTACCCAGTGCGCCACCTAGCCGCCCTAGTTATTGTTGTATTATACCAAAAATAATACCAAAGTTCATATAAGCATAAGTAAATATGTACCGTATTTTCCGGACTATAAGGCGCACCTAAAAACCTAAAATTTTCTCAAAAGCCGACAGTGTGCCTTATGGTGTGGTGCGCCTTATATATGGATCAATTTATGAATTTATTGGTCCATACTGGTTGTACACAGTGCTCTGCCAAAATTTTCAGTTCGTTTTAATACAACTAGTAAATTACAAGGTCGCATCGCTTACCAGCATTACGGCAACCGTGGTCAGGGGGCGTCACTGAATAGCTGTTTTATGTCAAAATAGGCTGCTCTGTTTTGCTGAGGCTCATGGGAGTCTGTGAGCTGAGGCTCATGGGAGTTTGGGGGTGGCTAATGCTAGAGTGATAGCTGCTATACGAACGAGGCTATTTCATGTCAAAATCGGCTGCTCTGTTAATGTTTCGAGTAAATTTACGGATCGATATGGAAGGGAAACATAGGTAAGCAGTACCAAGGTGTTAGATCGAAATTTAGTCAGTTTTGATCATTTTATAGGATAGTTTGAGAAACGCGATTGTTTACAGAGGGCCCATTGGTTATTGGCTAGTGGATGCATATCGCAACCCTAGTCAACCGCAGTTTGTTGCAGTATAGCTTCCATTTTGTGCGCCTTATAATCCGGTGCGCCTTATATATGGACAAAGTTTTAAAATGGGCTGTTCATTGAAGGTGCGCCTTATAATCCGGTGCGCCTTTTGGTCCGGGAAATACGGTAAATACTTAAAAAAAAAAATTATAATATCCCACTTGCATCTCACCTCCCCAAACAAATAAATCAGTTTTCTCTGCAGTTTATGCGAAAGACCCAGTCGTTTCAGCACACAAAACTGGTTTAGAACATTGTTCATTCTCCACAGGCTCCATGGGAACCCAATGCCAGAATGATACAATAACTGGCCTCCCGCTCACTTGAAGCGACACAAAGAAAGGCTCAAATTTAACAAAACTGTGAGACTTGAAATGCAACTCTTCTGTATATTTATACTTATTTCCCAATTCAAAAGCCAAATAAAACAAGAGCATGCAAGTGATACCTGAGAGGAGTAGATCCTAACTAAGGTCAAGTGCTTCTCTTGGGGTAAGTCATGTGAAAGCAATGAGGAATTTAGACCTAAAAACCACGCAAGCAAGCTATTAAATACACTGTCCCCAGCTGCAAAATCTCTATGTGAACTGTACAAAAATATTCAAAGTCATTTGAAAAATATGCTTGTCATAAAAGTAAATGTTATATGTTCACAATTCTTTAAAAACAAATTGTAATGCTGGTAATAAACATTGCATTGCTGATGGACTGTATTGCAAACAGCTCGATCTTTAACATTAACCAGTCTCAAATTTAGATTGAAAATCATGATTGGAGGGTAAATAAATTTCAAACACTATACATGCAAAACATGTCACCTTTTTATTACAAGTGGCAAGTACGTATATGGCAGCTAATCAGTCAGTGGCTGGCTAGCAAGAGGCTAGTGGGAGAAGCTAATATCTTATTTAGTGCCGCTTGTTCCAAACAGTCGGGCCTCAAGGCCATATTGGATTCACAACAAAGTTCACGGAAAGTTTGTCAACACCAGCTGCGAGTCCTGTACAACATTGAAACAAAATAAGGAAATAGAAACCAACCACAATAAAACCAGTAATGGTGTTAAAGGATTGCTTAGAAAATAAAACGATTAGCAAGGTTGGTGTCGAGCCCAGCCATGTGAATAGATTATTGTTTAGCTCCCTAACTGTTTCAAAGCATTTCCAAACAGTTCCTCAATAAAAATGTGCTTGTTTCTCACCTATTTGCTTACCCCAAAGTCAGTGGTTAACTAACCACTAAACTTTGATCTTGACTTAGCGAGCAGCATAGACATTTCAATGAACACCCTGGTCTGACCTTGACGAAAAAAACTAGCCAGCAGCCTTGGACTTATCGACCAAAGTGGAAGGTTTTTCCCAACATATCTCAATCATCATTGTATGTAATAATCGTAGGACATGAACTTTGATCTAAACAAAGCACTTCAAACAGGTCGTTTGTGAATTCAATGTGGCCTAAAGAGGTGTGTGTATGCTCCACAACTAAAATGGCAGACAGACATGATGACTTTTACGGGCCAATTTATGAGCTCTGCTGGAAGCTGGACATTGCGTGAGGAGAGCTTATGTGGGCAAATGCCACGGGGGTCACGAATGACCGTGGAAACTGCCAAGTCTGACCTCATTTACTGGACCAAAGAACTGTCTTGCCAACTCCAACACTAATATAACACCAAGTCAAAGCTACACAAAAAAAATTTACCTACAGTACTAAATTTAAATTTAGATCATTACATAGCCACCGTAGTCTCTTTGTAAGGCATCAAATAGGCCACAGGCAACTCAACAAATACTCCACTTTCCTATCCAGAGCAATGGTTGGTGTACACAGTGAGATGCTTTAAAAGGTGCCATGGAAGAAAAAAGACCTTCTATCAAACTAGTTGGTCAGTTAGTTGGGTAGAGAAATGTCTTTAATCTTACGTGCCAAACATACTGTGCTTTAACCAAGCTAATACTTTAATCAGATTAGCTGTTCTTTCACTTTCAGTTGACAGGCCTCCTGCCGTTGCCAATCAACTTTATAAACAGACAGAAATTTAATTCATGTTCAGAAACTACTTTCAATACTGTGCTTAAGTATCATCTTTTGCAATGACCAGCTAGCCATAAGGTGACAGTGGAGTGAGGAGTGAGGCATGCTCTGTATCTATGTTTAGTGAATTTTCAACTCACGTGTGTCATTCAGAGATAGTAAGCTATGGAGCGTCACGCCCTTGGTGCTTGTTGGTTCATCAGACTAGAAGAAGTTCATTCTGTTTTCATGGTCAAGTCTAATTTTCTTGGTAACACAACTTAAGGGTCATTTTATTCATTTTGACTGGTTAAAAAGTGAACAGGGTCAATTGTGAAATGTGATTTGAAATAAACTTTTAGAAAAAAGTAGTGTGGGAGTGACAAAGATTAGAGAAGGGGAGAAAAAGTGGGAGTGGATTTTGGGGAGCACCAGTTATTGTGCAGTGCTGAATCATGTGAGAGTCACATTGGGGCAAAGCATGAGAAAGTTAAAAAAAACAAAAAAAAACACACTGTAGGACAGCGAGACAAGAAAATCCCATTCTTTGGGAAGTCCAATTTAGTGGACAGAAGACTTGGGTGGTGACCTCAAGGGCCCCTTTAAGGGTGTCAGATAGACACCGGTGACCTTGGAGGAAGGAGCACAGTTGGGTCAATACAAAGAATTGCTAATTCTACTGTATTTGTGAGCTGTATTTTGGCCTGCTCTTAATGTAACTAAGTCTTGTTACTAGTTTATGTTTCCATAACAAACGTGTCAAGTTCACCTGCTGCTTGTCCAAACAACATGACCTCAGATACAGCCCCCACCCCCACCTCCTCCTTCACATGGCCAAGTTGAGAAAAGAAACACCTGCTTTACCTTCTTGCTTGTGACCTGTAGATACAAGTGTGCAAGGAGTAATATCTTATCTAACAGCAAGGTCAGGAGACATCCACGAGATTTGTAATGTCTAGTGACACAGTTACCCCGGAGCTGGAATGCCGCACAGGGGTAGCTAACGGACACGCACGTTAGCTCCTGTATTTCATTGGGGACATGACAACCGGGCTACTCCAAAATGCACTGTTGTTGCTTTGGCAACGCAATGCGTGGATACTGATATTGTTCAAGTTTCTATAACAAAGTTGAAGCGTTCTTCAATCTTTAAAATTTGCAACGCTTTCATTTGCCAAACAAGGAGCGCTTTCGACAGAGGTGCGCTCATGGATAGCTGATCGAAGAAACAAGACATTACTGCGATGTAATTGAAATATGTTGACATGTTAAAAAATACAAACACGCATCCAGTGCAATACAAAATAAAGAAACACCGAATACCCCTCACTTGGACTCATCGTTGCTTACAGCACAACAATTTCTGCTTGATATACTCATTCGTAAAAGTCCTACCTTGTCTTTAAAACAGATCAAATCTTCAGTGGTACTTTTTGACACCACGAGGTTTCCCCTTGTCGCTGCTTAGTAGCTGGGGTTCTGTTAGCCGTGTGTCCTTCAGTTTGCTGCCCCGTGCTTATATCTGGTTACACTGCGGCTAGTGGGGGGGGGGAGAGAGAAAGAGACCTTATACCTAATACGAGACCCTTCTGGCTTCATGCTGGAAAGACAGAATGCAATATGTAATGTATATATTCACAAGTGCAATCCGTAATCTGTAAATTTAAAGTGGAAGTCAAGTCAAAAATCTTTTCAATAAAATGTTCCACGTGCATGGTGGGTTATTAGCTTGTTTGAACTCACGCCACAAAAATAGGGGGAAAAAACATATTGTGACACATTACCTCGAAAAAGCTAATTCTTATGTATGGGAATCCTGTCTAAGTACAATACCATGAATAAAAAGTCTTGTTTCTAAATGTTGGCCAAGGATATGTCCCAAAGCCTTAAAATTGCTGACTTAATTGAACTTTTTTCTGATTGACTGGCTACCAGTCTGGCATATACTCTACAGATACTTCATTCTGGAATTGGAAGCAATGAATTCATTCAAATGGGTCAAAACTGGCAAAAGACTGTTTCACCTCAAAACTTGAACCAAAATAATACAGGGCAAGCCAGAATCCACAGAATAGTTGAGTTTAGGTGCAGCTGTGAAAATATATTTTAGGAGGAACAAGAGGAAGTATAGATATATTTAATATGGTCTTTGGGTTGCTGACTAAGTCAGATGTGTAGACAAGGAAGGGTTTTTTTTTTTTGTCTCTTTATGTCCTTCTGGGTGTTCGAGGGGGAGGGCAGACCTCAGGTCCAGGCCTCTCACCCAGCAGGAGTGGGGTTACATTTGTGTCCTTTGTTACAGCCTGTTGTTTGATGCTTTGTTGACTTGTGTCTTTTAACCTCTCTTTCATATATCCACTCTGGGTTATGAATAATGCTGGAAACAGAATTTACCCCTGGGATCAATAAAGTATCTATCCAGTCATCTATGGATAGTAAAATCTTCATGAATTGTGTCTATCGTGTCACTTTAAGAATAATGTTTGGGACATAATCACCCTCTGTTCCGGTGACCTAGTAAAATGTTTTGTAGAAAGATCGTGTGGGGAAAAAAATCCCAGGCACACTCTCACTCACTCACTCACTCACTCACTCACTCACTCACTCACTCACTCACTCACTCACTCACTCACTCACTCACTCACTCACTCACTCACTCACTCACTCTCACTCTCACTCTCTCACACACACACACACACACACGCACACACACACACACACACACTCATACAAGTACACATACACACACACACACACACACACACACACACACGTACACATACACACACACACACACACACACACACACACACACACACACACACACACACACACATACATCCACACGTACACACATGTTTGATGGGGAGTAGCGTTTGGCAGACTGGAAATAATAGTAAATTATTAGTTCATCTTTGTTGTGAACACTTTTGTTACATTCTCTCGGTATCTTTTTGCCATCACCTATCAGGGTGTTCGATAACACTTTTTTTCAGACCGATACCAGCACATGTTCTCAATTTGTGAGTAGTCACAGATACCAATCCCACTGGTACTTTAGATCCATAAAATGTCTGCCAAAAACAGTGACAGGTGATTTTGATAGACCTATAAAAGGTAATTTTCCTTAAAATTGCATTAAATCGTAAAATGGCCAAAAGAGGGCAGAGTCATGCATACCGATAGCACGAAATAATGCTGGTATCAATGCTGATACTTGGTATCGATACTCGTCCATCCCTAATCGCCACAATTTATTGTTTCACCAAAACTCTTAGTGGGAAAAGTAAAGCTTTAGCATCCATATTCTATTTGACCTGATTTATATACATCGTGGTGGCGCAGAAAGGCAAAATCCTCCCATTGTTTTTCCAAATACGTTTATGGACGTATTTAACGTCCCATAACATATAGAGAATTTCCCCACAACAACTAAATAAATTGAGTTGTATTTCTGTTCCCTTTTTGAAACACACAGTTTCACCCTCAAGATACTGTCTTGATTTAGGATGTGGAAAGTTCAGCCGCATTCTTCTATTAAGTGTCGTTATTGTTTCATACATCAAAGGCCCGGAATGTGAAGCCATCATAGAGCTGTCAGAGAAGATTTAAATGTCTTGCGTGTAATCTAGACTTAGTACGCAGAGGCTGAGGTGCAGCTTCTGCTTTTATTTTCTGTTGTGAAGTTGAATTGTTAACTCAGTGAAATGTTGAGAACTTCACATTCACAATCATAAAATATACAAAATGCATAATTTTGCCCTAGTCCAATTATAATTACTTAATTTTGATTAAAAAAATAAATGAAAAAAAAAACAGCTCCTGATCGTCACTCGGAGGAAGTGGACCAACCACAACTAAGATTTCACCTGAAATAAACAGAGGAAAAAGGCTGCTTTTAGCCTTTATGTGTAGGTAGACACAGATAGCTCAACAGAGATGTGTTGTGGTTTAATGCATGCTGATATCATCTTTGGAAATATCAGATTCCAAGAAAAAAAAAAAGATAATTTTTCACTCATCTAAATGTCTGTCAAGGAAAATGGCCAAATGGTAGCTTAACTGTCACATTTCTAAAAGGAGCAAATACTCTCCCGCCTTTTTCATTTGAATTGTATCTTTTTGGGTCACCTCCCCCAGAACACATCCTATTATCAATTCCCCACCCTTGAGTCAGAACAATCTAACAGTACATAAGGTGACAGTTGAGACAAAATCCAAAAAGTGACTGTTTGAAGTTACTCATGGAAAAGTTAAATTAATTACATTAATTCACTTTAGGGCGGCTCGGTGGGGCACTGGGTAGCACATCCGCCTCACAGTTAGGAGGGTGCGGGTTCGATTCCACCTCCGGTCTTCCCTGTGTGGAGTTTACATGTTCTCCCCGTGTCCGCGTGGGTTTTCTCCGGGCACTCCGGTTTCCTCCCACATCCCAAAAACATGCTTGATAGGCCGATTGAGCACTCCAAATTGTCCCTAGGTGTGAGTGCGAGTGCGAATGGTTGTTCGTCTCTGTGTGCCCTGCGATTGGTTGGCAACCAGTTCAGGGTGTCTCCCGCCTACTGCCCGATGACGGCTGGGATAGGCTCCAGCACGCCCGTGGCCCCGTGGGGACTAAGCGGTTCAGAAAATGAATGAATGAATGAATGAATAATTCACTTTACACAGGTTTACATGTCTTGACTTATGGTATATGCGTTTGCTGATTACAGCTAATGAAACCAGAAATTCACCATCTCAAGAAACTTCAAGTATTTTTAATAATGAAACTTGGAAATTTACTGAGTGAATCTGAGTTAAGTTGATTTTTAAAAAATCCATGCTATTTTAATTGGTGCTACATATACATAAAGTGCATCTCTACGAATCGTTGCTGGCGTTTATGCAATGGACTGCAAATGAGGGGCAAATAAGTTGTAAGACTCATCTTGAGACCTTTTATATTGTCATATAAGTCAGTGGCAGACGGCATTATCACCTTGGAAGAACTGCAGCGGCTGATGCAACGATTCCTGGGTGAGGCGGGTTGGGGTCCAGGGGGTTTGGTCGTCTATTTGGGGTGGGCCGAAGGCTAATGATTAGCTATCTATCTCAAAACAGAGACCAAGCATATGCACATGGCATAGCTCCAAGATACAAGTGATACAAGATACTCTTTGGTTACGTAATGACTCCCATTGATGGAGCAGCTAAACTGTCTGCTACTACATATGTTCTGCCCTAAGGACTTTAGCCCTTTTCATGCTCCAAATAAATAGATTAATAAATACATGCACTTCCATTATCTTTCTTGTGAGTTAGAGGGCGAGTAATTCATACTGCTTCCTTTGAAGTGACAGGAAGAGATTCTATTTTCTTTTGCACATATTCATAATTGAAGCTAGGACATTCCATTGTAACCTTTACTGCAGTGGTCCCCAACCACCGGGCCGCGGACCGGTACCGGTCTGTGGGTCACTTGGTACCGGGCCGCCAAGCCGCACAGAAAAGAATAAATATTTTTTTTTATCGACGATCAATTAATCCACGTCAAGACGCTCATCCCGGTCACGTTACACTTTACCCAGTCGAGCCCGCAAAGGTAGAAAAACTGAGTAAGAAACAGAGATGTTTGTAAAGCTTCTTCGGAAAGGGAAAAAAGCCCAATGAGGAGACGGAAGAAGAAGAGGCTACGACTTCTAAGAAAAGGAAAGCTGCATTGAAAGAACATTTCTGGAGTCCTACTTAAATTATGGATTTATCGCCGCAGGTGACTCTGACGCGCCAAGCCTACTCTGCATAATATGTCGCGACAGGCTAGCTAACGAGGCAATGAAGCCTTCAAAACTGCTTCGGCGCATGGAGACCAAGCATCCTGCATTAAAAGACAAACCTTAACCTCTTCGGCTGTCATTGTCTCCGATTACGCCTAGATGGGACCGGCTCATTTCTGCGAAACAAGCTCAGTGCTCCGACTAATTCAACATAATGGTAAGTTTTATTTTTATGTGGTTTATACTTGTTTTTATGCCAGTCATATCACTTTATTTCATCGTATTTATATATTTATTATAAATGTATTATTTATTTATATAAATGTATTATTTATTTATATAAAAGTCTGTCCACGAAAATATTTCTGACACATAACCGATCTGTGGCGCAAAATGCAGAGGACAAATTTCACCACACCCAGATGTGTGTGTGACGATGATCATTGGGACTTTAAAAAAGATTGGGGACCACAGCTTTAGAGCATATGGTAAAATGAATACCTTTCAAAAGAGAACATTATTGCAAATGTAAAACATTGTTTAGAACTCCTCAATTAGATATGATAATGCTGTGCAAGCATACCTAATTCCCATGTCTGGCGAACAAGATGTATCTTTCCAACTAAAGAGACAAAACAATACTGACCACTAGTGGCCGGAGTAAAGTACAACGGCCAAAATGGAGTATAAGGAGAAGTAGAAAAATATTTATTGGAGAAAGATGTTAGCCACACAGACGTTCAAAGGTCAATGATCCTATTCACATTATAATACATTAGACGTTGTACAGCCACTTACTCACGCACACAAACAAACATTTCATGCACACACATACGAACATGAATGAGTTTAACTCACAACAGACAGGATTTGTTTTCTTCAGTGGCTCGGTCGGAAGGGAAATGGCATCCCAGTCATGAAAGGCTGCGCTGGGTACTGAGGATGGGAGTTGGGGTGCGGCGAGGGAAGGGTGGCCAGCGGTGTGTGTGGAGCGTGTGCTGGGTGGATGGGGTGCGAGGCAATGGGAGAGTGGGATGCGTGAGGGCTGAAGGCCAGAGGAGGTGTGTGGATATTGTTGTAGTACATCACTGGGCCTGACAAGACCAGCTGGAGCAAACTGATAAAGCAAACACACAAGGTAAAATTTAAAACATTTAGATTGAGACTCATTGTAATATAAGTCATAAGTCAATTATATTGACATTTTATATAAAATATAAAACATTTTATATTTTATATAAAATAAATATAAATTAACTGTTTTGAAAATTCAGTTTCTCACTTGTTGTGTGGCAGGCGTGAACAGATGGCTCTCAGGTCTTCTGCGAGAAGAAGACGACAGCACATGAGAAACGTGGCGACAAAACCTTTACGCAATGAAGTAAATGTTCATTTGATTCCAAAGAACAAAGCTACAATCATCCATCCATCCATCCATCCATCTTCTTCCGCTTATCCGGGATCGGGTCGCGGGGGCAGCAGCTTTAGGGGGGACTCCCAGACTTCCCTCTCCCCAGCCACTTCATCCAGCTCATCCCGAGGGATCCCAAGGCGTTCCCAGGCCAGCCGAGAGACATAGTCTCTCCAGCGCATCCTGGGTCGTCCCCGGGGTCTCCTACCGGTGGGACATGCCCGGAACACCTCCCCAGGGAGGCATCCAGGAGGCATCCTGATGAGATGCCTGAGCCACCTCATCTGGCTCCTCTCCACGTGGAGGAGTAGCGACTTTACTCCAAGTCTCTCCCACATGACTGAGCGCCTCACCCTATCTCTAAGGGAGAGCCCGGACACCCTGCGGAGGAAACTAATTTAGGCCGCTTGTATCCTGGATCTCGTTCTTTCGGTCACGACCCATAGCTCGTGACCATAGGTGAGGGTAGAAGCATAGATCGACCGGTAAATTGAGAGCTTTGTCTTTTGGCTCAGCTCTCTCTTCACCACGACGGACCGGTACAGAGTCCGCATTACTGCCGACGCTGCACCGATCCGCCTGTCAATCTCGCGCTCCATCCTGCCCTCATTCGTGAACAAGACCCCAAGATACTTGAACTCCTCCACTTAGGGCAGGATCTCATCCGTGATCCGGAGAGGGCATTCCACCCTTTTCTGATCGAGGACCATGGACTCAAATTTGGAGGTGCTGACCCTCATCCCGACCGCTTCACACTCGGCTGCGAAGATCACGGCCTGAAGAAGCCAACACCACCACGTCATACGCAAAAAGCAGAGACGCAATGCTGAGGTCCCCAAACCAGATCCCCTCAACGCCTCGGCTGCGCCTAGAAATTCTGTCCATAAAAATTATGAACAGAATCAGTGACAAAGGTCAGCCTTGGCAGAGTCCAACCCTCACTGGGAACGAATGCGACTTGCTGCCGGAAATGCGGACCAAACTCTGGCATACAGGGACCGAACCGCCCTTATCAGTTGGCTGGCACCCCGTACTCCCGAAGCACCCTCCACAGAATCTCCAGAGGGACACGATTGAACGCCTTCTCCAAGTCCACAAAACACATGTGGACTGGTTGGGCGAACTCCCATGCTCTGTTGAGGATCCTGCCGAGGGTGTAGAGCTGGTCCACTGTTCCACGGCCAGGACGAAAGCCACACTGCTCCTCCTGAATCCGAGGTTCGACCTCCCGACGGACCCTCCTCTCCAGCACCCCTGAATAGACCTTACCAGGGAGGCTGAGGAGTGTGATTCCCCTGTAATTGGAACACACCCTCCGGTCCCCCTTCTTAAAGACGGGAACCACCATCCCAGTCTGCCAATCCAGAGGCACCATCCCCGATGTCCACGCAATGTTGTAGAGGCGTGTCAGCCATGACACCCCCACAACATCCAGAGCCTTTAAGAACTCCGGGCGGATCTCATCCACCCCCGGGGCCCTGTCACCAAGGAGTTTTTTTACTACCTCAGTGAGTTCGACCCCAGAGATTGGAGAGTCCGCCTCAGAGTCTCCAGGCCTCACCAAACTCCTTCCACGCCCAGGTTTTTGCCTCAGCAACCGCCGACGCCGCGTTTCGCTTGGCCATCCGGTACCTGTCAGCTGCCTCCGGAGTCCCACAGGCCAAAACTGCCCGATAGGACTCCTTCTTCAGCTTGACGGCATCCCTTACCGCCGGTGTCCACCAGCGGGTTCGGGGATTGCCGCCAATGTCCCCCGCCTCCCCTGGGATGTGGGAAAAGCTCTGCCGGAGGTGTGAGTTGAAGCTCTTTCTGACAGGGGATTCTGCCAGATGTTCCCAGCAGACCCTCACAGAGCTTTTGGGTCTGCCAGCATCTTCCCCCACCATCGGAGCCAACCCACCACCAAGTGGTGATCAGTTGACAGCTCCGCCCCTCTCTTCACCCGAGTGTTCAAAACATGCAGCCGCAAATCCGATGACACGACTACAAAGTCAATCATCGAACCGCGGCCTAGGGTATCCTGGTGCCAAGTGCACACATGGACACCCTTATGCTTGAACATGGTGTTCATTATAGAAAATCCGTGTCGAGCACAGAAGTCCAACAATAGAACACCGCTGGGGTTCAGATCGGGGGGGCCGTTCCTCCCAATCACGCCCTTCCAGGTCTCACTGTCATTGCCCACGTGATCATTGAAGTCACCCAGTAGAACGATGGAGTCCCCAGCAGGAGCGCTCTCCAGCACCTCCTCCAGGGACTCCAAGAAGGGTGGGTACTCTGAGCTGCCATTTGGTGCATAGACACAAACAACAATCAGCTCACTGTGTACCCGACCCCCTACAGGTGGTGAGCCCATGGGAAGGGGGGGACCCACGTTTTCTATTCGGACTATGCCCAGCCGGGCCCCATGGGCGAAGGCCCGGCCACCACGCGCTCGCCTTCGAGCCCCACCTCCAGGCCTGGCTCCAGAGGGGGGCCCCGGTGACCGGCGTCCGGGCGAGGGAAAACTAGGTCCATTTGTCTTGTTCATCATGAGGGGTCTTCTACAATCAGTGAGGCAATTTCAGCAGGAAACCAAACCTTATCTGGGTATCTTTATATCACATGGTTAACCAATAAGTCTTTCTTTTGCCACTGTTTCCCATGATAGAAACACGCACCTCTCGAGCAGAGCAAGGCGCCATTGGCCATGGCAACCTGCAGGGCCTGAGCCAGCCGGTCCAGAGCCAGCTGTGTTAGCGCATGTATATCAGCGGCTGATGTGTGCGTGTGTTTGTCGGCCTGGTCCAATTGCCGAGAAAGGTCGGAGACCAGCGAGGCCAAGGAGTCCATCTGGAGGAGGGCCAGACGCCCAAAAATGCCTTTCTCGTTGAGTATGTTTGGCAGGAGCACAAAGACCTAAAAAAAAAAAAGAATGCTTGATGACATTCATGTTGGAGCTGGGTTCTTTTACGTTGCATGAATGCATGTGTGTACCATACCAAAGAGATTGACTGACCTGTAGGACACTCAAATGCAGGGCAGAAAAAAGGCCTGTCACCTCCTGTTCAGTCTCGGAGCTGCTGTGTACGGAGGCCTGCTTCTTGTCCCGCCGGTAACTCAGCGGAGCTTTGACGCACCAGCGCACTAGGCCCCCCAGAGGTGTGACATCAAGTGAGCCTAGTGGCTGGCTGCCAGACAGAGGCGTGTTCAGGAAGGTGACCAGGACGAGGTGAGGGTCATCTTGGATCCATGACACAATCATCTGGAGGAGTTCTAAAGGAGGGATTAGTTCCTCTGGAGGACAAAAAAAATAAATAATTTGATATCCTACCCACAGACACGGCAGTAAAAAATATATATTTTGCCCTGCATGTTCCAACGCCCAGAACCTGAAGTGAAGTCATAGAGGGTGGTAACAGCAGTGATGAACTGGCAGCAGAAGCGTGGACTGGCACTGTGGATATTCTGTAAGGTGGGCACTGAACCTGGCATCATGCTGCAGTAATCGTCCACCAGCACCTGTGCCAGGCGCACGCAGTACACGCGGTGGGTCCTCTGGCAGACAGACACACAGTCATTGAAAATGTATTTTACCTTCTTAAACGGGTGAATAACCCATTTTAGCAGTCTAAAATGCTCACCTGCAGCCAGGTGGCAGCACATTCTAAGATGGGAACTCTGCCTACAGCAATTGCCATGGAAACCAGCTTGCCTAGCAGTCCCATGCGGCTGTCATCTGCCTGGTTTCCTTGGAGGCTGAAGAGGGCGGAGAACATAAGCTGACGAACAGTGTCACGGCTCTGTTCCTGGAAACAGCTGCACATTATCTCCAGAAGCTGAAGCTCCTGAAGTGCACTCATTCTCTGAGAAAAATAATATGTTTATTAGCCATCTGTTCTGAAATCCACATGGTGTATATTGCAGATGTGTTCTGCCTTACCCTGGTCAATGCGCTTCTGTCCTTCGGTGCATGCAGAATGAATTCCTCAACCAGCTCCAAGGTCTTTGTGTCTACTTGGGGGGGCTGCCTACCCGATTGCACGAGGTTACTGATGTAAATGTCCAAGTGGTACAGCAGCTCCTTGGCAGCACTCAGCACATCGCGAGGCAATAAGGACTGACGTATGTCCCCCATCTCTAACTGGTGGAGCCACAAATTGAAATTTACAAATATTAACTCCACATTCTAGTAGAATGAACCAACTATATGACTTATTTACATTGAAATTATAACGGTATATTTTCTTGGAAACTGAGCCAAAGCATTGTTATCAAGTCTGAAGAGTGTTTTTGATCATGTAACTGTGGATGGTGTATACTTCCAAATATGACAAACGAATAAGTCAAGTTGTTACCATTAACCTTTGGTAACAACTCTGAGTCCCAGAGACAGTCGGTCGTCCTGCTTCAGCTAATGTTACCGAGTCAAGCTAACGATAAAGTTTTCCATTACGCGAAGACAATTTGTGCATTGATTACTGTCATAGCAATAAACACTGTATCAAGCGAATTAAAATACGATCTTACCTAGAGTGAAACTCCCTAAATTGGTTAAATTACAGAATGATGATAAACCGAGTGAATGGCAGCTAAATGTCGCCGGACTTACTTCCGGGTACTACGGAATCCTTTGTGGGACAAAACAGTATTATTATTTTTTCATCCATCCATTTTCTATACTGCTTGTCCCCAGGGGGGTCGCGGGCGTGCTGGAGCCTATCCCAGCAGTCATCGGGCAGTAGGCAGGGGACACCATGAACCGGTTGTCAGCCGATCGCAGGGCACACAGAGACGAACAACCATCCGCACTCGCACTCACACTGAGGAGCAATTTAGGGTGCTCAATCCGCCTACCAAGCATGTTTTGGGGTATGTGAGACGGAGAGAACATGCAAACTCCACACAGGGAGGGTCGGAGGTGGAATCGAACTGGCACCCTCCTAACTGTGAGGCGGACGTGCTAACCAGTGCGTCACCGGGCCGCCCTATAAATATTATTATGATTATGATGATGATTATTAATAATAATAATAATCGATATTAAACCCATAGCAATTGAAAATGTTTTGGGGAATTGTGTTAACTGTTACGTATCAAAACATTGTACATATTGTATCAAAACACATACTATTGCTTTTCTTTTGATGATTCGAACATTTTATCCATACAAATCACTTTGCCGCGGCATCCTCTAATCAGCTTTTATCGCGACGAGATGCGCGTGATGGAAACCGTGCACGCTGTTATGCGCGTTTCCGCCGCAAACGCTTCACTCTCTCTAGTACTTCAAGCCGTCCCATCAACTGAGTGGAGCTATCCCAAGCAGCACACAAGATGACAATCAACACCTTGGCGAGAGGAGGCTGGCACCGGGAACAAATGGCATGTTTTCGAAAGGTACGAATGATCCTTGTTTATATATGATATATTTAGCATTTGCAGGAAGAGTTCTCTGACCTTCGCGTGAGCTTAAACATTTGCCATCTGCAAAATCAGTGATCCAGATGGACGACAAGAAATTGCACTAAAGGAATACACAGAATGAATGACGAGATGAGTTAAATCAGTTAAATTGTTAGTTATAATTTAAAATTTGACATTAAATTTAAATTCAAGCTACCTACTGAAATATAGAAATATGTTTAATGAACTCTAAAGTGATACGGTAAGGTGATTTTAATCATTAGATTTTACATATATAATGATAAAAATGTTTGATTTTATTCTAAAAGCACAAATACATTTTCAGAATTTAATGGATTAATATAAAACCGTACAATAAAATCTGATTCCTACATCATGTAAAACCAACAAAAAAAATGCCAATTCGCTTGGAGGTAATCGTTTGGTATATTAATCGATAATGATAGCCATTAGGTTTTGCAGCAAAAATATAAAATAAATATGAAATACGCACTGCACATCGTGTTTACACTCAAATACCACAAAAGTATCGAGTGAATTTAATCATTCAAATATAAAAAGTTCTTCACATGAGTAAGTTAAGATACAAACTGAGCTTCTGCTCAGATTTGAATCTGATGATTTAAACCCAATGAGGTCTGAGGAGGTCACCAGATGGCATAAAGTAATGCTTAATGGATGGGAATCACTCGACGAACAGAACGAATTCCCCTTTTTAGTTTGTTGTGGAGAACCTACAGTGATGTGTGCTGCCGGTAATTTTGCCGCAGACATCAACCGTGATTGATAGCAGTAGATGGGAAAGCAGTGCATCTTTACTTCATATTTTACAACATCGTCATCAGGACCCTGTCAAGCTGCATAATAAAGACAAACGACATGAATCTCTTTCGGCATGTATTCTTGATGGTGTATGCACCTTAACTTCCAGATGGAGAAAGTGATTGTGGCCATGCAGGACCCGGACATGGGCGTGAAGATGAGAAACCAGAGGCTCCTTATAACAGTCATCCCACACGCCATGACAGGTGTGCGTGTGTGCTTAGAAATACCCGCTGCAGCATGTTTGTCCCAGTGCTCATGCATAATGCAGGCATAAATTTTGGAAAATAGTGTGCTTTGCAAAGAGCAAGTTTGTCCTCTTACACCCTCTGTCTTGTGACTTTTCAGGCCATGACATCATCGAGTGGCTCATCCACAACTACAACATATGTGAGGAAGGTGAGGAGCATCTCTCTATCGATCTGTCTATCTATCTATCTATCTATCTATCTATCTATCTATCTATCTATCTATCTATCTATCTATCTATCTATCTATCTATCTATCTATCTATCTATCTATCTATCTATCTATCTATCTATCTATCTATCTATCTATCTATCTATCTATCTATCTATCTATCTATCTATCTATCTATCTATCTATCTATCTATCTATCTATCTATCTATCTATCTATCTATCTATCTATCTATCTATCTATCTATCTATCTATCTATCTATCTATCTATCTATCTATCTATCTATCTATCTATCTATCTATCTATCTATCTATCTATCTATCTATCTATCTATCTATCTATCTATCTATCTATCTATCTATCTATCTATCTATCTATCTATCTATCTATCTATCTATCTATCAGATTGTCTGCATGTTCACTGTTAGGGAGATCAGTGCCCCCATGGCCACCCCTCTAGCTCCGCCAGTGGTTGGACCCTAACCCTATCCCCTACAAAAAGCGGAGGTTCACTCTACTGTATTGTCTATGTCTTGTTGTATTTTTTTTGCCTAGATATGGTGCTCATACTCTCCAGGTGAGTTTGGGAAGTCACATTTGTGTGTCGTGGGGTTGCTGTTTCCAGAAAGCAGGAATCGATACTCCAGAGGATATAAGTTTGATTAACTCACCTGGCGACCTAACTTAATTAAGATCCTATAGGGAAAGGTGCACCCCTGGGAGACTTTATGGTAGAGCAACTCAATTAGAGGCTTGGAAAAAAAGTGGTGCATTGGCTCTTTTGAGTGGTGATGATTAGCTAATGGCCTTGCTGTCCTTTGCTTGCCTTGTGTCGCCTCTACAAACATGGCCGCCACGGAGGCACAACTGTTAGCCTGATTTAGTCTGTACTGTAGCACAACGTGTTATATAAAAACTGACATGGTCAAGTTGTACTGTAAAATAGAGAAAGTTGTGATGAAAAGAAATACATTAAATTTACTCTTAAGTTTACTTTCACAAATGGAGGGGTAGTGTGAAAAATCACACGTGGGATTTTGGCACAAAGTGACAGGTGGTTTGTGACCCTTCCAGAGGCTTTGCACCTTGGAGGCATGCTCGTGAGGTTCGGCTATATTTACCCTCTCAAGGAGCCCCAATCTCTTGTGCTGCGTCCCGATGAATCACCATACCGCTTCCAGGTATATTTTATTTTTCATCTCACTTGGCCTCCATCAATATTGATTCATTTGGAAGAGTCAGTCAGGACTGACTTGCAAAAGTTCATTTTTTTTAGACTCCTTATTTCTGGACCAGTACTCGATGGCCTGCCACTGAGCTGGACTATGGTAAGTGAAGACTGAAATTCAAAATAGTTTAGTTAAAAAAAAGCTCATTTCTGGTCATTTTCATGCTAGTCACAAGCTAATGGATGATTCAGTTGTAACATTAATTTCAATATTGATCATATTAAACTGAAGAGATCATCAATTCTCGGTCCGATGGGTATCATAAAAACATGAAAAAGAAATGAGTGCGTTGACGTCTCAAAAGATTTTTTGATAACTCGCGATGACGTTTCAGCCACATTTGTTTCTCAGCTATCAATTTGACATCTTTCATGACTCCGAAATGTTGGAATATTCTAGTGATGATGATGTAACAAAGAACACTTATCACAAGTTATTATCCGGTTTATCCCATCAGCAATCTACTTGGCTAAAAAGAACATAAGAAAACAAGGAGAGTTGATGGAATACGAAAAGGTAAGACGTCAAACTTTGTTTGCAGGGTATATTTAAAGGATCAGCATTTATGACATTTAGCATTTACCCCTGCCTAGGAGTGCTACAGTCTGTTGCACAAGAGGATTAACCACACCTGGGACTTTGTGGTCATGCAAGCCAGAGAGCAACTCAGGTACACGCACACCACTAACATTGTGTTGGGATCATACAGTGAGTGCATTGTGTTGCTGCAAACACCAGAATCTCATCTTATGTTTGTTGTGCAGAGCTTCCAAACAAAGGCGGAAGGCTGACCGTATTGTTCTGGCATGTCAGGAGCAGGCTTACTGGCTCATCAACAGACCACCAGTAGGTTAACTGTGTCAATGAATCTTATCCTAGCCTAAATACAGGCTAGAGAAGGTGGAAGAAATATATGTGACCTTTCTTGTTTGCATTCACAAACAGTAAAATGGAAAAAGCCAAACACATTGGTGTCAAATCTTTGAAGCCAAATTCAACTTCAATGCATTCAGCCTCCTGCATGAAATATTCAACTCGTCTAGTAAAAGTCTCAGCTGACAGCTGAGAAACACACAGGAAAATCAAAGTGTGAGCGGGGGGTGGGGTGGGGTGGGGTGTTGTATGATGCTATCCAATACATCATGACTCTTCAGATGTCATATTCTGCTCCTTATATGATCCTAATATGATAATTGAAAGGAGAAAAAAAATGGAAATAGTGTGAGGCAGCATTAGGAGAGGGTTGTGAGGGGAAAGGGTTCTCGTAAAGGGAAGCTGAGGACAAATCTTTGGAGTAGGGACTCCATCTTGCCTCGCCTTTATAAATTAGGAACGAGGGCACGGGCAAAATGAAAAGGGAATTTAGGAATAAAAAGTCTGAGCTAGTGGCATGGAAATCCCAGATCGGGTTAAGTGCTCACTCGCACGCATTTGTTCCAAACTCACACTCGCACACACACACACAAGCACTCTCTCTCACACACACACACACACACACACACACACACACACACACACACACACACACACACACACACACACGCACACGCACACACACACACCATTAATGCGCTGATGCTTGTTGTTTTCTCCTTTCAGCCCAGGGTGCATAATGTGCTCGACATGGGTCTGGAAAGGCCAAGTAACTCCAATTTACGAGTCGCACTGGTCAGTGCAGGCATCACAAAACATGATCCTACTTACTGTTTGATATTTGTCAATGCCAATCTTTATGAATGCTGTTTTGTTTTTCCCGCTTTCTTTGGTGCTGGTGTTGTTTCAAAGTAAGTGTCAAATAATTTCCAATCATAATTCGAAACAATAGAAAACAATCGTTCTTTTTCGTCTTGAACAGATCTAGAATAATGATTTCTACAAAAGAGAGGTAAAGATCAATCATTTTTAGCCTTGATTAAGCATATTAAATAAGGATTATTTTTGCATGTCGGTTTTACAGATTGCAACTTGTAAAAGAGCTCTGGGAAGAAACCGTGTCAAGTCATCCATTTGCCTGGAAAGGTTTGTAGTGCACCAATGGGGGTGGGGCACGTGTTCAAGTAAACACACTGTCAAATGGATGCAAAATTTGCTCCTTCATCACGTACACATACACAACTACACATCCACATAAAGAAGGCTTAGTGCTCTCACTAATGGATGCTTCCTCAGGCAAGTTGGAATTAAAGCCCATTAACTCCTATGATCTGAAACACTAATACAATAATACACTCTGAGTGTGTCCCTGTCTTTGTGTATGAGCAGTTTTTTGAAATTCAGCGAGCAGTACCAGAACCACGATCCCATTATGCAGGGTTGTCTACCCAGCAATCCCTGGATCTCTGATGACATCGCACTTTGGACCATGAATTCAGATATGTGAGGGAATATTATTATCTAGAATATTATTATTATTATTGGAACATATTATTTGGTGCAGTTCACAATCAATATTTATCTAATAGTATGATTAAACAATACGAAATCATTTCAATGAAATACATCATCGTCACCAGAGTTGCTGATTAGTCAGAGTACGTTTCAATATGAATCAATGTTCTGTTTCTGCGAGTAGAGTGTCCATCCCCACACGCCTCCGAGTGGAACGATGGAGCTTCAGCTTCATGGCACTTCTTATTGACACCATGGGGAGACGAGAATTCATGACTTACCTGGAGAAAGAATTTAGTGGTGAGAGAATAAGGCTCCATTAGGTGCAACTTGTTTTCAAACTATCACTGCATCCACTTTCTAATCGCTTGTTGCCTCTATACACGCCCAACATTTGTTTTCTTTCTCTCTCTCACCAGCGGAGAATTTGTGTTTCTGGGAGGCCTGTGAAGACATAAGACATGGAGAAAGTTCCAAGATCGTGGAGAAGGTGGAAGAAATATACAAGTAAGAACCACACACTGACACACAAAAAGACACTTTGATGCTTCCCTCCCTGTCAGTGTCAATTACTCTCCTGAATGTAAAACAGAAACTTCTTGGCACCCGGAGCTGCGCGCTGGGTGAACATTGACAGTAAAACCATGACTACGACGTTAGAGGGCATCCAACGCCCTCATCGCTTTGTCATGGATGACGCGCAATTGCACATCTACTTCCTCATGAAGAAGGTCTGGGCTGCGTAATATTATTAGAAAAATTAGTTGTACTAAGTTCATTTTGTTTCCCTTGTCAATCACTTTTTTGGGTTCTTTTATCACAAACATTTTTTTAATTTTAGGATTTATTACCTGACATGTTTTGGCATGTACATCCGCCTTCTGATGAAGAAGAAAAATTGTTTGTGATAAAAGACTCCAAAAAAGTATTAGAAAAAATGTATTTGTACATCTTTTAATTGTATTATCTTATATGCAACATAACTAAGTAGCAGTGGTCCCAGAATTATAACCTGAGGGTCTTAAATCATGTCTACTTAGAAGTCTATTAATTCTGAAAACTTGAATGAAAAACGTTTTTTATTGTGTGCGTGCGTGTGTGAGTGTATAGGACTCCTATCCCAGATATCTTAAATCTGACCTTTACAAGAACATGCTGGCCAGGGCTATTATTCCACAGGAGACAAAGAAAAGGTGAAAACTCACATGTATCTGTATTGTTGCATTGATTCCCTTCATGTCTTTATATGTCGTCTGACCTTCACTTCCATTCTCCACTTTGTCAGTGTGTTCCCCTTTATGAGGCGACAACGACACTCAAGCCCCTCCCCTGCCAAGGCCGCCAGACTGGAAGGGCTCACCAAAGGGACCGGGCATGCAGCTGTTTGATGGCAGGCTAAAACATAAAAACCTAACATAGCAGGTCCACCATCCTGTCATTCGTGTCTCTATGGTCAACATTTTTTTTCTCTGTTTTCATTTCGAACTGCTGATTCCAATTTCCTCTTACCTTTGGGGGGGGGGGGGGGTTAGACCACTCATTTCCATTATCACTTGTGGTAGCATTTTGTCTGCGAGTCCTCCATCTTCCTCCATCAAAAATAGCTTATCAAAAAGGGAATGAGTGCACAGTTGTTGATGTGTAGTGGCTGAAATTATAACTCCCGCAGAGTAGAGTGAGTTAATCATCTCTTGCAGCCATAAAGTTTATTTTGTTCTTAATATTAACCGTCAGTTTTCATCTATTTTTAAGCAACATCAAACCTTATGTTGCTAATTAGTTTGTATCGTGTATGTTTGTGTAAATCTTTCTTTGCTTTAGCATGTTAATGCCCCAATAAAACATTCAGGAGTTCAATTTTGTGTTTTACTCAACAAACTAAAAGCGATTGAGTCACTGATCTTGCCAGCTACTCATCTTTGCATGCATTTCTTGCGAAGCCTCTTGTTGACAAGACGAAAATAAACAAAAATAAAAAAAACATGGGACTGGTAATTCTCTCACGCTAATTGGCTTCCCCTAGTGACCTCCTTTGGTCAAACTAAAATGCACAAAAAATTTCTAATTACATTAGTTACGCCAGAAATACAGTACGGCCTCGAACAGACACTTCCTTTGTGTGATAATTCCGCCCAGGTTTCGAGGCAGCCTTCGTTATTGTCGTTTCTATGCATTTTCTTTACAATATTTAAAAAAAAACATTTAAATTGCTTGTTTATTGTATGTTGGCAAATATAACGTCTCTGTTCCGTACCATTAAATCTGATAGACTTTTAAGACTCTTTCAGTGTTGATGCCAGCAAAAAAAAAAAAAAAAAAAGAGCATATAGCACCCTGAACTGTGGACATTGAATTGTTCCATCAGTGATATTTAGCACTCAGCTATGTAGGACTTGATGAGTGCACATCAATTTCACTAATGGACTCAAGCTACTGCATGCACGTACACACATGGGCCGAGTGTGTTTCAACAGTTTCTACATTGCTGAGGATTATGATAATCTGCTACTCTCCCGTTAAACAATAAGAGAAATACACTTGAATGAATTACTTTCCAATGGGGTTTTTTTTTTTTTGAGGGAACAAAACAATCCCCAAAATGCTGTTGACGACAAATTCATTTTTCCTATGTGTGTAAATCAAATAACTGGGAGTTAGAGGTTCGCAGATCTCCTCAGGCCATTCCCATAAAGATGTACAACAAAAGCCAGGGTGGATTTGAACATTGAGTGTGCTGAATACCCAAAAATCTATAGAAGGTCCATGAAACAAAATCTGGAATAACAGAGGTAAGAAATAAAAACAGGGAGGCACATATATACATTTACATTCAAGGTCTCACTAGAGAATAAGGGCTACGGAACTAACATAACTTAAAAGTGCTTCAGAATGAGTACGGCATAAACACACCTGACAAGGAGTCATACAACTGACGTAGTGAACCATAGGCCATTATGGAAGGAATTGAAAAAATAATCAACCAGGTCAACATCAACCTCCATTTTCTATACTACTTATCGTGTTCAGGGTTGCGCGGAGCCTGATCCATCCAACTCCTTAAAGGAAGACAACACGTATATACACATTTGCACACATATCACTGAGCAGGAATTGACATTTTTAAAATAATATCATTCATAAATATTTGGAGCTTACAGTATATCAACTACCAAATAAGAGCTACACAAACAATTGGTATAAAACTGGTCAGGCTACATTGGTTCCATGGATCAGGAGGTAATAAAACGAGTATCATTTTTAGGAGTTCTGCCAAATTGCTTTTTTTGAACTTTTATGAAGACAGTGTTTGAATGTGATTACAAAAAAGCAGCCGGTAAGGTCGATGCTTGTGGGAGGAAGAAAGGAATTACAGAAGCAGACGATACATTTTCAAAGTGTGTCTTGTAAGTGTTACAACAGTTTGACAGAATCAGTGTGTCAGTGTCATGTGACAGTGTGGCACTCATCTTTGCTACACAATGTGTAACCGCAAATGCGAGGAGTCCAGCTCCACGTCCAATTCCAATCCGAGGGCCATCCCATGGTCCAGTTGACGGCAGTCGGACTTCTTTCACGTGGAGGTAGAAAGAACACAACGCAAGAGGCCACCAGGATGTGCCAAATGGAATGTGTGTAGAAGTAGTTGTCCTCCGTTTCTGCAAAAACGTACAAACTTATCCCAATGAGAGCACAGAGTAGTCCGGGCAGAAAGTAGAAGACCCATCTCTGCCAGGATGGAGGGTAACACTGGCCACGCTTCACTCCTCGGTGCACCTGTCGACACAGATGTTCACGTTATCAAATACAATTTATTGAAGGGGTCAAAGAATAACTTCAATTCATTTCTCAAGTCACAACTCTAGATACCCGAGATTGCCTGTCGTGCGTTGCGTCCCTTACCCAAACGGCCGCCGTGATGAGTATGGCGGTGAGGATGGGACCCAGCAGGTTCCATAGACCTCTGCGGTCCAGCTGCAGTGACATGGCGATCAGCAGAGTCCCAAAAAGAAACAGAGTCTACGTACACATCAAGAGAGGGCACACCATGTCAAAATGGCCAAGACTGTATGACAGCAGAGGTTGCGTCGTCTTACATATTTGACTGTATTCCTGAAACGAGCCATGCACAAAAATGTGACCCATATGGAACAAACAGAGCCCAGGAAGTCACAGTACTGGAGGGTGTTGTAGCTCATTATGCACAACGTGGCTATACCGGGCTGGTCACAGGCATGGTAGAACTGCAACACACACAAAGTTAATAAAATCCTAGAACTGCACCAGAACTTTGATCAACTGTCATACCGTAGAGAAGAACATAGTGAAGAGATAAACAGACGCCTCCGTGATGTAGAAGCGTTTGACGGCCAACACGATTGCTGGCAGGAAGCTGAGGTTACTGAGCGTGAGCAGCAGAGTGGCTGCCACCTGGCGGCTCAACGACAGAGCTTCTGAGTCGTCGGTGCAGCCCCAACCCCTCCAACCTAAACACACAAACAAATTAGGGCGGAACAATTTTGATAGAAATGTTACCAACATAGCATTTTTTCCTTCAAACTGAACGCAATGAATGCTCATTGAAATGACGTACCAGTCTTACACACACAGGCCGCGTACAAGTAGTTGGAAGACCTGAAGAGTCGACATTCCCCAAACGTGCCACAGTCCTCCACGCAGCCAGTGACAAAAACCTCCGGGTTCACGGACACAACAGACACATAGCCGCAGTCACTGTTGCAGACACACAAGCCAGATGTTAATTAAAAAAAAAAAAAAGTATTGTGAAAGATCTGGAACATATGTCTGACTGAACAGTTGTAACAATGGACATTTGTGAAAGGACTTCTCATGCTTCACATTGGAGGATTAAACACAGTTTTGGAAAACAACAACTTAAGCCACACCAGCAAGAAGGAAGGAATTAAATTTTCAAATCACGTTACTGGCCCATTTAAAAAATACACAAGTGCCGATTACCTGTCGCACATGAGTTGAAGAGTGAGGTACCATGTTGCTAACAGAGGAAAAGGCAGCCGGATGACAGATTTGGGAAAACCGGTGCTCACATTCATGCCGTATCCTTCAGAAACACAAATTAGAGTATTACTGTATATAAAATCAAAATGGCAAGAATGCTAGAACGTGGGTGGTACCGGTGCGGCATCGTAGCGAGTTGTTGAGTTGAAGGACTGGTGATTCGGGAGTGAAGCAGGCCACCACGGTGCTGCTGTTCCCCAGTGTTACATTCGTCTTAACAAACAAAGCAAAGTAAGACTCCACTCATAGACAAACAGTATCCTGCAATCCATTAGCACTCACAGTGTTGAGTGTGAGCTGCAGGTTGAGTGTCCCGCCAGTGGCATGTGCAGGCAGAGGGTATGTAAGCAGTGTGGGCTGCGTCGCTCTGACGCTGACGTTGGGTCCAACCACCGGAGAGAATCGGAGTGAGAAAATATCCGTCTCTTCATAGAGGACCGGAATGTTCCATACACACGCAGGAGGCAACAGAAGGAGCGATCCCATCTGACCGCTGAAGAGAAGACTCTCTAAAGCCACGGAGCTGTTGGTCGCCGATGAGAAGTTGCTGTTGATATCGAGACCTGGAAGACCGGCTGCAAGACCTACGCTTTCTGGCTTGCACTCCACTGAAACACAGCAAGAAAATAAAAATCCTTACCTAAATAATCATGATTGATTTTTCTAATCATGAAGCTCATGAAGTCAAATGTGAGTTTACAATAAACTGTACTTTACCACATGGCATTTGGTGTTTGTTTACATTACCTGGGTAGCTTGACTGAATGTTGAAAGTCACTGTTTGGTTGTCTTGAATACTCTCCACGACAACACGTAACCAGGTGTCCCAAGGTGGGTTATTGAGAAACACCGAACACCTACGCCCAGCGCATTTCACTCTTGCTGCATCATATAGTAGAGAGTTTGAGCCGATGCTGAGGGCCAGAGTGCAATTTACAGTTTCCTCTGCTGAGGAACAATTGTCCACGATCATGGAAACAGATGAAGAAAATTGTGGGACATACAACCTAAACCACACAAACATACAACAAATTAATAGGAATTGTGAGATAAAAGGCAACGTCATCACACGGTGACTTCCTACTTTAGGCGTGCGGGTTTATTAGGGGCAGCCGTCTGTCTGAGCTTACTTCCCGTCTGTATAATGGGTGTGTCAACTGCCCTCCTGATGGACAGCTGAGGCTCTAAAAAGTAGGAACACGATGGCAAGCCCTGAAAAACAGAAAGAAAGTGGGTCTCCATGCAATATATACCAGCTTACTTTACTTTAGGACTGAGAGAAGACAGACAAGTGTGGCGAATGGACATAACGCTGACCAGCCAGTCAATCAACTTAGTACTTCTGGTAGAACAGGCTGGACTTAAAAAAAACACAAAAAAACAACAACCCCCCCCCCACACACACACACACACACACACACACACACACACACACACACACACACACACACACACACACACTTGCATAGTTCAATGTGTTGAACAAAACACTCCAAATAGCCATCAGTATGATGTAGCGTTGCACAATATAAAAATGTTATTACTAAAGTACCAATGTGGCTAAAGACAAAGTAGTATGTGCAGACCTTCTGTTCAATGCGCCCATCATCTTCAGGCAAGTGGCTGACAATAAACCAGTACCCGGGTGTAGGATCAGAGAGGTTAAAGCTTGCTGAGCTAAGCGAAGTCACTGGGACAATGAAGGAGCGAGAGGCGTTCCACAGTGTCACGTCTGGAAACTCAGTGCCAATAGGGTTTATTACTGGAGGTGCACCCTGCCGAATATAGCTAAAAAAAAAGTGAGAAATGTAAATGCAGCAGGCAGTGTGAAAAGCGGGAAAGAAGAATACAGAATATATATTTACATGGTGACATTCTTCTCTCTGCAGTGAAAGCCAAGGCCCTTGGTTACTGTTAGGAACCAGCAGGCTATGGCGGTGTCCTCTGGTATGTGAAACCTTTGCAACCTTACGCTGCCATACGAGCCATACATCGACAACTTCTGAGCTGGTTTGGACGAAAGCTCCGATACGAATGTCACCTCATCTGCGACATGTGGAAAAACAACAATTTATATATAATACATTGTAGGTAATGCATAGTTACATTTTGTAACAGTGGGGTAATTATTGTATTCGTAATGTAAACATGCCCATAACCTTACCGTACAATTGCAATGATCATGCGATTCAACTTTTTTAAAACTGGGAAAATACTAAGATTAATAGATATTCAATACCCCAAACCTTGAACTGTGATGCTTTTCAACGTGAACTCATTCAGCGCTCTTGTATGATCGTTGTGCACTTGTCCTATGCAGCTTAGCCAAGCGGCTAGCGCGTCGACGTTGCCCCTGATTTATTTATTTCGTACTTACCATTTCCAAATGTCGTCTTTGCAAGAACGAGGAAGAGGATAAAATAAAATGCCATGTTTCCCGAGCGACAGTCTGATACATTACATCGTCGATTGGTAAACGCTCTTTCCTGTGCTCCACTTCCTGGTTCAGAATGTCAATATGTGACGTCATACGGTGTGGAAAAACTATTTTAATTACGTCACACGTTAATAACTGCCTTATCTCTTTTGAACAAATAAAAACAATTCTAAGTAATCTGAGACTTTGGGGCATAAAAGAAATAAGACAAATATCTTTGATAGTCTATTTAACATTAAGAAAGCAACCCCAAGATGAAAACAGCACCTGCATATTGTAGGTAGTACATTCAGATTATACTGTATAGCAAAATACAAAAGCATATTGAAATGCGAGGATAGGCAGCCTACGTACCTAATTTTTCTACAAATTTAAACTTCATGATAGAATCAATCAAATATTGTAATTTGCAATGTTTGTGAAGATCATAAAACAACTTACTGCAATAAAACCTGAATGCATTTACTATTTAAATTTACTTACTGCAATACATATTGCACTTTTAGGAAAAATAGTGTCTCACGTTATAGACATGTATTTTGTTTTGCGCTAATTGCACATCACAAAAACATCACGTCATCTTGTGACTATCCAGCACCACTGAGCATCATACCCAAACAAAACTGCAGCCATCTTTTCATCCTCTTCTCCTATGCTGTTGTGGCTGTGTCTCTTTGTCTCTTGCGACCTTTCCTTCACTTCTTTATTAGGACCAGCACCCAGTTTTAGGTCCTGCGGAGAGTGAGCTTCTGAGTCTTGGGGTTCTGACTCTTGGAAATCATTCTCAACGAAACAATTTGTGGATGGGCTGGCCTCTTGGCTTGACATTTCAACATAGCTATTTTGATGTGAATGGTCACTGTCATTGTGTGGTGAATGACCTGATGATTCTTGACTAAAGGTAGGCAAATTCTCAGGGTATGTCAAATGTATTTTCTCCATTGTTTCCCCCCTAACACTGCACCTGCATGGAGTTAGTGAGCGTGCATCCTCCGCAACTGTCACCAAGCTGCTTAGACTTCCTGTCAGGCTGCTGTCACGACCTGCCAAGGTAGTCCACTCCATGAGCCAACGCATAGACTCGATGCCCTCGTGCACGGCAACCAGCTGGCATAGAATACTCACATCAGCAGAGCGCATCCACTTCTGAATAGACAGGAAAGACGAGTAGAATTACTGTACTGAGTAAGTGTACTTAAATTTATTGACACTTTTGGAAGTGTCCATCCATCCATCCATCCATCCATCCATCCATCCATCCATCCATCCATCCATCCATCCATCTTCTTCCGCTTATCCGGGATCGGGTCGCGGAGGCAGCAGCTTTAGGAGGGACTCCCAGACTTCCCTCTCCCCAGCCACTTCATCCAGCTCATCCCGGGGGATCCCAAGGCGTTACCAGACCAGCTGAGAGACATAGTCTCTCCAGCGCATCCTGGGTCGTCCCCGGTGTCTCTTACCGGTTGGACTTGCCCGGAACACCTCCCCAGAGAGGCGTCCAGGAGGCATCTTGATGAGATGCCCGAGCCACCTCATCTGGATCCTCTCAACGTGGAGTAGCAGCGGCTCTACTCCGAGTCTCTCCCAGATGAACGAACTTCTCACCCCATCTCTAAGGGAGAGCCCGGAGATCCTGCGGAGGAAACTCATTTTGGCCGCCTGTATCCGGGATCTCGTTCTTTCGGTCACGACCCATAGCTCGTGACCATAGGTGAGGGTAGGAGCGTCGATCGACCGGAAAATCGAGAGCCTTGCCATTTGGCTCAGCTCTCTCTTCACCACGACGGACCGGTACAGAGTCCACATCACTGCCTACGCTGCACCGATCCACCTGTCGATCTCGCGCTCCATCCTGCCCTCACTCGTGAACAAGACCCCAAGATACTTGACCTCCTCCACTTAGGGCAGGATCTCATCCGTGATCCGGAGAGGGCATTCCACCCTTTTCCGACCAAGGACCATGGACTCGGATTTGGAGGTGCTGACCCTCATCCTGACCGCTTCACACTCGGCTGCAAGCCGCTCCAGTGAGAGCTGCAGATGACAGTCTGAAGAAGCTAACAGCACCATGTCATCTGCAAAAAGCAGAGACGCGATGCTGAGGTCCCCAAACCGGCCCCCCTCAACGCCTCAGCTGCGCCTAGAAATTCTGTCCATAAAGATTATGAACAGAATCGGTGACAAAGGGCAGCCTTGGCGGAGTCCAACCCTCACTGGGAACGAATCCGAATTACTGCCGTAAATGCGGACCAAACTCTGGCATCGGTGATACAGGGACCGAACCGCCCTTATCAGTTGGCTTGGCACCCTGTACTCCTGAAGCACCCTCCACAGAACCTCCCAAGGGACACGGTCAAACGCCTTCTCCAAGTCCACAAAACACATGTGGACTGGTTGGGCGAACTCCCATGCACCCTCAAGGATCCTGCCGAGGGTGTAGAGCTGGTCCTCCGTTCCACGGCCAGGATGAAAGCCACACTGCTCCTCCTGAATCCGAGGTTCGACTTCCCGACGGACCCTCCTCTCCAGCACCCCTGAATAGACCTTACCAGGGAGGCTGAGGAGTGTGATTCCCCTGAAATTGGAACACACCCTCCGGTCCCCCTTCTTATAGAGGGTAACCACCACCCCAGTCTGCCAATCCAGAGGCACTGTCCTCGATGTCCACACAATGTTGTAGAGGCGTGTCAGCATTGACAGCCCCACAACATCCAGAGCCCTTAAGAAATCCGGGTGGATCTCATCCACCCCCGGGGCCTTGCCACCGAGGTGTTTTTTAACTACCTCAGTGACTTCGACCCCAGATATTGGAGAGTCCGCCTCAGAGTCTCCAGGCCCTGCTTCCACAATGGAAGGCGTGTTGGAGGTCTTCGAAGTATTGTCCCCACCGACTCACGACGTCCCGAGTTGAGGTCAGCAGCACGCCATCTCCACTGTAAATAATGTTGACTGTGCACTACATCCCCCTCCTGAGACGCCAGATGGTGGACCAGAATTTCCTCGAAGCCGTTCGGAAGTCATTCTCCATGGCCTCGCCAAAGTCCTCCTACGCCCGGGTTTTTGCCTCAGCAACCGCAGAAGCTGTGTTCTGCTCGGCCATCCGGTACCTGTCAGCTGCCTTCTTCAGCTTGACGGCATCCTTTACCGCCGGTGTCCACCAGCGGGTTCAAGGATTGCCGCCACGACAAGCACCAACGACCTGACGGCCACAGCTCCGGTCGGCTGCCTCAACAATGGAGGCGCGGAACATGGTCCACTCGGACTCAATGTCCCCGCCTCCCCCGGGACGTGGGAAAAGCTCTGCCGGAGGTGGGAGTTGAAGCTCTTCCTGACAGGGGATTCTGCCAGACGTTCCCAGCAGACACTCACAGAGCGTTTGGGTCTGCCTAGTCGGACCGGCATCTTCCCCCACCATCGGAGCCAACCCACCACCAGGTGGTAATCAGTTGACAGCTCCGCCCCTCTCTTCACCCGAGTGTCCAAAACATGCGCCCGCAAATCCGATGACACGACCACAGTCGATCATCGAACCGCAGCCTAGGGTGTCCTGGTGCCAAGTGCACACATGGACACCCTTATGCTTGAACATGGTGTTCATTATAGAAAATCCGTGTCGAGCACAGAAGTCCAACAATAGAACACCGCTCGGATTCAGATCGGGGGGGCCGTTCCTCCCAATCATGCCCATCCAGGTCTCACTGTCATTGCCCACGTGAGCATTGAAGTCACCCAGTAGAACGATGGAGTCCCCAGAAGGAGCGCTCTCCAGCACCTCCTCCAGGTACTCCAAGAAGGGTGGGTACTCTGAGCTACTGTTTGGTGCATAGACACAAACAATAGTCAGGACCCGTCCCCCCACCTAAAGGCGGAGGGAGGCTACCCTCTCGTTCACCGAGGTGAACCCCAATGTGCAGGTGCCCAGCCGGGGGGCAATAAATATGCCCACACCTGCTCGACGCCTCTCACCGTGGGCAACTCCAGAGTGGAAGAGAGTCCAGCCCCTCTCGAGAGGGCTTGTACCAGAGCCCAAACTATGTGTGGAGGCAAGTCCGACTATGTCTAGTTTATGCACCAAATGGCATGATTTTCTGCCTCACACACGAGCTCAGGCTCCTTTCCAGCCAGAGAGGTGACATTCCATGTCCCAAGCGCCAGAGTCTGCAGCCGGGGATCAGACCGCCAAGGCCTTTGGCCACCGCTCAGCTCACTTTGCACCCGACCCCTTTGGTCCCTCCTACAGGTGGTGAGCCCATGGTAAGGGGGACCCACGTTTTCTTTTCGGCCTGTGGCCGGCCGGGCCCCATGGGCGAAGGCCCGGCCACCAGGCACTCGCCTTCGAGCCCCACCTCCAGGCCTGGCTCCAGAGGGGGGCCCTGGTGACCCGTGTCCAGCTAGGTCCATATATTTTACTCGTCATAATGGGTCTTCTCTTTTGGAAGTGTATTTTTCCGAAATGTTCCAGGACCATGAAAAGGTATTTGTTGTTATTCAAGTAGGCATATGAACATAAAGAAAATCCCCCTTACCATCTCTTGCCTAAGGTCGCTCGATTTGTTGGCAAAAGAATCACTGAATAGGCATTTTAGATGCTCTATCCCCACATCTTCTGAGTCGGCAGTATTACTTATCCAAAGTAGAAGACTTTCTGGTGTTTTCTGGCCAACTTTATTTTCCAGCTCCTTCAAATCTGGAAAGTCTGTCATGTCGCGCTGCTATTTACTTCTAACTACTGCATTAATAGAAGATGGATTTGCGAATAGTACCAGTGTGACAGTTAACTCCTGAGCAACATCCTACAAGTGCACACATACAAGTCATCGAAACAGCATAATGAAAAGACTGGGAAAGAAAAACTAGTGACAACATCACCATGCATTGACGCCGCAGAGGTTGCTGGTGTGTCGGGGAGGGGGGGGGGGGCGAGGCGGGAGAAGGAATGTTCTTTGTGTACTAGCCAAACAATGGTGGGAGTTTCATTCCACAGGTCACATTCAGAAGCTACATGACTCCATTCCACTAATCTATGGAGAAGATCATGTGACCACAAATCGGCTCCAACTGTCAACAGCATGACATACAGAAAGGACACATCGTAGTTATGTGGAGCATGTTGAATACACAGAGTGAAGTGTATTTTTGTGTATTTGAGATGTTAGCACAGGGATAGGCAAAGTATGGCTTGCAGTCCAACCCGTTCTGTTCTTTAATTCGATTTACTGAGCAGTTAGATAATCAGAGTTGGAGCAAATAGTATGATAAATATTGTTGTTATTTTTTAAATTAGTGAAACAATGAGTTAAATAATTATATTAATTTTGAATAAGACAGGTATGACATGATCATAAATGATTGTTTTGTGGGGGCTAAATAGAAATATATATATTTTAAAACATTACATAAAATACAATCATTATACATAAAAATAAACTGTAACCAAGTGTAAAATGGAGGTCAATAGTAAAACATTTTGTTAAGACTCAAGAAATATTGTGATTAAATACGCCAGTAGAGGGAGACATATGTCTTCATAATGAATTAATATTCCATTCACATGAGCTGTCTGCAACAAAATGACATCTGCGGAGCCTGGCACTTGATGACCTTTGGTCGTAACTCACAACTCTGACGTGAGTGCCATCTAAAAAAAGCGACCTACCAAACAGCTGAGGGAAAATAAAAGACCTGTAAGGGGCAGCAGTGATTAAACATTTGCTATATGTATGTACCATAATTTTCGGACTATAAGTCTAGTTTTTTTTCATAGTTTTAGACCTATACTCAGGAGCGACTTGTATGTGATTTTTTTTCTCAAATTTTCAAAATTCAAAAATCCGCCATGTAGTGAAACCGTGATAAATGAACCGCGATGTAGCAAGGGATTACTGTCATTTGAACTGCAAGTGACGTCACTGGTGCCGCGCGGCGGTTGTTTCCATAAATTCGATCACGGGATGACAAAGATGACGAAGGGCCCCACGTACTACCGGCATCATTAGCGGCTTTGTTTGTAAGTGACACGGAGGACGAAGAGTTTGAAAGATTTAATGATTTGGAGTGTCTGTGTCACTCTTTGAAAAACTATTATGGCTTTTACACACTCCCGGTCCTACTCAACGGAACTCTCTTTCAGTGGATGGAAGTCGGGGGCCGCCGCTCGGCCGGGTGGCTGTCCGGGGACGGTGGATGGGGCTCGGACATGGCTTTTACACACGCCCGGTCATACTCTACGGAGATTTCTTTCACCTTCGTGGCTGGAAGTTCAGTAGTTGTTGGCTCATTGAACTCTTGTTTTGTTAAATAAAGAGCCGTTTACCAAACCCGCGTCTTTCCTGATACTTTGTTAACGCTACAATATAGTTATATACTAGATCTCTGCAGCGCACGCGCAGCGTTGTTGACATAAAGAACAAGGAATTTGATTGATGGATTTCATGATTTGGAGTGACACAGATGGTTTGATAATATTGTTGTTATATAAACCCACGTTTTTCCTGGTACTTTGTAAACGCTACAATATAGTTATATACTGGATCTCTGCAGCGCACGTGCGGCGTTGTTGACATAAAGAACGAGGAATTTGATCGATGGATTTAATGATTTGGAGTGACACAGATGGTTTGATAATATTGTTGTAATATGATAGTTATTTGAAATATACTTTATATATCGTTATATGGGTCTGTGGAATAATTAGAAATGCAACTTACAACGGGTCCGACGTCAGCATATGCGGCGCATACGCGCCATTGTTCACATAAAGCACGATTGATGGATTTAATGAATTGGAGTGACACAGATGGTTTGATAAACATGTTATTTATGTAATACTTACTTGAATAACTCAGAATGTTACGCCAGGCCTGTTCTCAGCTCCTCGTTTGTGTATATGTCACATTCGCAGACCGTATCATTTAGCCTGTTGTTGCTGGTTCATGTCTGTTCTTGGTGTTGGATTTAGACAAATAAATTGGACCCAAAAGTGCGACTTGTACTCCGGTGCGACTTATATATGTTTTTTTTTCACTTTATTGTGCATTTTATGACTGGTGCAAGTTATACTCCGGAGCGACCTATAGTCCGAAAATTACGATATACACGGGTTTTAAGTCAAGTCAAGTCAAGTCAAGTTTTTATATAGCCCTAAATCACAAGCAGTCTCAAAGGGCTCTGTCCTCTGCATTTAACCCATCCCCATGTGATTTTGATCCATCCCCTGGGGGAGAGGGGAGCAGTGAGCAGCAGCGGCGCCGCGCTCGGGAATCATTTGGTGATCTAACCCCCCAATTCCAACCCTTAATGCTGAGTGCCAAGCAGGGAGGCAATGGGTTCCATTTTTATAGTCTTTGGTATGACCCGGCCGGGGTTTGAACCCACAACCTTCCAGTCTTAGGGCGGACACTCTACTACTAGGCCACTGAGCTGGCCTTTTAGATGGATGCTCTCGGGTTGAACGATCAGTCCTGATTTTTCACCGCTGGGATTTGATTCGTGAGGTCCAACAGAGATCAGCTTGCATTGTTGTGGCAGTCCAACTCTGAGCAACCCTGAAAACTGAGCCTCGGTCAACACAATGACTCAATGTCTCCACGTTATAGAGGTAATGTCATTTTGCAGGAGAACTACATCTTTTTGGATCACCAGAGCTGATTGCTATAAAGAGCTTCCACAAAATAATCAGGAAGCAAATTTGTTATACCTGACAGCGTGCTGTAATTTCCTTGGAATGGAGAAGCGAGAGGAGGGGGTAGAGACATAAATTAACTGGGAGGAAGGCAATGACTGTGAGGTCACATGAGAAAGCGGGTAACCATAAAAAATGCGGCACACAGAGAGGATTCTGATTTTAATGAGTCGGTGTCTCGAACTTCCAGTTTGTGGAAAATCATAAACCTGAGCAAACATTTCAAATGGGTTAAAAAAAAAAGTGCAGGTTGTCAAAAGGCCTTCATTATGAGCATATAATATTTAACTGTGTCTGTCTGTGCTGTTACAAGTGATTTAGGGGTAATCATAAAGAAGGTTGGCGCTTATTTGGGCAGCTGTTACACCCTATTCCAGGTGGCAAAACCCCTGACTTGTGCAAATTGTGAAGAGAACCATACAGGCACAAAAAGGCATGGTGATAATTACCAGTAAAATCTATTCTTTGTTGTAACGTCAACTGATCATAAATTCTAAACAAAATAATTGTAAATTCTTAACATTGATTTACAGTTGATAAAGAGTGGGCTCAATATTTGGCAACGTATAATTTGATTGATTCTAGATTTAACAGGATGTGTTAATTTTTATTTTATTTTGTTGGAATGCTTTAATCCTAAGAGTGTGGGGCAAAACTGCCTTTGGCAATGAGGCCAGTCGGCCAGGAAATCCTTTAGCTTGACATGGTCTGCAGAGGTCCACCAGGGAAGGGAGAAAAATCTTGCCATCTTTACTACATAATTACGTACACCACCTCGTCCCAAAAAAAAAAAAATCCCAATCTCATGCAAATCCCTAAAGAAGAATAAACTTCCACATATGCCCAGATGTCAAACATTGACACATTTGCTTCACTGGCAGAATGTTTGAGAGCAGTACAGAAAAGTAATCTGCAATTGGAAAGAACAAGAAAAGATTCCTCACGAGTGAAGGAATGATGTCGCTCTGTGCATCTGTTTCTATTTAGGACCCTAAAGAGAGAAACTAATGGCTCTCACATGAATACAGCAAAGTCCAGTAGTGTACAGCAAACATTCTCTATAATGTTTACTTGACATAAAGCGACCAACCAGGAGCAAGTATTCAGTGTCTGAGAAGTAAAGTCCTCAAATATCCTTCAATGACAACAAACATTAGAATCCATCAAAGTGTGTTGGGCAGCGTTCAACAGCATCTAATCCAAAATTTCCTGCTGCATGAATCTTTGTTGCTCAAACAGATGACAGCATTTGTGTAGCGCTTGATCGAACACATGATAGGAAAAGCCCAAAGGAGCGTGAGCCAGAGGTCACGGGGGGCACTGGGGTTTAAGACCATTAACATTCCAGAATAAAATAACCTCGGGGAGCATTATTGTTGAGACGTTTAGCAGGAGTTTTCTTCCAGTGCTCGGGAGAATGACCAGTCATAGCTGTGACAACTCCATGAACAAATAAAAAACATGTCGTCATTCTGATTGCATTATATTTATGGGAGTTATGGCACAATATTTTACATTTACAAATTTCGGAGTATGTTGATAGGATTTGAACATCACTTATTTAGAGTTTAGTAAACGGATGTGTTCATTTATTGTTTTGTTGAAAGATCCCAATAATCAAACTTTCACTTTTCACGTTTGTGCAAACGTTGCATGAAACTTTTTTTTTGTGACTCAGAGCCTTGTGATTATAATGCGAGTCAATTGTCAGTGTTGCTCTTATTGCAAAATAGTTTGAAACCTCCTCATTGTCTTCACGTGTCCACGCACACATGTGAAACGTTTCCAACAGCTGACTAATTCATCCACATGGAATGCAACACAATAGCGCCCCCCCCCTTCTTCAGTTTAAGACTTTGCCAAATATTTGAGGTTCTCTCCCCCCTCGCTTCCTCTGAGTGTGTCATGTCATTTGAGATAGAGATGTTGAGAAGACACAAACCAAACTGGAGCTTGGAGCACATCTTGGAGTTTTCTAGATAAGAGCAGAGCCTATCAGCAATCCCACCCCTTAGTGACGCACACATGCCATGATGGTGGAGATCAACTGTGACGGAGGAGACATATTCATGATAAGGTGAAATAAAGCTTCGCTTAATTAGGTGATTTTTCTCCTCAGAGCTGGTGAAAGCTCCTGAGTAAGTGATCTTTCAGCGACCTTGATTCATTGCTGGAAAGGTCACAGTAAGCGCCTGTCGAGTGACACAAGAAAGAAGGTGAACAACAATCAAAAGGCATCTGGCGGTGGTCCAAAGGCAACATGGGGTCCAGCGAGACGGGACGGGGAGGGGTGGGGGGCTACCTGAGATTAGACGAAAATCACTCTTTTCACTTTTCAGCCTTTTCTTCTATTTTTCTGCAGTTTGTCATATTTCTCCTCAGCTCTTTCTTTGGTTACGAGACAAATACGCACCGATTCCTTTGGAGGGCGGCTTTCTCAACAACATCACCACATACACACTCAATGGCCACAGCATCAGTGAATCCCCGTTTATCAAGAAGAGTATATTAAAGAAACACACTATTATACACACTGATGAATAAAAAAATATATAATATCACTAGGAGAACTAATCACTGGCGGAGGTGGGATTTTTTTCCTGAGGGGGGCCATTGGGGTTGGCCACTGACATCTCAAAATTCACCAACCCAAAAAATTCTATTCTAACACAGATAGAGTTTCATAAACCATGTTCTTTGCTGGGGAATGTGGTGGTGGTGGGGGGGGGGACTCACGGGTTAATTGAACAATCTGTCTAGTCTGGCACCTTAGGGTTCCAATTAAATTTCAAGGGAGGGCAGTGCCCTAGATCTCCCCCTCTGAGCTCCACCACTGGAAAAAATAGCACATGTCAACTACCGCACAATTGTGCCTCACTAATATCTTGTAGTTGTCATGTTCTTATAGTGCCTATAACACCAGTGACAGCAAAGTGCTAAACAGCCCCCCCTCACTCCAAACTTATCCAAAAATATGTGGCACAGGAAGATAACGAGGCAGACTGACAAGATGTCGCCACGCCGCAGTCAGCGAGCGACCCGCCACGCCAGGTGAGCATATGGAGAATATCAGAGCTCCATATTTGAGGAAGTCAATGTTTGTGTTCAGTCAGCAGTATATTCTTTTTGGCCCTCTTCCCATGGGGCTCCTTTAAGCAGATGTGGAGGTAATTTGTTCAAAATTCCTTAGCGGAGAAAGAGAGAGAGAGACAGAGAGAGAAATAAAAAGGGGAAAACTTTGTGGGTTGGAAGTCATGTGGATGCGATGGGGGGGCTACATTTTTGGGGGGGATGATAGGGGTTTTTGGGTCTGCAGTATTCCTTTTAACAGTAACGAGAGCAGGTGTAACAGTAACATTGACTATTAAAGAAAATGTAAACATCCAAAAATGTAAAGGTATTCCGACTTTCTGTTTATTGTTGTTATTGTATAATGTATTGTAGCAGATTGTGTGGCATCATGTAATACAATCACCATGTGGTATAAATAATAATAAAATATTAAATAAAATAGATAAAATAGTAAATATGAATAAATATAGTAACTATTAATAATGAAATTAAAGCAAAAAAATAGCAAAAGGAAAACAGGTAAATTTAAATGTATCCAACAATATGTTGAAGGTTTTGGAGTCATTAATGTGAGAGGTTGTTACATGACAAGCACAAAGAGTTCTTCCTTTTTTTGTGCATTCCCAAGTCAATAAGTAAGGATCTGAAGTAAACGTTTGTCTTGACACATTCTGAGCGCAGGAAAACCAAAAAAAGCTTGTGTGCATGTGTGCAAGAGCTGACTAAATTAAGAAAAAGCCCTGTGAAAATTAGATTCTAATATTTATGTGGCCTTGATTTGAGCATATCTCACATTTCTTCACTGGATTCAGATTTGAGGTCCTGACTTCTCTGGATGTCTCTCACCCTCTGAGGTCTAAAGATGAACTGATGTAAAAACAAAGAGACACTGAAGAGCTTTAAAAACCAACAATTTTGCATACAAAAGGCGGTCAACATTCTCACGATGTTTGCAATTAAGAACAGAAAGGTGACAAAACAACGGAGTTAAACCATCAATAGCAATTGTTAGAGATGTTCTCCCTCTAACTTATTTTGCAAGAACCACACAGGAGACAGTATGCCCTTTAAGCACTTGCAAGTGGAGAGCCTGTTCGTTACTGTAGGTATGTTCGAACAAACTCTGCCGTTAGTCTCTTACAAGAGCATATTTATTGAGAACAAGTAGGGTGGGGGTGACATTGGACATGTTTGGTGGTCACCTCAGCAACTGGTTAATCAGTGCAGAGGGTCCCAGCTCATTGTTTTACAAGGCCGTGGAAACAGAAACTAGTGGAGCATTGTAGATGACTAACTAAGCAAGAAAGTGTTTCCACACCATTTGGAAAGTTTCAACAACTGAATGGTTAAACTTTTCAGAGTCAAGGAAAGGTAAAAGGTTTAAACAAAGTTAATAATTCTAATCTACATTCCAACATAATCATACGATCAAGATAGTTTATAAACCCTAACAGCAATCTAAACTCTAAACACTGTGAGCCCAAATTTGCTTTGAGCAAGCTTGAGATGGAAGAGAGATGGCCTCCCACATCATGTTTACATTCCACTGACACAAAGGAGGATGAGTAGGAGGAAAGATAGAGAAGATGGAGAGAATGAATGTTTCTGGGGTGATGAAGCAATTGTAACTTTTATAGATGCATTTTTGTATATTTACCAGTCAAGAAAATTGTTCTTATCTAATGAGAGCCAATACACAAGTATGTTCAGAACCGAAATACACGACGCACTTTTAATCAGAACATCCATCCATTTTCTGTACTGCTTTGTCCCCACGGGGGTCGTGGGCATGCTCAAGCCTATCCCAGCAGTCAGAGGGCAGTAGGCAGGGGACACCCTGAACTGGTTGCCAGCCAATTGCAGGGAACACAGAGATGAACAACCATCCGCACTCGCACTCACACCTAGGGGCAATTTGGAGTGCTCAATCCGCCTACCAAGCATGTTTTTGGGGATGTGGGAGGAAACCGGAGTGCCCGGAGAAAACCCACGTGAACAAGGGGAGAATATGCAAACTCCACACCAGGAGCGCCAGAGGTGGAATCGAACCTGCATCCTCCTAACTGTGAGGCGGACGTGCTAGCCAGTGCGCCACCAATCCACCTAATCAGAACATATCCACAGTTAACGTGTTTATGAATGTACCTAAGTTGTCACTCAAATGAATTGAAATTATTGAAAACTATAATAAAATTGATTTAAATTGTAGAAGATAAAGTTTTTACTTATTTTTATTTTTTTGCAATTCCTTTTACTTGTTTGCGTTTTTTGATTTGTAGTTGTTTTAATCCGTTTTAATATAATTTTTGGAAATCCTTATTTCTTCTTAGCTTGTTTTTGCCACGCCCGTGCCAGAGGACGCTAAGCCGGCAACTTCCTTCAGCCACATCACTTCATTACCGTAATGACTGTCACCTGCTTCCTCATGTATTTAAACCCTGTCCATGTGTTTCCTCTCCATCGGTGTCTACTGTTTCTTCCCGTTTGTGGTCGCTCCTGTAGTGTCTTCGCTGGGTCTCGTGTGAAGGCTCACGGTTAGAACCTCTTCCTAGTCTGCGCTTGGTCCGAGGGGAATCCTGTTTCCCGCTCGCTGTCCGTTAGCCTCTTTCCGCTGGTTCCTTTGTTCACCTTCCCCCTGCCCTTCAATAAATCCGGGTTCAAGCAGCATTTGGTCGCCCAGCTTCATTCCTCCATGACAGTTTTTTTTTGTTAGTTATATGCGTTTTAGGGCCAGTGAACTAAACAGGCCCAGATTTTTCTCTAATTTCTGAGTAAATTGAGATAAAATCAAAAATTCAGTACAATACATGCCAATTTCTGTACATTGTGTGCCATGAGATTTCCATTTTCCTATTCTAAGATGTTTGCCTTAGTTCAATTCAGGTTGGCAAACACTCATTAGATACTACAAACAGCCCTCAGTGCAATATAATGCTCCACTCAAGTTGCAAATCCAGCATGATGGATCAAAAAGAACCTCGAGAAAGTGGCAGAGTTTGGCGCGGCTTAAGAGTAAAGCTCTCAATGGGAGTCAGCCATCATGCAGTACTGTGAAGGAGCAAAACAAGCCCAGTGGAGCTGTAATGAGGTCACTTATCAGTAAGGGCATCAGGTGGGTGCGCCCCACTTCCACTCAGCATCCATCTTACCCAGCCAATCATCCATCCGTCAGGGAGAAAAACAAATGGCCTCATGACGTCGGCCAATGTCACGTGACATAAACCCTGTGACTGGCTTCAAGTTGACTCCAAGAGCAGATAACCCAAACTTTCAGAAAAAGGTTATTTTATCAATCCAAAGTGAGTTCCAGACACAATTTGATCATTTTCAAAATGTCAAAAGTCAGCCTTCAGTTCTGGAAAAATCAAGTGCAATGAGTTTGTTTGGTGACAAAATCAAAAGGTTTTGTCATCGAATTACTTGTGACGCTCACAACGCATTTTTGTGTATATGCGTGAGTGTAAAAAAGTTCATGAGAGGGCTGTGTAAATCTCACTGGATAATTAATAGCTTTTAAACTGGTGGGAACACAACAACAGTTTTCCCCTCCAACCACATGAAAAGCATCCTGTTATTAGGGTTTAAAGCTTTTAAGTTCAAGAAAGCCTTTTTGCATTGCCAAAGGAAAATCGGGCAGGCTGAATAGATGCAAAAACGGAAGATTGCACGCATCATCAACCGGTTAAAATACTTGGCGCATGCAGTCGCGTTTACTGTTACTTGCGTCTGGAGAGTATCTTTGAGGAAATCTTGCGATAGTGATGGATGGCTAAATGGTCAGAGGTGGTTCACAAACATGTCAGGCTGTGGCCATTCCTAGAGAATACTACATGCACGCGCGCACACAGTTTGTTGTCTTACCTTTATTTGGAGATGCAGTCCATCCGCCTATTCTTCGTCACAAAAATCTCCGTTAATTTGTTGTAAAAGTCCTCTTTATTTTCCTTCAGTTTAGGCACCTTTTTCTTTCAGTTTGGCTTGATGCTATCACAGCAGCTCCATCATGTTTGAGCTATCAACTTTTCACAACAGCTATATTTCTCCAACACTCCCAAGACATAATTACAGCAGGGGGTCGTCTATTATCAAATCCAGTGTGTGTACCGCAAAATAACAGATCCGTGCTTTGTTTGTGACATCTGTAGTCTCATCTATCTCAACAGCAACAAATGGGGCAGCATTCATCACCCATTGCTCACATATGCTGCCCTTCAGTGCGGCCGAGTACTATCTGCCTCAAGTTCAATCTGTGCCTTTTTACTGTGGTTTTGTCCCATCAGCAAAACAAAGCATTTCACCTTTGTATTTGAACAGGAAATATGCTATTTCTGCGATTTGAACTACCGTAATTTTTGGACTATAAGTCGCTCCGGAGTATAAGTCGCACCAGCCATAAAATGCACAATAAAGTGAAAAAAACCATATATGTCGCACCGGAGTATAAGTCGCACTTTTGGGGCAAATTTATTTGTCAAAATCCAACACCAAAAACAGACATGAACCAGCAACAACAGGCTAAACGATACGGTATGCTAATGTGACATGTACACAAACGAAGAGCTGAGAACGATACGGTATGCTAACGTGACATATACACAAACGAGGAGCTGAGAACGGGCCTGACGTAACATTCAGAGTTATTCAAGTAAGTATTACATAACACATTTATCAAACCATCTGTGTCACTCAAATTTATTAAATCCATCAATCGTGCTTTATGTAAACAATGCCGCGTATGCGCTGCATATGCTCACGTCGGACCCGTTGTATGTTGCATTTCTAATTATTCCACAGACCCACATAACGATATATAAAGGATATTTCAAATAACTATCATATTAAAACAATATTATCAAACCATCTGTGTCACTCCAAATCATTAAATCCATCGATCAAATTCCTCGTTCTTTATGTCAACGGCGCGCATGCGCTGCAGAGATCTAGTATATGACTATATTGTAGCGTTAACAAAGTACCAGGAAAGACGTGGGTGTGGTAAACGGCTATTTAACAAGAGTTCCCCGAGTCAACAACTCCTGAACTTCCAGCCACGGAGGTGGAAGAGAGCTCCATAGAAAAGGAGCGGGCGTGCGTAAAAGCCATTTCCGAACCCCATCCACCGTCCCGGGACAGCCACCCGGCCGAGCGCCGGCCCCCGACTTTCATCCACGGAGGTGAAAGAGAGCTCCCGTTGAGAAGGACCGGGCGTGGGTAAAAGCCATAATAGTTTTTCAAACCTTCTGTGTCACTCCAAATCATTAAATCCTTCACTCTTCGTCCTCCATGTCACTTACAAACAAAGCCGCTAATGATGTAGTACGTGGGGCCCTTCGTCATCTTCGTCATCTCGTGATCGAATCCTTTGTCCTTTATGTAAACAACCGCCGCGCGGCACCGGTGACGTCACTTGCAGTTCAAATGACAGTAATCCCTTGCTACATTGCGGTTCGTTTATTGCGGTTTCACTACATCACAGATTTTTGAATTTTGAAAATTTGTGAAAAAAAATCACATATAAGTCGCTCCTGAGTATAAGTCGCCCCCCCACCACAACTATGACAAAAAACGCGACTTATAGTCCGAAAATTACCGTAGTTAGAACTTGAAGGGATCTCCCGCATGTGAGACACGTTAGTATGTCCACTATTCTCCAAAGTAAATGTGCACAACCACCCCGCCATACCTATACAAAATCTATATTCTTCCAGAGATCCATTGAGAGGGTTTATAGTCTGGAATGTGCACTATTTCCCCACAGGAAGCTGAGCATGGAAGTTGACCATTGACCCACGCCCAGATCTCTCCATCACACGCAAAGTTGGTGCACTAGTGAATTACTGCATGAAAACCAAATATTTCATGTTTCCACCTGTGAAATTTTGTTAAAAATAGTGAAAACTGCTCGATTTTTGCGTATTTTATTCAAGATACTTTTACATCGTGTAGTGTCATACAACAAATGAACATTGGCAATACAAAAATACTATGAGGCACTTTAAAACAAAAATACTGTGAGGCACTTTAAACAGAAATGTACAGAATTTTTTTAAGCCATCTATTAACAATGACGCTCACCTCTTCAAGCAGCATGTCAAACGTTTACACAGGTGTAGACACAAAGTCCTAGTGATGGTTTTCCACAACAGGCACACTTGCATACACTTTTGATACAATGTAACATACTGAACATAAAATTCTGACGCAGTATAGATTTTCAAGACAATCACAAATGGAACTGGTAAAATGAAGCTTTCAATCAGTGGTTCAAAGTTGTCAAAAAAAGTCTTATTTTATATTACAACAACAACAAAAGATTGCATGAAAACCTGCTTAAAGTCTTATTTTCTATTACAACAACAAAAGATTGCATGAAAACCTGCTTAAATGTGTAAAAAGCCAATGTAACAAATAATCCAATAGGACGTGGAAACTCATCACGATGAGTTTTACGATGTGCCACATCCTTATAAAGTTATTCGTTTTGTGAAGTTGTGCTTTGGTACCTGTTCTAAACAGTACCCCGTCTGTCAATAAGTACATTAATGCCTGTGTAAAATAAAACACATTACTTTGTCACAGGATTTGTCAGTGATGTGAATCATCACTCGGATTAGCAACACTTTTAGTACATGCGCGGCGTGTGACCCTTGTTTTCCACAGTGCTACGTCTCCACGAACAGGTGTTCCGTCTCTGGCTGGACAGAGTGACACATAGTCAGGCTGTAAACGTGAGAACACATATAGACGCCATATGCATCAGGGAAGCATCCAGACACACTCACAAATAGTCTCTCGCACGCACACACTCTCTCTGACGTTTGGTATATGTAAGAGACAGTAATTTTCATTAAATGACTCAGTTGGGGGACTCGTCCTAGCCAGCAGAATGAGGTCCACATCTAATGTACACGTGTACCACACACACTCTAGTGCATTTTTTGATACCAAATCACAAACATCAACACTAAACGTTTACAAAGCTTTTCAAAAGCTTCACTTCAGGTCATTCGAGTGGTAACGGCTGTTAATGTGTTTAGCTAACATAGTGCTAGAAATCAAACATTCCTTTACAACTTGCATATTAACGATTAAAATAAGAGTAATGCAACATCCTTCCTAAACTCAAGGAATTTGTTTTTAAACTGGAACGGGCCACACAGCGAGTGAGTGGCAAGATAATTGCTTGCATGCTGGATGCAGCTGCTATTCCTCACCCCGTGCGCATGGAAGAACTTTGACAGTGGGGGGAGGCCTTCAACTCAAAGATGATGTCTTTCACAAAGAAGGAGGCTGATCAGTCCTCTCTCTTGCAACATGGAATTCTGCAGTAACGTCCAGCAAACACGTGCAGGTTTCCGTTAGTGTTTTTCCTACAGCCTTTTCTCATCTTAGGGAATCTTCTACTTCTTCCACACACTGTTTGAGTTCATTTAGTCCCAGTTAGCGGGGTCAGTGTCTGCCGTAGTGATTTCTGAATGGACAGTTTGCAGGGCTTGCTATGCCATGACGAGATGATTGCTCCTCTCTCTGATGTCCGTTGGAGGGACGAGGTCTTTCTTCACAGGAGTCAAAGATAAGGCGCAACGTCTCCCTTTGGCCTTGAACAAATCTGAGACAAAGAACACCTGGAGAGCAAAAAAAAAAAAGAAGTCAGTGATTTTTGTGTAGGTGATTAATTCAATTTGTTGTCAATTAATCAGTTTTTATACCTCTAACTGAATGTCGATAATCTTTCAATAAGAGTCTCATTTTTTTTCCGATTACTATTTCAACTACTTATCGGATGACAAGAACTCGCACAAACGCATACATATTTTATACATACCGTAATTTTTGGACTATAAGTCGCGTTTTTTGTCATAGTTTGGGGGGGGGGGCGACTTATACTCAGGAGCGACTTATGTGATTTTTTTCCCCACAAATTTTCAAAATTCATAAATCTGCCATGTAGTGAAACCGCGATAAACGAACCGCGATGTAGCAAGGGATTGCTGTCATTTGAACTGCAAGTGATGTCACCGGTGCCGCGCGGCGGTTGTTTACATAAAGGACAAAGGATTCGATCACGGGATGACGAAGGGCCCCACGTGCTACCGGCATCATTAGCGGCTTTGTTTGTAAGTGACACGGAGGACGAAGAGTTTGAAGGATTTAATGATTTGGAGTGACAGAAGGTTTGAAAAACTATTATGGCTTTTACGCACGCCCGGTCCTTCTCGACGGGTGTTCTCTTTCACCTCCGTGGATGGAAGTCGGGGGCTGTCCGGGAACGGTGGCTGGGGCTCGGACATGGCTTTTACGCACGCCCGCTCCTATTCTATGGAGCTCTCTTCCACCTCCGTGGCTGGAAGTTCAGTAGTTGTTGGCTCGTTGAACTCTTGTATTGTCAAATAAAGAGCCGTTTACCAAACCCACGTCTTTCCTGGTACTTTGTTAACGCTACAATATAGTTATATACTAGATCTCTGCAGCGCATGCGCGCCGTTGACATAAAGAACGAGGAATTTGATCGATGGATTTAATGATTTGGAGTGACACAGATGGTTTAATAATATTGTTTTCATATGATAGTTATTTGAAATATACTTTCTATATCGTTATATGGGTCTGTGGAATAATTAGAAATGCAACTTACAACGGGTCCGACGTCAGCATATGCGGCGCATACACGGCATTGTTTACATAAAGCACGATTGATGGATTTAATGAATTGGAGTGACACAGATGGTTTGATAAATGTGTTATTTATGTAATACTTACTTGAATAACTCTGAATGTTACGTCAGGCCCGTTCTCAGCTCCTCGTTTGTGTATATGTCACGTTAGTATACCGTATCGTTTAGCCTGTTGTTGCTGGTTCATGTCTGTTTTTGGTGTTGGATTTTGACAAATAAATTTGCCCCAAAAGTGTGACTTATACTCCGGTGCGACTTATATATGTTTTTTTTCTCTTTATTGTGCATTTTATGGCTGGTGCGACTTAGACTCCGGAGCGACTTATAGTCCAAAAATTACGGTACATATATTTATATAGTCCAGCACTAAGATCTGACGCAAACATTACGGTATGTTTGTTTTGAGGGGTTACTCACAATGCAGTAGGCCACCAGCGCACCCTGAACAAAACCAGCCAAAACATCAGTGGGGTGATGCTTGTGATCAGAGACGCGGGACAGGCCGGTGTAGAAGGACATCATGATGAGGGTGAACTGGGTCAGTGGCCGCAGCAGCCGGGCTCCGTGCCAGGAGAAACGAGACTGAAGGTAAAACTGTAGAAATGACCAAATTCAACACTTATTTATTTGGAATGTTTTTCCACAGCTTGCTATACACAAATAGGACGACTGAGAAACAACTCAACAAAATAGTAACTCACCACCAGATAAAGCATGGTGTACATGGAAAAGGAGGCGTGTCCAGAAAAGAAAGACTTCCTGAGGAGAAAACAAGGAAGTTGGTTTCAGTCAATAAAAATGTCATTTCACCATTCTGGTCAATACTGCTTATTAGTAATGATGACGATACCTGGCCTCTTGTACTCTACTCTCGGGGCCCTGACACTGGTAGTCGGTAATGTAGCCCAGGGAGCAGTTGATAGTGGTGAAGTCGGGTTTGCACACGTCGAGAAAATGCGGGCGCAGGCGGCCCACCGACACTTTGGCGATGTCGGTGAAAGACTGACTGATTGCGCAGCCAAAGACAAACACGCCCACCTGCTTGTACAGGGCAGAGATGTAGGGATTCGCTACAAATGACTTGGAGCCCTCGTTGAGGAAGTAGATCCGGTAGCTCTCCCCAATGATGATCTGATGGGACATGGCAAAATTGAGTGACAGATCCCCTTTGTATAAATTAAAAAAAGAATTGCTGCAGTGGGTTCACAATTTTTTATTTCTACTGTCTCAGAATATTGTGGGATGATGTTGCGGCAGTTGTGAGGTCATAGTTACGGTTGAATGTTTCATTGTTTTGTTGTTGCCAATGATGATATTTCTTTCAACTTCAGATGAGTGGAACACATCCTTCACATTGTCATTGAAGATAAGGAGTGCTTGTTTGTTTTATGATGCACATTTGTTTATAATGTAATTTTTGGACTCTAAATCACGTTTTATTTTTCTTAGTTTGGGTGGAGGGGGGCAAATTATACTGAAGAGCGACTTATGTGAATTTTTTTTCACAAATGTTCCAAATTTAAAAAAAAAAAAAAAAAAGGGGGGGAAACCGCGATAAACGAACCACGATGTAGCAAGGGATTGCTGTAATTTGAATTTCAACTGACGTCAGCGGCGCGGCGGTTGTTTACATAAAGGACAAAGATTCGATCACGGGATGACGAAGGGGTCCACGTACTACCGGCATCATTAGTGGCTTTGTTTGTAAGTGACACGGAGGACGAAGAGTTTGAAGGATTTAATGATTTGGAGTGACACAGAAGGTTCGAAAAACTATTATGGCTTTTACGCACGCCCGGTCCTACTCGACGGAGCTCTCTTCGACTTCCGTGGATGGAAGTCGGGGACCGGCGCTCGGCCGAGTGGCTGTCCGGGGAAGGTGGATGGGGCTCGGACATGGCTTTTACGCACGCACGGTCTTACTCTACGGAGCTCTCTTTCACCTCCGTGGATGGAAGTCGGGGGCCGGCGCTCGGCCGGGTGGCTGTCTGGGGACGGTGGATGGGGCTCGGACATGGCTTTTACGCACGCCCGGTCCGATTCTATGGAGCTCTCTTCCACCTCCGTGACTGGAAATCCCACCTCCGGGGATGGAAGTCCACGCCGCCGCACACCTGGAAATTGACGCCGGTGCTTGGGGCCCTGTGGCGGTGAACTATTTATGTTATCGTTATTTGATATATTTTATTTTGTGTAGCAACTTGTATTTGTTTTTATCGTTACACTTCAGTAGTTGTTGCCTCGTTGAACTCTTGTTTTGTTAAATAAAGAGCCGTTTACCAAACCCACGTCTTTGCTTGTACTTTGTTAACGCTACAATATAGTCATATACTAGATCTCTGCGGCGCATGCGCGCCGTTGTTGACATAAACATGGAATAACGACGAGGCTGACGTCAGGGCACACGCGCGGCGTTGTTGACAAAGGACGAGGAATTTGATCGATGGATTTAATGATTTGGAGTGACAGACGGTTTGATAATATTGTTGTAATATGATAGTTATTTGAAATATACTTTATATATCGTTATATGGGTCTGTGGAATAATTAGAAATGCAATTTACGAGTCCGACGTCAGCGGTGCATACGCGGCATTGTTTACATAAAGCACGATCGATGGATTTAATGAATTGGAGCGACACCAATGGTTTCATAAATGTGTTATTTACGTAATAGTTATCAGAATAACTCTGAATGTTACGTCAGGCCCGTTCTCAGCTCTTTGTTTGTGTTTATGTCGCTATCATTTAGCCTGTTGTTGTTCGTTCATGTCTGTTTTTGGTGTTGGATTTTGGAGTTCAACTGTGATTGTCGTACAATTCTAACTTTTATACGTCTTAACAGGGGCAACTTTCTGTTTAAATGTGTTTTTATTGGTGCAATTCTAAACCTGAGAAAACACGTCGACAACGCAGGGGGCATACCTCCGCAAACCTATAACTTTTGAACAAATGTAAATAAACCCACGTCTAGGACTGACGATAGACATGTGAGTCGGACTGGGGTGGGGGGTGGGGTAGCGTTAACTCACAACAGCTGTTCATGCTCAGGAACTCTTTCTCAGGCCCACGCGGATGTTGTCTTCCAGTCACACAAGTAAAAGTCTTGGCGCGATGTTTTGGGATTAAAGGGCGATAGGGAAGGATACAGGAGAATGTGAAAGGAGGAGGGAAAAAAATAATACAAACAACAGGGAGTAAGGAAGGAAGTTTAAAGAGGACTGAGCAGTGGAGTGGGAGGGAAAGATGGGAGGCAGTGGGGGAGGCACCGCTGCTTCTAATCATCAGAAATGCTGAGCTAGGTCGGATTTTGGAGGGCAGACTCCAGCAGGCGCACATCAGGGGCCACAATTGTTTTTCCCATCTTTCGAGAAGAGCTCCGGTTTCATGAGGCATGTCGGGGTGTTTTCATGTTAGGATCTACGGTTCATCAGACATTTTTGAAGAGCGCGCAGAAATATGCCCCATTCTGGGAAACACTTTTCTGAGGGGGGCAGACGCAACAGTTCATACCAGCCAAGCCTTTAGAGCCCGGTCCTTGAGCGAGTAATGAATATGCCGCTGAAACCACAAAGACAATCACCGGGGCGAGATGGTAATTTGAGGCTTATCTAAAAAGGTCCTGTTTTTTTCCCTTAGTAAAAAAATGACGTGCACATATTTATAAAGGATGTGGCCTCTTGCCATCTGGAGTGAATACGACAAGTGACTTAAAAATTGTGGCTTCCTGCTTTGGCCAGCACATAGGAAGGTCAGATCACATAAAAAAGTTACAATATGTTAGGAAAGATATCGGCTGCTCCTGTTTGTGTTTGCTACAATTCCAGACGTCAACCTGAATGTGTTTTCTTTGCCTGGGTGGGATGTGTCAGCCAAGGGATGTCATTGAGTTTTTGTGAACTGTGTGCTTCTGAAGTCTTTTGAGACTCTTCTGATTATTTCATTTGATGTGATGTCCAAAATGTATGTATATATTTAATTATTTAATTATAATATATTTAATTAATGTTCTCTTTTCTCTTGAGACTCTTGTCTCAAAAAGTATAAGATTTAACTAGTTTCTCAAAAACAGCTTTTCATATCAAAACATTTGAACATCATGACAAAAAAAATTTCCAAGACAAAAATGCAATAAACATAACATGTCAGTAGGTGCTGCGAGTAGCAGTGAGGGTGGCTGAGAGATGATGGTGATAATGGCATTACTGAGTGTGGGGGGGGGGGACTTACAGAAAGGATGGTGATAAGAATGCCAGCAGCACTAAGCACACCGTCGCTAATGGTGTCTCCATTTTTGGCAGGGTACTTGATGGACTCATCGGTGCAGTAAAAGCCTCTACGGTAAGGCTGAACAGCGCTGGTCTCAATGACCAAGAAAGGCAGGCCGGCTATCGTGAAGATGCAGTGAGCAACACGTGGAGAAAGCAGAGGGTGGGGAGATGAAGGTGTGGGGGAGAGATGGAGGAGCTGGGTTAATGATATGCACATTATAGAGGTAATAGGCACGAGCGGGAGGCAACCGAAGAACAGCATCTGGACTGACTCAATCTATTTTGTGGCTCATCTATATATCTTTGTTAAAACGAATGGGGAATTTTGCTTTTAAGCTGGACTTTTTTTTTTAATTAACCATTTTATTTTAAATTCCTTCCAAGAATATATAAATTACATAGATAACTCACTAAAGAAAAACAGTTTTAATATAGTGATTGGTTACGATATTATAGTTCTAATAATTAGAGTGCTGATTTACTTTAAAGCATCATACCAGGCATACAATGTATCATATCAGGCATGTTCTCTATTTTTAGACGTTACTAAAGTATGATGTCAATGTGAGTAAGGACTTATTGAGACGAGCCAACGTTTTGAACTGAGAGCATCCCGATGCATGTTCTTCCACATTCTGCCGCTGCACCTCAACACAACTTACTGAGAGCACAGGCACAGTGACCCCCACTGCTGTGAGCGCTGTGTTGGACACTGTGCTGCTCTTAAAGTGAAGACTGATGCTGTTGTCATTGCAGAAGAATCCTCTCTGGTAAGGCGGCAAGGGTAATTTGTGCAAAAACACAGCGACAAGTATCACTGCGCAGTTGGACAAACAACACAGTGAACTGCATCAGTACATCATTAAAAACAAAATACTCACAGAATGGTGCAGAGAACCATAATAAAGAACACTGAGAAGAAAAACATGTAAGGTAGGAGATGCTATTTTCAAAATTTATCATATAGGACAATGAAAATCTCTTAAGGTTGAAAGAAACCTTTATCATTGTGCAGCTCAGCTCAGGTTGACACAAAGATAAAACCCCCCCCAAAAAAACAAAAACTTGCTGCTCCATGACCAGAGGAAAACACCTCCACTTTTGGCAGACACTCGAAAATGTCCACTTTATAGATGGCTGTGAAGTGTCTATTTCATTGAGTGTCTTTAACAAGTTGAAATAGCCAAGAAATTTATCTGGTGACAACAAACAGAGCACTTGGGAATTGGGCAGCGGGTTCCCCCCCCCCCCCCTCCTTCAAGTTACCGAAAGACAGCAGTGGGGGTATTTTTGAAACCTGAGTGAGGACTTTTCCAACAAAAGAGGCAGACAAAATTTGGAAAACACGTTCAAATCTCTTCAAAGAGGTCTTTAGCTTGACACTGATGCTTTCAAGTCACTCTTTGAATAATTAATCGAGCTCGTCTGAGAAGGTTTAAAGCACTCTGGTGGAGAGGTCAGTGATGCCTGTGGCTGAAGGTGGAGTGGGGAGGATGCGATTTCTTTAAACCAAACCCAATACACAATTGAGTTTCTGAGCCTCTTAACAGCTGAGTGGGCTTTTGAAGTTCTACTTGGCTTGCGGTTGTGGCTGATGGGAACTGCACAGTGCTGGCCTTCCCTTCATATTCAGCAAGATTTATTGAGATGAACATTTTTGTTTTCCTTCACATTTCTCAAACAAATTCAACAGGGAGCTTGAACCATTCTCAACCAAATCAGCTTCATCTTTTGAATTTCTGGAACTGTACAAATACACACAAGTGTACTCAGCCTTAGATGTTCAATCAGAGCTCAACCAAACATTAACCCACAATCTGATCTCAATATCTTTGTGAGTGTCTCTCGGGGGTTGGATTCAAGATGCAAAAACCACTAAACACAAACCACAAGGCCACCCAGGGAACGTATTGTCAAATAGATTGATGACATCATCGGTTGTCGTCGAAAGCTTTTGAAAGACCTAAATGAGGTCAAGAACTAAAAACCCAATCCCACCAAGACCGTGTCAGCTTCTGTTTTCCAGACACTCGTGGGGATTTTTCTCAACTATGCAAACTCTCCATCCATCTAAACAGTGCAACATCGGCAGTGAATGCAGCATCTTGGGATTTTCCCTTTACCCCCTTCGAAAAGCCAGGCACCCCTGACTTTCTCACCAGAAGGGGGTGGTGGGGGCTGTGTCCTCGTCCTCCCAGCAAAAACAACAGTCAGCGAACCGGTTTTTTGCATTAGCACAGACAAGCCAAATAAGCCAACGTTGTCTGGTCTACGCTTAATATCAAGTGCCATTTCAATTATTTTCTGATATAAATAAACAAAATGAGGTACAATGTCCTAATCAAAAACCTGTACACCAATTCTCATGTCTCACACTTTCATGTTTGTCCTGTGCCATGTAGCTGTATTTGAAAGGCTTTGCCAAAATACCGGGAGATGTGACTATTCAAATAAACAGACGCATTTTTCATGCTGAGTGATTCCTCACTGACTGGAACAGAAATGTGTACATGTCTAAGGCACATGTCTGGTATACCCACGCACACGCTCACACATGTAGTTTTTACGCCATACAACCTGCTCTGCTCGCTGTCTGTCTAAGCTCACAGCTAATCTGTGCCACAGGAAAAGCCTGATTTATTTGCATTCAATGCACACTGAGACTTTCTTGACTGAATTGCAAAAATATGTATTTTGATGCACATTTTCTTTCTGTAACATTTTTTTACCTCTAATTCCTAACACCCTTGCTTAAAGTCAATCTTATCATGCCATCATATAAAAATAGCTTTGGTGAATGTGCGTGACCAACTCAAATCTCCTTTCCCCATTGAGATGTATGGCAATGCTATTAATACGTTCCAGCCTCCTTAAAACAAAACAAAAAATGATATTACTTGTTTTTACTCATGTACCTTTAACAAAAAAATGACATCAATTTGATATTCAAAAACTTTGTGACTTTTAAGATTTAGTGCAACACTTTCCGTGGTTTAAAAATGATGCATTTGCAAAGTTGTCAAGGTCCAATTGTATGAAGCAGAGGGAAACTCCAATGCAATTGAAAAAAAAGAAAAGAAAAATCATATTCACTGATGACTAGTGTGCATAAGTGGGTGATCTTCATGGAGTACAGTGCTCCTCAAACTACAACCAAAGTGTGAGAATTGAAAGAGCGATGATTACCAGTTTTGGCCCACCATTTCCTCCCTGTGGTTGTGGCCCTTTAAACCACATGTCTCGCCAGAAAATACACTGCTGGTTTGTTGACAAGCTTCTCTGTGGGGAGGTACGCTCACAGCACAAATCATGTGGATTTACCCTCCCTGGAGATAGACCAACATTGTATCTACTGTAAATCTGTCACAATATTGTTTGAACAAAAGTTGTACTGTCGTTTTCCCATGCTGTTTCAACAGTTTATTTAAGCTTTCTGTCAAATATGGCCTGCCCTAAGGCAAATCTAACTGTACGGTGGTTCTCAATTGGCATCAACCTGGGACAAAAATAATTACAAATTACCCTAATACACCAAAAACAAGTGCAACTAATTTTCAAGAAAAATAAACACAGGGATTAAATGAACTAAATGAGTCACAATATTAGATTTTTCCCTTATATTACTACATTGACCACAATTTGAGCAAACACAAAATTGCACAAATCAGCTCATTATAACATTAATTTTGACTAGCAGTCCACAAAACGTGGTGACCTGGGGTCCGAAATTAAATGAGTAAAAATAGATCAAATGTAGGCGTGAAGAGGAACACACCTTTAAGAAGCTTGCCGAGGGAATATAAGTGTTTCAGCCACAATGACAACCTTAAGTCTGTGTTTGCAGCTGTTTGACATCAAAACCAGTGCTAAGAAACATTCCAGTCTACACGCAGGCGCACGCGTGCGCGCGCACCCAAGCGTACGGGCACGACTGACCCTTTCACCATTTCCCTTAATTAGTCCTCAATACACACCAACATATAATGCCAGATGTGCACATGAAGAGAATTCCTACCTTGTGGAATGCGAGACATTCTGGAAAATCTCATGAGTAAAAGCAGGGTGTGTGTGCAGATTAATAGAAACAAAACGAACTACACTAATAAGTGTTTTACCGTGTGCTCGCAATTTTGAAAGAGATAAAAGATTAAACATATTTAGACCAAAGAGCCTAACTAACTTCAAACCGCTTCCCTTTTTGACAAGTCATGTAAAAAAAAGTGAAATCAAGTTGTAATAAGTGTGTTGTACTTGCAGAAATAAACCAAATCAAAACTGCTTCATGAATGTAGTTTCATTTTGGAGACGTGATATCACAGTGATGGATTCAGAAACATCAATACTCTAAAAACACGATCTCAACAATAACAAATCATTATTTTATTTTTTTATGAATTGCAGTTGACGAATTATACACTGAGACAAACTATGTATTTAGAAAGGCAGATTCGTGTAGGTACGGCCGGCACTTAACTGCAATTGACCGTGTTACAAGGGACCGCAACTCAACCAAATTAAAGCTTAAAACCAATGTCAAATATCACTGAAAATAAAAGGCTGTAAAATGGCATCCAATGTAGTGGCTGTAACCATCTGCAACTTTCTAATTCAAATTGAGCGTTTCGTTACGGAACACATGATGCAACAGACAGCGTTTCTTCAATAAGCCATTTATTTTTCAAACGTGCATTTAGGTCTTACCTAAAAAGAGACAGAAGAGGTCCACTCCGACAATTAATTTTCTCCTGCTGTGGTCTTTACTCAGAGATGTTCCGCCGTTCTTCGTCTCGGCTGCCATACTTATCTCATAAATCAAACAGCGTTGCATTTAAAGAGTTGTTTCGTATTGCAAATCACTGGGAATGCTTTTTGTCGTATTATCCTTCTCCTAAGGAGTAATAGTCTTGCTCGCGAGAAGTTTACTTCGTAACAATTGGTATTAACGTCCTAGCAATCTTGAATCGCGATCCGTCGTTCACTGTGACATCCTTGACTTGTTTCTTCGAGAGAAGCAGTGAGAGTCTGGCGGTTAACTGCCCACGGAGGGAATGAACTGGAGCCCCTCCTTCAGCCCCCTCCCCTCTACATATGAGGAGGGTCCCTCCCAAGGGGGTGGGTGGAGGAATGGGAAGAAGTAAATTGTATTTAATCCCGACCCCTATCAATTTAAGACAAAAAATAAGATTTTCAGTTACCTCTAATAGCATTACTTTTCCTTATTGTTGTCTTTCACGTGAATAACAATGAAGAGAAGGAGAAAAGAAAAGCGAAAAATAAGTAATCAAATAATAAAGTACCAAAATATGTATATATATTCACTTGCGCGCGCGCGCGCGCACGCACGCGCGCGCGCGCACACACACACACACACACACACACACACACACACACACACACACACACACACACACACACACACACACACACACACACACAGGCGGAGTTCCTTTTCGTGATGTGCTGCACCTTCTTGCACCGCTGCCCTCCAGCAGTTCCTGTTCAAGGCGATGCGTTCCCAGTCGTGAAATGTTATTTGGAATTTCTTGATTGGTCTTGAAGTCGTCCTTGAAACGTTTCTGTTGCCCACCCGGGGCTCGCGGACCTCTCTCCAGCTGGGAGTATAACATCTGTTTGAGGAGGCGGGTGTCAGCCAAGCGGATGAGATGTCCTGTCCATCTGAGTTGGTGCTGCATTATTAAGGTGGTGATGCTCGGTATCCTGGCTTCCTCCAGAACGCTGATGTTTGTGTGTCTGTCCTCCCATTTGATCCTGAGTATTTTCCTCAAGGTTCTCTGGTGGTGTTGTTCAAGAGCTCTTAGGTGCCTGCTGTAGGTTGTCCATGATTCTGCCCCATAAAGTAAGGTGGGGAGAACCACAGCTTTGTAAACCAGGAGCTTGGTGTCAACCCGGAGGTCTCTATCTTCAAAGACTCTTTTCCGGAGTCTGGCATTCGCTCCACTGGCATAGCTCAGGCGATGGTTGACCTCAGAGTCAATGTCCGCCTTGGAGGAGAGAAGGCTGCCGAGGTAGGGGAAGTGGTGAACATATTCAAATGCAGTGTTGTCCACATTTATGATGTGCGGAGTAGATGGCTGGTTGGGTGGGGGTTGATGTAGCACCTGGGTCTTCTTGATGTTCACAGTCAGGCCCAGGGCTCTGTATGCCTTAGCAAAGTAGTTTAGGATGCCCTGGAGGTCTTCTGCAGAGTGTGCTGCAATGGCATTATCGTCTGCATACTGGAGCTCCACGACCGTGGTGGTTCTGATCTTGGTTTTGGCTTTGAACCTGTTAAAGTTGAAGAGCCTGCCATCAGTTCTGTACCAAATTGGGATTCCGTGTGGTAGTTCTTCGGCAATGAGATGGAGTATGGCGGCAATGAAGATAGAGAACAGGGTGGGTGCAATGATGATTGAAGCATGTCACGGGTCCCCTGCTTGACCCCCTCCAGTTTGCCTACCGGGCAAACAGGTCGGTGATTGATGCGGTCAACATGGGACTGCACTACATCCTGCACCACCTGGACACCCCAGGAACGTACGCCAGGATCCTGTTTGTGGATTTCAACCTCCCATCTATCCAAGACTTGTACCTGTCCAGGACCAGGAAACGCGCAAGCAACATCTCTACAGACCCTTCTCACCCAGGTTACAGTCTGTTTGAACTACTCCCCTCCGGACGGCGATACAGAGCTCTGTACGCCAAAACCAGCAGACACAGAGACAGCTTCTTTCCCCAGGCTGTTGCTCTGATGAACTCACACCACTCTTAGAGTCTCAGAGTCATTGCTGTGCTATAACATCCTGCTCTCCACACCTTTTTGGATTGTCTACACTGTTTGCACTATGTGTCTTCTCTGCATCCATTGCAGCCTGGTCATCCTGGAAGCAGGACCCTCCCATCTGTGGTCTCTTCTCAAGGTTTCTCACTTCCCTAGTCGGAGATTTGAGTTATTCCTTGCCCTCATGGGAGTTTAAGATCAGGGGATGGCTGAGAATATTGTCATTTGACATTTTCACATGTCCTGGGTGTTGTTAGTCACCTAAATGTTGAACAGAGACTGTGATGTAACGAAGTCAAATTCCTTGTTTGGCACGCTCAAACATGACGAATAAATTCTTCTTGAATCTTGAATCCCTGTTTGACCCCTGTCTTTACAGTGACAGGCTCAGTCAAGGAGATGTTGTTGAGCACTGTGGCTGTCATTCCGTCATGTATTAATCGCAGTATTCTGATGTATTTATCTGGGCAACCATACCTCAGAAGGATGCTCCAGAGGGCCTGGCGATCCACCGTGTCAAAGGCCTTTGTCAGGTCTATAAAAGCCATGAACAAAGGCTGTTTATGCTCACGGCATTTCTCCTGGAGTTGGCGTGCTGTAAAAATCATGTCTGCAGTGCCTCTAGATGGGCGAAAACCGCACTGCGATTCTGGGAGAACTTCCTCAGACAGTGGCAGTAAGCGATTGGCAAGAACACGAGCAAGTACTTTGCCAACTGTTGAAAGGAGTGAGATGCCCCTATAGTTCCCACAATCCGCTTTGTCCCCTTTCTTGGAAATGGTCACTATCAGAGCGTCCCTGTGCTCCGAGAGGAGCACTTCTTTTTCCCAGACCTTCAGAAAGAGGGAATGGAGGTGGCGCTGGAGCTCTGGTCCACCTTCCTTTAGGAGCTCAGCTGGGATCCCATCTGGCCCAGAGGCCTTGATGTTCTTCAGGCTCCTGATGGCATCTTGGACCTCTGCTAAAGTGGGAGGTTCACCCATGTCTGAGGGATGTGACTGAGGAAATCTGACCAGGTTGTGCTGTCAAGGTTGAGGAGTTCCTGAAAGTGCTCTCTCCACCGGTTGTTTATGGACTCATTGTCCTTCAACAGCTCCTACCCGTCTTTAGAGCATAGGGGGTTTTGGCCGCGATGGCTTGGGCCGTATACTACCTTAGTAGCGCTGAAAAAGCTTCTGGTGTCACCAGAGTCTGCCAAACTCTGGATTTCCAGTGCCCTTTCAGTCCACCAGGAGTTTTTAATCTGTCTCACCCGGCTCTGGACGTCAGCCTTGGCTCTGGAGTGAGCCTGTCTCTTTGCTTTGCAGTTGATGTCATTTTGCCAGACACGAAAGGTTTCCCTTTTCTTGGAGGTGAGCTGTTCTATCTCTGTGTCATTCTCATCAAACCAGTCCTGATGCTTTCTGGACTTGTACCCGAGAGTGGCACTGCAGGTATCAAGGATGGAAGACTTGAGCAGGCTCCAGTGTTCTTCAATGTCCTCACGGTATTCCTGATTGAGGCTTTCTCCAAGAGAGGCCTGAAACAGCTGCAGGGCGGCAGTTTTGTTCAGGGTCTCAAGGTTTAGTCTCTGCCTGCTCAGCTTCTTTTGCAGTCTGCCGGCTCAGCTTCTTTTGCAGTCTGCCGGCTCAGCTTCTTTTGCAGTCTGCCGGCTCAGCTTCTTTTGCAGTCTCCTCTTCCTCCTGAGTCTGAGTCTGGCTCTGACAATGACATAGTCAATAAGATGCCTTTGTTTAGAGCGAGGGTGTCTCCATGAACCCTTGAGTTTGTTCTTCTGGCGAAAGATGGTATTGGTGATGGTAAGGGGTATTGAGCACATTTGCTAAGAAGCAAAACCCCGTTGGAGTTGATGTTTCTAATACCTTCCTTTCCAATGGTGCCCTTCCAGAGGTGGTGGTCACGGCCCACTCTGGCATTGAAATCTCCCAATATAATCATCTTGTCCTCCTTGGGGATTTTTGACAATACCTCATCCAGACAGGCATAGAAGGCCTCTTTTCCTTCCTCATTGGAAACAAGGGTAGGTCCATAAGCACTAAGAACTGTTGCCGTCTGGTTGTTTGCCAGCACCAGACGAAGGGTCATCAGGCTGTTGGAATATATTTCTAATTTAACATGAACTCGAGTTACTAATCTGACTCCAATTTGTGACCTTACCCAACTGCCACTCATCCAACAATATGCGCGCTCGTTCTGCAATAGAAAGGTATCAGGAAGCCGGCATTTTCACACAAGAGTGGATTTATTCCTAACACACAAATCTAATACATCACCTGGGTCTCGGGTCCCTCTCAATACACCTCTGTACGCCTCTGTTGCCACCAGCAGACGTACTCTACTTCCGAGTTGCCCAGCCATTAATTATACTACACAATATGCAAATGGCACATCAACAAAGGCATTCTGTCATTATTCTATTGGCTATGTGTATACTGCATTTAACTTTAGCTTGCTCGTATTGGTCTTTCTTCTTCTGCAGAATCACTTGCTCGCTCCTCCTGGTTGTAGTTTTCCATACAGGGTCACCAGTTGTTATCCACCAGCTGCCCCTGGGTCATCTTGTACTCCTTGCTGCTCCTGCGTTATTGTTTGTTCTGGAACATTTCATTCGTGCACATCCTTGCCCACATATCTTGTTTTGTCTCCACCGTCACACACTCAGCACTTTACAGTTTCATACTCTCATACACAGGATGTCTAATGAACTACTTTAAGATCAAACTCTTATGTTCCTTCAAGGCGCTCACTGATTCCCACAGGGAGTTCAGAGAGCTGACTGATCAGTTGGTTCTTGATGGCAAAGCCAACCCCATGGATCCTAGGCTCATGTGGCCTTTCCTTTCCAGAAGAAAGTGTATCCATCCTTTTCCTCCTTCAGATGACCTTCCTCTGCCCGAAAAGAAAACCTGGTGCAAATTGGAGTTTTTGTACGGTGGAATTACTTTTGCTTTTTTCATATCATAAGGGAATTCGCCAGACATAAATGATAAATTAAATATGTGTGTTAAAGGCTTGGCAATACTCTCAATAACCCATTTTACAGTTTTCATATCAATTTCATTACAATCAGTTGACAGTTTTGGTTTACATTTGGGAACAATGTTGATAACTTCCTTCTCATTTATACATCTGAAAGAAAGAGTTGCTTTTCCTATCTATTCAGGAATAATCAGGACTTACAGTACCAGTAATTTTTTCAGCAAATTTTTGTCCAATGTCCACAAAGTATTTGTGAAACTTGTTAGCGATTTCATTCATGTTGTCAAGTGTTTCTTTATTCTCAGTAAAGTAAGAGGGGTAGGTTTTTTGTGGAGTATTTTGGTTTTTAATTATAGAATTGAGTGTTGGCGCAGCCATCGCATTAAGAGCTGGTGCAGCTGGATAAAGACAGAAGACAAATACAACACAGAGACATGAATTTAGTTTGGCCTGCACGTGATCTCCTTTGAGTGAGCCACTGCCATTTATTGATTGCACACAGGTGTGTAGCCACGCCCACACTCACTGGGTCACAGGGTCAATTGGGGACATGACATAAACACCCCCACTTGTTCTTTAACTAACACACAAACATACAGTATACAGTGCACATTTCAATTTCCCAAGTACATAGTTTACTTACCAAATAGAAAACATACAAATTTGTCCATCCTGACCTTAGCAACAGGCTTAGTAAAAACGTCGGCCATCATATCATCTGTAGGGCAATAAAGAAGAAGAATTTTGCCTTCTGAAATAACAGAGCGAACAAAATGGTATCTGATGTCAATATGTTTGCATCGCTGTCGACACACAGGGTTTTTGGATAGAGCAATAGCACCCTGATTGTCCTCAAAAACAGTCACAGGTATAAAGTTCAAAGTATTGTTCATCCCTTTGAATAGGTTCACAAGATATAAGCTTTCTTGAGTTGTTGTAGATAGAGCCATGTATTCGGCCTCACATGTAGATAAGGCAACTGTTTCTTAGATTTCCAGGAAACAATAGCCCCAGCCTTAGACAAACTAAAGGAGTGACCAGTAACACTGCACTGGTCATTCTGGTCAGCTGCCCAGTCTGCATCACTATAGGAAACAAGCTTCAAGTTTACATTTTGCTTTTTATAGCACAAGTCCTGGTCCACAGTGCATTTCAAATATCTCAAAACATGTTTCCCTGCCACCCAGTGTTCTTCTTTAGGTTCAGACAAGTATTGGGTTAATTTACCAACAACAAAACTTAGATCTGGTCGAGTAGATGTCATTACATAAATCAAACTTCCAACCACTTCACAATATTTTTTAGGATCAGCAGGTAGATCATCATTGTCAAATGTAAATTTTATTTCACATGGTGTTGATCTTGGCTTGCAGTGAGGCATGTCAAATCTGCCAAGAATTTTTGTGATATACCTCTTTTGATTCATTTTGACTTCCTTGTTTGTCTGGGCAAAATCAATGCCAAGTCTTAGTTTCCCAAGATCTTTAATTTTGAATTTGTACCCTAACATTTCCTTCAGTTCACTGAGCATTTCAACATTACTTGCTGCAAGAAGAAGATCGTCAACCCAAATAATCAGTAGGATTCTGTCGTTTCCAACATTTTTACAGCAAACACAATAGTCAGCAATATTTTGAACAAAACCATTTTCAATAAGGAAATCGTGTAACATCCTATTCCAGTTTCGTCCTGACTGTTTCAAACCATACAGTGACTTATTGAGTTTACATACTACATACAATGTACATACAATATCAAACCTCCCGTTCCTCTCCAAGGTTCTGGAAAAAGTGGTAGCTGCCCAACTTCACGCCCATCTCACCCGCAATAACATCGCTGAGAAATTTCAATCCGGTTTTCGCTCTGGCCACAGCACCGAAACAGCCCTTGTTAGGGTCACCAACGACCTTCTCATGGCTGCCGATGCAGGCTCCTCGTCACTCCTCATTCTGTTGGATCTGTCCGCTGCATTTGACACTGTCCACCACAATATCCTCTTTAACCAACTTCACTCCATTGGATTCTCTGGCACTGCTCTAACCTGGCTTCAGTCCTACCTCTCGAATCTTTTTTCCCTGGGAGGGAAAAAAATCAGACACACACACTGTCACCTCCGGTGTCCTCCAGGGATCTGTACTCGGTCCTACCCTCTTCATTTTCTACATGCGACCCCTCGGCAATATAATCAGGAAGTTTGGCATCTCATATCATTGTTACGCGGACGACACCCAGCTATACCTCAAACTCAACGCCCCACCCTCTGCAACCCAGCCTCATCCATCTCCCTCATCCATCCTCTCACTGTGTCTGGAGGAGATAAAGGCGTGGATGAATCTCAGCTTCCTGCAAGTCAACAGGGACAAAACCCAAGCCATGTTATTTGGCACTCCCCATCAGATCCATACCTGCCCAATAACAAGCATCTCATTCGCCGGTCACACAATCCCCCTCTCAGCCACTGTCACTGACCTGGGTGTGATACTGGACCCTCAACTCAACCTAGAGTCACACATAAAACACATCTGCAAAACCTCTTTCTTCCACCTCAGGAACATTTCTAAACTCCGCCCCACACTTACCCTGACAGATGCTGAGAAACTTGTCCACGCCTTTATCTCCTCCAGGCTAGACTACTGTAACGCACTCCTCATCAGGATCCCTAGCAAGAGCCTCCAGAGGCTCCAGTACATCCAAAACAGCGCTGCTAGGATCCTGATGAGGGTGCGGAAAAGCGACCACATCACACCCATCCTCCGTTCTCTGCACTGGCTCCCCATCAAATTTTGAATTATTTATAAGATCGCCCTCCTCACTCACCAGTGCATCCTCGGACATGCTCTCCCATACCTCAAAGAATTCCTTGCCCCCAAATCTGCCACCCGAAGCCTCCGCTCATCCAATTCTCACCTTCTCCACGTCCCGAAAACCAAGCTGCGCACCATGGGCGACCGGGCCTTCTGCCATGCCGCCCCCACACTGTGGAACTCCTTCCCCGACCACCTAAGAGCACCCCAATCCACGGACTCTTTCAAAACCGGACTTAAAACTCACCTCTTTACTATAGCATTTCCGTAATTCCTGTTCTCATATCCTGGTTGTCGTCCAGTTGTTTTATACTTGTCCTTGCTTTGTATTCTTGTTTTTACTTGCCATGTAGCACTTTGAGATTCCTCCGAATGTTAAGTGCGTTATAAATATAATTTATAATTATTATTATTATTATTATTATTATTATTGCGGGCCATTGCTTTTTTTGGGGGGGTCCTTATATTTAAATTATTAATTATTATATTAAAATAAACATCTTACTTTTAAAATGCATTTAATTCCATTTGAACAGACCTTGTTATGTTGTTAATTTAACAAAATATAGACTATTTTTTACCTTGCCCACTGGAGGAGGGAGACAGGACACTGGTTTTTTTTTTTTTTTTGCATAAGATTAAGCACACTCGGGTGTCAATACCGTTCCTACCTGTGCGTCATGGATAGCAAACAGGATGTTCCACCTGTTGTTGTCACTAAGGACTATCATACCTCAATAAATGTTTCGAATTTGATGGGATTGTTGTATGGTATACAACAACCCCATCAAATGTATACCCTTTTTTCTTTGAAAAAAAAATACGGGGTTGAAAAAAAAAAACCTTTTTTTTTTTTTAATACATCATATTAACGTAATCTCGCGGGCCAGACAGAATAGATGGCGGACCAAAATTGGCCCGCGGGCCCCTATTTGCCGACCTCTGCTATAGGAGCATGGAAATATGCTGCTTTAACATCCATCTGATGTAGCTCTAAATTGTACTGTACTGCGAGCTGCATCAAAATACGAACAGAAGTCATAACAGCACTTGGTGAGAAGGTTTCATTATAGTCTAATCCTGCCACTTGACTATAACCTTTTGCTACATATCTGGCTTTGTAAATGGTTTCCAACTGATTTTCTTTAATAGCGTAAACCCATCTAACCCCCCACTGGATGTTTTCCCCTCAGGTAAAGTCGTCAAAGTAAAAGTATCGTTCTCTATGAGAGAGTCTATTTCCTCTTTCATAGCTTTGCCCCGCTGCTCTGATTTAGAAGAGCTCAAAGCTTCTTTTGGGGTCTGTGGGGCATCACAAGTCACACAATAACAATAATCAATACTTGTTAATACCTCATTACATTTTAGCTCATAATCAGAATCTGTATAGTATTGAGGGGCTCCTCTCTCGCTTTGGATAACGACCACTCTGGCTGCTCTCACCATCACATTTTAAGTTTGTATCACAAACCTCTATTTTTGCTTCAGGTGGGATTGGTTGCGTCTCACCCAGTTTTGGTTGTGGGGTCTCCACCCTCTTTTTAGACTCAAAATGTTCATACAGGTCATCTGTCTGTCACATTCAATAGAACCTTTCGTAATAAACTTCACCAGTCTATTTTTGGTTACTTTCCCTGTCTCTGGATAGAAAATAAGATGCTGGACTGTTTTTGTCATAGTCAACAAAGATGCCTTTTTCACAGCGTGTGTCCAACTTTTTCTTATATTTATATGCATAACACTCTGACCCAAACACTCTCATTTTGGACAAGTCCGGCTTCTTCCCAGTTAACACAAAATATGGGGTTTGTCCAAGTCGTCTATTATAGTATCTATTTCTGATTATGCCAGCTGTTTGTACTGCATAAGTCCACATATACTTTGGTAAGTTACTCTCAATTAACATGCACCTAGCCATTTCAAATAAAGTCCTCCAGGCCCTTTCAGCTGTCCCATTCTGATGGGATGAATAAGGAGCTGAAGTTTCATGTCTAATAGCATTTTTACATAGCAAAGACTGAAACACATTAGAGGTAAACTCAGTTCCATTATATGACCTTATACATTTAATTTTGTCATAAGGGGCTACATCAGCAATGAACTTCTCAGTAGCTACAACAGTGTCACTTTAAGCTTTAAGAAAATAAGTGAACACAGATCCAGAATAATCTTCAGTGAAAGCTATAGCAAACTTGAAACCATCTTTTCCAGCAGGATCTATCGGTCCAGCCAAGATTGCGTGCACAAGCTCTAAAATGTCCTTAGCTTTTTCATCTGAATCTCTGTTTCTGCTCTGAGCAAATTTACCTTGAATACACACTTCACATGTCATATTAGGCTTTTTTGTTTTAATTTTCATTCCTTCTGTCACGTTTACCAGCTTTAACACATCATCACAATTATTGTCCCAAGATTTCATGCCATGTTTGAATGTCATAACACACATACATTCATCAGTCTCATTTTCAACAGTACTCAAATAAAACAGTATCATTCAAATGAACATCAAAACTCGTACCACTTTTATGGATGAGCCGTTTCTGTCCCTCCTTGAAGATGACTGTCGCTCCTTGCTCTGTAGCCGCTTTAACAGAAAAGAGGTACTGGGAAGATGATGGCACATAGAGCGCCTTCATCATGAACATATCCAGAACGCGGCCTTTATCGTCTCTCAAGCGCAACTCGGCAGTGACTTTCCTCTGCGCAATCCCGGTGGCACGCTCTCCATCAGCCAACTCCAGAATATGGCTATGAGCCTTGAAAGTTGGGTCAAACTGCACAAATCTCCCGATGTCAGTGATGATGTGCTTTGTCGCTTCTGAGTCGACCAGAAGACCCTTCGCCTTGACTCCGTTCGGGGCGTCCTCCAGTTGGACCTTGAATGCAAACGTATGGTCCTCCTCATCCACCGCTTGCTTCACCTTGTCCCGCTTTCTGCGCCGACAGTGCGCGTCTTTGTGCGTGGCGCTCTTGCAGAACTATGGTGTTTTTGAGGTCAAGCAGACGCAAGCGTGCCAGAAACTTGGTTTCCCACAGCTCATAATTCTTTTCATCTCCGTCAAAACATAAACGGTTCCGTCGGTTCCCAAATTCTGTACTGGGCCCATAACCTGTTGGCCCAGCCATCGCAGTAAGAGGTGGTGCAGCCGGATAAAGACAGAGGACAAATATAACAGACATGAATTTGGTTTAGCCTGCACGTGATCTCCTTTGTGAGTGAGCTGCTGCCATTTATTGATTGCACACAGGTGTGTAGCCACACTCACACTCACTGGGTCACAGGGTCAATTAGGGACATGACATAACATTGAGGATGTTCCACGCCATGTACGTTTTTCCAGTTATCCTTTAGCAATCTATGGTAATAATGTCTCTTAGCAGACCGTATGATAGATGTTAATTTATTTTTGTATATCTTGTATTTGCTTTCAGTTTCAGGTGTTCTTGTTTTATTGAAGTCTCTATAAAGTTTTTTTTTTTTTTACATGCATTTCTAATTCCTCCAGTGACCCTCGAGTTGTTTTTATGCTTACAATTTATTTTCTGTTGTTTTAATGGACAATATGTAAGTAGCAATTTGAAGAAGTTAAGGCGCTTCAGTTAGAACTTATAAGAAAAATACAGCATAGCACAATGTTGAACGTTATCATTACTTTTATTATCATAGTATTTGTCCAGATTGGTTACTGAAGCTATAAACACTCGAAACTTTATGATCTTAAAAATTAAATACAATTTGACCACGAGCAGAGATCATTTAATATTTCTTACATACTCCAAATGCAGTGAATGGAGTGCAGGTTTCTTGTTAAATGTAACCAAATTTTTAGAAACGGCTTTCAATTAAACAGAGTACCATTCTACACCACCACAAGCAACCATAATACACATCGTGAAATAATACCTCTCTGATAGATTCAATCAAAACTTAACATTATTATATTTGGAGAAGATATGTTGATTGATTGTATTTTTTTTTTTTATTATTCAGTAATATTTTGGCTGGATGTTGTAAAATTGCAAAGTCAAGGGAATAAAGCAGCCAGTGACTACTATCCTAACTACATATGAGGGTGTTACACTATTCAATTTAACGCAGAGAAAACGACAACAAAAAAATGGAAAAACATTTGTTTGTGGGAAAAAAAAAAAAAAAAAAGGCATGATTTATCTTCTGCATGTGAGCTTTGTATTGTGCAGTAACATAACACACCAAAGAAACAATGTGAACCAGATGTGGTATGAATCATCAAACAAAGTGAAACACCCACAACCACTTAGCAAGTGTAAAAAGAATATAAGCCTCATTCGGATGCTTATTTTAATTGGCCAGGGATAGCTTTTCTTTCAGTTTGCAGTCCCACCAGATACTTGGGTAAAAGTACAGTTTCAAATGTTAGCAGATGTTTTACTCAGTCGTTGTCAGCATACAACGGCGGTGGAGGAAGAAGTTCCACTTCTGAGAAGTCCACTTCTTGTTCACTGTCAAAGTAGAATAGTCTTATTTAATGTACCAGTGGCAAGAATGTATGACCAAGCCTTGAATATGCAATCATAAAAACTGGCTTTACTGATTTAAGGTCAATACTAACTGGTAAGGAAGCTCTTCAACGGCACACAAGAAGTCTGGATAAAAGAAAACAGTGATGTCAGACAGATTCAGTCTTCAGATATTGCAAGACTTCAAACAGTCTTGTAGATTGTCCTTCACAGTGATTGCTTGTGGTAACAGTGGATCCATGAAAACACTTACTTGGAGGATCAGAGCTTGAGATCCAGACACAATGGAAAGAAAAATGGGGAGAAAAATGTTGCTGAATACACATTGCCAACAACATAAAACACAAGTTTGTAATTTCACAAAAGAATAATAGATATAATATTATACCTAGTCGGGGTTGGAGCTCCACTATCAGGAACATGACTAAATTCATCTTGGCCATGTTCAAAAAAGATGGCCAGCTTCTGCAGAGCTTCATGTCTTCTCCTTAAAAAGAAAAGAAAATATTTCCTAGAGCTACAAAGCACCTTAACATGTTCCATGACCTGACAATAGTTGTTTTTATTTACGCTGAATTGTAATTTATATTCTGACTGTAGTGGCTCCTGTATCAAAAACAATCAGTTGTGAAATGATGCTTGAGGTTTGATTCACAATTTATTGTTTCAAATTGATGCAAGGCTTAAAGTCTTGCCATTAATTGAAAATTACTGCAGACATTTTTTGAAAAAAAAAATAATAATAATAATTTCTAGAGCATCTGCATTAACAATGTGCACATTTGACTTACTGAGTGTGGTGAAAGTTGGCATCACTCAATCCGTGCTGGTTCTTCACAAGGTCATGTGCTGTCAGAAACACCGAAGGGGAGAGGACAAAAAAATGCGAACAAGGAACAGAGAAAAGACGAATGGAGTCAAGAACATTCACATCAAAAGCATTTACTCTATATTGTACATCACTATTAGTGAAGCTCATATTGCCGTTTGAAAGACGACTTGAGGGGAAATACTTGATGTTCTTGCATTAAACTTAAAAAAAAAAAAACATGAATTGAATGTAACTTACGCGTTTCTGGAATGGAGGTGGGCTGATAGGGAATGCTGCAAGGATGAAGTGCAAGTAGTTCGTGCTGGTCACTTGTTCCTCAACGAACGGGGAGAAAGGCGAGATTATCCCACTTACTGGCAGGCTGAGAGCATCTCGTCTTCACAGGCCCATTCCTCGCTGTCGTCTGTGACTGAGCGAAAACAATTGCTTTTGATTAAGCAGTTGACAGCTGAGGTTTGACAGAGAACCAACCAAGACCCACCAGCCAACGTTTCATAAAAACAGACAAAACAGACTTGTCTGGAGTATGATGGTATTTAGGTCAAGTCATTTGGGACTTTTAAGGTATCTTTGCCCAAGTTTGAAACAACTGTGGTTTGTCACTAAGTCTATATTCACTTACAAAACACAAGTACCACATTTTGAGGGATTTTTGTTTCCTTCTTTGAAAAAAAATAAACGTCTTGGATGGAAAAGAACTGGATGCTTGCTGTTAAATAGTGGATTACTAAAAATAATCATAATTTTTATTTATTTTATTTTAGCAACCTCATTTTAGTAATGACCTTCATTGTCCATAAACGACATACATGGGTTTATATTTCTTTTGCATCTAGCACATTTTTGTGATACTCACAACTGCTTGTGACTACAAGGTGGCTTGAGGATCTGAAAAGGAAAACAAATGTTACAAATGTTAGCTTGAGATGTGCACTGATGCTTTTTGGCACCTGCTTCCAATGCTGATGGTGTCCCCATCCATGTTACAAGCACGTCCCGCTGCTTGGGCCTTTTTCCCCAGCTCCAACATCTCTTTGATATTAAGCTCCACATTCATCACTGAGATGTAGCCATCTGCGAAAGCCAAGTCAGTGCACAGTCAATGAATGAATGAATGAATGAATGAATTAAAACAGTCTACTGAGACGTGATGTTCATTTCAACTCACATTTGTGGTTTGCATCCCGTGCCAACCATTTTCCCTTTGGGCAGTTGGTGGTACGAATAATGCTGACAGTGTCGCCGCTTTTAACAGGTAGGTCATTCTTGCGGACTTTACTAGCCACCATCACCTTCGCGTGGTACATGGGCACTTCGTCGCCCGTCACCTCGAGAAACACACCAAAATCGCCTCAGCCTTCAGTTTATGCTTTCTCTTCATCAGCAGTAAATAATTAGTGACCTTTGCTCCAATATTGGCCAGACCTACTTTGAACTTCTTTTTCATTTCATTCTCCTTCTTCTCTCTCTCTTTTTGCTCCTTTTTCTCCTTGTCCAGTCGCTGCTTCTCTCTCTTCTTCAGTTCCTTATAGTCAGCCACGCTAGGGCTTTGACGTTCTTTACTGAAGATGGAAAAAAAATGGACTGGTGGGCAGCAACAAAGGCTTGTTTTCCATTTTTCCAGTTGGCAATGCGGATTGCACAACATACCTGTGGACGTGATTATGGGATGAATGTTCTCCTGATGTGCTGCCCCTGTTTTGATCAGCACAGTGAGAGAAACTAAATCAAAGGCGGGCTTCCATCTGGCAAATACAATCCATGTCAATTAAAAGACCACTGATCATACCATGGATTCCGTGGCCAAATGTGAAGAGCCGCTTCCTCTTTCTTGAGGTAAACAATACGTCAAGCACAGGCGGCGCAAGGAAAAGTGAAGAATGAAATGACAAACGCTTAAAAAAAATGACTCACCGCAGGAAGGTTGTTGTCAGCATATGGATCTAAGAGAAAAGGTTACGTTTAGCTCTGCGAGGGTTATTTAGGTGGGGGGGAAAAATAAGGATGTAATCTCACTCCTCAGATTGCCTTTCTGCTTGCGCGAGTTCTGACACAAGAAGAACTTGTCCACATCTTCATATACATTGTCACACTCATAGTTTTGGTCACTGAAACAAACAATCTTATTTATTTATTTATATATAGAGATAGAGAGAGATAGAGATAGAGATAGAGAGCGAGAGATAGAGAGCGAGAGATAGAGAGCGAGAGATAGAGAGCGAGAGATAGAGAGCGAGAGATAGAGAGCGAGAGATAGAGAGCGAGAGATAGAGAGCGAGATAGAGAGCGAGATAGAGAGCGAGATAGAGAGCGAGCGAGAGAGAGATAGAGAGCGCGAGATAGAGAGCGAGCGCGAGCGAGAGAGAGATAGAGAGCGCGAGAGCGCTAGAGCGATAGAGATAGAGCGAGAGAGATAGAGATAGAGCGAGAGAGATAGAGAGTGAGAGAGATAGAGATAGAGCGTGAGAGAGATAGAGATAGAGAGAGCGAGAGATAGAGAGAGCGAGAGCGAGAGATAGAGAGAGCGAGAGAGCGAGAGAGCGAGAGATAGAGAGAGCGAGAGCGCGAGATAGAGAGCGCGAGATAGAGAGCGCGAGATAGAGAGCGCGAGATAGAGAGCGCGAGATAGAGAGCGCGAGATAGAGAGCGCGAGATAGAGATAGATAGACATAAATATAAAAAAAGATTCTCAGTGACGCTCACCTTGTATGCGTGTGGCTCGCTTCAGAAGCTGTGGCTGCTTGGAGACTGAGGTCAGTCTCATCTCGGGCAGAGTGGGACTCATCAGCATGAGAGGTTGGAGTAGGAGGAACCTTCACGTTCTCACTTGGGCTACTTTGCTCATGTCTGATGGACTGATTTGACGGTTCAGGAAAGCTGGCTGCATGAGGAGCTCTTTCATTCAGACCGCAAAGTTTGAGCTGTTCGACGACAGGGCTTTCATTGGCCCCTGCGGAGGTACACGTGTCACATTGTGAAGCCTTGGATTCAGGAACTCCATAGTCAGGAAGTGGGAAGCTGAGGCCTCCCAAATCTAGAACCTCTAGGTTTAATGCGGAAATATCTACAGCTTCGCTCTCTGTGGGCTCCATCTCATAGTCTGGGAAAACAAGAGCATCCAGCACAGCACTGGAGATTGGCTTTTCATTAGCTGGCTGCGGGCTGAGATCTTTTAACATCTCTGTGGAGAAAAGATTTTCACACTTAAGCAGATGCCGACGCTTACCACAAAAATGAAAGAACAAAAAACAAGGAGGGAAAATATGATAAATTTAACACACCATTAACTGAAGGTTTTTGGTAATTTCTGAGGGTGACTAATGGCGGTCTGGGAGGCTTTAATGGCTTTGGCCCCAGTGACCTCAAGTCAGGCAGTGGATTCTTTTGAACAGTCGAATGGGAGGGAAGGTCGGCAATGACAGAAGGACGCTCAGCTTTATCTGGGCGACACGGCTTCATAAATGCAGGTTCTTTGGGAGAAGAGAAAACGTTAAACAAGTTCACGCATGGTGTTAGAGAACAATGTTTGCAACATACGTACTTCGAGCAGAGTTGTTGACTTTGGAGAAGGGTCGGGCAGAGATGCAAGCAAGGTGTGGGAGACTAACTGGTAGAGGTGGAAGTGGAGCTAGATCAGGCTCCACATTGTCCATGGACGGCGAAAGGAGTGATCTCTCGTTGGTTGCAAAGTCAGGAGAACGCACGTTCCTGGGTTTGCTGGAACTCAATATGTTTGGGCGGGAGAACTTTCTCCTGGCCCTCTCCAAGGTTCTAACGATGCGATTGTCAGAGTCGACACTCGTCTCTCCTAACGAAGGTATGATTGAGACATCTGGATTGGAGAGGTGGCGCACTTCGGTAACTTGGTCTCCTTGGAGCCAAATACCATCACCTGAAGTCTGTTTTTCCACAGAGGGCAGCTCACCCGGAGCGCTAGAAGGTCTGGTGGTCAACTCAGCATATGAGGGTTCCTCTTCGCTTTCTGTGCTAACCTTTGACACTCTGGAAGACTTCAAAGCAAGCAGCAAATTATTCTTCTTGGGTTTTATTTGTGGCACTTCTTTCACGACCTCTTGGTCTTGTGGCAATTCATTTTTAGTCAGATGATCAATCTTCTGATCTTTAGAACACAAAACGGGAAGCACCCGAGGCATGTGTCGTTCTTTGAAGGACTGCCATTTTGTGCTGTCTCCATTTGTGGATAGAGAGGAGGGGGAGATCTGCGTAGGTCGCGTCGGAGAAGGAATTGGCCACTTTCCCCCTGAAGCTCGCAGTTCGTTTCTGAAGATAACTCTGGGAACCACAGTTGTCTTGTTTTCTGTGGCAATATTGATACTGTTAACCACCGAACTACAGTGGCCTCCAACATGAGGAAGCTTTTTGGGTTTTTCCGCTACAGAAGGTCGAGTGGTTTTGGACTGAGCCAAAAGTGCTTCCTCCTGAAACTTGGCTCTCAAATCTTTGAAACTGATTTGACTCTCCTGAAAGAAAATAATTGATTTATCATGAATACAGTTAATGGAATATGGTTTCCAATAGCCAAGACCAAAATAATAACTTTCAATCAAGAATGTTGTAGGTAAAAAAAATGTTTAAATTACAGAAAACAAAAAACATACAGATAATTTGGCATAATGGTAATGCTAAGGTGATCTTGGTCGGTGGAGCATGTTGATAGAGTAAGAAAAACAATTAAAAACTACACTGCAACAGCAAATTAACGAAGCTCGCTCGAAGATCGCCTCCTCGCCTTCACTAGCTCATGAAAATTACGCAGCATTTGGAAAATAAAGCAACAAATCACATTTCCTTACCTCCTCCATTATAATTCGTTTTGTTAATCACTCTTCGGGTTTGCGCAATGGAAAATCTGTGTGAACGTTGATGGCTTTTCTGGGGACGACTTTCAGGTGACGTATTAATGCCAATCAACGACGACGCCCATGCAAACAATTAGAAAGTCCCGCTGCTGCGGTGTGCGTAAGCAACTTACGTCACTTCTTACGTGCGCGTTCATGCTGAAAGAAACCATAAGTGCACAATTTTAGACAAGTTCACATACAAAATGTAACCACAAACAAGTTTTTATACATGAATCTTTTTAGGCACTTTTTTTTAATGGAAAATGTTTTTTAACTTTACTAAAATATCCAGATAACTCCAGATTTGTCACAAAAACAACGGAGTTTCTGAAAAAAAAGATAGATCATTACGGGTTTTGTGGTTGATAAGAGATTATTAAACTTTCCCAACTGTTGTAAGAGCTTTTGTTTACTCTTTATCAATGATTCACCTGTGTTTGGTCAGGATTGCATTGGTAAGATGACCCCCATTAGGACAACAGTTCTGTGATATTCCATTTTCAGCTTCAACATTAACCCAATGCTGTCAGAATGGGCAGTGTTATTAATTTACTCCTATATTTCTACACGCTGCATCTTTCAATCAGTTTCAGCATTAATACAAACGCTTACAGCAGGCGACAGATGTCAACACAGAACAGGTACAGCAATTTTCTCTTGAAATTTTATTGAAGTCTGCGCATGCTAATTGCTAATGGAAATGAGATTCCCTCACCCCCACCTGCTAGGCGGGTAAGAGCTTTAAACAGGCCAATACCTGTCAACTGCAAACTGGGGCCCTGGTCAACATGGACATTGTGTAACTCTTGCACAGACAAAAAGGTACAAATAATATTTTACTGTGCTGCTGTTCGACTTTTCTGTAACTTTTCTGTAACTTTTCTGTCCGTTTGCTTAAAAATTACTTGCAGTTTCTTGTCAGTTAGGACAAAGGCCAAAGAAGTCTAAAAGGAATAATGACTCATGCTCTCGTAATCAACTGAACAGTTTTGAAATGTGGAATGACAGATTTACTGATATCCTGTTTGTTGACATCTTTAAAGTGAACACAAAAAAGATTTTACGTCGCTCAATCCGAACAACCTCTTTAATTCCTCCTTAACTTGATTTGTCCAAGTTCCGTTTCCGATATCTGGAGAAGCCATCCCAATTTGGTGGCGTGCCTTGCTTGGAGACGCTGTGGGACACGCTAGCATGTCCAACAACAACTGCACCGTGTTTGGTACCAGATTACTGTGGGGAGAGCTTCACCTGTAAAGAAACTGGTAAATTCTATCAACTGGTAAATTCTATCAATGGCAACAGACAACAGAAACACAAGCAATGTCTAATAATTATGAGAGTCTTTATTTTATTGCGAGACAAATGAAACCTAATCTTTGATTGTACACTGCAGGGCGCTGTATCAGCCAATCCCTTCGCTGTAACGGAGAGGCAGACTGTGATGATTTTTCAGATGAAGAGGATTGTCAAGTGTTCAACCGGAGGAATGACAAGTGCTCCACCCTCCTCACCATTCCTGGTGCTGAGCGTGGCACTCAAGGGTAAACATTCTTTCTAGAAAGTAAATGAAACAAGGCAATTAAGATGCTTATCAAACCATCATTTTTACTGTTGAAAAAATGGAAAATAGAAATAAAATCTGCGTCAGTCTTTAAGTCTGTTTACTACAATTTGTTTACAGACCACAGCCAAGTTATTTCAAACGAAGATGTTAATCTTTTGAAAAACGCTGAAGTGTACACAGCATAATGATTTTTTTGGGCAGTCATTTCAAATCCGTTGTTTTCCACTGGTCGAATTGGATGAGGAGGTTTCAAGACTTGTAAACAGATATTGCTTCATCATACTGTCAACTTTTTATTTTGGCCGTATGTAATGACAGAGAAATGATAATAACATGCTATCTTCCAAAATGAACCCACGTTTGTATCTTAAATGGTTTCAGCTACAACGCCTTGACTGGAGAATTTGTGAATCATGTACTGGACCCCAAGTATTTTGGAGGAGAATGCAATTATGTGTATAACGGCGAGTGGAGAAAATTCACCTATGACACATTCTGTGAGAACCTACACTACAATGAAGATGAGAAAAACTACAGAAAACCTTACAACTACCACGTCTACCGCTTTGTGGTACTGTGATTTATTCTGAAGTGCAGCTTGCCAGATGGACTCGGCCGATATTTGGTAATGCAAGTTTATCTTTTGTAGGCAGAGGCTACATCAGAGGGCACTCAGGAATATTACAATAACGTGGTGAGCCTGTTAAAGGCAAGGAAAACGATGAGATCCTTCAATGCGGGCGTCTCGGTCGGCATCTATTATGTGGAAGTGGGACTGAGTGGAAGTAGGGAGTATGAATTTCTGAGGAATATATCACAGTATAAAAGCCAGGTACCGTAATAGCCAGTGCTTTATATTTCACCGACATTCACAAATATCAATTTATAAAATAACACATTAAATAATTTTTAATCAATTTTTTAAAATTATTTTTAACTTTTAATGAATTGTAATTTTTAATTAATTTTAATTGATTAATTTTTGTTGCCAGGACCTTGGCTTCATCAGGCTTTTGTCCAAAGTGGAAACAGGTCACTTCAAGATGAGAAGTAATGAGCTGATGCTCCACGAGGATTTCTACCTGTCATTGATGGAACTCCCCGAGCAATATGACTTTGGCATGTATTCGCGCTTCTTCAACATATATGGCACCCACTATGTCACCGAGGGAGTGATGGGAGGAACCATGGAATATGTGGTGGTGGTCAACAAAACAGCCATGGTTGAATCAAGTAGGGTGGGCCTTCTTGTTTACACATTTTGCCGGAAACTATTTCACCATATCTCTTTTTTCATCATGATGTATCCCTTTGCAGAACTTGAATGGAAACAGACTGGTTCATGCATTGGTGCCTCGCTTGGCTTGAGCATGACAGTCGGAAATACTGGACAGGCAAAACTCAGTGTGGGGGGAAAATTGTGTAAAAAAGGTGGACCCTTCTTACATGGTGAGTGAAGCATTGGGGATTGGAAAAGCCAATCCTCGACAAACATCAGAGGTTGAATGCAACGGGACTGTCGATAAATAAAACATACTTAGAATACAAGGGGCAATGTGTAATAAAAAATAAAAGTGTGTGATTATGATACCTTGCAATTCATATGACCTACATTTTTGTCTCATTTAACTGAACCACCTGATGATTGTAAAAAAAAAAGATATTGAGTTTTGTCATAAAAAAAAAAAAAAATCAATGCACTATTTTTTGTTCCCATTTATACTTTTGGTTAAAGTGACAGACAAGGGTTCCGCTGTAATTAAGGACGTCCTCGCGCTGGTGAAGGGGGGATACACAGACACCAGCAGTGGCTTGTTGGTCATCAGGGATTCGGAAACCTATCGCAAGTGGGGGGCAAGCCTGAAATACAACCCGACCGTCATTGAACATGAGGTAAGGGCCCGAGCTTTTGCAATACTTCCCCTAAATATGTAAGTTTTGAAACATACTGCTGCTGTGCTAATTTGCATCACTGTATGTATAGAAACATTTTTTGCGGATCTTATAAAAAAAATAATAAAAAAAAGCTTCACTTGGTTGAATGAATCGTCTGCTTAATCTCTCTCTGCAATTGTGCCAGATCATGCCAATCTATGAGCTTGTGCGCCTCAGCACAGCATCTAATCAATTTGGAGCCAGACTGAGCAACCTCCAGAGGGGACTGGATGAGTATGAGGAGCAGTTCAGCTCTTGTCGTTGCGCCCCCTGCAGGCATAATGGTATACCTGTGCTCACTGATACATCGTGCAGCTGCATCTGTAAACCCGGCTACCAAGGAGAGGCCTGTGAGGACACTCACCGAACCGGTAAAACAATAAGAAGCAGTATTTTGCATTATTTTACTCAGAATTATTCAAAACCTATTATAATGTTGTTCTTCTGGTATTTTTTTTTTAAATAATAATAATGAATTTTAGAAACAGGAACTGGAATGGATGGGTCGTGGTCCTGCTGGGGAGGTTGGTCTGCTTGTACATCAGGGAGGAAACAGCGGACTAGGGTTTGTAATAAGCCGGCACCTGATGGAGGCGGAGCTATGTGCCTAGGCTCCTCCTCTCAGTCTGAGCGCTGTTGAACATGTTCAATTGAGTTATTGTAAGTCTAGTCACTATATTAGACTCTAGTCTGTTAAATTCTCAAATAAAATGAATAATTTCCATATCGCACAATCTGTACAAAATGTATTGTGAATAAAGTTGTGTTGATTCAAGTAACTTGTAATTGTGAGTCTTCTACAAATCGATTGCAAAGTTTGACTTCTGTTTTATTTCCTCTCCAACTCATGCCATTGACGACTGTAGACGTCAAAGAAATCAATATCTTGAAATTGTTATATTTCAAATTTAAATTGTAGGGTCATACAGACAGGAGGGAAACGGATTTAATTTTAAAAGCATTCAGTGGATTCTTCCTGCAAGCCTCTGCACGGCAGGCCTTCCTTGCTGGGCGCCGGGTTGTTACACTGGCGACTCCTCGTCTTTGTTCTTCTGCTGCAGGAAGACCACGAAGCCCAGCAGCTCCAGCTGCCATCGATGGCAATATCTGTCAAAATCCATCAGAATGTGTCAACACATTCAAGAGAACCAATACTACAATAATATTGTATGAGCGAACCTTTTTGTCTGTGTGTGACCTCACAGCCGCGACCACTGTAGCCAACAGGACACACACAGTCACATCTGGTCCCTAATGGGAATTAGATGATATATTTTTAGCATTACCTCCAAAATGATGATGTGAAACCCACTGTATGTATTGTCTAGACTTGATAGGATAGGACTGAGTTGCATGCAGTTCAATAGACGATACCTCTGAGCACAGCCACTCCATTATTGCGGCAGGGAGCACATCGACATGAGCTGGCCTCTTCCAAGTACTCAAACAAGGCCCGTTTCAGATTTCTCTTCAAGATGCTGTCATGGGTGAAATCTCTTGAGGTGATCAGCTCATACAGAGGTCGGGTCTAGGAAATGCAGACTCTTGGAATTGGACAACTGGAATGCTTCATCAAGTGAACCATGACTGTTTTCATTTGGAGCTCTTTCCATTTGGCGTCTTTTGCTGTTTACTCCCAAACTTGGCTCTGATCAGGACAGCTGCTTTGCCTTCAGGGATCATGACAATTCCGCTAACAACTCGAGCGGAGTAAAGTTAATAAAGTTACAACGCACAAATATGGACTGCCATTAACAAATGTGGAAATGAAAATGCAAGATTTTATGTACAGTATATAGGCTGACTCACTTCAGAAGAAAGTTCCAAATTTCTTGGACATGATATTTTTGGGAGGGGCGTAAAAGCACGTAGTATCTATTTCATCTAATTGTAACGGAGATGAAGAAGGAAGCTAACATCGTAGCTCATGAACATGAGAAGATGCACGCCAGTAGTTGTAAATAAGTCGTAAATAAAAAGAGTGTTCTACCGTTCTGCGAAGGAAGTCCGGATTGAAACGTACTCCCTCGCCCCATAATCTCATGAGTTGTGGGGAGGGAAGCTTCTGGGACACCAAAGCGGTGATGGATTCACTGCTACCGCCCCTTACCACCGCCACCGTGTCCTCTACCATGCTACCATGTGAGGTCTCCTCTGGAACAATACAGTTGAATTAAAAGTCTTCCTAAAAACAGTGTACAGTGTGTGTTTGCATGCCACCGTACCTCCCATTTCATTGAGGAGGCCATCACAAGATCCACCTTGAAAGCCCACGGACACGTAAACGCCATATATGTTGGCACCAACCTTAAGTCCTGACTGCGTACATGATTTGTAGTCTGTCAAAGAATAATCTAGAGCAAAAAAAAAAAGACTGTGAGAGAGTTTTACTTTTTTTGCTCCATATTTTTGAGCAAATGATAATTTATGGTGAACACTGGCCCCCATTACCGGTTTTCTCTAGCTTTTCTTTGTCCAGGATGATGGTGTGTTCGTAATCCCCTCCGAGGGCAGCCTCTGTGATGTAGTGTGTACCGTAGTCTCTGTAGATCTGCCTGTATTCGCCATAAACGTAAGACTGAGGCAGGGAGCGAAGACGCTGCAGGAACTCTGTGCTCAGCATCAAGTTGTCTGACTTGAGCGTGTACTGGGCCAGCTCGAGCTCAGCTTTGGCCCTGATGAAGCTGTAAGACTGATGATTGGGATTTGTATTATTTACTTGCAAGAATACTAAAGCGGTTTTACAATAAGGATGTCTCACTTTGCCGGAGGCTCGACGAATCTTCTGGACCAACTTGGAGTATTTGGCTTTGTTGTTATTGTAGCCAAATTCAAAAATACCTGGAATGCCAAAGCCAATGGAAACAATCGTTTGGGTCATCCGCTCCTTAATGGTATAATCCATGTAGTCAGAATACGAGTCAAAAGCATCCAGAGTGAAATCGTATGAGCCTTTTGTCTGTGAAGAAATGTTTCCGTTAGGGTGCTGCATTGGATAGCTATAAATAAAAAACTGAAATGCAACCAAAAAAATGCAGCTAACTACATAATGGTTGTACAAAAACAATAGGCAAAAAAAAGTTGATTGTGAGCGATTGCTGGCTTGGCCTACCTGCAGAGTGTACTGCTGCAAGTTGTAAGGCTTCCTGAATCGAACATCCTGGATATAGTGTGGCAAACAACTACCAGCATAGTATCTGTTATCAAGAACGACTCCCTCCAGGTTGCTGTTCAAAATGTTGATTCTAAGGCAAAATAAAACAAATATAGAAAAGATTGACAGTATCTGCCTGAGAAATACAATACTTGGAAGGAGTACTGACCCCTTGGCAAGGTTTTCAATGCCCCAGTACTCCTCAGCATCAAATCTGCAGGGCTTCTGACTCCCTGCACATCCAACTTCATCTGACATGTCACCACAGTCATCCTCCCCGTTGCACTGCAGCGTTCTTGGAATGCAGCGACCTGCAGGGCGAGCATGTTATGACATTGGCAGTCACTCCATTCTTGACCCTAGCGGCCTAGCCTATTCACACGAATGGAGAGGTTTATTTTTTCATTTTATTTTTATTCAAGTGCAAAATTCAACATAAGCACTGTCCAAACTAAACCCAGGAGGTCCTAATCCAATATTTTTAAACCTCAAACTGTAAGGCTGACTTTATATATCCACTAGTGGTGAAAATGTGATTTTAGTTCTCAAAGTACCCACACCTTAATCACTCTAATTTTGTAGTTTGTCATATAATGCAATATTATCCGTCCGTCCGTCTGTCCATCCATCCATCCATCCATCCATCCATCCATCCATCCATCCATCCATCCATCCATCCATTTCTATACCGCTTGTCCCCACAGGGGTGGCGGCCGTGCTGGAGCCTATCCCAGCAGTCATCGGGCAGTAGGCGGGGGACACCCTGAACCGGTTGCCAGTCGATCGCAGGGCACACAGAGACGAACAACCATTTGCACGCATACTCACACCTAGGGGAAATTTCAGGTGCTCAATTGGCCTACCACACATGTTTTGGGGATGTGGTAGGAAACCGGAGTGCCCTGAGAAAACCCACGCAGGCACGGGGAGAACATGCAAACTCCACACAAGGAGGGTCGGAGGTGGAATCAAACCGGCACCCTCCTAACTGGGAGGCGGGCGTGCTAACCAGTGCGCCACCGAGCCAGCCTAATGCGATATTATGTGCTAGAGAAATTTATTTCTACTAATGTCATTATTATTCAATGCTGATTGGCTGGGAGAACTCACATGGTTCTACTCATAGATGTATGTTGTGTCTAGCAAATATGGTTTGCTAGCTAAAATGAGGTCAAAACAAAAATCACGTGGCTCAGAGAGCGACTTGCAGATGTTTAGATTGACCTGCCTGTTTGGCTGCAAAGGAAACCTTCACACGGCGAAATGTTGTCACAGGTGTAACGTGCTGGAACTTCGCAGCATTCCCACTCTCTGCCATGAAAATGGCAAGGCTCCCCTCCAAACTGTGATGGCTGGCTCAATTTGGCATAGCGGTACTGAGAAGTGAGAGAAACAGCTAGACAGGAAAATCCTCAGCAGAGGTGGCAGAAGAGCACTTAAAGGGGGCTCCAGGGTTTCATGACAGTCAAAATGGCATTAGTGGGCTGTTTTCATCTTGTCATGTCAAAGCTTTTAATCTGGCCTCCTCTAAAGGTAGCGAGACAGAGTTGAAGCCCTAGAAAACAATATTTGTTGATCTAAATCAGGGCTGTCAAACACATTTTTGTCGCAGGCCGCATTGTAGTCATTGTAGTTACCTTCGGCGGGCCATTATGACGACACAACAATCTGATGAATGACTAGTTCTAAAATCAAACTGTTAAAATATTTAAAACAAATGAATGGTAATAAAATTACTAGTAATATTATCCCTATTTTTTAAAAAGTGAACAACAATTTTAATTTAGTATTGACGCATAAAGTCGATGCACAATTTATCTTCGCGGGCCGCATAGAGTGATGTGTCGGGCCGTACCTGGCTCCCGGGCCTTGCATTTGACACCTATTATCTAAATGATGGATTGATCTAAATCTGGTGTCGGTGGGCAATGTAAACCACTTTTATCTTTATTGTCGACTGTATGTTGCAGTGCAGTTGGACATGTTATGTTTGTACTTACTCTTTTTCCCTGACAAATGTCACAACGTGACCATGGACTCCATTCTGACAGAACACAGTTGACAGGTTGAACCAGTGCCTGGTCACAGACTGCTCGAGTGTCGCGGCCTCTCGGATCCTCATTGCTGGCTGACGTGACATCAACTGTACTGTGACATAAAAATATTTGTACATTGTGTGAAACTGCGTGCTGAAATATGCCGACGACACGACCGTGGTGGGTCTCATCACCGGGGGCGACGAGACCCAATACAGGTCGGAGGTCGACCTTCTGGCCACGTGGTGCAGGGACAACAACCTCCTGCTGAACGTCAGCAAGACCAAGGAGATTGTTGTTGACTTCCGGAAGGGTCATGCCCAACACCTGCCGCTGACCATCGACGGTGCTGTGGTGGAGAGAGTGAGCAGCACCAGATTGGGTGCACATCAGTGAGGACCTCTCCTGGACCACCAACGCTGCGTCGCTGGCGAGGAAAGCTCAGCGCCACTTGTACTTTCTGCGGAAACTCAGGCGAGCAAGTGCTCCTCCTGCCGTCATGACCACATTCTACCGTGGCACCATTGAGAGCGTCCTCTCCAGTTGTAGCGCTGTGTGGGGTGGTGGCTGCACTGAATACAACATGAAGGCTCTGCAGCGCATAGTGAACACTGCCAGTAAGATAATTGGGGCTCCGCTCCCCTCCCTGAAGGACATTTACACCTCCCGTCTCACCGGCGATTGTGTGTGATGTGAGTCACCCCGCTCACTCTTTGTTTGATCTTCCGCCCTCTGGGAAGAGGTACAGATGCCTGCGCTCCCGCACCACCAGACTCGCCGACAGCTTCGTACTCCAAGCTGTCAGGATCCTGAATTCTCTCGCCCCTCCACCCTCGGCTGCATGACGTCCTGTTCTTTTGCGCTATATTCTGGCTGTCTGCTGTATGCACGCTTGCTCCATTTTGCTCCTCTTATTTATCTATTTATTTATTTATTGTTCATTTATTTGGGTTATTTGCTTATTACTTATTCATCGCTCTTGTCTATTCGTTTTTACTCTTTGTGCTATTTGCTTGTATGTGTTGTGTCATGTGTCTAGTCACCGTGGGACGGTGGGAAACGTCATTTCGATCTCTTTGTGTGTCTTAACGTGAAGAAATCGACAATAAAAATGACTTTGACTTTATGGATATATGCCTTTCAAAAAAATATATATTTTTATATAGAGTAGCTTCCCAAGTGTGAGCAAAGAAATAAATACACACATCAGCCACATCAACTTGAAAGCATCTTACCTTGAAAGCAACAAGCTCAACGTGGATGTGAGAAAACAACAGGGCAAAAAGAGTCCACATGAAGAAAACATAATGGGATGTTGTGACAGTTAAGGGACGGCGAGATGGTAATGCCAAGCTCTAAGTAAACACAGTGTTTGCCACCAGACAGATACAGAGCTAGAGCACAATGCAGCAGTTCACAACACTTTCAGCACCTGCGAGCACAGAGTGGTCACGTTAGATGTTTCATTGCATGAATAATGGGCTCATTTCCAAATAGAAAAATTTAACCCACCTTGTGTGTAGGTCCACATTTCCGTTGTACACTTTCTATCTATCTATCAATTTCATCAATCAGACACAAATAGACATCATGCTCTGTGGATTCAAAAAAGCAATGATGGAAAAAACATTACTTTGTAAGATAGGACATACTGTGACTGATTATTGATTGCACGATTGGCCTTTGAACTTTGTTTAGCCTCACTTAACTGAATGACACAATCCTATGACTCTTTGTTTACTCAGACAAAAAAACACCAATGTAGCCACCTGAGAAAAGAAAAGTACACTAAAGGCAATTGGCAATCACATTATATTTTATTTGTGACTTAACAATGGCACGGGTACAGTGTATGGGATATTAGACGTACAAAAGTTCTTTTATCCCCTCTCTTTTTCATATTTCTTAAATCCATAAATAAAATTTACAAAATATTTTTGAACTATTTCATTCTTTCTAAATGATTACACAAGCAAGGGGTGCAGTTTTAAATTGTAACTCTAGAAGTTTGTAGTGATTTCTATTGATTGATATGAATAAAAAAATCTGTCAGCGGTTTCATCCAGTGGGGTGGACATATTTCCAAAAAGCAGAAGATGAAAACAACAAAGAGGTGTGAAGGAATCAGTCATCTGTTTACCAGAAAAAAGGGCCTGTGACATTTAAAAGAAGAGACCTGTAAACTTGTGCCATTTTCCACACCCTTCAAAACAGGTAAAGCAAGCCTCGGTTTGATCGAGCATGTAACACAGATTCACAGTTCATATTTCACCAAGCAAACATAAACAAAGACATTTCCAGAAAAAATAAAAATGGCAACATAAAAGCAAAAACAAACACCCAGATGTCAAAGGCTGGGGTGCATCCAAGAGCGCTATTTTATGGCACAGAGGCTGTGACCATTTTTTTTAAAAATAATAAAACGTTTGGCAAATTGATTTGTAGATTAATGCTTCATGGGTTTTTTTTGTTGCTGATTTGTTGTCACCAGTCAAGAGCTGTATGCCATCTAACAACTGTCTGACTAATAAAATAACACAAAGATGTGTTTCAGACCTAAAATAAAGTTGTAAACACCCCCGTTTTTTTTCCACAGCTGAGCCCGCTAAATCCACATGAAGTTTGCTCATGCAAATGGACTTGACATGGAGACACCATGAAAACATCATCCATCTTCTCACAGTCTTTGCTGGTGCACGGCGGTCCACAGATTAAAGGTCAAACATTAAGGACGCTGCTCCTCTTGAAAAAAAAAATATTTATTAGTGAGCAACATCATCACAGCTCTTTAAGTCGTCCTCACAGTCGCCTCCCGCTGCACTTTCGGGGCAAGATGAAAGGTCACTTGCTGGCTGAAAGGTTGATTGGATGATATCGCCACAGTCCGCTCGCAAAAGGTTCTCGATGTGGCCAGCTAGTATGACAACTAGGCTAAAAAAAAAAAAAGTCAAGTTTTTTTTAATCCATTTGAATTGTTCATAGCCACCCATATTATTTTTACGCGTTCAAGCTTGTCTTTTGACCTTCACAGCCTCATTTCCTTGAGAAGTCTTAACACTAGGTGTCATTACAAATATGATCGTTAGAGAGCGACATTGTGACTTTCTTTGTGAAATGAAAGCGAGAAGATATATTATGGACTAGTAAGGTCCAAATGAAAAGCAAAAGAGTCAAAAGAAAGAAAAAAGAAGACTGTTGAATTATGGCTAACAAAGTAAGCGAGAGACTAATTACAGGGAGATGAAAAGAGCAGGATACAAAGGATGCAAAGGGAAGTGTTTGGGAGATAAATCAAGAATGATGAAATACCCACTCTAATATTCTCTAGCTGTCTTCCTGTGGATAGGCCTGATCCTCAGATGGATCACTGGCTTCCTCGGGCAATGGAGAGGTTGGCCTTGTGACAGCAGAGTCCTAGGAAAAGACAAGGTTACATATTTATCAACATTTAGAAAATCACAACAGCGTTTTATGTTGTATGGAAATAATAAATAAGGTGAGCTCAATGCTACTTGGCCATTTAATCAACATAATATTCCCTTTGGTGTTATTCAAAATGATGTGTGAGGAGGATGATAGATTGGAACATAAGACTAAATGCTCAAATATAATCCCTGTGTTTTATTGACAGATGAATGTGCCACAGGGTTTTGGGATTTACCAATTGTTCCTTCTCGGCACGGTCAAGGTCGCCCTCAGGCTCGACACGAGGGTGGTCGCTCACTTGGCTAGGGGGGCACTCTGATGTCTGTTGAGGAGCTGGAGTGGATGCTGTCAAATGAAAGTGTTTTTAATTGAAAGAAAATGGAATGCTTTCATAAACTGTCACCATTGTTAAGCATAAAGTCAACTAAATTGCAATTCAAGGCAATAGAAATACTGTAGAAATAAGCAAATCAAGTGTCTGTGCTTTTTCTAACTTATGCACGTGAATACGTGGAATAGTCCTTCAGGGACATCTAATTGGATTCAAGAAGAAATAGATCATAAAAGAAAACACCTGCTCCCTTTTATGTGTGCTATAATTAGAAGTTCAAGTTAAAGTCCCAATGATCATCGTCACACACACATCTGGGTGATTTGCTGCATTTCTGCATTTAACCCATCCCCATGTGATTTTGATCCATCCCCTGCCCTGGGGGAGAGAGAGGGAGCAGTGAGCAGCAGCGGTGCCGCGCTCGGGAATCATTTAGTGATCTAACCCCCCAATTCCAACCCTTAATGCTGAGTGCCAAGCAGGGAGGCAATGGGTTCCATTTTTATAGTCTTTGGTATGACCCGGCTGGCCGGGGTTTGAACCCACAACCTTCCAGTCTCCAGATATTGGGTATCCAGATATCCTTCCAGATATTGAATGGAAGAAGGATTTTCAAAGTTGATGTCGAGTGCATAACATTAAAATTGTATTTGTGTTCAAATTGCATGATTCTTTTGCCCACGTAAGATTAGATCAAATGAATACAAAATTAGTCAAAGGACAAAATAGTGAGTTTACAATTACGACTACCACATGCAACTAACGTTTGACAGTAATATAAAGTGAAATGTTGAGGTGGTGTACTAGATGATTGGATGGTATTAAAAACCAACTCAGCATATACGTTACATAATAAAATGCATATGAGTGTAAAAAAAAAAAGCTGCACCATTTCAACACTAGTAGAAAGGAGGCGTAATAATCAAAGAGACTCACGCGATTCAGTAGATGGCGATGTGGATGTTCCGGGACTCAAGATCATCCGAGACAGATCAAGGTCACTGCCTTCATCTTCCAGTGCGGCCGCAGCAGGGGACGACAGCAGCTGCGTGCAAACCAGGGCGTCGGTTACGCCCACGAGGCCCGGCGTCGCACACCTACTCACGGACACCCCGCCGGGCCCCACCCCTGATGTGGACGGGCCCTCCCCTGCGTCCAAGTCCACTCCCAGGCCGCCGTCTCTTCCCAGGCTTAGCTGCCTCTGAAGCATAACTGGGTCAGCAGTGTGCTGCGGGCTGGTGATGGCCGAGGAGGGGGCGGACAGGTTGGAGGCTTGGGGGCACACGGTTGTAATAGGAACCAAGCCTTGGAGCATGGCGGCTGGGATGGCATGGCCCCCCACGCCCACAGTCTGGGCCGGCATGTACGCCGCCATGGCCGCCCATTGCTTCTGGGTGGCTCGGAAAATGTTGGCCTGGCTCCAGATGAGGGGCTGACCACCGGGCAGGACTTGGGTCATCTGCAGGGGCCCCTGCACGGGGAAGGCTAGAGTCTGAGCCTGGCCAGGAAACGGCTGCTGGGCCCACTGGGAAGCCTGCACGGGGCCCATGGTCATATAACCTGGTGAGGGAAGGAAACCACACACGTTACAGCTGGAGAAATGGGAAACATTTACGTCACAATTACCTCTGTAAAGAAATTTGTTTTGCAATAGAGTATGTGCAGCTATCCTGCAATTTGTTTCCACAAGACCATTAGCCTGATCATCAGTTGTAAAAACCCTGATATTGAAAACATATCAATTAAATCATACATTATGTCGCTTTAGAATGATTAATGTTGCTGCCTTCAGAACTCCAATATCTCGTTCAAGGTAAATATGTGCCTCCAGTATTCAATTCCAACCTTAATAAATCATCAAAAAACACGCCTACACTAGCATGATATTTTTCCCCATTTCAGTCTCGGTAACTCACCGGATGGCACAGAGGTGGGGCTGAAGGGGGCGTACATCTCGGCCAGATTGTGCGGCTGCTGCTGCTGGCGGCTGCTCCTGCTCGGGTCAAGTGTGTTGGCAGGTGAAGGGGGCATCTGAGAGAGTATACGACACGGATAATAACTTTTTCAAAGTTACTCGGAGGTCAGCTAATTTGTCTTGAATCCGCTGGCTTGTCATAGAGTGTTTCTCTTTCCTACTCTTGACATTTGATATTTACAACTGTGTTTGTGTCTTTCTGGCCAAAAGACTCATTTTTGTCGCAGGCCGCATCGTAGTCATAGTTTCCGTCAGAGGCCCAGTATGAATGTCAACGCCTTATGTTATTTACAGTATCGGCTACACAACAAACTGGTGAATAAGCAGTTTTGAAATCAAAGACGAATAAAAACTCTTGAAATATTTCAAAAGGTTGGATGGTAATAAAAATTGCTAGCAATATCTGTATTCCTTAAGTGAAGACAATTTGTTATTTTAGTATTGACACGTAAAGTCGGCGGACAATTTTGTCTCTGAGGGCCACGTAAAAAGGTGTGGAGGGCCGTATTTTAATCCGTTCATTTGTTTTCCTGCACATAACATAAGAGAATAAAATGATGCTGTGAACAGGATGTTTGTTTTTGTGCGGGCAGTACTAACCGAAGGAGGAGTCGACATGTCGCCAAAAAGATCAAAGTGGTTGATATTCTGTGAAACGAACCATGGGAGAAATAGCACAAAAAAGTACAATGACACAACATGAAATTGAAATTCAATAGTCGGCATACATTTTTGAATTCATCACCACATAGACTACGGTGGTGGTGGTGTTGGTGGTGGTGGTGTGTGTGTGTGTGTGTGCTGGGGGGGGGGGAGTAGACGGCTATTCACAGGAGCATTTGTGCTGTGCCTGGAAAGAAACTACTATTCCTTTGTTCCATTATCAGAAAATGGATCTTGAATGGGCCTTTTCATGGCTCACTATAATTGAGCGGGTAAAGGGCTATTCAATTCCATAAAACAGACTCTGATTAGATATTCTTGTGTCTGCCAATCAAAAGCATCCTATGAGAAGCTGACCTGCTTTCGAATGCTGATGCTCGTGGAAACACCTGACTTAGACAAAGCATGAGAAAAGATGACGGCCCTCGCGTGGGAGTGGTGGCGGGGGGGCGGGCATGGCTATTACCAAAGCTATGGAAGAGCTACGTTGCATGAAATGTATCTGGGGCCATGCATAAGCAGACAATGAATCACCACAAAAGGAGATGCATGCTGTAAATAAAGCGCTGCATGTGGAAACGTAACAATCCCAAAACAGAAAGAAAGACATGGGAGACATCCCAGCAATCAGTGTGTCTGCAAACGGGTCTTTTATGTCCTCGTTGACATAACGGGACCTCACAGTTTGCACTTGCGGAATGGCTCGGAGTTTGGAGGGAAAGTAAACAAGTGTGCGCTGAGGTCTCTTCCCGCAGGCACTGACAGACATGAGAGGAGCTCTTGGCTCTGGAAAAGCTCTGACTGAATGAACAGACAAGCAGTAACACTTAGAGATATGGAGGCGCCGCTACTTTGGGGCTGTATGAGTGAGATAGTGAGGGGCCGAGGCAGGTTATCTGTTTTGATCATGCTGAGCAACTAGCACAACAACACCGTTGAGAGAGAGAGAGAGAGAGAAGCACTGTGCTAGAGCTGTTTTGAAAGACAAAAAAAAGCTTTCCTAAGCGATTAGGGATGATATCGCTGTATGATGGATGAAATGAATTTTCTATATTTGTTTGAATGGTTGGGAGGGAAAGTGCCTTTTTGCTAAATGAAAGGCTTCTCAGGGGCAGCTTGATTGATGGTGGACTAAACGATGACTAAATTGCTACACTGCATGCAAGTTAAACCATCAACACTCCACCGACAAACCTCCAATTTTCACCCTCTGAGGGAAGATGGACTCCCGACCCATGTATTTATTCATCCAGTTAACTGCACCAGACAAATGACATGCTGATTTTGTCTGATCCAACTGGCTGGCCAGAACCAACATCAGATTTTTGGAAATAGCGCTGCATTTTGAAACCTGCCTCGCTAATGTCATGTGAAATTACAGGTATGTCACGTCCACGCTCGACCAATCAGATTTTCTTCAAGGGGACCCGAATAAGAGAGTTTTGAAGGTGGGGGAGTATAGAAAGACATAATAAAAATAAAAGAACACCTACAGTCATGAAATGGCGTTTGGGGACATCATAGATCCCTTCCTTCTGCTGACTGGTTGGGACCTGCATTGGATTGGAGGTCGATTGAAATGTAAATAGCATGGCAACACTCTTTTCCTTATTACTTAGCAGGTATTTCATATCAGGAGCTAAAACTACTAAAGTACAAAAAAGCTGCCGATTTATTTCATTTTTGTAGTGACAGTATAATGCAAATGCTACAGTAGCGCTGCTGAATCAATTCTTGTTCAATCAATATTGATTGCAAACAAAGATTGAGGATGTTGGCTGAGTATTAAGAGAGCCTATTGGCATTCTGCACCAGTAAAACTTATCTGACAATAAGAAATTGCCTCCCTAATATTTCTCTCCCAGTTACGAGAAGGAGCTGTGGCTTTAAACCACTTTGCCTGTAACTCTTGGCTCCCTACGCTGGTTAACTTTTGCTTATGTTTTTTTTTCTCAGTCTATTGATCTAGTTTCACCGCCAGATCAAATGGCATGGCAAGTGATTAATCTCTCTCGCTCTCTTTCTCTGCATCTTTCAGCTTCAGAGGAAGATACAGAGAGGCAAAACGAGGGGGTGGAGGAGACCAGCAGAGAGACCCGGCCGGGTTGGAGGGCGTCGGATTAAACCGTACAACAGGTCCTTGAAGTCCGAGCTGCTCCTTCAAATCGTCTTGGAAGGGGGGGGGGGGGGATAGTCAAAGGCCTCAATCGCATGGATGAAAGTGACCTTGACTGTGCTTGCAGCTCTCAGATGCTCTGTGAGGCTTTTTTCACTTGACATCTTAAACACAAACTTCCTTCACTGCTTTTCATTATCAGCTAAAAAACAGAGTGGCCCTTGGACATCACATTGAAACCTGAATCTGCAGAAATGTCTCAAAGCGATGAGCTCGGCAGCCGTTAGTACTATTATCATCTACCACAGGGCATACATAATAAGGGAGAAGAAAGGGGCGATGCTTTGTCTTTGTACCTGATAAACGCTCTCCTCTGACTGGGGGCCACGGAGGGGTTCGTGTCCAGCCTCAAACACTATGTACTACAAGTGCAGAGAGGGGGGGAGACATACGTCAGGTTTGCATTTCAAATGCAGGGATGTGATGATCGGGTGCCACATGATGAGAATAATCCCGAGCACACGGGGGAGAAGGGTGTGGGTGGGTCGGTCGGTAGGTGGGAGTGAAAGGAGACCAGGGAGGGTGGAAAAAAACAAAGTGGAACACAAGAGAGAGAGAGGAGTGGGGAAATGAGGAGAGAAAGAAAAAACGGTTCGAAGGGAAAAGAGCACAAGTATAATAAGTCAGGTAGCAGTTCAGAGCAATGTGGCGCTTGTCATCAGAGGTCAACATAAACATCTTGAACCAGCTCGGAAAATTCATGAATCGAGCGTGTTTACATAATATAATGTCTTGGACAATTGCAAAACAAATTCATTTCTGAGATGAAAAAATAGATCGCTCAGTTGACATTAAATTTATTTTACAGTTATGGAAACTTTTTTTTTTTTTTGGGTTGGTTGGTTGGGTATTTAAAAACGGAGCCATCAGAATCTTCAAGGCTAATCAGCACGATAAAGCATTTGAATTCGATTTGGTAAAAGGTCATAAAGTCCCATCATCTAATCCAATTATATGCTCTTTTTTTGCAATTTGTGTTTTAGAGAAGGCTAAATTTGATACAATGAGAGGCATAATTTAAAAATTCCTCATCATCATCAGTATCAATTCTATTCAAATCTATTTCCTTGAGCCCCGTAACTGGAGTTTTGTCAACCAGGTTTGAAATAACACTGCAAAAAATTCAAGAGCGACAAACAGATGATTCGGGAGGTGTTTGGACATATGAGGTCAGGGTAAGAGTTAGTGTTGTCTGTATTCAGTGTGAGCACAAACACACAAACATAAAATCAAATGCAGCTAAAAAGTGGGAGGTCAATCGCAATTCAGGGTGGGAGCGGATCTTTGGAAGAAACTGGAACACTGACACAAAATCAACAACAACAAAAAGAGGATGGTATTACAACTTCGCACTGGCAAATGGAAGTTGAATGGTTGAACAAAACTGTCTGCAAAGATGGTCCATGGAGGGGGGTGGGGGGGTGCTGCCTGGTGAAACTTCATTTGAGCAGATCAGTGATCAGATAAAGTATAAAAATGAGGAATCAAATACTCTCATGAAGTAACGGGAAAGAAAGATAGCCATGAGGATTCTTGCAAGCCTACCTGGTAAACTGGATCATCTGCTTCGTCCTCCAAGATGGTCTGTATGCAAGCGAATAAAAGGCACACCACACATTTTACAGCAAAATAATATGCAAACAATATTACATCATAAATAAATATATAAAAAGATCATATAAACTATATATATATATACATCCATCCATTCATTTATTTTCTGAACCGCTTTGTCCCTACGGGGGTCGCGGGCGTGCTGGAGCCTATCCCAGCTGTCATCGGGCAGTAGGCGGGAGACACCCTGAACCGGTTGCCAGCCAATCGCAGGGCACACAGAGACGAACAACCATCCGCACTCGCACTCATACCTAGGGACAATTTAGAGTCTTCAATCGGCCTACCAAGCATGTTTTTTCCAACACCAAAAACAGACATGAACCAACAACAACAGGCTAAACGATACGGTATGCTAACGTGACATATACACAAACGAAGAGCTGAGAACGGGCCTGACGTAACATTCAGAGTTATTCAAGTAAGTATTACATAAATAACACGTTTATCAAACCATCTGTGTCACTCCAATTCATTAAATCCATCGATCGTGCTTAAAGTAAACAATGCCGTGTACGTGCCGCATATGCTCATGTCGGACCCGTTGTAAGTTGCATTTCTAATTATTCCACAGACCCATATAACGATATATAAAATGTACATTTCAAATAACTATCATATTACAACAATATTATCAAACCATCTGTGTCACTCCAAATCATTAAATCCATCGATCAAAATCCTCGTTCTTTATGTCAACAACGCCGCGCGTGCGCTGCAGAGATCTAGTATATCACGATATTGTAGCGTTAACAAAGTACCAGGAAAGACGTGGGTTTGGTAAACAGCTCTTTATTTAACAAAACAAGAGTTCAACGAGCCAACAACTACTGAACTTCCAGCCACGGAGGTGGAAGAGAGCTCCATAAAATAGGATCGGGCGTGCGTAAAAGCCATGTCCGAGCCCCATCCACCATCCCCGGACAGCCACCCGGCCGAGCGCCGGCCCCCGACTTCCATCCACGGAGGTGAAAGAGAGCTCCCGTCGAGAAGGACCGGGCGTGCATAAAAGCCACAATAGTTTTTCAAACCTTCTGTGTCACTCCAAATCATTAAATCCTTCAAACTCTTCATCCTCCGTGTCACTTACAAACAAAGCCGCTAATGATGCCGTCATCTCGTGATCGAATCCTTTGCCCTTTATGCCGCGCGGCACGGGTGACGTCACTTGCAATTCAAATGACAGTAATCCCTTGCTACATTGCGGCTCGTTTATCGCGGTTTTACTACATCGCGGATTTTTGAATTTTGAAAATTTGTGAAAAAAATCACATATAAGTCGCTCCTGAGTATAAGTCGCCCCCCCACCCAAACTATGACAAAAACCGCGACTTAGAGTCCGAAAATTACAGTATATATATGTGTATATTGATAATACATTAATTTTTAATGACAATCTCTGTGAGGTATTTAGGATTGCTTATTTGTATTAGCATGTAGGTGTTCCTAATATAATGAGTGTATGAGTGTACAGTAAGGAGGCAAAGAAAGAATATCACTTGCACACATCAAAAGAATATTTATCTGGTGCGAATGAATTATGATCGTGCCTCTGAATGTGAAATTTGAATGCAACGTTGTTGTTTTTTTCAGTCCTACCTGGTAGACGGCCTGTTCACAGTGTTTGTCCTTCTGGGCCTTTTTCTCCATCTCCTCCCGCAGCTTAATGTCATAGATGAGTGTAAAGAGGTCACGCAGGTCAATGATAAGAGGCTCCGCCTGTGCAGAGGAGTGAAAATCGAAGGAAGATGGGATGACAAATGCGGAGTAATGCAGTTCACTCTGGCAGGAGGGAGGATTAGGAGATGGAAGAGAAGCAAATATGCAAATATGTCCTAAATTTTAATGCTGTTTATTAATAAGTTGCTGTCACAATATGTTTTATCATTGTGGATGTAGATTGAAGTCAAAGGGTGTTACTTATATTTTGAATGTCTTATATGTCCAAATATTTGAGCTACCTTTATCTATGTCTCTGCATTCATGGAAATACTCACCGACTGTGCAGTCTTGATGGCGATAAACCTGTGGTGGCCCTCCTTTCCACAAACATAGCCAAAGGCCCTGTGGTCCCTGGTGTCCTTTGCAATGTAACTAATTTCATGGACTGAATGCTGATGCTGGAGTACCTGGACAACAGAGGCAGAGCAAAGAAATCATGCATTGGGACATACTGACTATAATTGGCACGATGTCAAGGCTGGCAAAGACTAAGATCTGTGGTTGCCAGGGCAGTGGCAGAGATTGTTGTTGATAAATTGCATGTTTTGGGATTGTGGTGGGAACCTGGAATGTGTGTCAAAATCACACACGCAAACCACTAGCATACCGCTCTGCCTACAAAAATAGGTTTAAATGTAAAATTATTGTATACTAAGAATTTAATTGAATTGAAAATATTTTGGGGGAAAATGCTGGAAACACACATTAGGTCTATCCGTAGATATATTTTAAATATTTGTATCATATTATATTATTTATATATTATTATATTTTATGTATTATATTGTATTATATTTTTGCTGTATATACATTTTTATATATTATTTATATATTTTTTATATAATATATTATTATATTATTTTATTATAATATATATCATATTTTATATTATTATATTTTCTTATATATAAAAACATGTTTTCATGATGTACATGGGTGTCAGCATGCACACCTACCTGCTTCCACAATCTCTTGCATTAGCAGAGATAAATTCAGGCACAAGGAGGAAGCTTTATATTCGACAAATTCAGCGGGGAGCACGGCAAGTGACGCCTGAATTAACGTCGCATACTCAACTAACACGATTCCATTCAGGAGAGAATCATGTCAGCTTTACATCAAGTGTTTCCATCAAAACGTTTAGCACAGGAGGGGATCCCCATTTTCTCCATAATAACTCAAGAGAGATATTGAGAGCGGAGTGTTATTTATGGTCAGTAATCAGAGAATTAAATAACGAGCATTAGGGGACACCATTTCCCAAACAACAAATTGGCTTGTCAAACGTGCTGAGCTGGTTGGTGGGCACACCATTAGCACATCAGTCATATACGCACAAACAGATGTTTGCGTAGAGGTGGCGAGGTAGGGCTTTGCAGCATGGAGGTTGAACACTACGGGACAAATGCTGCATAATTATAAGTTTAGCGCAGCTGAGTTGGAGCCGCAGTGTAATTAGTATTAGAGGCAATGATCATTAAGGGGTGGAACAGCGTGCTAATTATCAGTTAGCTTTGATGAGCAGAGTGGGCCTATCGAGCTGATGCTCTGCCGCAGGATGAGGGGAGGCATGTGGGTGGTTGCCTCTCGATCACCCCATCCATAATGGAACAGCGGGCCTGGTGGTAGGTAGATGGTGGCCAAGATGGTGGTAGAAACAGCCCATGGATATAAGTTCAAGCAGTTTTATTGGATTAGCCAAAGACCTGTCACCATCACTCACGAGCTGGAAGATATCCTTTGCCATTTGAGGAAGGCGCTGACAAAAATGATCAAAATAACCTTGCGAAAGATCTCTCTCGTGTGTTGCAGGATGTTTTTTTTTTTGCCAAGTTCACAAGATGGCCGACCTGGCAGACATTGTGTATTGGAGTGTGCAAACATCTGCCCTCTGGATGTCCTACACAGTACAGCAGATGGCAGAGAGCTCCCGGGTGCCGATGGGATGAGTAAATACCTCATCACCTCCTTTCCCTGACTTGATACTCACTCCTGATCGTTCACAGTAAATCTTGATCCCTCCAAAAGAGACAGTCAAGAAGATTCTCTGCTTGTGCTCCCCTTTGGAACGAGCCGTGGACACTAAGCCCTGCAGGAGATAAAAAGGATTGACGTGAGATGACCAAAGCACACGAGTTTGTTTTTTGTCTCCTTACCCCCTCTCAGCTGAGTGAAGGGGGACATTGGGGTGACAGCAGTTACATAAAGTGCGATAGGACATCTTGTTCTTCCTGAAACCTTTTCGCAGAGAGTTGTGTGTGTGTGTGTGTGTGTGTGTGTGTGTGTGTGTGTGTGTGTGTGTGTGTGTATATATATATATATATATATATATATATATATATATATATATATATATATATATACACATATATATATATATAATTGCAGTTTTTTTCTTCTCCAATGCCCATCATTTTCCCTTCATCTTCTTTTTGTAGGTCTACTTGCACTTTAGCGTGAAAGACAGGAGTGCTGGCTGACAACAATAAAGAGTAGATTTGCTGACAAAATGCAGCGACCCGTTCGCTCCAGCAACTCTCACGTAATGCTGACTGAACAATCGAGAAAGCCTTTGAAGTCTGTTTTATTCCGGATAACTGCTCGACTCTAATTAAAAAAAACAGTTAACATTTCCACTATGTTCCTTTTGATGCAGAGAGTTTGCTTGATGTGTCTTTTATTGAACAAAGGTTGCCAGAGAAGAAAGACCTGATGCTTCATGTCTGACAAAACCGCAGTGGCGCAAACAAGCAGTTGACTTCATTTGTAATCGGCCTCCCTTCACCTCAAAACTTTACATCACAGCTCAAATTTGACATGCAGGTCATTTGAATTTCTTTTATCTGCATTTTCTGATTTTCTGGGATTTTTAAAAAATGAATTTTCCCTCATCCCCCATAGGTATACATATACTGAATGTTTATCAGTATTTTCTGTAAAATTTTGTGAAACAGAAGTTTTTTAGCAGACACCCCTAAGATAACCTTGGCCACCCCATGCCATGATGCCCCCCCCCAAAAAAAAAACTAGCTCCGCCAGTGCACACAACAATTATTATTATTATTATTATTATTATTATTATTCTATTTGGCAATGCCTCAAAAACGTGTCTGTTCTGTTTGGACAGATTAGCAGAGAAGCCAGGCACACAAAACAAACAAACAGCGCACACAACGGACCAGTGGGAGAGTCGATAGCTGCTGTCAATCAGCCATCGCCTTCTCTATTTGGTGGATTAGGCCTCACAGCAGTGAAAGGTAGCTCAATAGAGAACCCTTCCCCTTCTTTATCCCCAGTCCAGATAATAGCACTTGTGTATTGACTACTTCGGGCTGCTCACTGCTGGTGTCATAGAGAGGTTATTGCTGGAATGTCAGTTCGGTTGCCAAAAGGCTCTTTTAGTGCACGTATCTACTTTACGAGAGTTCTTTTCCACTTCCCGTAACAGTCCTTCACATTTTTTTCAATATCAAACAAAAATGAGACAATGTTGGATTTTAGATGATTATATGTAGCTTCAAATATCTCGTTTTATGAGAATTTATTCACACAAGGTTAACAGGAATAGAGACAAAGTGCTAAGAAACAAAAAAGCTTTTTCTTTCAAGGACCAATGTAGTTGAAGTGAAGCAGCAAGTTTGATGAAGATGAAACATAGCCCGTAGCTGCGTTGTACCACCTAATAAGGACCGCTTTGATTTGTTCTGTCTGTTCGGCTCTTTCGAGTGCTAAAGTCGTAAATCGTGCAGTGCCTTACTCATTCGCACATCTCTTCTCCAAATCTGAGTGAGATGTGAAGATACACACATGCACACACACACACACACACACACACACACGCACACACGCACACACATGCACACACGCACACACGCACACATGCACACACACATACATGCACACACACACACATGCACACACACACACATGCACGCACAGACACACACACACACACACACACACACACACACACACCTTGAGTTTCATCATGGAATTCTGGCACAGCTTGTCTCCACGTGCTGCCGTCACGTCATCAATCCCAATCAGCTTGGCCTTGTAGCGAACGCCATCTCCGTGGAAACGCTTAATAAGCCCCGCCTCGGTGCGGTCCTGACCTGCGGCAGGAAGACAAAGAGGGTAGGAGAGGACAGGGTACATGAGTCAGCTGCTCTGCCATAAATATTTATGGAACAGGAAATGCAGAGTGAATCATAAATTAGAAGCCAGTGAGGAAATAATGAAGCAAAAAATTGGTTTACTGTCTTCATCCTAATCGCCCAAAGGTGCCTTTTGAAGTGAAAGTGACGTTCGCCGACCGGAGCCTTCTTGAGTGTAGGCGGGATTCAGAGATGATTCCCGAGAGTTGCCTCTCACATTGCCTCGAGCTTTCTGGCCCGATGTGAGAAATGTTTTCCCATACCCCGAGCTGGGGTCATCGCACAGGTGACCCCCCTTTGAGATTTCGCAAGGTCTTAAGCACCTTGGAGAATAGTTTTCAAGGTCTTTTACTCACTCAATTCTAGGTCACGAGCAATTCTAGCATCTGAGGGAAAGGGCCATCTTGAGAAACCATTAGAAGGGTAAATGCCAACACCAAATAAGTGCTTCAAGACCTTTTCTCTTGCGCCGTTCATTCTTAACCACAGAACAGATTTGTCCAAATTTGGCAAAAAAGGAACTTATCCAGGTTATTGAAATAAAAGCAAAGTCTTGGTTCTAATGCAAGCGTTGTCGTGGCTTTGCACACCCTCTTATTAATTCATGGGGGCACAATCCTCTAAACGTTGGGGGAGGGCTTGACGATGCTAAAGTCATTAAAGTCTCCAAGCGAGTGAATGTCAAATCTTGGCCTAATTCAGACTTTTTTCTCTGCCAAAGCATGATGAGTCTTAAACACAGCCACAATGTGCTGAATTCGGCTTGTCACACACACATTAAAAAGGTAGAAAAGCGCTTCAATGCTTATCATATATTTACAGTATTAGCTGTAATGCGATTCTTTGGGAAAGCTCCAAATGAAACCAAATACTCCACGCTATCCTTTGTAGCTACAAGGGCTCAGTCTATTCATACAGTATTAAGCATGCTAGCCCAATTTTACTGACTCATACTGTAATGTATTGTAAAATGCATGCTTGCTCCAGTTGCATTTTAAACACCATCAGTCCGATTGAGTCCAGCTCTCCCCACTGAGCTTTCTTTGCCATTTGTGTCTTTACATTCAGTGTGCCATTTCCCCGTAATAACAACAGAGATTTAGAGCTTTATGCAGAGATCCTCTTCAAAAACAAAAAGGCCTTGCATACTGAATGAGAGTCTTGACACAGTGGTATAACTCATGTGCAACGTGCTCTGGGTTCAGATCAAGACAAGAAAGTGTGTTGTATTTGAAGACTAAAGGGCTGTGAGGCATGCTGTTTCATGTTGTCTTTCACACACAGTGCGGAAGAGAGTTGTGCGAGTGCATGTGTGTGTGTGTGTGTGTGTGTGTGTGTGTGTGTGTGTGTGTGTGTGTGTGTGTGTGTGTGTGTATTTTAGGTGTGGTGACACATTTTCCTCTGGCTTTTTTTGGATTTACAGTTACCCAAGGTTGAATGGTCCTCATAATGATGCTCATAATGCGCCTGACATAGGCTTGCCTAAAGTATTGTTTACTGTTGGTCTGCATCTTAACACGCCCATCCCCGTGAAGTCCTGGTGGTCTGAAAGGGGTTAAAACAGTGTCAAAATATTTTTAGTATCGGGCTGCATTGTAGTCATAGTTTCCTTCGGAGGGCCATTATGACTGTCAATGCCTTATATTATATACATTAAAGGCCACACTACAAACTGATAAATAATTAGTTTTGAAATCAGCGATTAGTAAAACTGTTCTATTATAAAAAGGCGAAGGGTAATTAAAAAATGCTAGCGTCATCTCCATTTTACAAAGTGTAATTTCATACATTTAGTGTTGACACATGAAATTGGTGTACAATTTGTATTTGTGGGCCACATAAAATGATGTGATGGGCTGTATCTGGCCCCCGGGCCTTGTGTTTGACATGGATGTGTTAGAAGAACTCAAAGAGACCTTTGCCACAAGGGCCGCCCTTTCTAACAATGTTCAAAAAATATACTTTTATATCTATCGAGTAAAATCATCGGGGCATCCCGTCTCACCTGCAAGGCGGCCGCGATTGTGTGTGATGTGAGTCACCCCGCTCACTCTTTGTTTGAACTTCTGCCCTCTGGGAAGAGGTACAGATGCCTGCGCTCCCGCACCACCAGACTCAGAAACAGCTTCATACTCCAAGCTGTCAGGATCTTGAATTCCCTCCCCCCTCCGCCCTCAGCTGCATGACGTCCTGTTCTTTTGCGCTGTGATCTGGCTGTCTGCTATTAGCACGCTTGCTCCGTTTTACTGCTCTTATTTGTCTATTTATTTATTGTTTATTTATTTGGGTTATTTGCTTATGACTTATTCGTTGCTCTTGTCTGTTCGTTTTTACTCTTTGTGCTATTTGATTGTAAGTGTTGTGTACTGTGTCTGGTCACCGTGGGACGGTGGGAAACGTCATTTCAATCTCTTTGTGTGTCTTAACGTGAAGAAATTGACAATAAAGCGGACTTTGACTTTGACTATGTAAAAAAAGAAAATGGAAAAAAAATGGAAGCCAGCTGGACAATAAAAGCTCTCAACAAATGTCGCTCTCGCCAAACTGGCTGTGGAAGAGGAGCACAGAGAGAAGAATTACAGTTACCCATGCTCCTCCAAACTGTTTGAGGGCTTGTCTCTCATCACCGCTCGAGAATGGGGACAGCCAAGGGACAGATGGCAGCAGATGGAGTGTTACAAGCGTCCCTCCAGATATAAGATCTTGGCAACCACAAACATTTTGTTGGGGAAACGGGCAATGGGGAAGATTAACCTTTGACCCCCTGTGAGCATGTACCCGTGTCTGCTTGTCTCCTCGCGTTAAAATGACACCGCACCCTCTGGCTAGTCATAATTGTCACGGTGAAGCCTCCTGTGCTTCGCTTTCTTGCCACGTCAATGCTAAATTCTGTGGTTAATCTCTGCAGAGGACTTCAACGACAACAGCCATTAAGTGTCCTCTCTGACCTCGTATTATTTAGTAAAGATGTCTCATGGATAATGTATGAGGAAAGCAAATCTGTCCCTGCCATCTGCCTTCCTCCATGCAAACAAAATAACTTTCATAAGCCTCAGCAAACACAGACACATTTTTACAGGCGGCAGACTCCTTTAGCCAAAATTAACCGAGGGATAAATTATGGATTCTACAAACTTACACTGTTAATGAGGGCTATTGTTTACTTTATTGAAATAGCAAATATGATAGCCAGAATTAACCAAGGGATAAATGATGGATTGTACAAACTTACACCGTTAATGAGGGCTATTGTTTACCTTATCAAGATAGCAAAATGATCATGGTTTGCCACAAAGCTTTTCGGCTCTGTTATTATAAAGTCGATGTAATTGTGAAAAGTGGTTGCAATTAAGCTCAGTTATCTTTCCAATGTGATGGATCAGCTTCTCTTTTAAATTGCAGCACCTCCCTGCTAGCGCTCCTGCTTGGACCTTACTTTGATTTTGCGATCAACAAATCATGAAAATGAAGTGGACAAAATTTTTTACAAGTATTATCATAATAAACATAATAAATAACTGTAAATATAAATGAATATAAATAAATAAATATAAATAAATAAATATAAATATGAATAAATATGAGTAATAAATAACTAAATAAATAAATCTTTTAATATTTTCGTTGCAGTCAAACACTGTGTACTGTAACTCTCAATGAGCCTTGCACAGCTGTGGGCAGGTATTTTAGCCAACTTCTTCTGAAGGCACTGTGGACAAAAGATTCAATAATAAGAATTATTATAATAAACATAATAAATTTATAATAAATAACTGTAAATATAAATACATATAATTATAAATAAATAAATAAATAAACAATGCATTTATTTATTTATTTATTTATTTATTTATTAATCATTTTTTCTTGCAGTCAAACACTTTGTTTACTGTAACTCTCAATGAGCCTTGCACACCTGTCGGCAGGTATTTTAGCCAACTTCTTGCACTGCTCCAACTCGCTGAGGTTTGAATAGTTTGCTTCCCAAACTGCATGTTACAGCTCCTTTCACAGACATTCAATAGGATTTCATTTTTTTCACTCCAGAATTGATGGTGTTGAGATTTCACTATATCCTTCCACAGATTGAAGACACAACATGACGGACGTGGATGAAAAGCAGCCTCTCATTTATCACAATCTATGCTTTGTATGAGTCATGTTAAACTTTGAGTTGATGTGACTTGACAAAGAGCTCCAGCTTTGTCATCTGTCCCTAGGACATCCTCAAAGGAGCTTTATAGGATTGTTAACAAGAATCTCACCAAGCAATTCAACTTGAGTTGCTTTTTTTATTTTACAGAAGGGATAGCAATATTTTTTTTTCCTGTTGTGCTTCTACAAAGAAAAGAAACTACTGTGATTCATGGAGGAAGTTCCACAATGTTCTGGAGCTGCTTTGCCCTATCTGGCAGATTGTCTTGAATCTGTGCAGTCAAATTCAAGACTATCAATGCATTCTTTAGTGTGTCAAACTTGATTTTTGGTGCAGGACATGAGCCCCCCTCTCACCACTTGTCAAGTTAAGTCAAGTTTATTTGTATAGCCCTAAATCACAAGCAGTCTCAAAGGGCTTCACATAGACAAACAATTGACAATTATTCTCAAAGCATCCCCTGATCTTGAGCTCCCAAAAGGGCAAGGAAAAACTAAAAAAAAAAAAAACCCTACCAGGGGAAAAATGAGAAACCTTGAGAAGGGACCACAGATGGAAGGATCCCCCTTTTAGGATCACCAGGCTGCAATGGATGCAAAGAGGGCACATAAAATATATCATATGGAAATCAAAAAGTGGATGTCCAGGCCAAAGCCAAGAGCTGTCGGAGGAGCCCTCGATCGTACTGGCAGTGTCTTCGAGGAGGGTAATCCGCTGCAGTTCCCTCATTCTGAATTTGGTCCACGAGAATCTAGATAGCCGCTGTCAGCTTGGGTGTCAGCTAACCACCTCCCCAGCCGGGGAGGGGTGGGGGAAGTGGGGTCAGGGAGAGGGAGCATAAACAAACTCCAGCCGAATCGGCCACTACAGGTTAATTAAAGGCCATATCATAGAAATATGTCTTTAAACGTGTCTTAAATGTTTCTACTGAGATAGCAGTTCTAATATCCATTGGTAGGGCATTCCAATAGAAAATGCTCTAGACCCTGAAGACATTTTCTTGGCCCTCGGTGTCACTAAAAGACTAGCGTTTTGCGAACGAAGGTTACGAGACGGAATATAAGGAACAGGCAGGTGCAGTGGGTAGCACGTCCGCCTCACAGTTAGGAGGGTGAGGGTTCGGTTCCACCTCCGTGTGTGGAGTTTGCATGTTCTCCCGAGCCCGCGTGGGTTTTCTCCGGGCACTCCGGTTTCCTCCCACATCGCGAAAACATGCTTGGTAGGCCGATTGAAGACTCTAAATTGTCCCTAGGTATGAGTGTGAGTGCGGATGGTTGTTCGTCTCTGTGTGCCCTGCGATTGGCTGGCAACCGGTTCAGGGAGTCTGTCCCCTGCCTACTGCCCGATGACGGCTGGGATAGGCTCCAGCACGCCCGCGACCCCCGTGGGGACAAAGCGGTTCAGGAAATGAATGAATGAATGAATGAATGAATGAATGAATGAATGAATATAAGGAACAACTAGGTCGACGAGATATGAAGGCGCTAAGCTTGTCCAAGTATTACATCATAAAAGTAATGAAAGTCATGAGGTGAGCTGAAAGTAAAATAAAAGTATCAATCAATCAATCAAGTCAAGTTTATATAGCCCTAAATCACAAGCAGTCTCAAAGGGCTCTGTCCTCTGCATTTAACCCATCCCCATGTGATTTTGATCCATCCCCTGGGGGAGAGGGGAGCAGTGAGCAGCAGCGGCGCCGCGCTCAGGAACCATTTTTGGTGATCTAAAAGTAGATGGTTTTTTGGTGATCTAAAAGTAGATGGGTTTTTTTTGCAATATTATTTGGTGGAAGGTCATTAATGTATTCAAAATAAATATCATACAGTTAGGGTGCGTATGATACTTTGCGTGAGACTTTTTCCAATGGTCAATGGTCAATGAATGAATTTAATGGGAATCAGCAGAATTTCAATTTTTTTTTAAATCCTGTAATAGCCATGCCTACAGTTCTTTGTGTAATTTTGTGTCCACGCAAGCATAAACGTTTCTCAAAACAGAGATGTTGAGTGGGAGACACTTTTGGAGTTGGAAGGCTGACTAGTAACAATGAGCCTAATTTCTCTCATTCCCTTCTGCTAATGCAGACATAAATAAACTGTATGCATTCAACTGAGCGGACATGCTCCTTATGCATGAAGCTTTTAGACACACACACACACACACACACACACACGCACACACACACACACACACGCACACACGCACACACACACACGCACACGCACACGCACACACAGAATACTATGTATAAAAGTGAATGGCCATTCACACACGGCTGAACGTTGACATAAAAGGTTTTGTATATTTACCAAGGTCCCCAGACATTTTACATTCCATCACAAGCATCAAATGCATGTTTTATTATACGACACTTGTTTTGTGTTCCCCACCGAAATGTGACTCTAAAATCCCTCATGGCTCCTACTATAGATTTTTGTGTCATCGTCTGGGTCCTTAATAGCCTCTCTCTCTTTCTGTGCGCCCCACCCCCCCGCCGCCCACTTAGCTTAAATCGATGGGCCTTCCTCCAGCCCTGGCCATTTAACTAAGCAGGCCAAGCGAGCTAGTGAAAGAGCCACGGAGGAATCGGCCCCGCGGCCTGGCTTCAGCCAGACTGCAGAAGCTGGATTTTCTCAACTCATTGAGTGGCTTTTATTCATGGATGGAAAAATGAGCAAAATGAGAGCAGCTGAAGTCAAGGAAGCAAATGAGAAAGACTCCTCTTGTTGCTCACTTTGCCGTCCCCTTGAATCACACTCTTTTCCATTTCCACCCTCCCCCCCACAGTCAGTTCTTTCTCATTTCAATCTCCGAGTGAACTGTTGGGAGAATGCCTCGTCCTATTACATCACGTCTGCCGTTCATCAAAGCGACAGGATGTGAATTACCCTGTCCGTGACACCTAAATCATGGCGCTACCCAAAGCCCGGGGCTACACGGAATAGCTGTTACTACATCTGGATGGCTGGGCTGAGACAGGGAGCCTCCTGGTGAGTTTGACAGAGCGACGCTGCTTGCCGTGTACTCCAAAATTATTTAGCACTCTTCAAACATTGCTTTTAGATTTCCAAAGAGGAGAAAGTTAACACTGTCAAGATCACTGTTCATCCATTTATCCATCTTAGTGGATTTGAGATTTGTACTCAGTGTAAAAGTCCATAGTGCAAGTTTAGTTGTGACACATTTTAGCACTGATATACATTTTGGAAATTATTTTACCCGAACGGCCTGTGTATGTATTTGTGGTTCGGTCAAAGCGTAGAACTGCCACAGCACTTACCTTTGATCCTCCTTGACTCCTTTCTCTGGATGCTTTTGACACCCGGCTGGAGCTCGGCCTCTGCTGACATCCTCCACTGCTGAGTCCTTTGTCCGTCTCACAGCAAGTCCACCATGGGGTTCACGGCCACACTAGTTCATTCAACTCCCGGACTCAATTTCCCAAATTTCCACCTTACTTACGGGCTCGTCGCATTCGGAATAATCAATCTCATACTCATGCCTGATACTTCTCTGCAAATGAAGATCCAGCCTTGATAAATAGCCCTCTTCACTTTGCCATTTGTGCGTATTAGCAAACAACACATGAAGAGCTTGATGAGCTTGTTGATCCTCTTGAGAAAAGCTTCAGATCTGGATTGACGTCCTCTAGAGTAAGCCTCCTTGAAGGTCAAGTATCACATGGTCGACCGGTGCTCTTTTCTGAATGTTCACCTTTTGCTGGTGAATAATTCCTCCCGAGGGAGGCGGGGGCATTGATTAAATCAAAGATTGTTCTTCACAGTAGGTCAGGAGTGGCTATCATTCCTCCAGAGAGAACATAATACGTGATCACACAGCCTCAGTCAACCCTGGAAGGAGATGAAGGAGGAGACACTGTTAATGTTGGAATGGAGATGGTTCAAAAATTCAACTGACATATACCCCCAGATTGTTGATTACAGGATTAATTGAACATGACACATGGCAGGCGCAGATTTACCAAATCAACAACGATGTTATTAGCTCTTCTGGATCATCAAACCTTAATGAAAGAGCTGCAAGTGCATGCTGCTCAGCGGCCACCCTTGAAGGAGAAGATTTTTATGTGCTGCCTGTGAGTAAATTGTGCACATTAAAGCACAAGTGGGGATTTTTTGCATGGAAAAGACTTTTTTTCCCCAGAAGATCAGGCCTACAGCACAAGAGAAAGGCAGGCAAACGACAGACTGTAGTGGAAATCCTGGCAGGGCAACCCCCATGTTGTGCTTTAATGCCCTTGAATCATCTACTGTTAACAATGGCGGAGAGCCAAACTGGCATGGCAGCTGCCACTACTTGTGTTGGCATGGTGACAGGTCTTTGTTGGAGAAGACCCTCACCCTAAACAGACCAAAAAAGTGCTGAACTGCTGTATCGCATTGTCAAGTATTCCCATCATTTCGATAGCGCTGTCTGGTTCCATGTTCTTCCACTGATTTAAAATAAAAAAATAAAAAAATCAACAAAATACATAAATGCCTCTAATGTGGCTTCACCCAAAACCATGACCATGATTGTAAGTGTGTGTTAAAAAAATAAAATTCATTTAAAAAATCTAATTTACCACTTGCTGGACTCATATTTACTGTCATATTTAAACACATAACCGTACCAGGTAAACATCATAATATATGTTTACAACTGCTATCAGTATAGATGGCAAAGCAGGTATAAATGCAAGACCGCTAGGGCAGTGACTCGATCAGCCAATCATGAGAGGAATGCATTAAGACCTCGCACTTCTCGAATTTCTTGAAAATGTCATGCCGCTGGAGTGTGTCACGTCTTGTCCCCAGCCGTTCCACTGTGTCTGTTGTCATGTTTCCTGTTTGTGTGCTCGCCCCTCCCGTCCTGTGTGCCCATGATTAGTTTGATTGTTCTCACCTGCCTCTTGTTACCTGTCATGCATATAAGTCCTGTCTGCCCCTTACGCCCCGTGGGATCATTGTCTTGTCGTCTTGATGTCTTTTTGGTTCCTGTCTTTGTTAAGTATGTTTCGGTTAGCCAGTCGGTCGGTCGGTCGGTCGGTCAAGTTATGTTAGTTTGCCAGTTCCTCTTTGTCTGTTCCCCCTCATCTTCCCTTCCAACTCCCCTTTTGCTCAATAAACCCTGGTCCAAGGTGCATTTGGTCGCCCTGCTCCATTCCGATCCGTGACAGTGTGCAAGCCATTCGTCAGCCAACATACGCATAGCTTCGCGGACACGACTGCACAAATGGAGACACGGCGCAGCCTGCTTGCCTTCCTTTCTTCTCTTATTTCCTTCAACAGCTCATTGGTTGCCGTTGCCTCATCAGCACCAGTTCTCATGCGTCTCGACCATGTGCCTCCTTTCATGCACGCTCAGATAGATAATGTTTGTCAGGTCGAGGCAGAAATGGTTCTCAGACGAGGATGTGGAATGATAAGGGAAGTATTTTTCTTGTCACAAAAAACAATCTTATCAGAAAGCCGTTACTAGTGAGAGAGAGAGCAGACATACCTTATTGTATTTGATGAAACCGATTTAATGTGATGTACAGCTGCTTTTTTTTGTTCTTTCCTTCAAAACCAATGCTATCTAGGTCACCCGCACTCCACCGTGTTCTCTGTGTTTTAACATCTTCCACTGCCTCGTATGATTTGGGTCAGAGTTAACGAGCATTGCTCGTTCCTCCAGCTACTCTCGACTGTTACAGGATGTCAAAAGTCCCAGACAAAAGCCATCTCATTTATATCTTTGCTCATTTTAGTGAAGAGGGGGGAAAAAATGATGGAAGTTGATTTCTGCCAGCATTTCATTATTTGCTCACTGCTGTCTTTCTCAGTCTGCTCGCATTTTGTAAACCACCTCTGGAGATGTTTATTTCCTGCCTATATACATCGTAACCTGACTATTGAACGGGAATGGGCATGCTGTGAGGAAAACCTGGCCAACCTTATCCTTAAATTAGGCAGTCATCAGTCATGCATGTCATTGATTTGTCTGGGGTTCAGAATGAACAGACGATTGCATTATAGAGTAAGATGTTATATTGAGACACAAGCCTCTGTGGATCTTGTCTTCAAGGAGAAGCAATAGATGAACTTGGGGTCAATTATGCCTCCACAATGAGAGGCACCTTCTGTGCTCTGTAGCTTGCGTGCGACTTGTACGGAACGCCGTTATTTCATTCAGGCTAAGGCTTAGTGTGGCCCAGGGCTAATGGAACATTTGTTCAACAGCGTGAGTTTAGCACCTTGCGCTGGCCATCTTTGTTAAAAAATGCCTCCCAGTTTATGGAGCGGACATGTGTCACAACCGAGCCGAGCAGCTCTTCCCGCTGAGCGACCTTGTGACGTCAAAAGCCCGTTCTCGAGTGTTATATCAAGGCCTTATGACGTCGTTCCCCCTCCCCCCCTTCAAATTAGTCCTTATCGTAGCCTTAAAATTAACAATCAGGTAGTCTCATGTGGCCTTACAAGCTGCTATGAGAACATTTTGGTTAATTTGTCTGGGTTGAACTAATTAGATTCCTAACTTAGGTAGTGGAAAACCCACTTTTGTGGAAAAGGAGAATTTAGTCACGCGTGATTCAAATGGTTAAAGCAAACATATTTAGATGGCATCACAGCAGAGACAATGTTAAAAGAAGGTAAGAGAATTACACTACATTTTTTAAAATGACAGAAATCTTTTGTTTTTTTTGCTCCCAAGTGAATTTAAAAGTGTGTCACGGCAACTTAAACATAAATAATGGAATCAAATGACTCTTGGGCTCAAAATGTTCCGATATGATAAGCAAGGGAAGTGGTTGTTTTAGATTGTAGTCTTAAGTATGAGCAACAGGTGTGTGATTTTTTTTTTCAAGTTTGAGTTGATAAAAGTCAGCTTACATTTCTAACAGTTACTTGAACATTACTTGCATAATAAAAAAAAAAAGTTTATAATGGTTACAGAAGGGCGGCTCGGTAGAGCACTGGTTAGCTCATCCGCCTCACAGTTAGAAGGGTGCCGGTTCGATCCTACCTCCGACCCGCCCTGTGTGGAGTTTGCTTGTTTTCCCCGTGGCCGCATGGGTTTTCTCCAGGCACTCCAGTTTCCTCCCAAGAAAAACATGCCGATTGAGCTCTCCAAATTGCCCCTTGGTGCGAGTGTGGTTGTTCATCTCTGCGTGCCCTGCGATCGGCTGGCAACCAGTCCAGGGTGTCCCCTGCCTACTGCCCAATGACTGCTGGGATAGGCTCCCGCAACCCCCGTGAGGACAAGTGGGATGGATGGACACAGATTGAGCCTTATTACAGTTTACATAATCTATTGTAGAAAAATATGTTATTAAAAAATATTTTTTGAGACTCCCGTTTTCCTTGTATTTGGGTCCAAATCATGCAAAACGTTAAAATGCCTTCCACGTATGCCGCTCACATAATTAGTAACATCATTACAGTTTGACATGCGCGCACTTAAAATTTAAATAAAGCAAAACTTCGAAGCATGTGTAACAACAATTTAGAAAGATGTCATAAAAATCTTTCTGCTTCATTAACATGGACTAATTACCAATCTGATGAGATGGCTACGCTGGGGGAGAAGTCAAGCAAAGCGATTAGTGTTCATTCTGAAGGCACATTGTCTGCTTAGTTGTACCAAATTTCATGGCAATCTGTCCAAATTTTGCGATATTCCAGTTTAGACTGAGCACATTGGATGAAAATTGAGGGAGGGATGGCAATGAAAAGAAAATAACCCTGCCTGTTTGTTTGTTTGTTTGTTTGTTTGTTTGTTTGTTAGAACAGAACATTTGAATACAATGGAAGCAGAAAAATGGGGAAGGGAACAATAGCACGAAGCTAGAAACTAAAATCCATCCCAAAAGAGAAATACTGGCGCGTCAGTCCTTTCTTTTCCTTGCCTTCCAAGATGGAGGAACTGCCAACATCACCGTGTTTAACCACAGCTCAACTCAATTCTGACAAGAAGGTGGGCGTCTTACTTACTTACAGTCAAGCGCCGAGGAGGAAAACTCAAAGGCAAAAAAAAAAAAAAAAAAGATATACGTTTGGATGTTCATTTAGTTTGTGTTGAGGAACGATGCCCCATTGCTTCAGGGTGAGCAGCTACAGCTGGAAAGTTAAGTAGACATTGCCACACAGTTGCCACACAGAGAGCCTTGAAGCTGTGTGCAGAGTTGGGCCCATCAGGGCACAGCAGCAGAAAGGCCAGCAACTGCGGCCCTGTGTGTTGACTTCTCCATTATCCTGTTAACCGGCTTGGCTGCCCGTGGACTGCAAAATTATTTTCCATTTAGATGGAGTGAGAGACAGATTATTTTATAAGGTACAAAATCTGATCGTTGTTTTTTTTTTTTGCCGATACTGATTTCAGTATTAGGCAGGATAAAACTTTGATTAATCATCCAATTCATTAAAAATTGTATTAAGAATAACTTTTTTACTTTTTTTTTTTTACATGTTTTTCATTTTTACATTTTTGGTTCATAATCACTGACCATTGACACTGATTGATTAGTTCACATTTAACCTCAAGCCCTCACCTCCCATAGGAAACAATGGGGAAAGTCTAGCTGTCCTGAAATCTAAACTACGATTTCTACTATTCAATAAGGTATAAGACATATACGTATTTGAAGCAAATTCTGTATTTTCCTTCTTTTTTTAACTTGGCTTGTAAAACTCGTCCAACCAAAATTTTGGTCTAGCTGGACTCTAGAGGTTCCACTGAAAGGTGTTTAGATTCCGCACACAACTTTTATATCATACATATTGAGGCTAACAAAGTTTCACAAGCAGATGGCAAAAGGAAACAACATTCAAATTTATTTCTGCTTCTAATTTGATTCCAGCAGGTCTGGAAATGCGCCGATGAGTACACAACAACTGGACTCTTGTCACATCTATGAAATGTTTTATCCAATTGTCCAAAACACCTCATGTGATGTGTCTTCCCTGAGCCATCTTTAGTACAGTGTTGATTAGGTTTGTTGCTGTGTATTTATCCTGCTGGGATGAGGACAGCTGGATGGACTCCAGAAGGTCTGCACAAACACCACACCAGCCCTCATTTGCTTCCCTCTGTTTCATTATCACTGGAATCTTTTTTTTTTTATTTTCCTCTCCAGCATCTTTCATTTTTTATCTCCCCTCATATTTTTGCCTCCTGCCCAATCCAGTTCTCCTCTGCTCTCATTTTCTCTCGCTCTCCAGCAGACAGAACAACAGAATGGCTGCTTGTGGAAAAACAAAGTGGAGCATCTTTCTTTCTTTCTTTGATGAATTACAAAAGGTGGTGGCTACATAACCTAACTAAAAGCAATTAATGAGGGAAATGCACGTTCCCCCCCCTCCACCATGTTCTCTCTTTCTCTCATTCTGTCAGCGTTTCTATAGAGCTTAGCAGTCTAAAATTGTCCCCTTTAATCCTGCATGGGTCAAATTAACTCAATTAATTTCAGAACATAATTGCTTATACATGTTGTGCTGTTTGCTGCTTTTGGGTCATTTGTGATGTAAAAAGTCATGTTGATGGGAAAGAAACGTCTGAATAAATAAATAAATAAATAAATAAAATGAACACAATTTTCTCAATGCAGTATTTTACATCCAATCATAGCTCGAACTCTGGAATTCGGCTTGACTTTTGAAGTCCATATTTACAGAATATTGGAAGACTTTTGGAGCATTATCAGGAGAAAACAGTATTTGGTTTCCATTGGATATTTTTAATGGAACTGTAAAAGAATCAAAAGGTTTCATGCACCGTTCCTGACATCAATTATTTCTGAGAGTCCTTAAGTCCCAAACATGTTTGACTGCAAGTGAAAGTGATTATCTTCGCTGTGACTCATTTACTTATCAAATGTCTACAGAAATAGATCTTTCAAATCCTCCCTTTATGAAACATATTTAATAAGCGTCTTCAGTTTGGTTCACTTCCAGATTGCGGCTTCTGGCAGAAAAAGCTTGCGAGAGAAAAAAGGGTGACTGACACCATACAAGATGGAAAGTTGGTATGTTTAAGAAGACCTTTCACAAGTTCTTACATTAAAAAGTATGTTTCCGATATAAAGCCAAATATATTAGGGTCATTCAAGGTGCAGAACAGTTTTTTAACACAATAATCGTCTTGCAAAAAGCAAACTCGGGATTTGCAGATGTTACATCGATATTTCAAGTTCTGTCTTTATAATAAATGTAATAATATAATAATAAATAATAAATAAAATAGTTAATATAAAAAGGGATCTGCTTTTGCAGATGTCAGGTCGATATTTCAAGTTGTGTCTTTATAATAAATTTAATAATATAATAAAAAACAATATACCTAATTATATAATTAATATTAATATAAAAAGGATATGCTTTTGCAGATATCACGTTGATATTTCAAGTTGTCTTTATAATAATTTAGTATAATAAAACAAATATTTAAAAAAACGCAGCAAATAATTTGTGAGTCTTCCAGCACACCTCAACGTCTCTCATGAATCTCACTCGAGCAATCAGGCTGCAGCGACGTATAGAGCCATGGGAGGCGTGAAACTGGCTGTGAAACTCTTGTCATCTCGTATGTTATCTCACTCTCGATACCGGGGGGATTCAATTATGCCCGGCATAATTGGCAGCTAATCATGCAGCTAATGATAAATGAAATATTTCACAGTTACAAAAGAACGGCAAGGTATATATCGGGGTAGTCGTCGCACAGTCATTTTGTCGTAGAAACAATTTTGTCACAGAGAGCAGATACGAGCTGGAGTGAAACCTCCAAGTCAGGACACTTGATGGCTGATTAGAGCAAAACGTCAGTGAGGTTCCCCCAACTGTGATGCTCGAAAGGGTATTGTGAGGTGACGTCATGCTGGCCGCTGTAGCAATGGCCGATGCTAGCTGCTCGCTGCAACGCCACAGCGAGAAATGCAGAGCATGTTCGCCACAGGCGCCGCTACAAATGTCATCTCAATTTACTGTCATTTTCGGACTATAAATTGCTCTGGAGTATAAGTCGCACCAGCCATAAAATGCAAAATAAAGTGTAAAAAAAAAAAACATATATAAGTCGCACCGGAGTATTAAGTCGCACTTTTGGGGCAAATTTATTTGTCAAAACCCAACACCAAAAACAGACATGAACCAGCAACAACAGGCTAAACGATACGGTATGCTAACGTGACGTATACACAAACGAGGAGCTGAGAACGGGCCTGACGTAACATTCAGCTATTCAAGTAAGTATTACATAAATAACACGTTTATCAAAGCATCTGTGTCACTTCAATTCATTAAATCCATCGATCTTGCTTTATGTAAACAATGCCGCGTATGCGCCGCATATGCTGACGTCGGACCCGTTGTAAGTTGCATTTCTAATTATTCCACAGACCCATATAACGATATATAAAGTATATTTCAAATAACTATCATATTACAACAATATTATCAAACCACCTGTGTCACTCCAAATCATTAAATCCATCGATCAAATTCCTCGTTCTTTATGTCAACAACGTCGCGCATGCGCTGCAGAGATCTAGTATATAACAAACAAAGTTAACAAAGTACCAGGAAAGACGTGGGTTTGGTAAACGGCTCTTTATCTAACAAAACAAGAGTTCAACGAGCCAACAACTACTGAACTTCCAGCCACGGAGGTGGAAGAGACCTCCGTAGAATAGGAGTGGGCGTGCGTAAAAGCCATGTCCGAGCCCCATTCACCGTCCCCGGACACCCAACCAGCCGAGCGCTGGGCCCGACTTTCATCCACGGAGGTGAAAGAGAGCTCCCGTCGAGAAGGATCGGGCGTGCGTAAAAGCCATAATAGTTTTTCAAACCTTTAGTGTCACTCCAAATCATTAAATCCTTCAAACTCTTCGTCCTCTGTGTCACTTACAAACCCCAAAATAGTCGCCAGCCATTCACAGGGCACACAGACAGAAACTCACAGGTAGTACATGCAAACTCCATACAGGAAGGCTCTTGAATTAAAAAATTCAAAGGTCTGTCGAATTAAAAAAACTGCATATTTCTGCAATACTGATCATGTTCATAATGATGTTTTTGTGTCAATTGAAACTGAAAGAGACTTTCCCTTCAACATATACACAAATGATCTCCCTTGCTTTCAATGAATCAACTCTTTAAACAGTCAAATGAGAAGTGATATACTTTGCTCAAAGTGGAAAAGAAAACATGACAGGAATTGAGTTGAATTACTCTTCCAGGCATAAACATCTCAATTAATTACCTCCTGGGTGAAGATGAAAAATATAGCAGGAAAAAGACTCTACAAGTCAAGTCAAGTTTATTTGTATAGCCCTAAATCACAAGCAGTCTCAAAGGGCTTCACACAGACAATCAATTGACAATAATTCTCAAAGCATCCCCTGATCTTAGGCTCCCAAAAGGGCAAGGAAAAACTCAAAAAACCCCGACCAGGGGAAAAATGAGAAACCTTGAGAAGGGACCACAGATGGAAGGATCCCCCTTTCAGGATCACCAGGCTGCAATGGATGCAAAGAGGGCACCTAAAATACATCATATGGAAACCAATGGATGCCCAGGCCAAAGCCAAGAGCTGTCGGAGGTGCCTTCGATTGTCCTGGCAGTGTCCTCCAGGAGGGTATTCCACTGCAGTTCCCTCATGGTGAATTGGTCCACGAGAATCTAGATAGCCATCGTCAGCATGGGTGTCACCTAACCACCTCCCCAGCCGGGGAGGGGTGGGGGGAGTGGGGTCGGGGAGAGGTTAAAGGCCACATCATAGAAATACGTCTTTAAACGTGTCTTAAATGTTTCTACTGAGGTAGCAGTTCTAATATCCATTGGCAGGGCATTCCAGAGCTCTGGAGCCCGAATTGAAAATGCTCTAGCCCCTGCAGACATTTTCTTGGCCCTCTGTGTCACTAAAAAACTAGCGTTTTGCGAACGAAGGTTACGAGACGGAACATAAGGAACAACTAAGTCGACGAGATATGAAGGCGCTAAGCCATGCAATGATTTATAGGTTAACAAAAGAACTTTGAAGTCACATCTTAAATGGACCGGGAGCCAATGTAAATTGGCTAATATTGGGGTAATGTGATCAAATTTTCTTGTCCGTGAGAGCAGCCTCGCAGAGCTAATATTTAAATTGGCTGTCAGCGGAAAACAAACTCCTGTTGAGCTTGGATTTGATGACATATTTCATAAAACACACAACAACAAAAAAGTGTGTCATCCGCCAGAGCGCCTGCTTCCGCTGCTACTGCAGTCCCGCCCGTGGGTAATGGGATTGGAGCACGGGGCAAGCAGATGCAAGCCAACAGCCTCACCACTCAAAGGTGATGGATGCCGTGCTGCTCGTGTAGTGCATCTGTGAGAGCAGATGAATGGGGAGGAGAGCCTGATGAATTAATTGGGTCACATGTTTCGGGGTAAGGAGTGCAGTTGGGTGGTTGCTTGCTTGTGTCGACAACTGGGGCAGTGCTTCGCTTACACGACTTGATTTGGAAGGCTGTGCTTTTTCAGTTCATGCAAGCAAGAGGCTCTTGGTCAGATGAGCTGGTTCAGTTGGGATAAAAAAAAAAAAAAATCCCCCTAATTTTCCCAACATATTCCAGTGGTGCTGTCACACTATTATTATTATTATTATTATTATTATTATTATTATTATTATTACAGTGATCCCTCGCTACTTCGCGGTTTGTTTATCGCGGCTTCACTGTATCGTAGATTTTTTCCAGCCCAAAACAAGTTGATATAATAAGAGTTCCATCCATCCATTTTCTGAACCGCTTAGTCCCCGCGGGGGTCGCGGGCGTGCTGGAGCCTATCCCAGCCGTCATCGGGCAGTAGGCGGGGGGAAAAAAAAAATAATAAGAGTTCTAAAAACATATTTGCAGTGTTGTACTTTGTTTTAAAAGAAGTTATCATAAAAGACTTCTGAAAACATATTTTACAGTATTGTACCTTGTTATAATAATAAAAGAGTCCTAAAATCATATTTACAGAATGTATACTTTAGCTAAAATGCGCATGGCGCTGCTATGGTAACTTGTGACCACTAGAGATCCCTGTTTAACAAAGGTTAACAACAGAACGTCACATCTACGTGTTACACACACCCACACACACACACGCACGTATAATATTGATATTTTCAATATTTATACAATATTTTTTGTATGTTATTCATACTATTAATGTGTTATTTACATGTTTGAAACTATTATTTAATGTTCAAGTAATAACGTATGCACTTAAATGGTTTCATATACATTTACCGACACACGAAAAATGTACAGATGAGAGGGTGACCCAACTTCGCGGATTTCACTTATCCCGGGGTGGTTTTGAAACCAATTATCCACGATAAATGAGGGATTACTGTATTATTTATTTATTTATTCATTTATTCATTTATTCATTTATTCATCTATTTATCTATTTATCTATTTATCTATTTACTTATTTTTATGTTTTGCAGAGAAGCAATTATTTATTTATTTATTTATTTATTTATTTATTTGTTTATCTATTTATCTATTTATCTATTTACTTATTTTTATGTTTTGCAGAGAAGCAAAACAATGGCATAACTCTTGTGTGTTGTTCTCAAGATGATCAAAAACACTAACCTATCAAAATTAAATGACAGTGTGTTGTTGTGTGTCTGTGTAAAAGTCCAACTAAATCCATAGCGATCATGACTTCCATGTGTAATAAGGTTTTTTTTTATTATTATTCTCCAGTTCTTTGATTGTATAGTCACAAAACATTCAATCAAGACACATTTTGGGAGGTAAACTGCCACTCTTCATATTAACCCTGAGAATGTAATGAGAAGGGTTAATACCACGGATTACGACAAAGAGCGGAATTTAGGTCATTTGTTAATGGATAGCGTGAGCGCACGGCGGGACCGTCCCGTGTTATGCATGTTATGTTATATTTACGCTCTTTGTTTCATGAATGAATCAAACATGCATGGCTTAACGTAAATATTTTACTGTCTTCCAAGTGTGAATTTTTAGCTGTGTTCAGAGTGGGACCCATTTCAGAGTAAAATGCACGATTGAATGTGCAAGGTTAGCATCTCTGCTAGTAGGGTCAGCATTGATTTACAACTAGTTGTTAGCAATTTGAAAAGTAGTAGTCAAGGTGCTGACCTTTATGTATACACGTTTCGAAAGAAAAACAAAACATGTACAGCATGCCTCGATGTCAGCTGAGATCAAGGAACGATAGAAGGAAAGGATAGAACAAAGAAAGCAAACGCTAGCTTTTCTTGATCTATCCTCAGCACTGATCTAATTGGGAGTTATAATAGTTTGTGTAAGACTGACTTGAAGAAGGGTGGGAGAATGCTGTGAGAGGATCCTTTTACCTTGGCACAGATAAGAAGACAAAGAAGATTTGAAGGCAGCTAGCTAGATTTTGTTGACAGCACATGCTGTGCTTAGTCGATACTGAGCGGGGTCTGTCTTTCTTACCCCCTTAATATCTGTAGCTCTCCAGCCTAATATTTCAAGCGATGGATGATTACTTTGTGTGTTGTGCCAACTGGCACGACGTGAGTTGAGCTGAAGGTCATCTTGACTCATTTCCGGCTCAGAGGCAAGGCGGCCGGAGACGGACGGTTTAATGTCCAAAAGTGATTTGTGTTCATAGAACAAAGACAACAAGGCCAGCACGAGGAAAGCGACGGGGGCCACTCGAGGCATATGGCGAGGTGACTCATGCCTCCCAGCTAATTGAGTCCTAATGAATCATTGGTTTGGCATGTTACTTGTCCCTGGTGATGCATCGAGTTGCAACTCCTGACATGCCTGACGTTCGGACACCGTTGGCCTCCCAACTAAATACTTCACTCAGCTACCAGACGTTGCAGAAAAGGGGACAAGGACCATTAGTGACACTCACGCGACACAATGGAAGTAATCGTGTGATGAGATGGTATTTGGCTCTTGTATGATTGATGTAGAATGCCATAGAGTTGGGATTGCCAACTCAATTTGAGCTGGCCGCAGTCACCAGTGAAAAAAACTTCATGGCATTTGAATGCTGCTCACAGGTTAGCTGTAGCTTTACACAAGAGGCGGGCTAATCCCTTGCCAGCCAATCAGAGGACTAATGTAGACAAATCAACCATTCACACACACCCTTGGCCAGTTTCTTCCTTTATTAACTGAGCATGCATGTTATTCAAATGTTGCAAGAAGCAAACTGAGGCACACGCGCTTATGTAACGCTACATCCAGAATTGCATCTGTATGCTTTGTACTACCGCAATAGGCAAGGCAGCTTTTATGATTTTTTTTTTTCGATTTTCATAGCTCATGGCCGTACTCATCAGTGAGTCAGGCCATAGACAGGAAAAATGTATTTGAATGTTTTTTACATTTTTTTTACAAGGCCACTCCTGAGCGCGATTAAAATGTCATTTCCATCACGACATACAACCTTGCATGTTAAGTAGCTTGTTTTCTTGAGCAGATGGTTTTCAATGAGCCTTTTACTACCCTGACAACTGACAAAGCACCTGTCCTGTGCATTACAGAATGTGCAGCATTCAGTGCCGCACAATACGCAGCTATCTGAGCAATCTCCCCTTTTTGTTCAACTGGGGAAAGCCCAATAACCTCTGACCCCGCCTCTGCCAGGGGCCATATCTTCATTCATGAATTAAATCGATAGAAATAAATGAATGAGAACTCGGACACAATATCAACAATAATAGGTTCTTCAAGCCCCTTTTATAAAAGATTCAGGAAACTGTGTCCAATATGAACACTCACGTCGGTGTAACCTTATCAGTCAGACACATTATCTTTGAGGACCTCACTTCAAGTAGAGGGAATGCAAAAATTGTGATCAGAGGGGAAACAATAAAGTAGCAGCACAACATGGCCTAACATAATGGCAGATTGCGCCACCTTTTCATCAATTAATAAATCAACGAGATGCTGGACTATTTGTTGATTTAGACCATAGGTGTTAAAGTCAAGGCCCAGGGGACAGATATGCCCCACCACATCATTTCATGTGGCCCCGAAGACAAATCGTGCATCATCATCTGTCAATACTATAGTTACAAATTGTCAGCAACATTTGACCTGCCAATTATTCTCGTGAATTAATGGACAGATAAACTCTGACATATTCCATGAAAGATTGCAATAGTACTTTATATTCCCTGCATGTTCACCTTTTGTGTAGTGGCCAAGTGGCCCAAAAGTGTGTGATGAAAAGAAAATGTCAAAACCTCTTTGCCTAGTCTGTTTCTAATTCTTGCGTCTAAGTGGAAAAAGCATTATGGCCTTAATCGGTTGAGATATACGTAGCTCCCTAAACCACTCACAGCTTTTGCTGTCAGCAGCTAAATTAAGAGTCGTGCTTCCACTGGGAGAGCCGACAAAGTCCTTCTTACTGGAAAAGTGATGTTCTCTGGTGCTTTGTTCGGACCTGTCTTAAGCTTCACAAATTACACGATGCAGCAAAGACCAAGCTTGGACAACAACAGTAAAATATGAGAGTGTGTTTGTTTGCCGACGGGTGGGGAGGGATGTACAAACGCCCGATTGTCTTACAATCGAGTTGGGGAGTTCAGATTAAGATGTGTTGCAAAGCATCCTCTTTAAGGAGATTACTTGGGGTAGTTTGTCAGAGGTCACCAATGAACTCTGGCACCAAATCCTGTCTTGTCTTACTTTTATATCGCACCAAGCCGCAACAATACTATGGTGGACCACAAATTTCCAGTCATCTGTTTTACAGCTTGCTATCTATTTTCTTCCTGTGTCGACAGTAAATGCCAAGGCCATGTTGCTCTTTCCCTGAGCTCTCAAGCACAAACAGTTCTCTGATAGACACATGGTCCAGTTATGAATTATGCATTTCAACTGGTCATTCTGTCACTCATTGCATTTTAGCCCAGGGGCAAAGTTAATTAAAGAGGATGAAAGACTAACAACCATGACTACACCAACATCAGTCAGGTCAGTGTTATTCTCTTTCATCCATCAACAATCCTCTACAATATAGAGCAAAACAAAACGGCATTATATATATATGTACTTTCCATAAAAAAAAAAAAAAATTGTTTCTTTAATTTATTTGCACTTTTTAAACCTACAAATGCGTCAGATCTTTTTGCTGGACTATATAAATATAAATATATGTAACGTAAATTTTGGACTATAAGTCGCACCAGCCATAAAATGCACAACAAAGTGAAAGAAAAACATATATAAGTCACACCGGAGTATAAGTCGCACTTTTTGGGCAAATTTATTTGTCAAAATCCAACACCAAAAACAGACATGAACCAGCAACAACAGGCTAAACGATACGGTATGCTAACGTGACATATACACAAACGAGGAGCTGAGAACGGGCCTGACGTAACAATCAGAGTTATTCATAACATATGCTGACGTCGGACCCGTTGTAAGTTGCATTTCTAATTATTCCACAGACCCATATAACAATATATAAAGTATATTTCAAATAACTATCATATTACAACAATATTATCAAACCATCTGTGTCACTCCAAATCATTAAATCCATCGATCAAATTCCTCGTTCTTTATGTCAACAACGCCGTGCGTGCGCTGCAGAGATCTAGTATATAACTATATTGTAGTGTTAACAAAGTACCAGGAAAGACCAGTTTGGTAAACGGCTCTTTATTTAACAAAACAAGAGTTCAACGAGCCAACAACTACTGAACTTCCAGCCACGGAGGTGGAAGAGAGCTCCCTAAATAGGACCGTGCATGCGTAAAAGCCATGTCCGAGCCCCATCCACCGTCCCCGGACAGCCACCGGGCCGAGCGCCGGCCCCCGACTTCAATCCACGGAGGTGAAAGAAAGCTCCGTAGAGTATGACTGGGCGTGCGTAAAAGCCATGTCCGAGCCCCATCCACCGTCCCCGGACAGCCACCTGGCCGAGCGCCGGCCCCCGACTTCCGTCCACGGGGGTGAAAGAGAGCTCCCGTCGAGAAGGACCGGGCGTGCGTAAAAGCCATAATAGTTTTTCAAACCTTCTGTGTCACTCCAAATCATTAAATCCTTCAAACTCTTCGTCCTCCATATCACTTACAAACAAAGCCGCTAATGATGCCGGTAGTACATGGGGCCCTTCGTCAACTTTGTCATCCTGTGATCGAATCCTTTGCCCTTTATGTAAAAAACCGCTGCGCGGCATGAGTGACGTCATTTGCAGTTCAAATGACAGTAATCCCTTGTTACATCGCGGTTCGTTTAGCGCGGATTTTTGAATTTTGAAAATTTGTGGAAAAAAATCACATATAAGTCGCTCCTGAGTATAAGTAATATATATATACACACACACACACACACACACACACACACACACACACACACACACACACACACACACACACACACACACACACACACACGAGCAGCCAAACTTAAAACCGCATGAAGCGAACAGAACATCAATCTCGATCTTGAACAAATAAATGTTGTGTGTCCAAATATGAGCGCCAGCTGACACGCTGACCTGATTTACACGCCACCGCGCTTCCGCAACACTAGGGTGTCTATCCTGCTCACGACCCATGACCCTGAATGCGATGCAGAGAAGAACAGGAGCCAAGACAGCTGCCCGGTTCCGTGCAGACATTGAAGATGAAGAAACCATACCACGACGGCGACGGGCTCCGTGTATCCAACCATTCATGCAGCCACCCACACAACTCCTCTCATCTGTGTGCGTACGTGCGTATGTTACGTGTGCGCACACGAGTTATCCAAACGTATCAAGTTGCCACTTTTCAACATTCAGTCAGAGCCACTGACCGTGCAAATGATGCCCACGACAAACTGTGACGCATCCATTCAGTGTCATTTTTGGACAGCGTGAGGTTAAAAAATGATCTAAACTTTTTGTCTGATCAACATGATGGATTTATTTCACAGTGACGCTACAGACCAAATCAAACGACATACAGTAGCTGGGTAACGCAATGAATGCAGGACAACTGCATAGGCCATATGCCTTTTAAAGAAAAAAAGAAATAATGTTGGCGATCAGAAATAATATATTTATGTTTCTGTTTAATTTGTTTTAGTATTTCTGACTCTAAATGGAGGACGGGTTCGCAGCCCATTTTCATTCAGCAAACCAACGCACGTCCTGTCCATAAATCTTGACACGGCGCGAAGCTGCCATGCATCCTCAAGCTCAATGACAGTCATTTAAGAAAAATTCTTGCAAGTAGAAAGTCACTCACCTTTTCCCATGCAGCCCAGTGTCCCATGTATGCGTTTTAATCCATTTCTGCGTTCCCTTCATGTGAGCGCGCCAAGAGAAGAGCATGCAGAGAGCGTGTGCAAGAGAATCCATTTGTTAATTCCATTTGCCGGGCACACAAGGTGGAATCACATTAACGCAAAGTTCTACAACTAAATCTAAATTTCTGTAAAGCTCTACCTTCTTCTTTTCTCTCTGGCTCTCTCGCTCTCTCGCTCTCTCCCTTTGCAGCTCTGAAGTTGCCTGGTTACCCCTGTTTCTCATTCAGGGAGGCTGAGGCGCTGCGTGCAGCGGCCAATCATAGCGGCAGCCGGAGAGATTAACCATTTCTTGGCTTCACTATTCTAGTTTCAGGCTCAAACGAGTGCAAGTGGGCGGGGAATGTGGGGAAAAAAAATTAAAATGCATAGAGAATAATGTAGAGAGAGAGGGGAACCGCTAGAGGAGTCTCCATTAGGATAGGGAGAGGGGGATTAAACATTTTGGAAAAATAAAAGGACTGGAGAGGGAGGAAGGGAGGGAGGGAGGGGTGTACCAGTTGCCACTTGTCACAAGATTCCATGTTATGCAAACTGCGGGCTGCTCCTCTGATCCGCAATTTCTCCCTCGGTCGGTCTTTAACGTTCATACATCTCATTTCTCAAATCTACAAAAAGCAATCCATCAAGGTAATTGATCACCCCCCTTTTTTTAAACCAGCCATCCATCAAGTCAGGTTACCACGCCACACTCCCCCTCAGCACCCCCCCCCCCCCCCTCCCCTCCGTGCTGTCCCATGCAGTCCAGTCGTCTCATCATAGGCAGTATTGATTTCAGTTTCCCCCCCTATAGCCGCCGGGGTGAAAGGTGTAGGAGAGCAAGGCAGTTTCAGATGCTAAAACAAAGCATACAAGAGCTTGGTGAGCATCACCACGTTCATCTTCATCCTCACCCACCATGCTGAAGCCCACCATCGTAGAAGTGCTTGTACAGAAATGTATGAAAATCTGAAGTTGGATGAAAGAGCCTAGAGCATCCGATTGGTGGGGTTTAGGTCAAGACTGTCAAGTTCTTACACACGAAACTCATGTCTTTATCAAGCTTGGCCCCAGACTTGGATGATATATTAGTGTCACATAACTTCATGTTTAAAATGTCTGCTGGTTCCTGTGCATTGCAGCTCAGTGGCCTAGTATTAGAGTGTCCGCCCTGAGACTGGAAATTTGTGGGTTCAAACCCCGGTCGGGTCATACCAAAGACTATAAAATGGAACCCATTGCCTCCCTGCTTGGCACTCAGAATTAAAGGTTGGAATTGGGGCGTTAGATCACTAAATGATTCCCAAGCGCGGCACCGCTGCTGCTCACTGCTCCCCTCTCCCCCCCCAAAAAAAAATCAATGGGAGATTTTTTTTCTTTTTTGAAAGAAAAATCCGCTTTTGACTTGTGATTTGACTTTGACGTGTGATCCCCCAGGGCAGGGGATGGATCAAAATCAAATGGGGATGGGTTGAATGCAGAGGACAAATTTCACCACACCCAGATGTGTGTGTGACGATGATCATTGGGACTTTTTAACTTTCATTGGGACTTTAACAAGCCCAAGTCATGGACTGAGATTTGTTCAAATTGTTCTGGTAAAGTGAAGATTCGTGGAAAAAAAACAAAAAGCTCTAGGACATTGAAGATGAAAATTCCAGTCATTTCTCAATCACTTTTGTGAAAGAAAGAGCAATAAAGAAATATTATTAGGTTTTTCATGTGTTCCATCCACTGAGTGCGACGGATTTATTGCTGTTTTTTCTCCCTCTCACCAGATTACGAATGAAAACAACATTGTTAGGGGTCCTCCCTTCCCCCACAGAACAGCAAAAGATGTACACACACACACACACACACAAACACACACATACGGTAAAGTACATGTGCCAACACTTAATGATGGACATGCAGCTCTTGGCTCGAGCAAAACTTTAATCCCACTGCGCTCGCAGATGGACTCAGTCTTCTCTTTTTGTGTAATGTCACCAGCATGATTTCATTTACACACACGTACAGTACACTACCTTTTACTTTTGTTTACTGGCGAGTGGGGGCTGCCGTGTTGGTTCTAATCCCCTCCCTCCGTAAGCCTTTAGCGGCCACCCCTGCAGCCACACAAACACACGTACAAGTAAATGCAGGCATCAACTCAAAAAATAAAACAAAGGAGGTCAGTGTCAGTAGAGGGAGGAATCAAGCAGCTGGGTCCTATGAGGCGAGAGTTAATCCTCATTTTCAAGGCCCAGAGATAAAAGGAAGCCTTGCAGATGAAATGTTGAAAAGAGACCCATGACAATTGTGGCACCTTAGTGTGTATCCACTTTTCTGCATCCACTGATTGCAACAATGGAATATTAGCGTGAATTAGGAGGGGCGAGTTGCCCACCCCCACCGCTAATCAGATTCTCCTTCTGCAAAGGCTTTGATTTTCGTGTAGATAATGCTGATGCTGATCATGGCTGCGAGCTGCCTTGAAAAAAACAGGCAAAGCGATAAAGTACAGCAAGCAGATCCCCAGACAAAAAAAAACTAAGAGGAAAGTCATCACCCCTACATGGTGGTTAATCTCCCTCCAATCCAGACATTAGTGCAGTCAAAATTTCCATTGCTGCAGAATGATTAGTGGTCCAATTACCCCATCTTGGTTACTAAGAAGCAGGTTGGTATCTTCTGGGGTGCCCACTCTTCATGCGACTGTGAAAATGGTTGCAGAACGTTATCAAGAGGGGAAGGTCCGCTTCCTTCACCCAATTCCATGCTAATGGTTCCTTTCGGTTGTATTCACTGAAGTGATTAGCATTACAAAGAGCTCAGCAAGGGGAGGCACAACGTGTGTCCTGCAAGGTCAAACACAAGTTCAGGGAAAATCATACACAAATAATTACCTTGACTTCATCTTACGTGTTAAGTGAATACTCACAGAATACAGATCAACCAGTTGTACTTCCAAGGTCATAATTAACACCTGCTTTGGTTTTACATGTACTATTTATTTATTTAATTATTATTTATTTATTTATTTATTTTATTTAATATTGCAGAAAATGTATTCTGCCAATTATTTTTGTATGCCCATAATATACAGCTATTTAACTGCATTTATTCTGCTGCATTTCTGTGATGATACATAATCATTTGTCTACTGTGAAACTGATATTGCAGACATTTACTTCACTTCTATTATGCTACCATGGAAACAAACTGGATGTCGCTAATGTCCGGTTTGACAAACAGGCTGTTGATTTTGGTGCGAGCACTGACCAGTTTGAAATCCCAAGACACACACACACGTACACAGTACACAGACAATGCACATTGAATCCTCCCGCGCGCCGCTGTGATAAATTTGTCACGAAGACCTGATGACAGATAATGTGACAGGATGTGATTTATGGTGTCAGAACGGAAGGAAAAGGAGGCTAATTGAGGGTTTAGTGGAGGAGACAAAGTTTGCAAGTGTCAGTCTAACTTTTGTTGCCATCAAAAGACGATGATGAATATATTCATGGGTGGGCGATGCTGCCAAGTCAAGGACAACCGGCATGCAATTACCCAATAAACTTGGGGAGTAATTCATTCTAAATTCAAGCTATTCAATTAAAATATGCAAATATTCTGCCATAACACGTGACGAGAGACAAAGTTCGAGGGACATTTTTCCACTTACCATGAACTTCCGACAGAGCCACATACACATACATACATACATACATACACACTTATTTGTGTGGGGACATTTACAAACCCATATTTTGTTTAAGAGTTTTTAAAAACTACTTGACTCCCAAATAACCAACCCTTTCTTTGTGAATTACCGTATTGGCCCGAATATAAGACACACTCGATTATAAGACGACCCCCTCTTTTTCAAGACTCAAGTTTGGAAAAAAAGACTTTTTGAACACTAAATTAAATTTTTATACAGAAAATAATTACATCTAAAACAAATTATTATAACAATATATTCGAGAGAAAAAGCATGTTATGATGTAAATAAACCATTCTACTCGGATAAAACAATTGCAATAACTGCATTAACCATCAAAGTGAAGTCTAACTGTGGTCTTGAAACAAATCTGAATAAGGAAAAACATTGCAATAAAATAATGCAAACTGCTACCGCTATTGTTGGGGAGCCTGAGGACTGTATAGGGGGTTGGCTCGGATGGTTACGGTCTTTTCGTCCCCGGGTGTCGGTCAGAACACAGGAGGGAAGACGTGGTTCAGTTTTGATTGCTTTCGCAAAAAGCAAAAAAAAAATAATTCTCTCGGGAACACACCAAACATAAGTCATCGATTGAGACAACAATATACATTTGCTGGGGACTGTTAGCCGCCGTACCGCTGCGTAACGGCTACTCGTAAAATGCGAGGCAAACTTAAAGGAGCGTGCCAGAGCTGTCAATCAAACGGCGCACACACGAAGCGAACCGCGATCGGACAAACGGCACAACAGTGGACAGTAGTAACAATGAAATGTATCAACTCAATTTGTGTCAAAGACGCACACGATCACAGCAACATAGCGCGCCGGCTGTCAATCAAACGGCGCGCACACAAAGCAAACCGCGCGCGATCGGACAAACGGCACAACAATGGACAGTAGTAACTATGAAGTGTATATATTCACTTTGTGTCAAAGACGCATACGATCGCAGAAACCTTTGACTTACCACTGTGCACAAGGGAAAATGGGTATAATGTCTAGACCTCGAATAAAAGACGGCCCCACTTTTTCAGTCTTGTTTCAATGCAAAAAAATAAATAAAACAGTCTTATATTCGGGCCAAAATGGTAATTATGTTTCTGGTCGTGGAGTTTAGATGGCAGCATTTGGTCGTCATAAAGCAGGCTCACTGTATTTAAGAGCACACAACAGCACATAAACAGGGCCACACTCGCACACATGCAGACACACACTACATCTGTCTCCATTGCACATCACTGATTTACTGAGCACATTTGGGTACAGCAGTGGTGACTCAAGCAAGCTGATTCCTTCAGAGGAGTTGGAGAGCCATTACACATCTAATTGGATTTCATTTCAACCATGTGAGAGAAGGGGAAAAAAGACTTGTCACCACTCTGGCGAAAAAGGCTTGTCAAAATACCATTATTGTATTTACTGCACAGTATAGTTTGTTTTTGTGTGTGTGTGTGTGTGTGTGTGTGTGTGTGTGTGTGTGTGTGTGTGTGTGTGTGTGTGTGTGTGTGTGTGTGTGTGTGTGTGTGTGTGTGTGTGTGCGATGCGCGTGCGTGCGTGTGCCGCGCAGTTTTCCTTGGCGTGCGTCAGTGTGTTTTTCAATGTGTCGCGTGGGAGCGTATTGCGCATTTCAAAGCATGTAATCCCAAGACACATGCATACGTGTCGAATGAATCCAGAGAGGGAGAGATTTGCGTTTCCAGAGTGGCCACCAGAGAATGACAAAGGAATTGAAATGAATGCAGGACAACAAGGAAAGATGCTGTGCATTGTCGGAATTGTATTTTTTGCATTGGATGTAAAGTCTGTCACGTATCCTTTGCTAAATGTCACTTGTGAGACATGCACCCCCATCTGAGGCGATATAATTCCAAATCTGAGAACCAATAGGAAGGCAGACACAGCTCTGCACATCTCTACCTCTTGAGCAGATGTGTGCGGCTGCCACACACCTCTCAGTGTCTCACTGGCATATATATTTAACCGCCCACACGTCCTTTTACACGACATGCAGGCAGGCGTGCAAGAGCCACACGACGGCAAGCTGACATGCGGCCGAGCTTTCCAGCGCGAGATGGAAAGCTGTCACGCGACAGGCTGTCTTGAGACACTCCATTGGGTGAAGAGGTGATGCACAGCCGAGATCCAAATTTGGGTGTTGGAAAAAGCTGGAGTGGACAGACCTTAAAAACCCTCATCATTCTCCTCCTCCCATCCCAAGTCTGCCAACCTATTGTTTAGAGAGTTGGCTTAATATGAAGCAGCTCCACATCCCCTTAAATAAGACAAGACTCATCTCTTCTTATATTTTAAGGCTTTGACCCAGTTTTGATATGTGCCACCTGGGGCGTTACTGTAAACCTTAATAATCACAGCACAAGCAAGCTGCCGGTGTTTTCCCTCTGGATAGCTGTGTTCCATTTGCAACCTGTTTGGTGTGGCAAGATGTGAAAACAAGATTGAGAGAGATGTGCACGTGTGTTTAAAAGAAGGGAAGGTGATAGGAGCTGTATGACACCAAAACGTATGTGGGAGACAAAAAAGAAAAAGTGATACACAAAGAAAGGAGGGCTTGGAAATTCCAACTGGTGAAGAATGAGGGAGCCTACGGAAGATTATTCTCAGAATTCTGACTTTAAAGTCGGAATTCTGACTTTAAAGTCAGAATTCTGAGGAAAAAAAGTCAGAATCATGTCACCCCTCGTTTTTTTTGTTTCTTCACTGGCCCTAATCCTCTTCCGTAGGGGAGTTGTACCATGGTGTTGAAAAAAAAAAAAGAAAAAAAAAAGAACCTCATGTCAGTTGGTGACAGCGGTGTGTTGTATGAATCAAAGTCAAGGGGCCTTTTTAAAGACGCCAACATCCTTCAGGGTGGAGTGTCATAAAAAAGAATGCAGCAAAGAGAACCACATTGCAATGCAGCATGAAAAATGCCCTCCGTCTGCAGTGACTCAGACGGTGAATTCAAGGTAAAGAGGAATATATATAACCCGCTCTCATTTCTGCTCCCTGTCTCGTTTTCCTGCTAACATGCTATAGTTAATCTCCTAACGCACACAACGCGCACACAACGCGCACACAACGCGCACACAACGCGCACACAACGCGCACACAACGCGCACACAACGCGCACACACACACACACACACACACACACACACACACACACACACACACACACACACACACACACACACACACACGCACGCGCGCGCGCGCGCGCGCGCGCGCGCGCACGCATATTGCGCTGTGGAGAAAGAAAGAGGAGGAATTACACTAAGGGAGACATTATGAAGAGCTTTTTCAGGTCCTTTGAGCATCCTTGCGCTCATTATCAGAGTTGATACATGCACCCGTTGGCTTCCTGACAGATGCGAGCCCCTCCCACCCCACTGCTTGGCTAATCTGTTAATTCCACATTCCCTGGGTGAAATCAACAATGAGGACGGTGGGTTTCCACGTTTAACGCAACCTGTCCATTGTGAGACGGTCTATTGTACAGGGCTTTCTAATGTAAATATACACTGTTAGCAACAATGGCTCCGTTGCTTTTGGCCTTGCATCACAATTGAACTCAAAAAAGCATATTTATGCATGAGGGAGCATGCACACATTCGTGTTTAGTGGACTGGAGGGGATGAGGGAAGCACACGGATGTGAACTCTCAATTACTATAGGAAAAGGAATATTATTGTGGAGTTACATGATCGGAGATATTAAAAATTAATTTTGGTTGCAACATACAAAAAGGTTAAATGGGGCAACATTTTGTTCTTCTGAAGTAAATGCAGATTTGGATGCAATTTACATGATCCAGCAGATCATGATACTCGTAATAATCTTGATCATCAGATCATCATGATCAACATGATCATGATAATCAATGATACTCGTGATAATCCCGATCATCATGATGCTCATCATCCCGATCGTCATCATGATCATCAACACGATCATCATCATGATTATGATCATTGTTGTGATCATCATGATCATCATCGTCATCATCTTAAATTACTTAAATAACATAGACCCTCCATTGTCTCCAGTAAGCTTTTTACAGACATGGAGAAATCCACAGACAAAAACTACTGACACGTAAAAATAGTTTCTGTCGAGGCTTCCCTCAATTCTGGCCCGCTCTGATGCAGATGAGTGCGCTCCCTCGATTAACTCAACCAATGGGACGCCGCTGTGCAGCAGGGCAGCACATTTTCACGTGCTTGGACACGTACACAGACCGTACACGCATCTACCTAACCACAAACACAGCTTCACATGTGCACAAGTGCAACCCTCCTTAAGCAACAGTCCCTAACCTTTTATTTTTACATTTCACATGAGCAAATATTTTAAAAATAGCCGCATACACCGTGTGCACAATTATTGGGCAAGGGAGCATTTTGACCATATTATCATTTCCATGTGTATTTTCCAATTTCACATTGCTTAAACTTGAATGCTTATTGGTTTTAATCATATCAAGTGAAGTGTATTTGTGTAATGAGGTAGGGTGCCCCCTCCGTGAGGTGTCACCTTATCGTGGTGGAGGGGTTTGCGTGCCCCTATGATCCTAGGAGCCATGTTGTCTGGGGCTTCATGCCCCTGGTAGGGTCTTCACCTTCACCTTCATCTTCTTCCGCTTATCCGGGGTCGGGTCGCGGGGGCAGCAGCTTTAGGAGGGACGCCCAGACCTCCCTCTCCCCAGCCACTTCCTCCAGCTCATCCCGGGGGATCCCAAGGCGTTCCCAGGCCAGCCGAGAGACGTAGTCTGTCCAGCGCGTCCTGGGTCGTCCCCGGGGTCTCCTACCGGTGGGACATGCCCGAAACACCTCCCCGGGGAGGCGTCCAGGAGGCATCCTGATGAGATGCCCGAGCCACCTCATCTGGCTCCTCTCAACGTGGAGGAGCAGCGGCTCTACTCCGAGTCTCTCCCGGATGACCGAGCTTCTCACCCTATCTCTAAGGGAGAGCCCGGACATCCTGCGGAGGAAACTCTTTTCAGCCGCTTGTATCCTGGACCTCGTTCTTTCGGTCACGACCCATAGCTCGTGACCATAGGTGAGGGTAGGAGCGTAGATCGACCGGTAAATCGAGAGCTTTGCCATTTGGCTCAGCTCTCTCTTCACCACGACGGACCGGTACAGAGTCCGCATTACTGCCGACGCTGCACCGATGCGCCTGTCGATCTCGCGCTCCATCCTGCCCTCACTCGTGAACAAGACCCCAAGATACTTTAACTCCTCCACTTGGGGCAGGATCTCATCCCCGATCCGGAGAGGGCATTCCACCCTTTTCCGACCGAGGACCATGGACTCGGATTTGGAGGTGCTGACCCTCATCCCGACCGCTTCACACTCGGCTGCGAACCGCTCCAGTGAGAGCTGGAGATCACGGCCTGAAGAAGCCAACAGCACCACGTCATCTGCAAAAAGCAGTGACGCGATGCTGAGGTCCCCAAACCGGACCCCCTCAACGCCTCGGCTGCGCCTAGAAATTCTGTCCATAAAAATTATGAACAGAATCGGTGACAAAGGGCAGCCTTGGCGGAGTCCAACCCTCACTGGGAACGAATCCGACTTACTGCCGGAAATGCGGACCAAACTCTGGCATGGGTGATACAGGGACCGAACCGCCTTTATCAGTTGGCTCGGCACCCCGTACTCCCGAAGCACCCTCCAGAGAACCTCCCGAGGGACACGGTCGAACGCCTTCTCCAAATCCTCAAAGCACATGTGGACTGGTTGGTCGAACTCCCATGCACCCTCGAGGATCCTGCCGAGGGTGTAGAGCTGGTCCACTGTTCCACGGCCAGGACGAAAGCCACACTGCTCCTCCTGAATCCGAGGTTCGACCTCCCGACGGATCTTCCTCTCCAGCACCCGTGAATAGACCTTACCAGGGAGGCTGAGGAGTGTGATTCCCCTGTAATTGGAACACCCTTCTTAAAGAGGGGAACCACCACCCCAGTCTGCCAATCCAGAGGCACCGTCCCCGATGTCCACGCAATGCTGTAGAGGCGTGTCAGCCAAGACAGCCCCACAACATCCAGAGCCTTTAAGAACTCCGGGCGGATCTCATCCACCCCCGGGGCCTTGCCACCAAGGAGTTTTTTAACTACCCCAGTGACTTCGACCTCCGAGATTGGAGAGTCCGCCTCAGAGTCCCCAGGCCCTGCTTCCACAAAGGAAGGCGTGTTGGTGGAATTGAGGAGGTCTTCGAAGTATTCCCCCCACCGACTCACGACATCCCGAGTCGAGGTCAGCAGCACACCATCTCCACTGTAAACAGTGTTGACCGTGCACTGCTTCCCCCTCCTGAGACGCCGGATGGTGGACCAGAATTTCCTCGAAGCCGTCCGGAAGTCATTCTCCATGGCCTCGCCAAACTCCTCCCACGCCCGAGTTTTTGCCTCAGCAACCACCGAAGCCGCGTTCCGCTTGGCCATCCGGTACCTGTCAGCTGCCTCCGGAGTCCCGCAGGCCAAAAAGGCCCTATAGGACTCCTTCTTCAGCTTGACGGCATCCCTTACCGCCGGTGTCCACCAGCGGGTTCGGGGATTGCCGCCACGACAGGCACCAACAACTTTACGGCCACAGCTCCGGTCGGCTGCCTCAACAATGGAGGCGCGGAACAAGGTCCACTCGGACTCAATGTCCCCCGCCTCCCCCGGGACGTGGGAAAAGCTCTGCCGGAGGTGGGAGTTGAAGCTCTTCCTGACAGGGGATTCTGCCAGACGTTCACCAATTTACACCATACACACATTTGCACCATATTTTCAAAACACGTGTACCACATATACGTGTGGTCTAGTACCGGCCCCATTTTCACATCACATCAAATGCTGCCACTGTGCTCAAGCCCACGTAAAAGCAGGTAATAGAATCAAAGTGGCAAGTTGTTTAAGGACCTTCAATTCCATTTGTGAGGAAGTGCTGCAAATGTACATATATTGCTATAATGTTCACAGCAGCACCCCGGTCACTACACCCTTCTTATTTTGAGTAACCATAGCAACAATGGGATGACGAGGGCGGCTTTGAGTGGAGGCAGGTCAAGAGGTTGAGTGCTGTTCGGCGGAGGAATCAAATCCGCTCTTTGCCTGGACAGCAGCTTTGACGATTTCATGTCCAGCAGGAGGGGAACGTGTAGACATTTCTTTTGGAGGTTTGGCCCGCTCTGACCCGGGAAAAAAATCTGTCGGCCATGCCCACTGTGACAGAGTTTCTATCTATCTTTCTATGTATCTTCAAACATCAAAGAAGGTCTTGTTTAAAGGTTGGATTTATTCCAGCCTACCTTCTTTCAATCAGTTTGCAGTCGGCTGATTTGTCTCTTTTGCTGAAGCAAGCCCACAGGTGGCCGCTTATTTTGTCGTAGCCATGGCAACTGCCCACAGAAAGCCAAGCGTATTGGAAAGACAACAGAAAAAAGCCATTTACCTACTTTTAAAGGGGCAGCTCCTTGGATGATGCTTGGCGTGGGTGTTTTCTTGACTGCAGAGTGTGTCTGGGCTCTCTGACTCATTAGAAACATCTAGCATGTTCATGTACCAGGGAGCGTCAGCCAGCCCAGGTCGGCCGCATTTTGCCCCTCAAGGCCAGTCCACAGATGGGCTAAAACACCATGGGGTTAGTTGGAGGGAACTGGGCACCATCTTGGCATGGGGAGGACGAGCCATCTGCCCGTCAGAACCGTTTGGTATGAGACCCCTGCTCTGGAACTGCAGTGTTCCGGCCACAGATGGGTGGCCTACACAAAGGTGTTAGTCATGACGCTGCTGCCACGCAGTCCCACATCACTGATGCTACTGAGTGAGTTAGAGTGTATCAATCCGTTTGATGTTTGCACAGGTTGAAAGGGGTTAAGAAGGAGAGCGGGGGATCTAATATTTGCACACATGCAATAAATGCTGCTATCAGATGTTTCAGTTTCCACACAGGAACAACACTTCTCGATGCACCTCCCTGCACACGCCATTTTCCATCTCACTTCTCCCTCCGGTATATTTTCCCATCTCAATGTTTTTTTCACCTTGACCTATTCTTTCGCTCATCCTGACCTCCTTTTCCACCTACTTTCTTGTTTGTCCGTCACGGTCACTCGTCAGCCATTGCCACGTCACTAATCTGTTGGGATGCGGCGGAGCATCTCAGCTGGGGGTTTCTGGAAGTGGATTTGTTAGAGAAACAACAGTAAGCCTCACTCCCTGCCGTCTTAATGGCAGATTAGAGCATTAAGTCGACAAACACGGAGCCGCTGCGGAGGAAAGAACAGCAGTGAGGTGGAGCAGCGCACCGGACTGCACAGAGACTTGACATCCATCAAAAATGGTCACAAATGAAACGAGGCCGACTTAATGGCCCACCTGTTGATTCACTGGAGGAAAAACACATCAACAGGATTCCTAGCACACAGCGAGGACATTCAGGGGGAATGACCTTTTCCAAACGCCGGAATTGACTGCAGCTCCTTGAAACATTTATGCCCTTTTCAATTAAAGGTTTCATAATTATACTTTCAGTTAAGGTCACAAAATGTCTTCAATGTCAAAAAATGACACTTGGAAAGCTCGTTTGCTGCTAACGAGACAACATAGTTTGGGTAAATTCCTAAAAAAAATAAGCCAAAAAGTTGAGTGAGGCCTGATTTCAGGGCATGCATAACTTTCAAGAGAATAAAAAAAAAAATAATTAAATATACCTTTTACACTTCACTGTACAGGAAGGGACTTTAATGACCATATGAGAAATACAAATCGCAGTGAAAATGTGACTCATAAATCAGCCAAGCAGATACTGTTTGATAAATGTCACCAATTTCTCGTAGTTGCCCCCATATCTCATAACGCGCTGTCAATCTTGAGCGAATTATGAAATGACAATCCCGTAGATGAGACAGAGGGATGAACGTCTGTGTCACGTATTCGGAAAGGTGCGCTGCCACCGTACAGCGCAGTCGGCATGCTAACAGCTAAATGCCGCTAACGGGTATGACGGCGCATGTGACCTACTTCATGTTGCCGTGATGAGCGGTCTCTGGGCAGACTTTAAAATAACATCAATTTTGCAAGCACGATGCTATAATTACCTCACCATGAAAACGTTGCACCACTAAGAACTTGAAATTAGCTGATTTAATTTTTCAAGTCAAGAAAAAATTATAAAAGTTTTAAATTAAATTATTTTGAACCGCTTTGTCCCCACGGGGTCGCGGGCGTGCTGGAGCCTATCCCAGCCGTCATCGGGCAGCAGGCGGGGGACACCCTGAACCGGTTGCCAGCCAATCGCAGGCCACACAGAGACGAACAACCATCTGCCCTCACACTCACACCTAGGGGCAATTAGGAGTGCTCCATCGGCCTACCAAGCAAGTCTTTGCGATGTGGGAGTGCATGGAGAAAACCCACGCGGACCGGGGAGAACATGCAAACTCCATATATATATATATATATATATATATATATATATATATATATGGCCTAGTGTGCCTAGTGGTAGGGCCGCCCTTGTTAGTGTAACTGTATGAACACACACACATTGGCAAACACGCACACACAGGGGGGTGCCGCCCCCCCACACTCAGGTATGAAATGGTCATGTGACAAGTTCCCGCCTCAGGTACGAAATGGTCATGTGACAAGTTCCCGCCTTTCTGGACAGTATAAAACAAGCTGACCTGGAGACAGAAGTTGTTGTTTCATCTGCTGCCGTGCTGTGTGTATTGGCCGCCATTAAACAACCCAAGATCTTGCCAATAAAGAACCGACTCTGAACTCCACACCTTTACCTTCCTGGCTCAACGGACATCCCGCACAACACGCAACATTAGCTAATGCTAATCCATGCATGGAACAAAACTATAACATGACCTCTTTAAAATCTCGCATAACTTTGACTACAGGTGTTGAACACGTGAGCATGTGTGGGTGCACGTTTCACCCACCAGTGGTTGTATGCCTCCACCACTATCTGGCTCCTGTTCCACATGAGTAGCTATGTGTTTTGATGTGTGGGTCCCCACTGTCTAATCCATGTACATCTCCACCGCGGCACGTGGGAGCGAACATTTGGAGCGTTCCACTGACGCACGCGCCACGCACACCATTTTATGGTGTGTTGAAAACCCCAGACTGGGATAAAGACAGTATTTCAGTTGAAAGAGATGTGAGTGGATTTACACAAAGGCAACCCAATTTTGAGATTTCAAACAAAGCTTGCCTTCCTCATCCTTTTCCTTTGTGCAGCAGTTCTCATGGAAAAGCTGTGAGAAAAAGGGATTTGGGAAGCTAGTGAGATGGTCCCCCGAAGAAGCTTCATTCTGTCCTTTTTTTAAATGCTTTGATCTCACACCGAGGCCGCTCACCCAAGAGTTAACGTTGTCTGCTCTGCTTTGGGCCTTTTTTAGAGAGAGGGGGGGTTCCAATTAGCAATTCAAATGGTGGCTGTTTGGATGCGCTCACACAGATTTCTCCCCTCGGCTTCTTAGCCACTTTGACAGTATTTTTGTTGAAGCCATTTTCCGCAACTGTGGAGGGAGGTTGGGTAATGGAACCAGAGCTTTAGTGGAGGATTGCAGTCAATGTTCCCTCTAATTTTTCAAGTGTCTGTGCAAACACACAAGCTCCCTGTACACGCCATGGGCCATTGTGTGCAACACTAGATTGACAAAATAAATAAATAAAATAAATAAATAGATAGATAAATAAATAAATAGTCAATGAGAACTTTAACTTCCCCTCCGTGTGTCGTCACCTTATCGTGGTGGAGGGGTTTGCGTGCCCCTATGATCCTAGGAGCCATGTTGTCTGGGGCTTCATACCCCTGGTAGGGTCACCCATGGCAGAAGGGTCCTAGGTGAGGGGCCAGATAAAGCACGGCTCAGAAGACCCCTTATGACGAATAAAATATATGGACGTAGTTTTCCCTCGCCCGGACGCGGGTCACCGGGGCCCCTCTCTGGAGCCAGGCCTGGAGGTGGGGCTCGAAGGCGAGCGCCTGGTGGCCGGGCCTTCGCTCATGGGGTCCGGTCGGGCATAGCCCGAAAAGAAAACGTGGGTCCCCCTTCCAATGGGCTCGTCACCTATAGGAGGGGCCAAAGGGGTCGGGTGCATAGTAAGTTGGGCGGCGGCCAAAGGCGGGGACCTTGGCGGTCCGATCCCCGGCTGCAGAGGCTGGCTCTGGGGAGTTGGAATGTCACCTCTCTGGCTGGAACGGAGCCCGAGCTGGTGTGTGAGGCAGAAAGGTTCCGACTAGACATAGTCGGACTTGCCTCCACACATAGTTTGGGCTCTGGTACAAGCCCTCTCGAGAGGGGCTGGACTCCCTTCCACTCTGGAGTTGCCCACGGTGAGAGGCGTCGAGCAGGTGTTGGCATATTTATTGCCCCCCGGCTGGGCCCCTGAACATTGGGGTTCACCCCGGTGAGCGAGAGGGTAGCCTCCCTCCGCCTTCGGGTGGGGGGACGGGTCCGGACTGTTGTTTGTGTCTATGCACCGAACGGCAGCTCAGAGTACCCACCCTTCTCAGAGTCCCTGGAAGAAATGCTGGAGACCGCTCCTTCTGGGGACTCCATCGTTCTACCGGGTGACTTCAATGCTCACGTGGGCAATGACAGTGACACCTGGAAGGGCGTGATTGGGAGGAACGGCCCCCCCCATCTGAACCCGAGCGGTGTTCTATTATTGGACTTCTGTGCTCAACACGGATTTTCTATAATGAACACCATGTTCAAGCATAAGGGTGTCCATGCGTGCACTTGGCACCAGGACACCCTAGACCGCAGTTCGTTGATCGACCTTGTAGTCGTGTCACCGGATTTGCGGCCGCATGTTTTGGACACTCGGGTGAAGAGAGGGGCGGAGCAGTCAACTGATCACCACCTGGTGGTGGGTTGGCTCCGATGGTGGGGGAAGATGCCGGTCCGACCTGGCAGACCCAAATGCTCCGTGAGGGTCTGCTGGGAACGTCTGGCAGAATCCCCTGTCAGGAAGAGCTTCAATTCCCACTTCCAGCAGAGCTTTTCCCACGTCCCGGGGGAGGCGGGGGACATTGAGTCCGAGTGGACCATGTTCCGCGCCGTTTTGGCCTGCGGGACTCCGGAGGCAGCTGACAGGTACCGGATGGCCAAGCGGAACGCGGCTTCGGCGGTTGCTGAGGCAAAAACCCGGGCGTGGGAGGAGTTTGGCGAGGCCATGGAGCCGGATGGCTTTGAGGAAATTCTGGTCCACCATCCGGCGTCTCAGGAGGGGGAAGCAGTGCACGGTCAACACTGTTTACAGTGGAGATGGTGTGCTGCTGACCTCGACTCGGGATGTCGTTAGTCGGTGGGGGGAATACTTCGAAGACCTCCTCAATTCCACCGACACGCCTTCCATTGTGGAAGCACGGCCTGAGGACTCTGAGGCGGACTCTCCAATCTCGGAGGTCGAAGTCACTGAGGTAGTTAAAAAACTCCTCGGTGGCAGGGCCCCGGGGGTGGATGAGATCCGCCCGGAGTTCTTAAAGGCTCTGGATGTTGTGGGGCTGTCATGGCTGACACGCCTCTAGAGCATTGCGTGGACATCGGGGACGGTGCCTCTTGATTGGCAGACTCGAATTCAGGAGGAGCAGTGTGGTTTTCGTCCTGGCCGTGGAATAGTGGACCAGCTCTACACCCTTGGCAGGATCCTCGAGGGTGCATGGGAATTTGCCCAACCAGTCCACATGTGTTTTGTGGACTTGGAGAAGGCGTTCGACCGTGTCCCTCGGGAGGTTCTGTGGAGGGTGCTTCGGGAGTACGGGGTGCCGAGCCAACTGATAACGGCGGTTCGGTCCCTGTATCACCGATGCCAGAGTTTGGTCCGCATTTCCGGCAGTAAGTCGGATTCGTTCCCAGTGAGGGTTGGACTCCGCCAAGGCTGCCCTTTGTCACCGATTCTGTTCATAATTTTTATGGACAGAATTTCTAGGCGCAGCCGAGGCGTTGAGGGGGTCCGGTTTGGGGACCTCAGCATCGCGTCACTGGTTCTTGCAGATGACGTGGTGCTGTTGGCTTCTTCAGTCCGTGATCTCCAGCTCTCACTGGAGCGGTTCGCAGCCGAGTGTGAAGCGGTCGGGATGAGGGTCAGCGCCTCCAAATCCGAGAAGAAACAAGAGGACCACAACAGATGTTGTCCTGTAAATGAAAGGAGAAACACATTATGTCTCATCTCATCATTCTGTAGAGGCGCACGGGGGAGAACAAAAAATGCCTGTTGCGCATCCTCGGGCCACATCATGAAAGGGTTAACAAAACAAGTCAGATATGAAAACATGCAGAAGTGATTCAGGCTCGCTTGCGGTTAATAAAACCAACAAACATGTCTGCCTGTACCTCAATGTAAATGTCAATACAGTCAGGTCAGCCAGGTGACATCGCATTACCTCGACGTCTTCTCTGTGTTATCAAGAAACTTTGTTCAACAAAACAGGTTTGTTGACAGTAAATATGCTGGATTCAATATGGACAATGACGCAAAAGGTGACGGTTCTCGTATGTCTCCCTGGCCCACAAACACGATCCATCCTTCATAACCTCCTCCTCCCCTTTCCTACTTTGAACCAGCGCCGGCAGGGGAGACACACACGACGATTGAGTGACAGCTTATGTGTTCCTCCTTCCAGGCTGGATGCGAGAAGGAGCACTGTCAACATGAATATGTTCCCCGATTTGCTGCGGTCACAGAGCATTTTCTGATTCTTATCTTCTCGTTGATAAACAGATAAACAATGGTGAAATACTTGGTGGTATTTTCTTCTTCAGCTACCAGTAATGAAGTTAGATTTGACATTTATTGTCATGACCACAGTCATTAGATACAAATTAGGAGTAAAAATTCAAGGTAACCATGCAAGTGTCCTGTGGTGCAATGATGTCGCTTTGGAATTCCTAATTTCTATGAAGGCATTTTCATTTATACACTTTGATGCACACAATAACATGAATGGTATGGCTCAGTGAGGGGTAAAACCCCCCTGAGGACTTGCTAATTTCAAAATACGCTTGTGTGACCAAAGTCACCAAGAAAATCATTCGTCCACTTAATTAGATTAGATTACGTCTAACATTAGATATTAATCAGTTTATGCTGAATTTTATTTTGTGTGCAGCATGGAGTTTCTTGTGCACATTCTTGAAAGATGAAGAAGTGATCTTAAAGTGCCAATAATTGTATACACAGAAGAACACAAAGCAGCTTTCTAGTTTCAATTAGGTTACAATGTATTCCTGTTTGATGCGCATTTTAAATCACATAAAAAACAACAATCATCAGGATGAGAATTGCACTTTTCCCACGGTGACCTTGCTCTAAGCGCTGTACAAAATAATTACGTGTTTATCAGTCAGCTATGCTCGTTGTGCATTTCATATAACACCTGAAGCCTCAGGGTTTTGATGGGTCGAGGGGGGTGCACACAGCATTAGCAGCAATCTCTCTAATTAACGTTGGGTCTGCAGTCCGGCCTTCCTCCCTGTCCCTCCACCCGTTCGACATCCCCATCTGATTGGTATTCAGGTGGCCTCTCCGTGTACAACTCTGCAGAGCAGGTGTCCGTTCTTGTGACTTTGAGAATGATAAGCTGCAGATTGATAGATACAACAAGCTCACTGTTTTCCCTCCGTGATGATGCTTTCAAGATGTTAACTGGGAAATATCACTGTGGGCTAAGCGAAGCATTGTTACTCAATAAACAGGGTGTATAGTTTGGAGAATCTTCTGTTGCCAAACACGCAATCCCTTGAGAATGCAGTAAACAGAGGTCCGAGAGGTCTGGACAACACACTACAACAAAGCATGCAGGGAATGGTGATTTTGAAAATGAGTCCCAGTCCTGGAGGACCAAATGACCTCATAGAACTCATTTTTGTTGCGGGCCGCATCATAGTCATAGTTTCCCTCGGAGGGCCAAAAATTGTTCAAATATTTTAAAAAGACAAACGGTAATATAAAATGCTTGCAATGTCTCTTCTTTTTTTTTTTTTTTTAAGTGAAGGCAATTAGTAATGTTAGTAATGACACAAATTTGATGCAAAATTAGTCTTTGCAGGCCACATAAAATGATGTGGTGGGCCGTATCTGGTCCCCAGGCCTCAAGTTTGACACCTATGTCGTAGAATAACTCGAAAGCTGTGTTATGTTTGTTGAAGTGGACTGAATGTGTCCCTAGCAAATTAACTTTAACTAGATGCAAATACAAAACATTTGAAGATTAACTGAAAAGCAAACGTATGAGACAAAATGTGCTCTGGTGCGCAGAGTGATCCATCTTGCTCCGACTCGCTTCAACATAAAATCAACACTGAAGCTTCAAATGAGAAATTGATGCCGTGCTATATCTGGCTCAGGGCAACAAAGATTGAAATCTTTCAGAGTTATTACAAGGAATGGGTAGAAATTTGGTGGTGGGGTTTGCTTCATTAAATTTGATAAATATAATTTCTTCATGATTTATAAGAGTTGTACTTATATTTTGATTTGTTTGATTTGTCTCGTCTCATTTGATGAAAATAGGTGTTGGAATAATCTCGGGGGAAGCCTTGGCCTGCCAGACCAGGAGGTCTTATCTTTTACGAGTTTACGACTCTCCTTTAAACTAAATGCTTTCTATTTAGTTCAAGGAATGGCCTTTGATCCCCGTCAGCCTTATGTTTCCTTCCTGTCCTTATGTTACTTTTATGTTTGTTTTGTAAGAAGTCTTCACTAACAATGAGTAGGGCTTCTTTGTGTAGGCAAGATGTCCTTTGTTTAGTTGAAAGGAACTTCATTCCTTTTAGTTAACTGTAGCTTTGATTCATAGATTGTAGATGATCGAAACTGGTTATATACAGTTTGAAGTAGTCACATTAAAGTTATCCCATATTTACTCAATGTTTGTTTAAGGAACTGTATACCAGTTACCTTACATTTACTTAATATGTGTTGAAATGTTTGAGTAGGGCTAGATATTCATTATTATTATGTGTTGTGTTAGTTTACTAAGAAGATAAACTTAGCGAGGGTTTAGTTGCATTGTTGCACAGGTAAGCTGCATTCAACGTGCTTCAAGTTATCTGATCACAGTCGAGGAGGAGTCGGCCACCCATGGAGAAGACAACTGGTTGAGGGAAGAGAACAGACTCTGCAATCCCAATGCGGGGGTCGAGGGCCGACAATTAAGTGCTAAATCACATCACACTTCATTCCTTAGCTAATCGGCGTTGCTACAACCACTATCTCCCCTCCCTTTAGTATAGCAACGCCTCTGTAACCAGGGCAACCAAAACATTAAAAAGAGGAGCACGAGGAGGAGGAACTCAGAACTGATGGAGATTGTAACTGAGCTTCCTTTCTCTATCGTTCTCCTCGCAAGTAAACTCATCCTGGTTGTCTTCTCCTCTTCGTTCCAGCATGTGATTTAATGTCTGATCATACTTAGACCTAACAAAAGGGACTCTCACCAAAAGAGACGCTTGGGCAATGATCAATTTTTTTTTTATATGGATTTTATTATACGATCTTTATTTCCTGCAAATTCTTAAAATGTTACACCAATAATACAATAAGTTTTTTATTTTTTGCTCCTACAAAAAGATAATGTATTCAAACAATATTTTCTTTCATAAGAGTAGAATTCCAGTGCACAAGTTCAGAATAGATGAAGAAATTCATTTCCACAAATTCCAGAAGCATTGCTGAAGCAAAGGTTTTGTGCAGTTCTTTTGTAATAGTACAAACCTTGACCATGAGCCTTCATCTCAAGTCATTTTCTAGAACAAACACAATGTCACCTCCCACACATGCAAATCCAGCATCATCATCATCTGAAAAATTCATCAAACCCCTTGGTCCTTCCTCTACTTGTCGTCACAAATGGCATGTTGCATGAATAATGCATAAGCGCAATATGAATTTTTGTATTACAAAACACAGAGGGCTGCTGTGATCTCCAGCATGCGTTTTGTTTTCAAAGTGTGTACACTTGCAGTCAGTCGTCTGATCAAACGTGTCAAAGCTGAGCATAGTTCAGTAACAACGAAGCTGCGCCGGCCCCATGTGTTGAAATGGGCTCCCCTTTACATCATTTCAACAATCTGTCCGCCATTAAGTGGACAACATATGCTGTGATGAAATGTTTTTTCCCCTCTTATTTGTGTTTAGAGCAGCCACCTGCAAAGGATGGACAGATAGATAGACGGACAATAAATAGTAATCCAAAGACAAAAGATAAAATATTCACAGTACAGCTACAAAATCAGAAGACACAGATATGGCTCCATTAGATCAAATTGTTTTGGAGGACCAAATGTTGCCGGGAACAATCTAAAACAAAATCCAAACCTAAAAAAAAAATTATAATAATAAAAAAATACATTTAAAAAAAGCTCAGTTTGTTGACTCTTCTCATGCAAGCCACAGATTTATAGTCCATTTCAGAGCTGCAGTAAAGCAGAGTTTGAAGTTTATGAATAATAATAAGTAGCTAAGGGGGAGATTTAGTCAAAGTGCATTCACCTCGCTGAGTCTGCTGTGGGTTTTGTTGCTTTCTCCTCTCCTGCTTTTGGTCTCTTTTTTTTCTCCCCTGGGACAAGCACTCATTGAAAACAGGAGGGTTGTCCCCTCTGACCACAAGTATTATGTTATGGTTGAGATGAGGGGAACACATTGGGCAGCGGACAGTGTGATGTTTGAATGGGGAGAATCGCCTGGAGATAGTGGGACAGAGATACTGCCATTGACACACACAAGCCAAAAAATGAATAAATAAATTGCCAAACGTGGAAGAAGAGAGGAAAACAAACGTGTGACATTGCTCAAACAACAAAGAGAAAATCAAAGGTAGACACTGTGATCTTGTGTCAGTTAGAAAAAATAAAATAAAAACTAAAACAGTACGGATGGAGCAGGGGAGTGGCAAAACAGAAGACCCATCTTGCCAGCTTGGCAGGTGTCATGTCGAGTTGCACAATGCGGGATGTCAGCGTTCTGACACTGTATATATCCTCACAGTTGTGTTCTGGGGCCGGATTTGGTGTTTGGATGCTATGCAGCAGTGTAACCATCAAGGTAAAATTGGGGTCAATTGGGAAAAATGTACTTGTTTCTCATTCATTTCATTGTCCGTGTTCCCACCACAAGTTTGCCATAAAAAAAAAATTCAATTCAACATCTAACAATGGATACACACGTCTCCTAACATGAAGAGATCTTATAATTCCATATGCAAACATTATGGACACATCTGACAACAATATTAACAATGCGCTGAGAAGATGAGAGATATGCCTCCTGAGAAACACTTTAAAAAAAGAGAGAGAGAAAACTAGCATGATTAGCATGCTCACACATGAATTTTATGGCACACAGCTGCATTATCGATCCCTTACATAACTATCGGCCATATTACAGTACATAACACGTTGCGCTCTCTCAAGGTGCCAACTACCCATGTGCCCCAAAACCACATCCATACTATCCCTTCCTCTTTCTCTCCCTTTCTCCTCCCGCACGCACACACTCGTTTAATTTTTCTTGCTTCGCTTCAGCAACCTCATTTGGACCACTGGGCTAATTAAAAGCCCCACAAACTGGAGTAAAAACAGAACCATATGCTCTAGCCAAGAAAAAATGACAACCTGGATTCTTCCTTAGAGCAGAACTAAAATACACCTATGCCTTCTGCTCTTTTTTTTTTTCAAAATCGTAAACTCCTTTCCTTATTGAATATTCTTCCACTGAATCAATTTTATGAGGTCACACTATAGTTTTATGAAGCATTGGTATAAGTGTGATCATGGGCAAATAAGAAATGTATCCGTAGACTAATAAACATTGATAAATTGGGCACAAACAGAAAAATATGAATAAATAAGCAAATCTGATTGACAGCTTGAGGTCTTCAGACTAAGCACAAAGATCTCACATGATCTTCGCCATTTGTCATTTATTAGGAACGCACTCGTCAGACACTAATAGCACCAATTATCTAGCTTGGGATTGTTTCATAAACATATCGGCAGCGGCATGAATGAAAAACTGTTCAAAGCTTTCGGGAAGGCTTCTCAGATCAAAGAGCAAGTTTGACTTTATATCACGGAAAGGCGCTCAGCTGATGTTAAGCCATCAAGTCTCAGGACACTTTTTTGCCGCAGGGGTTTAATCCTGTTATAGGTGGCCGCTGCGTGGTAATTATTCAACCCCAGTGGGTGATCTCCAAACTTACGCACAAGCTATTTAGGACCCTGCTGTCAGGATGGAGCATAACCCTGTCAGCTCAACTAAGGTAGTCATTGTCCAGTGGACTCGAGGAAAAAATAGAAACATTTTTCCTCTTGTGTCTACAATTCAGTAATGAGGGTTGAAGTGCCTTCGGCAATTTGGCGGAACAGGCAGGAGAAATAATTTCATCCTTGTTGGAGGCAGGAACGAGAAAAAGCTTTCCATATCAAAAGGGGCTCCAAGAGATTTGTTTGAGAGGCATATTGCAAACTCCACAAAGATACAGTTTGGAGTGGGAATGGATTCTTCATCACTGCATCCATCATATTACACAATTTCTGTTTTGTTTGGTAACGATCAGGTTCATGGCCTGGCAAAGAATTGTGGGAAATCCAAAAATGACGTGTTAAGTCAGATCTGTCCCACAGGTTTTGAATTCAGCACCTGTACGTATTTTCTGCCACCAATTATTCATCTATTGCAAATTCTGGGGACACAGACACATTAAGGGGCTAATTGTCCCCCTTGGGTCAGACTGTTCATGATGTGAGCAATCCAGCAAAGATGAGCATGAGAAAGTATTTTTGTTTGAATGGGAAATCAAATAGATTAACCCTTTCTCTGTGAACATAAAAAATGTTTCTATTTTTTTTGGGGCGCCAATGGTGCCCTAAGCACAATGGTGACGTGATGGGGTTATGCATTGTGTGTACAGCTGCACTCCGGATTAGGGATGACAAGGGATAATGGCACAAGAGCAAACACGGTTGTAAGCAACTGCACAACACCAGGCCTTCACATCACAAATAGTGACTCGGACTGCTCGCTCTTTGGCAATTACGTGACCACTTCAAAATGTACCAAAAGGTTACAGTAATGATGGACAAAAGAAATGTCAATAACGTGGCTGTGATAAACAACGATCCCGAATCCTTGAAGAGAATACGCTTTATGTATTGTGTGGAAAAACAAAACAGCTCATCCCTAGCTGCCCTGGGTTGCTTATATAATTATTTGCTTTTTGTGAAGGCAGGTACGTGTAGGTGAGCAGACAACAAGCAATGACTGTCAGAAAAGGTTTGTGAGACACGCCATTATTGCGACTCTCACACCTCAGGCAAGCGCAAGAGCAAAGCGCCGTGATAACAGCGAGCGTGTCGTCGAGTTCAGTGGATGAAGCTCCAGATGAGGCTCAGATGGAGAGGAACGTCATAGCTGGCATGCTGCTTGTTGCCACAATTGCTCAATTTTGCAAGTCAAAAAATGTTCTTAGGGTAAGCCAGTGTGACATGATGAGTTTGAACAGCTTGAATATTAAGACTGCAATTAAATATAGGGAAATGACAAATAAATAGATTGCACGTAAAAAAAATGCAAAAAAATAAGCAAGATAAATGTTTGAAAACAAACAATAATATATTACACAATTAAGTTATAGGATATAATTAAGTAAAAAAATGAAGCAAAATAAATGTTTGAAAAGAATTATATATAATACAATTATATGATTCCATTGGGGCATGTTACCTTTAACATGTAAAATAAAAAGATCACTGGAAAAAATATTAATTATGACCTTTTGCACAAAGTGACTTTTGTCATGAAACTTTGTTTTGGAGTCATCGTGCTGCCACTTTCTAACCCGCATGCCATTTGAAGGCTGAATGCTGCAGCCTATGCCCCCCCGACACACGCACACACACACAGGCAGAAAGCTTTGCGTGCAATTACGAAATTAGTCAAAGAATTGATTTCAACCCAGTGAACTGACACAACACATTGAACAGCTAATCGGGAAATTGGAGAGCGGAAAGTCCTCTGGAATTCAAACTAATGGATTAATCATGTCAAGTCCCTCAAGTGGATTGGGTGGCAAGTAACGGCAAGGAAATTCGGTCCATCATACCACAACAGCATCGGGAACTTTTGCCATCGTATGGGAAGCTCATGCGTTCAGTGCAGTTCTGCTTACCTTGCGTGAGCGACACCACCGCTGGATGGGCGTGGCTAGCATGGAAGCAAATGCCGCTTCTCAATTCTCCTTTTTGTCAATCTTTATGAGGAAGGTCACAGAATATCCAAATCGAGCCCATTGGCAGAGCAAATGCGGACCAAAAATGAGCACAACCTGAAAGAAGCAAGTGGACAAAAGAATTTTCATTTCAACTGGCTGTTCAATAATAAAAAAATCAAAAAAAAAACTCTTTACTCAGTGAAAGTACCAGTAAGACGGCCATATTTGTGTCACAAACTAAGCGTCAACGGGGCTGGAGGCTGGAAATTATGCACTTTTAAAATCACCCTGATTTATTATCCGAGGCGCCTGCCTCATGTTAATATGTGCTTCTCCCATTACCAGTTGCTGGCAGAAGCATTGAGTAGAAGGCAGAAAAAAATAGGTCAATCAAATTTACAATTTCGTAGTTAAGAAAACAAAAAAAGGACAAAAACCCATAAATCACAAATCAATAGTTAAAAATCTGTCATTAATAGACAAAATGAAGGGATTCACCTTGCTGTTTTAATACAGTGGAGGAAACTGTGCAGTAGTGTCAACGTGGTAGCACTCAATGTTGAAGTAAAATCTCATTACATCAACCTATTCCCAGGAAATGATTTTATCTGAGCTAGTAGCTGCCGTGAATGCACATAAACAACCTTGCGCAAGGGAGCCAATGCCAAGTGGTCCTCTAAACCCTTTGCGTGCATTCCTCACCTGCTATGTGTCGCCTCGGGCTAGGTGACAGAGGTCATGTGAGCTGGCTGCACGGTGGACCTGATGCAAAAAGCAAAGAGCCATGAGGAAAACTCCGACGACCGACCACACCATCATCGTAATCGGCACATCTTTACCTGAGGGACTCTCATTTTGTGTAACCATAAAAAAAAGGTCTTAAGAGCAATCTTGCAATCATTTCAAATATGACCCACATGAAACATACACTCAGCTTCAATGCCAATATCATAACAACATCATCATAATAATGCCCCAAATCGGTTTAAAATTCCTTGAATGTTGCAAACAGTTGCAAACAATTGCAAACAGTTGCAAAGATGTTCCAAATATTTCTAAACAGTTTTATTGACTGCAAACAGTTTTTCTTATCGCCAACAAATTTTGAGCGATTCAAAATGTCTTTGCGGAAGGAAAAATGTTTTGCAATCATTTGCAATTGTTTGCAACTTTTTAGGAACCCTGAAAAAATTCCAACATTCGCTACACGAGCAAACACTCATGGCTCAGTCAGATACGGGCTTAATCGTGAGAAAATTCTGCCATTCATTTTGGAAAATACTTTTAGTCTAACGTGAAATTACATTGCCACCACCCGCATAGGAAGTTCAAAACGTGACCTTTTTTATTTTTGCCATTTAAGATGTGTTGAAGTGCCTGACTGGGGTCAGACACAAACTACAGCAGATTACCTTTGGCATTCGGCTTGTGAGTCACACATTGGCAGGAGAAAGGTTAGACTCCACGCTTATGCCACAGTGGACATCATGCATGATCATTCACCACTCGGAGGTGAATGGTGCGCATCCTTTTCTCTATTTAGTCAACACGTCACTTCTCATCTGCATGTGTGCCTCAGCTGCGTCTCACTCATGTGGGCTTTGCGTGAAAACATGACTTTGACCCAGCAAATGTGCATGTCCATGTATGCACAAATATCACAGGAATGCAGGATACATGCGAGTGTATCCACATATATTCCTCATCACATCTCGGGCTTTTGTGCCAGACGAGGAACATCTCGTTTCTGTTCTCTGTTTCACATCATACGGTAGGAAATGACATGCAGGCACGGAGGAATTAAGAAACGTGAAGCGGTAGTTTCCCTGGAGGAGGCGCTTTGTCCCCACGGGGGTCGCGGGCGTGCTGGAGCCTATCCCAGCAGTCATCGGGGAGGAGGAGGGGGACACCCTGAACCGGTTGCCAGTCGATCGCAGGGCACACAGAGACGAACAACCACGCACACACACACCTAGGGGCAATTTGGAGTGCTCAATCATGTTTTGGGGATGTGGTAGGAAACCGGAGTGCCCTGAGAAACCCCACGCGGACACGGGGAGAACATGCAAACTCCACACAGGGAGGGCCGGAGGTGGAATCGAACCCGCACCCTCCTAACTGTGAGGCGGACGTGCTACCCAGGGCGGGCGGGCGGGCAGGCAGGCGGGCGGGCGGGCAGGCAGGCAGGCAGGCAGGCAGGCAGGCAGGCAGGCAGGCAGGCAGGCAGGCAGGCAGGCAGGCAGGCAGACAGACAGACAGATGTACAACAAATAAGGTACTTCTTATAGATTCATTTTTATCCTTAAAATAGCTGTGAAATAATCATTTCTGAGATATTATCTAGAGATGACTGGAAATAAGAACCATCTTTTATGTACTTGTAATGACTCATTGCACTGAAAAGGATTTTTATGGCTTGAGTCGTGGCTGAATATTTTATTTTATCCAACACTGCCCACTAGCGGGAAAATTTAAATCTCACCTGGCACAATATTCTGTTGGATCATCGTTTTCCTATTTCTGTTTATTAAAACCGAAATTCTACGAGAAAACACTCAAATTCCAACAAATGATGGACTTCATTAAGCTCAAGAAAGAAGGTAAAATGCAGATCACCCAAAATTTTTCATATTTACTATTTATTAGTTGTTTATAATTCATTTTGATCATTTATTATTTATCTATGTAACGATTCCATTACTGTCAAATTGTTTTACAGTGGATTGTACATCATTTTGAGGGTGTAAATGAACGTCACATTTGCTTTATACAATGTATGAAGCTGCAACATTCAATAAATGTGAGAGACATAGCGAGACTCCCCTTCCTGAAGGATATTTACACCTCCCGTCTCACCCGCAATTGTGTGTGATGTGAGTCACCCTGCTCACGCTTTGTTTGATCTGCTGCCCTCTGGGAAGAGGTACGGGAGCCTGCGCTCCCGCACCACAAGACTCACCAACAGCTTCATACTTCAGGCTGTTAGGATCCTGAACTCTCTCCACCATTGGCTGCATAACGTCCTGACCTTTTGGGCCGCGTTGGCTGCCTTGCACTACTCTGGCGCTATATTCTGACTGTCTGCGGTAACCACACTTGCTCCGTTTTTGCTCCTCTTGTTTATTTATATTTATTTGTCGCTCTTGTTTATTCATTGTATGTGCCTTCTTGATTTTACTTTCTGTGTTGTTGTTTTGGATGTTTTGTTATACGTCTGGTCACCGTGGGATAGTGGGTAACGCAATTTCGATCTCCGTGTGTCTTGGCATGTGAAGTGATTGACAATAAAGCTGACTTTGACTTGAACGTGGCTACTTGAAATATGGCTACAATCATAAGTACCGTGACTTGTTTTCACAGGAAGAAAGAATCATCCTCACTGTATCAATATCTCTCTTTGGTTGGTTTGAGCTCGCAAATAGATACCACTCAATCCCAGACTTTGCATATTCTTCATACCTGTCTCTTCTCTTAAAAAAATGACTGAAACTGGAACTACAATCAACATGTATAAATTCCAGAATAATGACAAAAAAAACTGTACATGTGATTGAACGGCCCTGTTGTTTCTACAGACACTAACATCAGTCTTAAGTGCAAACTAGCAGTCTTTTGTCCATATTCCTTAGACAGGACCTGAGAGAGGGATATTCAGCCTAAAGGTCCCAGAGGTTTGCTTTGAGTTCATATTCATAAGGTCCTGTGTGGCCGAGATGGACATTGTATTGCTTTTGTCTCTGTGTGGGGCCTGAAGGAAGTCCACTACGGCACAAGTGGGCTTGGGACGCCTGCATCTTAACGCCCTTTTCTCTGCCCGGGTTTCAGGAATCGACACACCTTGGCATATCCGAGAGCAGGGGGCGGTGATTCCGCAGAATGTGGGATCGTCTGAATGGGACGATGTCTCAGAGCTTCCCTCGGACGGAGAGTCTCTGAAGGCGGGAAGAAGCAGCCTCCTTGTCATGGCCGTCGGGTTGGATGTTACAGGCACGCTGCTCCATACAGCAGCTCCATTGCATGCCATTGGAGAAGCATGAAAGGACGTCAGAGTTTGCACTTTTTCAATGGGTTTCATTTTACGTCGTCTTTTCTGAGGGTCGGGTTTGGGGGTGAGACAAAAGCAGGCAGAGGTTAGGTCTTTTTTTGACGCTGTATTTCTGTCAAGTGTTTGAAATCCATGTTTCAATGTCAGTACTGGCAAACTTGCCGACTGACTGGGTTGAGAAAATTAGGGAGGTTTTGATTCATTGTCATCCATCCATCCATCCATCCATCCATCCATCCATCCATCCATCCATCCATCCATCCATCCATCCACCCTAACTCCCGACGGATCCTCCTCTCCAGCACCCCTGAATAGACCTTACCTGGGAGGCTGAGGAGTGTGATTCCCCTTCTTAAAGAGGGGAACCCCAGTCTGCCAATCCAAAGGTACCGTCCCCGATGTCCACGCAATGCTGTAGAAGCGTGTCAGCCATGACAGCCCCACAACATCCAGAGCCTTTAAGAACTCCGGGCGAATCTCATCCACCCCCGGGCCCTGCCACCGAGGAGTTTTTTAACTACCTCAGTGACTTCGACCCCAGAGATTGGAGAGTCCGCCTCAGAGTCTCCAGGCCCTGCTTCCACAATGGAAGGCGTGCCGGTGGAATTGAGGAGGTATTCTCCCCACCGACTCACGACGCCCTGAGTCGAGGTCAGCAGCACACCATCTCCACTGTAAACAGTGTTGACTGTGCACTGCTTCCCCCTCCTGAGACGCCGGATGGTGGACCAGAATTTCCTCGAAGCCGTCCGGAAGTCATTCTCCATGGCCTCGCAAAACTCCTCCCACGCCAGGTTTTTGCCTCAGCAACCGCCGAAGCCGCGTTCCGCTTGGCCATCCGGTGCCTGTCAGCTGCCTCCGGAGTCCCGCAGGCCAAAACGGCCGGATAGGACTCCTTCAGCTTGACGGCATCCCTCACCGCCGGTGTCCACCAGCGGGTTCGGGGATTGCCGCCACGACAGGCACCAACAACCTTACGACCACAGCTCCGGTCGGCTGCCTCAACAATGGAGGCGCGGAACATGGTCCACTCGGACTCAATGTCCCCCGCCTCCCTTGGGACGTGGGAAAAGCTCTGCCGGAGGTGGGAGTTGAAGCTCTTCCTGACAGGGGATTCTGCCAGACGTTCCCAGCAGACCCTCACAGAGCGTTTGGGCCTGCCAGGTCGGACCGGCATCTTCCCCCACCGTCGGAGCCAACCCACCACCAGGCGGTGATCAGTTGACAGCTCCGCCCCCCTCTTCACCCGAATGGCCAAAGCATGCGGCCCCAAATCCGATGACACGACTACAAAGTCGATCATCGAACTGCGGCCTAGGGTGTCCTGATGCCAAGTGCACACATGGACACCCTTATGCTTGAACATGGTGTTCATTATTGATGATTCGTGACGAGCACAGAATTCCAATAATAGAACACTATTATTCTATTATTATTGGGGGGGGGGGGGGCGTTCCCCCCAATCACGCCCTTCCAGGTCTCACTGTCATTGCCCACGTGAGGATTGAAGTCACCCAGTAGAACGATGGAGTCCCCAGGGACTCCAAGAAGGGTGGGTACTCTGAGCTGCCGTTCGGTGCATAGACACAAACAACAGTCAGGACCCGTCCCCCCCACCCGAAGGCGGAGGGAGGCTACCCTCTCGCTCACCGGGGTGAACCCCAATGTTCAGGCGCCCAGCCGGGGGGCAATAAATATGCCAACACCTGCTCGACGCCTCTCACCGTGGGCAACTCCAGAGTGGAAGAGACTCCAGCCTCTCTCGAGAGGGCTTGTACCAGAGCCCAAACCATGTGTGGAGGTAAGTCCGACAATGTCTAGTCGGAACTTTTCTGCCTCACACACCAGCTCGGGCTCCTTTCCAGCCAGAGGTGACATGCCATGTCTCTAGAGCCAGCCTCTGCAGCCGGGGATCGGACCGCCAAGGTTCTCTCCACCTTTGGCCGCCGCCCAGCTCACTTTGCACCCGACCCCTTTGGCCCCTCCTACAGGTGGTGAGCCCATGGGAAGGGGGACCCACGTTTTCTTTTCGGGCTAAGCCCAGCCGGGTCCCATGGGCGAAGGCCTGGCTCCAGAGGGGGGCCCCGGTGAACCGCATCCGGGCGAGAAAACTAAGTCAATTTTTGTTTGTCATCATAAGGAGCTTTGGTGAGCCGTGCTTTGTCTGGCCCCTCACCTAGGACCCTTTTGCCATGGGTGACCCTACCAGGGGCATGAAGCCCCAGACAACATGGCTCCTAGGATCATAGGGGCACGCAAACCCCTCCACCACGATAAGGTGACGACTCATTGTCATATCAGCCATAAATTTAAATCTGGGGAAAATCCTATTTTGTTCATCTATAAACCACACCGGACAATAACACGCAGGTGTTTCAAATGAAATGTCCTCATTTTAATTACCTGTATGACTAAAACAACTCTTACAACATCATAAAAATTATGACAATCATGACAGTACTTACCACATGACGGAAAATGATGCGTACAGAGCTGTTTCTATGATAATCAGTAAATGACACTAAATATTTTTAAGGTAAGCATATTTTCACTGCACCTTTCTGCTCGCTTGACTCTCCTCGGGATGAAGACTTTCGGGACCTCGGAGGCAGGAAATAATTATGTTAAGATCTACTCTCAAAAGGGTTCATTTGATAATCAGACAATCAAGAATGAGAAATAAATAAAATTCAAATACCTTGACTTGGCACTAACTGGAATGAGTGAGTTGGAGGGTAGGAAGCACTCCTCTTCAAACTACAGTCATCACCGGACGTGAAATTCCTATGGAGGAAAGTTTCACTATGGATTCTAGCTTTTGGTGAGTTATACAATAGAAGAGCAAAAAGAGTTGTTCTTTTTACAGTGAATACCGTTTTGTTTTTCAACTTTCCGTATTTCTTGTTTTTTTGTGCCTTTAACAAATAAGTTGCAATTGTATCGGTACCTCTCGGGATAGCAGCAGCTGTAGCTGTTTACTGCGGGTGGCTCTGGCTCTGCATTCGGAGGAGTGACGGAGATGCGGTAGCGGTTGGCAAAGAGCGCCAGGCCGAAACACAAACTCAGCAGCAGGCACAGCAGAAGGTAGTTGTGCCTGTCTGAGACCTGGGCGACACAGTGCATAGTGAAAAGGCCTTAATAGCGAAAGCTGAGGCTGCTCAATCTTAATTCATGGTGTGTTTTTAAGTTACCTCGTTCTGCAGCTGGTTGACCTGAATGGACAGGTTTAGGACCATCTGAGTAATGTTCTCCAGCTGACCTTGCAGTAACTGAATGGACTCAGTCTGACGCTGGTCCTACAGGAGAATTTTTGTCAATTAAGTATCTGACCATGATATGTAGCAAGATCCAAAATCAGAATACGTCTGGTATTTTCAAAACAACTCTGAAAACAATCAATGAACTCACTTGCTCCTCTGCAATTCTGGAGGTGTTCTGGAGTTTAATGATGGTTTTGTTGAAAGCCTTCTGCATCTCCTCCATCTGCTTCCGATATCTTGGAATATGAAAGAAAGATGGGGTCAAACAAAATTAAAACAGACATCAAACGTGTGTTAATTCCTCCTCTGACCTCTGGCTGAGCTGCTCCAGATAGCGTCCGCTGAGCGACATATTCATCTCGAGGGCCTTAATGCGGTTGTTGAGTCGCATGAAAACGGACTCCTTCTGGCTGGAGCCGTGAACTTGGTTGCCATTCTGTTCTGTGCCGTTCGGGGGATCTGCATAAATGTCTGAGAGGGACGGTGAGGGAGATGTCGAAGGCAAAGGAGGGAGACCGGGGGTAGAAACATCTTCTGTGAGGTCCTCGATTTTGCTATCTGTGATGACCGAGGCACTACTACTACTAGAGAGCTCAAGTTCAATCGTAGGCTGGGGTAGCTCAGTGGAAAGAGTGCCGCTGTCGAGTAAGACTGCTGGTTCCGGGGACTGAGGAGAAGCAATCTGGGACTCACCTGTCATATCAGGATTTAGGATCGAGTCACGTATCATATTGGCTTTTACTTCTGTGGCTGCCACTTTGCCATAGTCGACTGTGGTTCTGATGATTGAGCTAGTGGGAGGCAGCGACGCCTCTGTAGGCTTCTCCACAACTAGCATGTCTTGGGTTTCCTCTGAGCTTAGCGGCTTTGCTGGAGCCTCAGAAGAAAGCTGTGGAGTCTCGACAACAGAAGGGTTGGTAGCGGATGAATCGGTGGTAGTGGGTTTGAGGAGGCTTGATGTCTGACTGGGCTCTAGTGGAGGCGGTTCGGACATAGAGTCATTATGAGCTTCCACGAGAGTGTTCTCGGGAGGCTGGTCTGCTTCTGACGTGCTGGCTCCGCTTTCTGGCTCGCCGCCAGAAGCTTGTTCTTTTTCATGAGGCTGATGTACCTCACTGTGATGCGTCTTGGGCTTAGGACAGGCACAGGAGGGTGAAGGTGGGAGCCAAGTGGGAGTGTGGATGGAAGGAGCTGTTTGCTGTATGTCCACAGATTGGCATCTCCTTTTTTTGAACAGCCGCGCCAGACATTGTCGCTGCATATACTCCTGAAGGGAGCTCGTACATGAACAAGAGGAAAACCAGGGAAGAAATGCACAGAGGTCTAAATTTTGTGGTTCAGCGCATTCCATTTTCTCCCTCTCCCCATCTAACTCATCCTCTTTATCTAAAAGTGTGATTGTGGAGCTGATAGATTCTTCTTCCAATTCTAAAGGAATAACAATTTGTTTGTCCAGTGGCGGACGCTGCTGGTCACTGTTAACTGGAAGCAGTTCTGGAACAGCGGTTGTTGAAGACGGGACACCAGTTTCAGTGATTTCTTTGTCTGGAGACAATGTTGCCTCGTCCAACTCTGAACTAGAAGGTGCACTAAATGGCCAGATACATTTGAATTATGAAATGATGGCTTCACCTCTGCATAGTAATGAGTGATGGCTTTTGACAGGTACTCACACGGCGGATGGGTCGGTGATGGGAGTTGAAGTTATCATTTCATTCACAATCACACCCTGGGATGAAAGGTTTCCTACAACACAAAAGACATAGGCGTACCCACAAAGTTTAATGCTATCCAATAGAAAGGTGATGCTACTCAGATTGGATTGTAAGTTTGAGGAAGATATTGAAACCTTTAATACTGTTTTTATCGTGCTGGTAGTAGAAATCAAAACAATTTCATCTTTTCATCTATAAATGGAATGAATCTACTTAACATGGGAAGCTAATGTAACACAACATAACATAACAAGACCGCATGTGGTTAAAGACTGGGGACATACCTTCTATTTCCGAGTTGCCACCAAGAACATTCACGGCGATATTATTGACCATGTTCAAAATGACATCTGAGGAGAAACAATACATGAAAAGAAAGATGAGTCTAAATATACCACATTTTACGGACTAAAAGTTGCTTCGGAATATAGGTGGCATTAGCCATAAAATGCACAATAACGTGGAAAAAAAACACAAGTTGCTCCGGAGTATAGGTCGCTTTTTGGGGGAAATTTATTCTACAAAATCCAACACCAAGAACAGACGTGAACGAGCAACAACAGGCTAAACGATAGGTATGCTAACGTGACAAACACAAACCAAGAGCTGAGAACGGGCCTGACGTAACATTCAGCATTATTCTAATAACTATTACATAAATAACACGTTTATAAAACTATCTGTGTCACTACAATTCATTAAATCCATCAATCGTCCTTTATGTAAACAATGCCGCGTATGCGTCGCATATGCGCCACGCCGCTGACGTCCGACTCGTAAGTCCATCCATCCATCCTCTTCTTCCGCTTATCCGGGGTCGGTTCGCGGGGGCAGCAGCTTTAGGAGGAACTCCCAGACCTCCCTCTCCCCAGCCACTTCATCCAGCTCATCCCGGGGGATCCCCAAGCGTTCCCAGGCCAGCCGAGAGACAGTCTCTCCAGAGCGTCCTGGGTCGTCCCCGGGGTCTCCTACCGGTGGGACATGCCCGGAACACCTCCCCAGGGAGGCGTCCAGGAGGCATCCTGATGAGATGCCCGAGCCACCTCATCTGGCTCCTCCCAACGTGGAGGAGCAGCGGCTCTACTCAGAGTCTCTCCCGGATGACCGAGCTTCTCATCCTATCTCTAAGGGAGAGCCCAGACACCCTGCGGAGGAAACTCATTTCGGCCACTTGTATCCTGGATCTCGTTCTTTCGGTCACGACCCATAGCTCGTGACCATAGGTGAGGGTAGGAGCGTCGATCGACCGGTAAATCGAGAGCTTTGCCATTTGGCTCAGCTCTCTCTTCACCACGACGGACCGGTACAGAGTCTGCATTACTGCCGACGCTGCACCGATCCGCCTGTCGATCTCGCGCTCCATCCTGCCCTCACTCGTGAACAAGACCCCCAGATACTTGAACTCCTCCACTTGGGGCAGGATCTCATCCCCGATCCGGAGAGGGCATTCCACCCTTTTCCGACCGAGGACCATGGACTCGGATTTGGAGGTGCTGACCCTCATCCCGACCGCTTCACACTCGGCTGCGAACCGCTCCAGTGAGAGCTGGAGATCACGGCCTGAAGAAGCCAACAGCACCACGTCATCTGCAAAAAGCAGTGACGCGATGCTGAGGTCCCCAAACCGGACCTCCTCAACGCCTCGGCTGCACCTAGAAATTCTGTCCATAAAAATTATGAACAGAATCGGTGACAAAGGGCAGCCTTGGCAGAGTCTAACCCTCACTGGGAACGAATCCGACTTACTGCCGGAAATGCGGACCAAACTCTGGCATCGCTGATACAGGGACCGAACCGCCCTTATCAGTTGGCTCGGCACCCCGTACTCCTGAAGCACCCTCCACAGAACCTCCCGAGGAACGAACGCCTTCTCCAAGTCCACAAAACACGTGGACTGGTTGGGCGAACTCCCATGCACCCTCGAGGATCCTGCAGAGGGTGTAGAGCTGGTCCACTGTTCCACGGCCAGGACGAAAGCCACACTGCTCCTCCTGAATCCGAGGCTCGACCTCCCGACGGATCCTCCTCTCCAGCACCCCTGAATAGACCTTACCAGAGAGGCTGAGGAGTGTGATTGCCCTGTAATTGGAACACACCCTCCGGTCCCCCTTCTTAAAGTTAAAGTCCCAATGATCATAGTCACACACACACATCAGGATGTGGTGAAATTTGTCCTCTGCATTTAACCCATCCCCATGTGATTTTGATCCATCCCCTGGGGGAGAGGGGAGCAGTGAGCAGCAGCGGTGCCGCGCTCGGGAATCATTTGGTGATCTAACCCCCCAATTCCAAACCTTAATGCTGAGTGCCAAGCAGGGAGGCAATGGGTTCCATTTTTATAGTCTTTGGTAAGACCCGGCCAGGGTTTGAACCCAGAACCTTCCAGTCTCAGGGCGGACACTCTACTACTAGGCCACTGAGCTAGCTAAAGAGGGGAACCACCACCCCAGTCTGCCAATCCAGAGGCACCGTCCCCGATGTCCACGCAATGCTGTAGAGGCGTGTCAGCCATGACAACCCCACAACATCCAGAGCCTTTAAGAACGGGTGGATCTTATCCACCCCCGGGGCCTTGCCACCGAGGAATTTTCTAACTACCTCAGTGACTTCGACCTCCGAGATTGGAGAGTCCGCCTCAGAGTCCTCAGGCCCTGCTTCCACAATGGAAGCGTGTCGGTGGAATTGAGGAGGTCTTCGAAGTATTCCCCCCACCGACTCACGAGGTCAGCAGCACACCATCTCCACTGTAAACAGTGTTGACCGTGCACTGCTTCCCCCTCCTGAGACGCCGGATGGTGGACCAGAATTTCCTCGAAATCGTGTCCAAACGCTCTATGAGGGTCTGCTGGGAACGTATGGCAGAATCCCGTCAGGAAGAGCTTCAACTCCCACCTCCGGCAGAGCTTTTCCCACGTCCCGGGGGAGGCGGGGGACATTGAGTCCGAGTGGACTCGTAAGTTGCAATTCTAATTATTCCACAGACCCATATAACTATGTATAAAGTATATTTCAATATTGCAACAATATTATCAAACCATCTGTGACACTCCAAATCATTAAATCCATCGATCAAATTCCTCGTCCTTAGTCAACAACGCCGTGCCCTGACATGAGCCTCGTCGTTATTCCACAGATCTAGTATATAACTATACTGTAGCGTTAAAGTACAAGCAAAGACGTGGGTTTGGTAAACAGGTCTTTATTCAACAGAACAAGAGTTCAACGAGGCAACAACTACTGAACTTCCAGCCACGGAGGTGGAAGAGAGCTCCATAGAATAGGATCGGGCGTGCGTAAAAGCCATGTCCGAGCCCCATTCACCGTCCTCGGATAGCCACCCGGCCGAGCGCCGGCCATCGATTTCCATCTACGGAGGTTAAAGAGAGCTCCCGCCGAGTAGGACCGGGCGTGCGTAAAAGCCATAATAGTTTTTCAAACCTTCTGTGTCACTCCAAATCATTAAATCCTTCAAACTCTTTGTCCACCGCAAATGATGCCGGTAGTACGTGGGGCCCTTCGTCATCGAATCTTTGTCCTTCAAGTAAACAACCGCCGCGCCACTGACGTCACTTGAAATTCAAATTACAAAGTCGCTCCTAAGTATAAGTCGCCCCCCCCAAACTAAGAAAAAAAACGAGACATACAAATAAAATGCATTATTATTTTTATTATTACTTATAGTCCGAAAATTACGGTACAAGTGTGCCTTTTCAAGCTTCTTTAGGGTTTGTTGCTTTCTTACCTTTAGCTGAGCCAATCAGATTCTTGGAATACTTGACTTCACCAGGTCCATAGCCAGATGCATAATCTGAAGGTGGAAAACATTCCTTCTGACACACTATTTACAAAATGATATGAAGAAACTAACTCAACAGTCCAAAATGAAGAGAAATCTACCAAACTAAAATACATCAAAATATATACCCAAGTCATCATCCTGATCTTCTGCCCTTTCAGAAGGCTCAGCTATTTCTTCATACTCTTCCACCATGCTTGTTCCAAACACTCTGGGAAAACAAAGTCATTGTCTTCTATGGATGCGTATATAAGTTGTTTTATTTAAATGTGTTTGCATAACTGGGTCAAAGACAGCCTTCATTTTCTAACCTTAACAGTCAGCGCAAAACAAGTCATTACCACATTTAACCAATCGCATAAGCCGACAAAGTGAACACCCTCTTCTCAATAAAATCGAAGCTGAAAGTGTATTGATCCTTTGTGGGTGTGCTGAAGCCACAGTAGGCTGACTAGTACATACCTAATGAGACTGAGGGGGCAGAAATGTTCAGAGCCAAAGTGAGAGAGCAGTTCAACCTACAAAAATATAAATGATTCAAATATTACAACAGGTATATGCGATGTGATATTCATCAATGGCATTTTTCTCAGCCGTGTTATTTATGAACAATGATGGTAGCAGTAATTTTCAAACCATTTTAGTAGTGGGAAAGTAGGATCATTTAACATGATTATTTGATTGATGTGTATGTAGGAAAATTAGTGATGAGAAAAATCAAGCTTCAAATTTGCTTTATGAACCAGTTTTGCTTTTTTTACTTCTCCAGATGACACTGCTGGTTTGAATAAAGGGGTTCAGAAAGGTTGATGTACTTTCACCCCAATGTTGAACAGAGTGCCAACTAGAGGAGTCAGAAAATACAATAACTGGTTCATAAAGCAAATTTGAAGCTTTGTTAAGGAAAAATGATTCTATCATTGTTAGCAGCATGTTAGAAGGGAAGCTGATCAGCTAAAAAGACAAATATGTTCACAAATATGCTCCCTTCCACGAGTCCTCTTGAATTCATTCAATTGGCAGACATCTACACAAAACAAAGGCTAACCTTTATGTACTTGGTGAACATCTGAAGCAAGAGAAGGGAAGAGGGGTAGAATGAAAAAATTACAAGCTGAATAGGTGCACTGAAAACAATCTCACATGCTGCTACAATTGAAACGATATGAGGTTTTTTAAAAATATTTTTTTATCTCTGGCGTGATGTGCGCTCGCATGCTGTCCATCACAAGCAGAGCTTGCATCCTAAGTTGCATTGCTGCCCCTACTGTTTTTGTTTTTTGTTTTTTACATTACCACACTAAATTCTCTTCACCAGACCTGTGCTTTTTAAAAACGCAAAAAAACAGCGCTTTCCCCTCCCAGTTGTTGCGTCACGGCGAATGGTGAAATTTAAAGCACCCTCGTCCAGTTTAGTTTGAAAATAACTATATTTCTTTTTCAGTTTTTTTTTTGTTTGTTTTCTTTATTTGTTTCATGAACTTGAATATTGTGCTTTGAAGTGTGAATTGCTTTATTCGTTTTTTTAGTGTATTAAAAATAATATGCGAGGTGATCAACTGTACTAGTAAGTAATGATCAAGTAAAATTTTTTGGAAAAAAAACCCACATAAGTCGCTCCTGAGTATAAGTCGTCGTCGTCGCCCCCCCCCCACCCAAACTATGAAAAAAAACGCGATTTATAGTCCGAAGATTACGGTAGGTTACATGACTATACTGTGTCACTTTATGAATTCGGAATACCTAAAATACAAAGACAAATAAGCAGAAGAGGATATGGGGAGTCCAACAACAGCTAGGAAAAAAACAGTACTGGTCTTACCTTGACATATTTAGCATAAAGCTGCTCATCCAATGGGAAGCTCTGTACTATGCGTTCGTCGCGGCCATGAAAGGTTCCTAATTTGAGCCATTTGTTGGTCGGGTATCTACATGAGTATATTTACAAACACAGCAAAAAAGTGCACCTGCTGTTTGGTAGCTCATGGGGGGGGGGGGGGGGGGGGTTGCAGTTTACCTGTCACTGATGGAGACAAGAAAGTCTTTGGGTGTAGAAGAAAAGAGCTCAAAATTGGCAATATCCAACTGCTTCACCTGAATGGGCTCACAGAGCTCAATGATGAACCTGCAAAAGAATCATTTATCAACAGCTACCAAGGAAATATTTTTGAAAAGACATCTTTATGATAATCAGATTACCAGATTTTATTACTGCAGGGGTTAAGCATGTACAAGTCCATATTCTCCTTCAATATGGCCGAAGTGCTCTGAAAGCGACAAATAAATAAATAATACCATCTTGATTGGTCATTATGGGGCTGCTGTTAGTGTCACATGACATACCTTAGCTTCTGGATTAGCACCAAGAATTTTTGCTCCACACTCCACAGAAGCATAGTTGTTGAAGTTTTTTTGCACCTTCTTGACTACATTGGAACCCCCATTAGAAGAAGTATGTGTGAACAGAGCTAATGGGAAAAAAAAATAAGATCATTGCATTAATTGTTTTCGAAGACTACTCTATTCATGGGGGAAAAAAAAATCACAATAATAGAACTGTACTTTTTTCATTCTCCACCTCCATCATCTTCCGCTTCCACTCATCAAACGTTGGGATGTCCTCAGGGTCTTTGCTGTTCACGTTAGGATCGGTGTCCACGGTGATGGCAATATTCAAGTCCTGGGGGACGATATCAAAGCTGAAATTGGTGTTTGCGGAGGCAACAGCCATTTGTTGCCAATGTTACTTACTTGCTCGTTGAGCGGGTGTGATACGCTGTCATCCAGATGCTGAGCAGCCTGGGCATTTAGGGGGTCACTGTGGGTTTTGGTACCAGTTGTGTGAGCGTTTGACATGTTTTCCAAAATGACTGGAGGAAGCCTACGACACCATTTTAATAGAATTCACAATCTTTTATCTGGGATGACCGATTAAAAGTAGTTCACTACCTGTCGTGATCATAGGGATTAGCCTCTTCCATGCATTCAGCCGGCAACTCAGAGTCAAGCACATCAGAATGAGCTTCATCATTTGCATCATCCAAAACACTAAAATGACAAGAGCAAATTTTTGTAATCTAACAATTTAGGAGGAAAATAAAGCAGCACTTTATGTAATATCTTAATGAATTAAATCTTACATTTGATAGAATTGTAAATATTCTTGCCTGATTGTCATGATGTTTTGAAGGCTAGGAATAACAGGACTGTCATTTCCCTCAACTGTGGATTCATAGTCTGTATCAGAAGACCTAATCAGGACAACTGATTCTTGGGCAGCAGGTACGTCAAAGTTTTCCATTTCCAAGTGTAGCTTGTGGTCCTCCTTTGGCTGGGAAATAGCACTGACAATCTCTAAGGTTGCGTCTACGCTGGGCTTGTCCAGTTCAGGGGGCTGGAAGATAAAGGTCAAGCAAAACTTTGGAATTGTTTTGACTTGTTGAGGAATAACCGGGTTTGCATGGACTCCGAATGTCGCTTTCATAATAACAGGGCAGTAGTGAATTAAGTAATTATTGCCCAGTTAGGCAACAATTTGAGCAACATTTGTACTTTCAACTTTTTTTTTTTTTTTTTAATAAATCGGTGAAATAACTTGATATTTAACTTACCGTAATTTTCTGACAATAAGTCGCTCCAGAGTACAAGTCGCACCAGCCATAAAATGCACAATAAAGTGAAAAAAAAACATATATAAGTAGCACCGGAGTATAAATCGCACTTTTGGGGCAAATTTATTTGTCAAAATCCAACACCAAAAACAGACATGAACCAGCAACAACAGGCTAAACGACACGGTATGCTAACGTGACATATACACAAACGATTAGCTGAGAACCGGGCTAACGTAACATTCAGAGTTATTCAAATAAGTATTACATAAATAACACGTTTATCAAACCATCTGTGTCACTCCAATTCGTCAAATCCATTGATCGTCCTCTATGTAAACAATGCCGCGTATGCGCCGCATATGCGCCGCGCCGCTGACATCGGACTCGTAAGTTGCATTTCTAATTATTCCACAGACCCATATAACGATAAATAAAGTATATTTCAAATAACTATCATATAACAACAATATTATCAAACCATCTGTGTCACTCCTAATCATTAAATCCATCTATCAAATTCCTCGTTCTTTAAGGCAACAACGCCGCGCGTGACATAAACACAAACAAAGAGCTGAGAACGGGCCTGACGTAACATTCAGAGTTATTCAAGTCAGTATTACATAAATAACACGTTTATCAAACCATCTGTGTCACTCCAATTCATTAAATCCATCCATCATGTAAACAATGTATGCGCCGCATATGCTGACGTCGGACCCGTTGTAAGTTGCATTTCTAATTATTCCACAGGCCCATATAACAATATCTAAAGTATATTTCAAATAACTATCATATTACAACAATATTATCAAACCATCTGTCACTCCAAATCGTTAAATCCATCGATCAAATTCCTCGTTCTTTATGTCAACAACGACACGCGTGCGCTGCAGAGATCTAGTAAATAACTATATGTAGCGTTAACAAAGTACCAGGAAAGACGTGGGTTTGGTAAACGGCCCTTTATTTAACAAAACAAGAGTTGAACGAGCCAACAACTACTGAACCTCCATCCACGGAGGTGAAAGAGAGTAGAGTAGGACCGGGCGTGTGTAAAAGCCATGCCCGAGCCCCATCCACCGTCCCCGGACAGCCACCCGGCCGAGCGCCGGCCCCCGACTTCCATCCACGGAGGTGAAAGAGAGCTCCCGTCGAGAAGGACCGGCGTGCGTAAAAGCCATAATAGTTTTTCAAATCATTAAATCCTTCAAACTTTTTGTCCTCTGTGTCACAAACAAAGCCGCTAATGATGCCGGTAGTACGTGGGGCCCTTCGTCATCTTCGTCATCCCGTGATCGAATCCTTTGCCTATTATGTAAACAACCGCCGCCCGGCATGGGTGACATCACTTGCAGTTTAAATGACATGCTACATCGCGGTTCGTTTATCGCGGTTTCACTACATCGCGGAGTTTTGAATTTTGAAAATTTGTGGAAAAAAAAATCACATATAAGTCGCTCCTGAGTATAAGTCGCCCCCCCCCACCACAACTATGACAAAAAACGTGACTTATAGTCGGAAAATTACAGTACCTCCGAATGAGTCACTTCTTTGTCCACCGTCTGATTGGACTGCTCTTTTTTTTTATGGTCCCCTTGTGACTGTTCATTTCTGGACAACGACTGGAGGTACGAAGCCAAGCTCTCACCCGCCTGAAGACATCATACACAGGGATGGAGGGAAGTTAGTCTCCTAATTGCTAAACACGTGTTGACTTCAAATGCCCTAAATAACTTGTTTTAGCTTTAACGCACAACCAAATATACAGTATACACAGTGGGGAGAACAAGTATTTGATACACTACTGATTTTTCAGGTTTTCCCAGCATGTAGAAGTCTGTAATTTCTATCATAGGTATTCTTCAACTGTGAGTGATGGAATCTAAAACAAAAATCCAGAAAATCACATTGTATGATTTTCAAATAATCAATATCCATTTTATTGCATGAAATAAGTATTTGATACATCAGAAAAATATAACTTAATATTTGGTATATTATTATACAACTAGAATTGGCAATTTCTGGAGAAATTGCGTGTGAAGGCGAAGGCACTTCACACTATTGTGGAACTCGAAATAATGATTAAATGAAATAAAAATGGTAAATTAATAATGATGATTAAATAAAATAAAAATGGTAAATTAATGATGATGAAAATAATTATTAAAATGTGTTAAAATTGAATGAATGAAAAATTAATGAATAAAAAAATTATGGCCAACCGGGATTCGAACTCCCTCGCGGAAGTGGCTCGTGTTCAAAGCGCCATTGTCTTCTAACTGAGCTAAACAGCGACTTGGTGTTGCAGCGGTGGAATGATGCTATTAAACGACAAATAAAAATGGTAAATGCCGTTAACACTAATTACAGAGATTAGACGTTTCCTATAGTTCTTGACCAGGTTTGCACACACTGCAGCAGGGATTTTGGCCCACTCCTCCATACAGATCTCCTCCAGAGCCTTCAGGTTTCGGGGCTATTGGATTCAGGTCTGGAGACTGGCTAGGCCAATCCAGGAGCTTGAGATGTTTCCTACAGAGCCACTCCTGAGTTGCCCTGGCTGTGTGTTTTGGGCCGTTGTCATGCTGTCAAGACCCAGCCGCGACCCATCTTCAATGCTCTTACTGAAGGAGGGAGGTTGTTGGCCAAGATCTCACGAGACATGACCCCATCCATCCTTCCCTGAGTACGGTGCAGTCGTCCTGTTCCCTTTGCAGAAAAGCATCCCCAAAGAATGATGTTTCCACTGCCATGCTTCACAGTTGGGATGGTGTTCTTGGGGTTGTACTCTTAATTTTTCTTACTCCAAACACGGCGAGTGGAGTTTAAATCAAAAAGTTCTATTTTTGTCTCATCAGACCACATCACCTTCTCTGGATCATCCAGATGGTCATTTGCAAACTTTAGTTGGGCCTTTGCATGCGTTGGCTTGAGCAAGGGCACCTTGCGTGCACTGCAAGATTCTAATCCTTGACGGCGTAGTGTGTTACTGAGGGTTTTTTTTTAAGACTGTGGTCCCAGCTCTATTCAGGTCATTGACCAGGTTGTGTCGTGTAGTTCTGGGCTCATTCCTCACCTTCCTCATGATCATTGATGCCCCACGAGGTGAGATCTTGCATGGCGCCCCAGACCGAGGGAGATTGACCGTTGTCTTGAATTTCTCCCATTTTCTAATAATTGCGCCAACAGTTGTTGCATTCTCACTAAGATGCTTGCCTATTGTCCTGTAGCCCATCCCAGCCTTGTGCAGGTCTACAATCTCATCCCTGATCTCCTTACACAGCTCTCTGGTCTTGGGCATTGTGGAGAGGCTGGAGTCTGATTGATTGGGTGAACAGGTGTCTTTAATACAGGTAACGAGTCCAAACAGGTGCAGTTAATACAGGTAATGAGTGGAGAAGAGGCAGGCTTCTTAGAGATGAACAAACAGGTCTGTGAGAGCCAAAATTCATACTGGTTGATAGATGATCAAATACTTATGTCATGCAATATAATGCAAATTAATTATTTGAAGATCATCTACTGGGATTTTCTAGATTTTTGTTTTAGATTCCATCATTTACAGTTGAAGAGTACTACCTATGATAGAAATTAGACTTCTATATGCTTTGCAAGTTCCAAAACCTGAAAAATCAGCAGTGTATCAAATACTTGTTCTCCCCACTGTATATGACATAAAACAAGTTTTACTTAATTTATTTAAGGGCAATGTTTGCTTTTAGACTTGAACTTTTCAAGTGTGTCAATAAGTTCATATATTACTATACAAACAATACTTTTACATATAAGCTTGAGGAATCGTATTGCTTCGATATAAGCATTTGATGGTGATGCTATCATTGGGAATGATTGTTGAAGAAGGCCTGCTACTCGCAAACTGTCAAGCCAACCTCATCTTCCTGATGAGAGTCCCCTGACTCGCCCTCCAAATCGATGTCCTGCCGAGGCTCAGAACTTTGGGCCTCCTGGTCTGGCTCTGTGCAATCAACATGGCAGTTTGGGAACCTGCAGGGCAAGGAAGCAATAATCACCGACTGATGTTGCTTATCTTACAGCAAGCCCAGAGGTTGCCCCAAGAAATATTTTATATGTGAGGCACTGGGAAAAGTCCAGGTGGCTTGAAATGCTACGTGGCAAATTTATCTTCTCTGTTTGCAAATTAAGGAAGGGCTGGCAAATCAAAAAGGAACATACTATACACAATTAAATACATGTTTGTCCTGTGCAGGAAAGTATTAGAACTGTAAGGCCAAATTCTGTACTTTTTGCTGAAGACTAAGATCATGAAAAAGATGATCTTGCAGCAATATAATGAACCACATTGTCAAAACAATAAAAGAGGTCAGGACACATTAAAGTGGATATGAAAATATATAGACCATGTATTTGATCAGTTAAGATAAGACTGAAATTAGTAAACCTAAACCCCGAACTGGTGTCCTCACTGAAATTCATCTCACAGCACAGCACTTAAGTGCATACTGCACATTATGTACCAGGCCATTATCTGGATTGTTCTTGCAGGATTTTAGGTCTAGCTACTGGATTGTTTTGTTCAAGCTAATGTAATCATGTAGTGCAATCTGTCTCTTCGATTGCCTGTTCTCCGCTTCTTTATCTTTAGCAGCAGGTGTATCCAGTACTACTACTGATGTGAGATTTTTAATCCCGAAGAGCCAAATCTGTATTGCGTAGCCGCGTGAATAGTGAAGTACAGCTTTTATTTGAGTGGCTTATTTGGACCAGTCGTATGAGTGCTGATGTCTTCTAGAAAACCATCTTTATTTTGGTCCATTGGGTGAAAGGACGACTCGAGCATCCGCAATTTGGTAAAAAAAAAAAAAAAAAGAAGGCAATGTCTCGGATGGGTTAGCAAAACATACCGATGACCGAATCTGCTAAATCAGCCAGGTGCCACATCACAACATAGCAGCTTGCTAACTAGCACAAGCTAACTAAATACGTAGTGCAGGAGTTGGCCTTAATCGATTCCACTTTAACAATTTAGGTTGAATCAATTTAGGTTGAAAAGACATTAGGAGTTTAGATCTGACTACCAAATAGCAATTAACGAAAACGAAAAAATATGGAAACTTACCAATTTACTAGTGACACAGATAGCCACAATGTCACAAATCGCCATATTATCATCTTCATCCCTGTCCTGTCGGGAAAGACATTCTCGACGTGCTTGAACAGGCTGTCAAATTCGTCGACTTATATGTCCTCTCAGCTGTCAGGGCGACACGCCGACCCGCAAGTAAAGCTAAACTTAGCCAACATCGGAAGTTCTACGAACTCACTGTAGCTTGATAGCAAAACAAACTGCGACCAAATGCCACTACGTCACGCTTTATTCTGCCAATGGCAACGCAGCTCAACGACAGCGCACGTGAGTTTTGAGTTTATGTTAAGGAGCACTCGTTTTAATGCTTATTTATGTTAGCCCGCAGGGCTAGCTATTTGCAAAGTGCATCAAGAACCTGAATCGGTGACCGTCAGGTATTAGAATTTAACGCACTTCCTATCAATAATCGAATTGTTTGATTGGAAGATCTAACCAAAATACTATGAGCAAAAATGGCATTACCTGTGCAGGTTTACAACAACAACAACAACAACAATAATAACTAGAAAATGCAATTTCTCGAGAAATTGCGTGTGAAGGCGAAGACTTTGAATAATTTCTTGGGGAATGCTGCCAAATGATGTTGAAACGAGTGTAATAAAAGTGTAAAACGAAATTTTTGAGAATTTGTGGTGAATTTCAAAATTGAAAATTTGTCATTTTTGGTAAGTGGGAAGTTGTGGAATAGGTAGGAAAATGATGAACAGATGAAAGTTGGAACAGGTAGAATCGGTTGAAAAATGTAGAAATTAGAGTTGAAAAAGGAAATTTTGGAGAATTTGGCGTGAATTTCAAAATTGAAATTTTGGAATTTGTGGTAAGTTCAAAGTTGTGGAATAGGTAGGTGTTAGGATACAGATTTTAGCTATTGACCTGACTCCAAATTGCGATCAACACTTAACACGAGTTGCTATGTCCCAATCCACACACTGGCGCACCTAACAATATTGCGAGTTCGTTCTGTCAAAGAGAAGACCAGTAGATCAATCAGACCAAATTTACCAATTGTTTATTCCTAACAAAGCGAACTAATACAGGCCTGGGTCCCGGGTCCCTCACACTAAAACTCATGCGTTTTTGTGACCACCAAAAGACGACACATTCTTCCGGGTTGCCCAGTTTTGAAGAAACACAATATGAATATTAAAACGTGCAAAACATTGTGTGATGATTGGTCGATGGCCATCTCCTCCCCGTCTAGGTGTTATTGCTGTTGGGTTTTCTCCGGTGAAGCCCGACCACCTGAACGTGGTGTTGTCCTTTGTTCTTGTTTCTCACCAACCTTGAGATGTTATCGTCCGGTACTCCCTTTGTCCGGTACTCCCTGTCAGGGCCTAATGTACTGTCGTCTGTCTGTCAGGTAGTTGTGGATCCAGGGTGTCAGGGAATTTAGGGCACTTCTTGTTGAAATAAGGTCACTTCCAGTTTATTTTGTAATTTAGAGAACTTCCGGTTTATTTTGGGTCACTTCCGGTTTTATTTGGGGCACATCTGGTCTGATTTGGGTCACTTCTGGTTTAATTTGGGTCACTTCCGGTTTATTAGGGTCACTTCCAGTTTAATTGAGGGCACTTCTGGTTTAGCTGAGGTCACTTCCGGTAGATATGGGTTCACTCCTGGTTTAAAAAAGGTCACTTCCGGTTTATTTGGGTCACTTTCGGTTTGATTAGCGGCACTTCCGGTTTACCCAAGGTCACTTCCGGTTTGTTGAGGGTCACTTCCGGTTTAAAAAGGTCTCTTCTGGCTTATTTGGGGTCACTTCTGGTTTAAGAAATTCACTTCCGATTTATTTGGGTCACTTCCAGTTTGATTAGGAGCACTTCCGGTCACTTCCTGTTTAAAAAGGTCACATCCGGTTTATTTGGGTAACTTCCGGTTTGATTTGGGGCACTTTCGGGTTAATTTGGGTCACTTCCGGTTTATTTCGGTCACTCACGGTTTAATTGAGGGCACTTACGGTTTAGCTGAGGTCACTTCCGGTTTATTTGGGGTCACTTCCGGTTTAAAAAGGTTGCTTCCGGTTTATTTGGGTCGTGTGCTTCTTTGACACAAAGTGAGTATATACATTTCATTGTTACTACTCTCCACTGTTGTGCCATTTGTCCGATCGCGGTTTGCTTCCTTGTGCTTTTTCTCTCGAATATATTGTTATAATCATTGGTTTTAGATGTAATTATTTTCTGTATAAAAATCTAATTTGGTGTTGTCTTTTTTCAAACTTGGGTCTTGAAAAACAGTGGGTCGTCTTATAATCGGCGTCGTCTTATATTCGGACCGATACGGTAATAATAATAATAAAGTAGAATAACAATGGCTAAGGCCTTCACACAATAATAAAATAGAATAACATTGTGTGAAGGCGAAGGCCTTCACACAATGATAAAATAGAATAACAATGTGTGAAGGCCTTCGCACAATGATAATAAAGTCGAACAATGCCTTCACACAGTGAATAGTGTAGAATAACATATGTGTGAAGGCCATTGTCTTCACACAATAATAAAATACAATACAATACTTCATTGTAGGCCAACCATTCAGACTGCAGTCTGCAGAATTTCAGTCGTTAATGCGATAATGTATGACTGTGTTTTAAACATACGTTTTATTCGTAGTGTCACTAGATGGCGGTCAAACTAAGGGGTCACGTCGATGTAGAATTTATGAATCAAACCTGCTAGCTTTTTAGTGAAACAGTGAAACCGATGCATGCTGTTGAGAAATACAACATTTCTATCATAATTATTTTTATTGAAGAACATTATAGAGACAGAAAATAACAATAGATGTGTTTTCCATTATGCTCTCTGACAAACATCTTACTACAAATGGACAAAACATTGTTTTTCATTAGTTTCCTTATTATAGTCTGCAATTCTCTATATATTTATTTAGCTTTGGCAATATAGAATTGTAATTCATGCCGGTAAGGCAGTCTAAATTAGATGTTGAGTGAATAGACAGAACCATTAAAGCGCTAGGATCCATTGTGAAGTCTTAATCGTCCAGAGGTACAGTATTTCCTTAACAATACCTATATACAGCAGAAACCGAACAAACTGACAGAGAAGCACTTGAACACCGACAATAGCTGCTTAAGAGCTAACACAGATGCTGACTGACCGACATGATGAGTATGTGATTCAAAGAAAGAATATCGGGGATTGAGTAGTAAATAAATAGAGTGCCCGTCTTTCATGTGCATTAGGTTGGTTGCATGTTTCAAACCTGAGATAAAGGCTAAAAGGGAAGATGTCAAACCATGCTATCTGTTAATCCACAGGTAAACATTGTTCCAGCCACAACAACAGTCAGCATCTGAGTCTGATCTTAAGGCATCGAGGGTCACAACTTTGACCATTGATACAGCACAGGTGGACACCTATGACAAGGTTAAACGTCGTATTGAGGCTGTTTCGTACACTGATAGTGATGGTGCTCCTCAGCCTTGCTATGTGCATATGGCTGCTACTACAACACACAAACATCTCACAAAAGTCCAATAGTAACTTTACCCCGAGGGTTTATGAGTCATCATTAACAGCTTTGAACATGAAAACAAATACAACTGAAATGGGAACAAACGTGCAGACAGCCTGCGTATGCATACGTGTTCTCGCACACACCGTATTACTTGCACACAAACGCATACGTACTAAGATACGACTTGTGTTCTTATAGAGAACATTAGGCTTATAATTAACACTTATGGGAGGGTTGTACAATAAATTAATAATGAATGTATTGGAGTCTACATATAGGCAATTTAGTCCCTCCCCACTTACACGCAAAGCACATTCACACACATACACTCCCATGCAATAAGAGACGCTTGCTGTGCCATGCTGCATTTTGAAATGAATACGGCAGCACATATTTTCATGTGGAAGCAGTGAGTTCTGGTGGTGGCTGACTTGGCGAGGGGTTGGGGGAAAGAGGTATCGGTGGATGATACTATGAGGTGGTTCTGCTAAAGCATACCTGGACCACAGGCGAACAAGAAGCGCACATAAACAAACATACACACCACAAGACAAGTACAATACTGTACATAGATATATGGATATGGTCAATTGGCAGGAGGGTCAAGGGGATACCATTTGCACTAAGGAGAGTGGACAGGGCAGCAGAGCCATGGCTAAGAGAGAAGTGAGGAGAAATGAGGAAGAAGAAGAGTGACCCTTGTGGATGATTATGGCGGTACTTGTCTTGTAGGAGATGGCGGTGGTCGTCGACTTGAGTGAGGAGCAAACAGCCAACGAAAAACGGAAGGAGATGGGGAAAAAAGAAAAAAAAGAGATTAATCACAGTGTTTGTTAAAGCTCGATAAGGTTACAAATGGAATGTTTGAATATTCTAAAGATCATAAAATTTGGACGATTAATGTCAGAAAAAAACAATCATGCATGCTATCAAAAGCTAGGACAACCATAGAAAATCAAAGTATGATATTACTCATATGAAGAATGCACAGCAACATCTGTTCTTTACATTTCAACTTATTTTTTGGTTTAAGAATATCTTGCATTTTTGATTGGCCCTTACATCTTATGACACCGTGACGTCGTGCACCTCTTCTTTTACTCTTGCATGGAAATTAGAATTGTATCATGTATACTATTCAAAACATGTCTGTTGACTCAAATTTTATTTTTACAACAGTTTGACTTGGAACCATGAGAACAAAATAAACTGCTTAGAAACAAAATGGTTAACCAGCATCCTGGAACAATTGAGCTTTTAAAAAAAAAAAAAAAAAAAGAATTGCTCGGTGGAATTTCCCTTCTTTACAGTTGCAGAAAATGTTTTAGTATTGACTGGAATGTCTGTTTCTGAGAGCAACTAACTGTAAAAATCCAGGATACTAAGTTAGTGACGTGTGCTGAATGAAGCTAATTACCGGCTAGCCAGGCTAATGCCAATACAAGATAGTCAATTGTCATTTCCCCATCACATGGCTCTGCAAAAATGTTGCCTTGCCTCGTAAAGCGCAAAGCTCAGCGTAAAACAAACACCACATAGATTCTTGTAACTCACCTGGGAATGCTCGGGGGGGCCCTATTTGGGCGGCTGGGAGCCTGGGGGCTCTCAGCACTGTTATTGAAGGGCCCCAGGGGACCTGGACGGTTTGGTGGTGGTGGGGCACCTCGAGGGCCTGGGCGCTGGCCTGCAGACATCCTCCTTGGGGCAGTGGGACTTGGAGGAGGTGATCTACAGTATGGGAGGTTTCCAATGTTAAGACAAAACAGTGTTGCATTTTTTTCCAATTGCTTCCAAAATCTTTTTCTTTTCTTAGTACCTGCGACCACCGCTTGTTCCCCCAACCCAGGAGTTGTCAACAGGGGGTGGCAGAGGAACGGTGATGGTAGTGGTAGAGATATCCCCAATTATGGCCAAGGCTTCCTTTAGGGCCTGGTGGGTCCTGAGCACCTCATCCCTCCTCTGGGCCTGCTCTTGGGACTCATCCATCAGGGCATTCTGGTCTCCTGCAGAGTACAGCTGGGCCAGCAGGTCTGCATTGATGAACTCCTTTACCTAGTGGTAGAGAGAGGAAGTGTAGGTCGAGGATTAAGCTGCAGACTAAAATGCAAATAAAGTTTAGCAAGTTTGGTCTTTGTTTACATTATTGATCATGAGATGCATGATGGCCTTGGGCATGAGATCCCGGATACACTTGTTAACAATGGCCATGTAAGAGTCAACCAGGTTACGGATAGTTTCCACTTTACGCTCCAGCTGAGGGTCCATGGAGAAGTTATCTGAGGTGGTGGTGGAGGATTCGCTTTCAACCTTTGAGAATTTTGGAAGAAAATAATACATTTAAATTCAAACTACCCTATGCTGTCAAATTAAATGACAGAGTTTAGATATGACCAAAACACTCAAACATTATGAAAACTGGCACAATCACGAAACAAGTGTCCTAACCGTGGTGGTCTTCTCAGGGTAGACCCCAGCACGTAACAGAGAAGACTTCCAGCTGTCCACATCATCCTGTGAGTCACAAGCCAGTTCCAGAGTGCGATTGTCCTTGTACACATTCCTGGATGCCACGGCAGAACGTGCATAAAAATAAGTCGTTTGTGTCAAAGCACACTTGTGTCAATAAGTCATAAATCTTAACAAAGTACACACTCAACCAACTTCTATTAAAAGCTACGAAAATTGAATTCAAGTTTAAACTTTGGAGATGAACCAATAGATTTTGCTGTTGTAAAAAAAAAAAAAAAACAAGTACAGTAATTTTCGGACTATAAGTCGCAGTTTTTTCTTAGTTTGGGTGGGGGGGGCGACTTATAGTCCGAAAATTACTGTACTTTTTTTTTTTTTAAATTCTTTCAAAATTCTTTCAAAATTCTTTCACAAATTTTCAAAATTAAAAAAAAAAAAAAAAGGGAAACCGCGATAAACAAACCGCGATGTAGCAAGGGATTGCTGTAATTTGAATTTCAAGTGACGTCAGCGCGCGGTGGTTGTTTACATAAAGGACAAAGATTCGATCACGAGATGACGAAGATGATGAAGGGCCCCACGTACTACCGGCATCATTAGCGGCTTTGTTTGTAAGTGACACGAAGGACGAAGAGTTTGAAGAAGTTAATGATTTGGAGTGACACAGAGGTTTGAAAAACTATTGTGGATTTGATGCACGCCCGGTCCGACTCGACGGAGCTCTCTTTCACCTCCGTGGATGCAAGTCGGGGGCCAGCGCTCGGCCGGGTGGCTGTCCGGGGACGGTGGATGGGGGCTCGGACATGGCTTTTACGCACGCCCGTTCCTATTTTATGGAGCTCTCTTCCACCTCCGTGACTGGAAGTTCAGTAGTTGTTGCCTCGTTGAACTCTTGTTTTGTTAAATAAAGAGGTATTTACCAAACCCACGTCTTTGCTTGTACTTTGTTAACGCCACAATATAGTTATATACTATAATGACGAGGCTGACGTCAGGGAGCACACGCGACGTTGTTGACAAAGGACGAGGAATTTGATCGATGGATTTAATGATTTGGAGTGACACAGATGGTTTGAAAATATTGTAATATAGTTATTTGAAGTATACTTTATATATCGTTATATGGGTCTGTGAAATAATTAGAAATGCAATTTACGAGTCTGACGTCAGCTCGTGCATACGCGGCATTGTGTACATTAAGGACAATCGATGGATTTAATGAATTGGAGTGACACAGATAGTTTTATAAACGTGTTATTTATGTAATAGTTATTAGAATAACTCTGAATGTTACGTCAGGGCCGTTTTCAGCTCTTGGTTTGTGTTTATGTCACGTTAGCATACCTATCGTTTAGCCTGTTGCTCGTTCATGTCTGTTCTTGGTGTTGGATTTTGTTGAATAAATTTCCCCCAAAATGCGACCTATACTCTGGAGCGACTTATATATGTTTTTTTTTCACATTATTGTGCATTTTATGGCTAATGCGGCCTATATTCCGGAGCGACTTTTAGTCCGAAAAATACGGTACTCATAATTTAAAACAATTGCTTCAGAACTGGATATTACAATTGCTATTTAGTTTATGAAGCAGAGGTCGCTGACCTTGACTCAGTATTGAAAATGCAGAAGATGTGCTTGCTGGACATGAAACTCTTCTCGACGTCACGGACTTTCAGGTTGTCCAACGGGAGCATGTACTTTTTCTCTTTCTCCTGTAAACCAAAGCAAGGCCATTTGTTATTGTCTCACTTGTCAATTGCGCAATGACATTAGTGCGCACAATATTCTTGGGAGATGTTGGCAAGTGGCAGATGAAATTTTGGTTTTGGGGGAAGGCGGGGAGTAGACAGGGAGGGGGTGATGGGAGGAATGGGGAAGAAATGAGAGTGGGAGGTAAAAGTGGGAGTGAGAGGGGGAAGAAAGAAAGAGAGAAAGAGAGCACATGTGGAAGTCATTATAGAGCGAGTCAGGAAGCAGTCGTTGTTTACGGTGCGTTATACAAAAGAGACCTGGTAGCTAAAAGCTGGACCAACTCGAGTGGTCAAGTCAGATGTAGAAAAGCGGCAGAGCCCCACGATGTTGATCTTTTAAGGTGCGAAGCTCAAGCACGGCTGTGGAGACATAAGTGGGCTCATGACCGATGCTTTACGTTCATCATTTTTATACTTCATCCTCACCTCTTGTCTTTGATTTGATTATGTCTTTTTTTTTTTTTTTACTTTTATCCCTCCCCGTCTTACTCAGTAGTTTTTCAATTTATTTTCTTTCCATTCCAGAGGGGCTCACTTCCTGCCTGATTTTTTGGGGGAAGAAAGCGGGAGAGAGCGAGATTAAATGACAGCCTGGCGTTAAAATTCAACATCTGGTAGTGCTTAGAGGCGCTTGGAAAAGCAGAGGAGGAGGAGTATGTTTGAAGTTAGAGAGAGACGGCGGGGCGAAGGAGGGAAGACTGAGTGGGAGAAAAAGCACCAAACTGGATTTGGAGATTCGCTGATGGACCAAGAAGTAATGGTAAATTCTCGCATATTTGAATTGAAATGAAAGAGAGGGGGAGAAGACTAAAAGTCGATGGAGCGATTCCGGGTTGTATTTCCAAAGGGGTCACCGTGCTCCATATATGGTCACGCTGGTCCCCTCCCTCTTCCTCTTGCTTCCTCTCTCCTTCTCGCTCACCCCTCTTTCCCACTTTTTTGAAATATCCCCTCTCTGAACGTGCAGCCAGTCTGTCCTAGTCGTCTGGGGCAAATATGCCACGTCAGGACTGGATACTCAAAATGCACCATGAGGGGACCGGAGGTGCAGACAGACCTCAACTGACAAAATAAAGCCGCCCACCTAAAAGACACGACAACTCTGCCGAGCCAATTGCGCTTTTAAGCGCTTTCGGTTGATGGGATGCTCGGTGCCAACATGGGAGGGCGCAGACGACACAAGCCGGCCGCAAGCAACTGGAATGGCAGAAAACAGCAAAAAGGCCTGACACCTCACTCCGGCTCCGTCTACCCAGTGTTCAGACTACCTGTTCATTGTCATACTGGTGTACAGTAGTCTGCACATTGGTTAGACTGGGCATGGACCTTCTTCTGTCAGTTTGTCTGTCTGTCTTTCCGTACGTGTGTGTGGGTGTCTGTCTCCAAGCCACTTCTCCGTTTTCAATGCTGTACTTTTTAACTGAATGAATGTATATTTTGACCTCATATCTCCTTTTTCATTCATTTAGGGCTAATAAACATTAATCTGTTAACGCTTTCAGGAAATTGACACGAATGTGAACATCTGGCTATTGAGTGATAATAGTCGAATGTTGATATTTCAAACAGTTTTACTAGATATGAATGTGCAGGCTAGTAGCCTAGCAGTCTGAGAAAGATGTGGTGGAGGAGGAGGGGGGGGGGGGAGGTGCCTGCAAAGCATCAAACAAGAGCCAAAGGAGAGAGGGACAATCAATCAAGTGGAGTTTGAAAATACAGTCAGAATCAAACAAAATGATTTCAGTGGGTGGCCAAAATGGACTTGGGTGATTTCACATAAAAGCACGTGGATTTCTCGGGTGTCAATGAGCGTAGTAGCCTAGCAAAGATAATTTTGTACAATACTTGGAATTTAGAAGTCCATTGATAGTTCTTTAGAAAGTTTGTAGAATACTGAAAAGGTTCGCGTAACTGTTTATACTTTGTTCATGAAGGAGTCTTCCTGTCTATTGAGTTTTAAAATGTGGTGTTTCTCCTAACAGAATTTTGAAAGGCTGATGTTCTACAAGAATTTTAAGTTCCAATGTGTATGTGACTGTCCAAAGTTCACAGAGTGTATTACAGAAATATACAAGGGCAAGCTGGCGGAGTCTATAATTTCCTGCATTGCCACACTTAGGTATCAAATAACAATCTGAAGCCGCAATGCTGCGAAGCCTGCGTCCATATATTTGGAGTGTCTGTGAGTGAACATGTGGTTGGGATTGGGTTGTATCCAAATTTGCAAAGATGAAACAAATGTCTGAATTCCCAGTGCGGGGAAGAAAGAACTTATGGAATGTCAAAGAAAACCATGTCATACCTCCACATGTGAGACTATTTTTATACTCAATGAAAAAGACGATTTAATATAGTGCCAATAAATGACATCATTCTATTTTTTTTGTAAAGAATGTTATTATTCTAGCTCTATCTACATCACAATCTGAAGAGGTTGCAGTGTGTCCGCCTATCTACACTTGCTGTGCAGAATCTCCTCCAACCTGTACAGCAGGCACAGACAGGCAGATATGCAACAGCCAGCCAGCCAAGCGAGGCATATCCAAGCATCTGGCTTGAGTCATTGCTGCTATTTCGACTATACTGTAATTACAGATGGAAATCATTAAATACACTTTTTAACTCTGCTGTGAGTCATTTTATTTCAGGCATGTGCCATATTGTACTTTTAGGATTTTAAAATGGGTCATTGGGGATCATTGGAGGCTCGAAATGCATCATCGTTGTGTGTCCGCCTCAAATATAGCCCTTGCCAAATAAAAGTTTTCTCCACTGATTGACCTCCACACCATTTTAGCGCTACGATATCCCCACCCCCACACATTTGATCAAATATGTCACCTCATCATCCTTGAACCAAGAGAGGCTCTCAGCAGTAAGCACAAACCAATACTCCTTGGCTCCTCCCTTCATGATGCTGATGTTATTTATGGTCAGCCAGCCTTTACGAATGACCTGGAGATGGCAAGAAGGTCAAAAGTTGTCATGAAAAAAAGAAACTCTTATTATTAAAAATGAAAAGCTGGAAGACAAGAAAAGGGATGAAGGACACAAGCTCTTCATTTGCTTGTAATTGCAATGAAATGTGCCCCGTGCTAATGGTTAACTGTGTCAATATGTGTTTGTGACTGTACAGCAGAGCACATTCGAAGAGGGTGTGTTCCTCACAAGAAAAAGCAGTGTGAGCTTATTATGAAGTCATCCTTGTGTTAAGTGCTTCAGACAAACAATACGACAAGAATTGTGTGTGTGTGTGTGTGTGTGTGTGTGTGTGTGTGTGTGTGTGTGTGTGTGTGTGTGTGTGTGTGTGTGTGTGTGTGTGTGTGTGTGTGTGTGTGTGTGTGTGTGTGTGAACTGTGTTAGTGACCCCACAAGGCCAGCATAAACACGCCTACAGGCACAGGGCCAAAGTGGTTATTGCTGTCAGTCGAGCAAGACACACTAAGGAGGTTACCCAAATCATTTCAAAGCTGTTGCTGGTGTCATTGGCCTGTATGAGAAAGCCGCAGCAACACTCTGTGGACATAAGTCTTGGGACACAGTTTTTGTAGGTCTCCCAATACCTTTGAGTAGTGGATCAGGTATTTTAATCAGCCCAATTCTTGGATATTTCTTTATTAAGCACCGCCTTATCGTCTGTGAGCTTTGCTTGGTGAGAGTGTTAGACAGCAGATTATTATTTGGTAATGTCTTACAATCAGGCCTGATGCAGGAGGAGAGGAGGCCTGCAACAAGGACCAATGGGGGGCTTTTAGAATAGAATAGAATAGAATAGAATAGAATAGAATAGAAATTGGTCCTGTAATGAGGAAATTCATTTCGTCAATATATATAGTACTCTCTTCAACTTGAAATTAACTTCTAGAGGATTTAACCCGGTTAGGTCAAGTTGCTGTGAAGGCAACAGTGGCAGGGAGCACCATACTTGGGGCAAATGCGTTATTGCAGGCACAAAAGGATATTGCAAAGCAGAACCCACAAGGAGCAATACTCACCAACAGACACCCAAAAGAGGGCAGCTGACATTCTCACTAAGGGATGGGGATGAAATGCAAAGTGGCACCTTGATGACACAGGAGGGGTTCAAACAAAGGGAAAGGTCTCAACAACAACACTGATGTTGATGGTGGTGGCAAAAAGCAAATCCTGTGTGATTCGTAGAAACTGAAATGATAAGGCTAAACAAAAGCTGTCCAGTGCCCAGTTAAAGACATCATGTAGTATAGTGCAAAATAACACACACACACACATCTAAAAAAGAAAATAAAGGCATACATGTTGTGTAAAATACAGCAGATGAACTCCAATGGAAGAAAATATATGATGACCTTTCCATGTTTTTCTGTCAATCAAGTGGCCATCCTACCCTATATGTTGGAGAAATTCCTCACCTGATTTGTTGCTGAACTTTGACTCTTGTTAGTCTGACTGCTTCTCTGTTGCGCACTGCAAAGTAGAAGTGGATGACAAGAAAGTGAGTGACTGAATCTTTTTTTACTGTCTAACTTGCACAATTCCTATTAAAGGAGAAGTCAACCCCAACACAAGAGAGGGAAGTCTACCCCGACCATCAGCGACTCCCAAAGTCGGCCATTTTGGCACTTGCTGTCGACTGAAAATGACATCTCAGTGTCACAACCAATCACGGCTCACAATTTCTCTGAAGCTGAGTCGTGATTGGTTGACAGCAAGTGACAAATAGCTGCCCTCTGAGATGAATAAAAACAGTGCAATTGTGTTGCTTAAGTCAGAATGCTCAAACGCAACATTCATCAGAATGCCGTGATTAGACTAGTGGCCCTACGTACAACATTTCATTGTAAAGAAAATGTTGGGGTTGACTTCCTCTTCAAGGCTGATGTAAATCTGTACTTTGCAAAGCCAATGAAGTCCTCATGGTTAGTGTTGATGTAAGAGAGTTGAATGTCTATCATCAGCAGAACCTGAAACAATAAAAGAGACTTAATTTTTTATGCTTTCTAAGGAATAATGACATTTATTTGTACATAGTGAGGTTAGTTAGGTTAGCAAGCTATGGATCACAAAACAAATCATGATGTTACCTGTTCCTTCGCTCGACTTTCTCTGTCTCGGATATGAGAAGTCACAATTCTCTCTGTTTCCTCACGAAGCATTGGGAAACATTCCAACTGTAAACATATCACACACAGCATGTCATTATTTCCATCTAATAACTGCTGATAAAGCACTTTTTTTTCTAAACCTGTCATCCCTGTTTTGGGTTCAAATTGAAATTTTAGTCTTTATGTTGTGGACAAACTGCATTATGGCAGAGTATAGAAATGTATGAATCACCTTGTTGGAACACTGGCGTACAGTGTTGATGAGTTCCTGGATGACCATATCCACACACTTGACACAAGGCTCCTTTAACTTGATGATTTGTTTCTTCACAATAGCTTCAAACGCCATGTCTGGAGTGAACAGGCCCGTCCTGCCACCCAACAAAAGACAGAGGAAAACAAATCTAATGTGTCTTTCAAAGATGTGGCTGAAGGAGAAACCAAAGAGAAAATGAAGCTTTTCCTCATGGAAATGATATTTTTAGGTGTCTGGCTTGCACCTGATTCCGTGGATGTTCTTGATGGCATAACTGATCTCACGACGCATCTCCTTCTCATCACACTCCATCTACAAAGAATATTCAGACAGGTCCAGTGTGTGACTGACTGCCATTTAACAAAAAGCTTGAACGGTATGGCTGGAGCCATGTGTGGCACAAAGAACAAGGAGAGAAATGATTTTAGAATAATATTAATAACTTCTATTCAGCTTGGCATTCAGTGTAATCATCTTGTCAAGGAATTACACAAGCAACCTTGTGGGAGTTCGAGCAGCCAATCTTTTTAAAAAGAAAAATCTCAATGCCTTTTTATAGCCGGAGCAAAGTGATTAAAAAAAACATGCAATTAAAACACAAGGTGACAAAAAATATGAACATCATCATTGTTTTATTCCAATGAATAAAGGTTACCTTGACCAGTTCAAAAGGGAAACGCTCATGAAAGATGCGGTTGATTTTGGCTCCACCTGACAGCTCCACCGTGTCCACCTGGTCTCCTGATCCCTCGATCCTCTTCTCAAAGTCCACAGAGAACTGCTGCACCATCCTGAGGGGAAAAAATGCATAAGCAGCAGTAGTGAACGTATCCTGGATAGACGGATTTTTTTTCTCTATTAATAATATGATGGAAGTTATTTTATGTGTGCTGACTGCAACAGCTGCTTGGTTTTGCGGGATGGGTCATCTGGTCGGTATCCCCGGTATTCCTCGGCCTCCTTGTCCAGAGCCAACAGTTGGGACTGCAGCTTACTGCGAAAGGCTGGCAGGGTGTCTCGGATGTGGTTGGTCAGTTGCTATGGAAACATCATTCCATGAATATTCCTTTTCAAAATGTTGGACATGTTTATGGTCAACAATGTATATACAATAAAAATGTGATTTGTTTTGCATTCCCCACAATGATGCCTCATACGACGGTAGTGAGAAAACACATCTAGGCCAGCATCTTATTAATCATGCAAAGTGCAATGCAATTAAATCTATAATCACCTCGTTGAGCACTTTTTGCAGACGCGGGGTGCCCATTTTGTCCGCCATGTGTCTGTATGACGGATGAGAGAAAAAGAACTTTCTCTCGGCCTCCAGAGCTGCTTTGATATCTTTCTTCCCATCGATGTCCTTCTGACTGCGGTTCACCACACCAATGTAGCCTGAAAACAAAAACACACAAATTAGACAAAATAATGACTGAGCCAGGAGCGGTGAGAGAGATTTAAAAAAAAAGAAAAAAAAGCAGCTTGGGTTATGTGAAGGTCATTGCTAACAAACCTCTTCTCAGTGGCAGCAACTTGTTCTCCAGCACATCACGGGCATCTGTGCCCTCGTCCATCAAGTCCAGTTTAGTGATCACTCCTATAGTCCTCAGACCTGTAGGACAAAATTAAACAGTAAAACCTTGTTTCCATGTTAAAAAAAATAATAATCTGCTCCTCATCATCATTTATATTTTTCCGTTTAGATAGCACAGTATAAGACAAGGTTATCATCGTTAAAGAAAACTAAAATTGGGGCAAAAATAAAATAAAACAAAAAACGAAATGCTTTGAAAATCCAAAATTTGAATGGAAGAGAAACTTCAGTTTACACTCATAACACTGACTAAAATGTTATGGTTAAAGCGTAATAGTCCTCCATTTTTGTCAATTCCTATTATAAATGAGCTTTAAAAGTTTATTTTCGATGTATTTATTTTGGTATTGACGTGTCATCATGCACTCATTAAACACTTCGTGCCCTCCCCTCACTTCTTCATCCGTATCCGCCTCCTCTTCTCGTTCATTCTTTTTTTTTTATGTCCTTCCTTCCTGGCCTCACCTTGAGGATCAACATCCTTTGCGAGTTTAAGGGCATCCGAGTTAGCGAGATCAGTATTGGCCGGAGTGACGGCCAAAACAAGGCAGCTCTCCCTGGTGATGAACTGCATGATCATCTCCCGAATTTGCTGCTCGATGTCAACAGGCTGGTCTCCAACTGGCACCTTCGTGATCCCCGGCAAGTCGATGAGAGTCAAGTTGAGCACTGTTCAGCAGGAAAAGATGAAAACAAGACAATTTGGAACACTTGCTGAAAGTCTTCAAAGACAATTCGCAACATCAACACGTGTACTTTCAAATACATCAATTCAATATGGAATATGAAAATGCAACACAGCAACCTTCTTCTTAGACTAACTATTATTGACTTGACCATTATAAAGCAAGCAGTGTATTATTAAAACCAATGAGGTACAATTACTCTCTGATTCATTCTAAGTGAAGTGTGACTTCAAATCAGGTACCATTTAGTGCACCCTCATAAGTGCACTTAATTGAGGTCAATCTTGATCCACTCTTATCACCACCTTGACTATCATGACAACAAAAGACTACCGTATTTCCCGGACTATAAGGTGCACCTAAAAACCAAAAATTTTCTCAAAAGCCTTATCGTCCGGTGCGCCTTATATATGGACCAAATTCCTAAATCTAAACTGGCCCCAAGCATTGTGTCATGAAATCAATCATAAGTGGCCCGCTGAAGACTATGAATTATGAATCAAAAAGACAATGGATCATTATTTTGTGATTATAAAGTAATTTTTTGCGTTTGAAGTTGAAATAAAAAAGAGAAAATGGAGAATGATTTGATTTGGATTAAAAATCTGACATGATGCATTCATGGTGCGCCTTATAGTCCGGTCCGCCTTAAATAAGGACAAAGTTTTAAAATGGGCCATTCATTGAAGGTGCGCCTTATAGTCTGGTGCACCTTATAGTTCTAAAAATACGATAATCAGGGCTGCGTGACAGTCCTCTATAGTTGTACTGTTGGATCAAGAAATCTTCAAATAAAAAAAAAAGACAAGAGCACAAGTTGGATGAGTCATAACACAGTCAACAATGCCGTAAGTAGTGAAACTGAAAGAATTGCGGTTTCGCACCATTTGGGGAATACACGCGTAAGTTGATGGGAACAGGAGATATGCCTTTGTTGGCACCAGTGGCGCGGTCCGTCTCGGCTTCAATCTCCTGGCGAACCTCATCGAAATCTGTGAACTTTTTTCCTTTGCAGTGGAGAAATTCAGCCCATTCTGTGAAGACCAAGACCATTTGGTGGTGAGGGAGCCGTGTGTGAGAGGGAAAGATTGTCAGAGCGAGAGCAGGTAATAGAAAAAAAATGGCAGCATTCAAATGACAAAAAGGGGGAGGGGTGTGCATTTGTCATTTTGTGAGTGTGCCAGCAGGATGTGTGCGTGCGTAAATGTATGGGAACCCACCTGCAGAAGCGCTGATAAGCTGCAGAACCAGAGGCCTGCGAGTGACGATGCCAGATCCACGGGGCAGAAAGTCCCTGTGGACATGCATCATGTCAACACCAAATATCTTTGGAATGAATTCCGGCATTTCTGAGTTTTAGGCAAGAGGCATCCACCCATTCACACTCACATTCACACCACCACAGAGTGGGAAGTGAACCCACGCAGCCTGCCTGGAAGTTAGTTGAGTGAACCACACAAGAATACAAGACATCATTTATACCTCTCTGACAATGTCAATCAACATTGAGAATCTTTACATTAATAAAAGCAAACAGAAAGAAAATTGTCATGTGAAGAATTCAAGAAAAAATTGTACAAAAATGTGTTGATGTAATCTAACAGGAGTGGGCCAAGCTGCTGCTGCTGCAACCTAAATGTAAATACAGCATGGCTCTCTCTCGTAGTCACAAGATTGATCGTGGTGGGTGTGGTTAACGCACTTTCAACCTGTGCTGTCTTTATGCTGACTGTGAATGAGAGATTGGCCCCCATAGGCTTCTTATGTCACAAGGTCAAGGGATTATCCTATTTGCCGCGCTCAATTTTACCTGCCCACAAAGTTCTCCAGCACGGAGCTTTTTCCTGCACTCTGGCCGCCCACCACTGCGATTTGCGGCAGGTCCAGGTTGCATGCCTGGCCAATGGAGCTGAATGCATCTTGCAGCTTGTTGACCAGCGGGATCAACTCCTCCATGCCACGGTTTCCCATGGTGCCTTTGGACGGAGGGATCAGTAATTGGAGAGAGAAAGAGAGAGAGAGAGCTCCAGAGAAGCAGCCAGGGGTAGAGAGAGAGAGAGGAGGGTGATGTGACTCTGCTATATTTGTCCAGGATACCGCGGTGCTTGTTGATGTAGTAAAGTCATCTAGCCACACGTTGCCCCGAGCCAAGACAGGATCGGACTGACTGCAGAAGAGGGGAGGACTGCAAGAAAGAAAGAGGGGAGAGAGGTAGAAAAGAAAGATATGACCAGAATGGGACAGACAATTGCGCAGTTGCTTACCACCATCCCCGCTCGACACCCCCACCCCATCTCTCCTCCACACACGCACGCACGCACGCACGCACACTCACGCGTAACGAGAGGCCTATCTATTCAAGGGCATTCGGTGGATGACGCTCTATATCTTTTCATTCATCAAGCTCATGCATCCTGCAAGGCCACATATACCTCAAACGCCAAGTAAAGTGCCTTCATCAGCATGCACACCTCGTCAAATTGTTCTGAAGGCGTTTACAAGTGAGCACAGCGGGTCAGTTTACCTTGCCTCAGGACCTCCTCGTTGTCGCTGTCCAGTACTGAAAGGACGCTCGGATCAAAAGGCGAAGAGGCTGCGAGCCGCCTGTACGATTACACAAACGGCGCCACCTGCTATGGCGGCACTACGACGCCGAGATGTGCACCTCCTGCGCATTAATGCTGTGTTTCGTCACGCTCGGAGCCCCAATGGGCACAAATTCGCCGTCGACAGATGAATCATTTTACCCTTCTCTCTGGCAGAATCGCAGAGCGTCGCCTCTATGCAGCATATCGATGCGGCGCGGAGCCAATGAGAAACGTCAAGAAGGGAGCGGAGGCGCGGAGCAGAGGCTCCTGGTTGGCTGGGAAGATGCCTACCTGAGTCCGCCCGCCCCCTGTTTACATCCGTGCGACTGGCTTGGCTTGTGAGTCATGCGGCACCGCTGCACACCGCCGCAACACGGGACGAGTAAAAAGCAGCTCGAGTATATTCTAATAGGTTACTTACAAATCCACCAGCAGTGTGTTGAAATAACACTAGAGGACAGCACTGGTTTTCTGGTTGGTGTTGAGCAAGAATTGATGAAATAGTAAATAGTTTATTCAGAAAAATTACCAAAGTGATGGAAAACTATTTTCAATTCGAAAAAACCTTTGTTAAAATAATTTTAATTTTAATTAAAAAACAATTTCTCAAGTTTCAAGCTCAACACGTTTATTTTCTGTTTCAAGTTTTCAAGAAAAAGTTTTCAAGTACAACATTTTTGATTTTGTTTGTTTGTGCTTCTGTGTGTTTCCTCTGGGTTCTCCGCTTTCCTCCCACATTCCAAGAACACCTATGGTAGGCCGAAGAGAGAGTTAGCGTGAGTGTTTGTCTATGTGTGCCCTGGCAACCAGTTCAGGGTGTCCCCCACCTTTCCTCATCTCCTTTTTCCTGCGGTACGTGGTGTGATAGCAGACGGGGTTCCTGGGTCAGCGTTTGAGGTTAAAAAATAAAAGAAGATCCACCTAGACTACCTCAACCTGCGTGAAATGCATGACTCAGGGGTCACATACACAGGGCCTCCTCGGGTCACATTTCATGGTGTTTGACGTGTTTACAGGAGGTTGTGGGTGGGGGGGCTGGCTCAGGTTACGGGTGATGTGCTAACATCCAACTTGAACTAGGAATTCCTCATTGTATCTATATATACACAGATGGAGGATATCGAATTGAAACGAATCAGTATTTAATAAACAATTCCGTTGCTCAATTAAGTATGCAAGGTCACAGTGAAGCCTATCCCAGCAGACCTCACAGGAAAGGAAGCGTTCAACCTCAATAAAACAAATAAAATAAAGTCTGAGGCCCTTTTGTTAGGTCCAGTGGGGCGGTGCAGTTACGAGGTGCTGGAACACTGAGTGCTGGACAACACACTTGGTGAAAACCAATAATCCAGACTTGCACCCAAGTAAAAGCACGTTACGCAATTCTTCACACATGCAAAAGCATGTCTGGTGGCTGTTACTAATACTTCATCAGTCACTGAAAATAAAAGCAAAATTATCTGTCCTTAATAAAGAAGTTATCAAAAGTGACATATTATACAACTGTGCTGGTTAGCATTTTACTGAACTGACTGAGTTTTTCCTCTGTTTTGGTGAAACGGTCATGTCCCCAGCTGCCTTTCTTTTTCCTTTCACATGAGACCATATAACTCATTATTCATACAAATACAGGCAATGAAAGGTCCCTGCATCTTAAAATAGTCCCATTGCAGGTTTTGTCATTGCTGCGACTATAATAATGAGGGCTTCAATTTCCCCATCTGGTATCATCACAATAGCCCAAATGTTCAAAACAATGACATCAGTCATTGTCTGTGATGATTTTACCAGGGCGAGCTGGACGGGATTATTTCCACATATTGGTAGTTTTAATATCATCGTGGTCAAAACCTGCTCTGATAATATCACCCTCAGCTGCATAACGTCCTGTACCTTTGCGCTATATTCTGGCTGTCTGCTGTATGCCCACTTGCTCCATTTTTGCTCCTCTTATTTATCCATCCATCCATCCATCCATCCATTTTCTGAACCGCTTTGTCCCCACGGGGATCGCCGGCGTGCTGGAGCCTATCCCAGCCGTCATCGGGCAGCAGGCGGGGGACACCCTGAACTGGTTGCCAGCCAATCGCAGGGCACACAGAGACGAACAACCATCCGCACTCGCACTCACACCTAGGGGCAATTTGGAGTGCTCAATCGGCCTACCAAGCATATTTTTGGGATGTGGGAGGAAACCGGAGTGCCCAGAGAAAACGCAGGCTCGGGGAGAACATGCAAACTCCACACAGGGAAGGCCAGAGGTGGAATCGAACCCGCACCCTCCTAACTGTGAGGCGGACGTGCTACCCACTGCCCCACCGAGCCGCCGCCGCCTCCTCTTATTTATTTATTTATTATTCACCGCTCTTATTTATTCGTTTGTGCCTTCTTGTCTTTACTCTTTGTGCTGTTTGCTTGTATGTATTGTGTAATGTGTCTAGTCAGCGTGGGATGGTGGGAAACGTAATTTCGGTCTCTTTTAGTGTGAAGAAATTGACAATAAAGCAGACTTTGACTTTGGCAGGACACCGGAGTTGCCTACCCATGCACATTAATAAAACATATTGTATCACTTCGTATTCTGAAAAGTTGTTTTTTCTCCGCAATTCCAGTTTTTCTCTCCTCGCAGACAACCTAAAAGAAAATGATAAGGAATCTAACCTATGGACCTGGAGTTGATGACAATAGCTCATCTGTAGATAAATAGTATGACTGCATTTCTAAAAACAATAATGTTAATTTTTCAATAATTTTGTAGATCACATTTGATAAAACAGCTCTATTTAAAACAAACAAACAAACAAACAAACACAACAACGAAACATAGGTCAGCTCAACTTTACTGAAATATCATGAAAAAAAAGCCTGTGATCAGGCTTAACAACTTTTCCCGCTTCAGCCATTTTCACCATCGCCTCCTAAAGTAATAATATACAAGGTACATTATATCACCTTGTATCCCGACAAGGGGGTGACAGGGACCCGAAAAAAATTTCAGTTTGCTATGGACTGGTTGAGTGAGTCATTTTTCAAGACAATTGCTTCTGCTTCCAATTACAGTGCTTTCACTCTGTCCCAAAAGTGTTCATGAGGGCTTGGTACTCCCTCTGGTGTGCAACAAGGCACTGGAACACTTGGTACTTTCTTTGGTAAAATCTGCAAAAGAGATGATATTTATTCCATGTTTGATGGTTGGAATTATTTCGTATCTGTTGGATCACTTAACTGACTAATAAGGAAAAAAATCATGATGTCCAAGTTTCACCTTACCTCTGAAGGCTGTGATCAGGCTCAACAACTTTTCCCATTTTAGCCATTTTCACCATCGCCCCCTAAAGTAATAATGAACAACAAATCATGTTAAGCACTTTCAGGCCCAAACATGAGCCAGTTGGAGAAAGAATCCGGCTACAGTGCTTAAGCGGTGCACGGTCTCTCACGGGACCTATGCAGAGCACGGCCGGGCACAGCCTCCCTGCACTCTAAAGCTGCACAATCCGGCGGGTGGATCAGACGCAACAACTGTCTGCTGCACTCGCCTTTGGAAAGAGGGGGTTGACAGGTGCAGCCTAGTCCAAATAATAATGTCTTATTTTTAGTGTATCTGGCTTAAAGGCTCATCATTCTCTGGTGGTATGAGATCTGTTGCTGGAAGATCACAGGGATGATAATTTGACCGGGCAAAAAGATTAGTCAGCATCTTGGGTCTTAAGCACACTGTGCAGAAATCTGACTTTCTTCTGTGGGGGGGGGAAGTGAAATAATGCAATGTGCTATAATATTTGTGTTTTAAGTAGTAGTAATGAAGTGACGAATCAGCGCTTCAGTGAGTGAGTGAATGAGTGAGTGGGTTGAGTGAGTGAGTGAGTGAGTGAGTGAGTGAGTGAGTGAGTGAGTGAGTGAGTGAGTGAGTGAGTGAGTGAGTGAGTGGGTTGAGTGAGTGGGTTGGTTGAGTGAGTGAGTGAGTGAGTGAGTGAGTGAGTGAGTGAGTGAGTGAGTGAGTGAGTGAGTGAGTGAGTGAGTGAGTGAGTGAGTGAGTGAGTGAGTGAGTGAGTGAGTGAGTGAGTGAGTGTTCCACCTGTATAGTGCCATGGTCACGGGATGCACACGCTCCAAGAATTGCTGCTCCTACCAATACAGCCTCGGTCTGTTTAGGCAACACCACAGGCAACCCTTAAAGTGATCAGATCATTTAAATAACAGTATTTAGTACCATGAAAATTTTGCAGGAAATCATGCTCAAGTCCATATTTGCTGTGGACTGAAAACATTTAGATTACACATTTCAAAGACAAATATGAGACAAGCGACTTGGATCTGATAAACAAACTCTGACAACAACACATTTTGTTGAAATCCTTCCAGTTTGTCATTTGAACAAATTTCATTTTGTTTTATCTTGCTATATCGATTATTGGAACAACACACAGCGTTGCTCAGTTTCAATTTTTAAACTGACTATGAGGACGAGAGCAAAACTAAAGGAATCGTCTCAATACTTTTGGAGTGCTGTGCATGTTTATTTTGTGATACAAATAGTTGCTGTTTCCAAATACAAAATCATGTCATGGTCTCTCGTTTGCACTTTGTACCTGTCGCGTTGGCATGAGTCTGCACAAACAAGCTGTTCTTGCTCAATCCTCCACATAAAAAAATGGTCTTAATGTCATGGCCAGCTTCTTTCATGGCCTCCAGTATATGCAGAGTACCAAGCTGAAATTAGTAAAAGATAAAGTGAGAAAACCAGGAGATTTATTTAAAAAAATCATTACTCGTCAAATGATAAGCGAAAGTCTCAGCGAAGGTCATTTGAAACAAAAAAAAAGCAGTGGACTGACCGCCAGAGCTTGTATGGTCACCAAGTAGAGTAAAGCCAAATCATCTAGAGTTTGAGAAAGAGACAATCCAGCCACCTGTAAAAGGGTCATCACTCCATTACACACAATTAAACACAGTCGTGGAGCCTCTAGGGTTGAACATAATCTGTTCCAAATTGCTAGTTGCTTGGTGATGAAGATCAGACTGAATGAAGTCCAATTCATTCTGGCTTTGCAATGGCTTGTGTGCATTTCACAAGTAAGGTCCAAAAAAAATTGGACTCACCATGCCCTTTAGGGTGGGGTCAGCTAATGGTGACCTGTTCCCGTGAAAGTCTGGCCACACGTGAAGACTCGAGCCCAGCAAGTCAACGGCTGAACCCGATGAAGCCATTAGACGTAGGTGGCTGTTCAGGTAGCTGTAGATGCCGTCACCTGAGGTACAACAACTGAGAAAAATATCCCAAAAATTCATTTGGGGTCATGGTAGGAGTTGCTTTTGTCTTGCTTCATCATCATATTATCATGTGTCAGCTAACGTGTTTCGTAAATTTTGAAGAGCCAAATCCTCAAATCATCGACTAACCTCTGCCGCACCTTTTCCTGGAGCTGCGTGTAAGCCACATGACCCTTCACCATGTGATCAATCTGGAGGAGAAAATTTGTGTAAGGAGAACGTCACATGATAATAAGAAATGCAAATATTGGATGTATGATTTTCTGTTTTAAAAAAAAAATCACCTAGCTAACATCCAGTTATGAGAAAAATAGTGTTTATTTAACCTTATCTATCGGATTTTGTTGGAGAAGATACATTGCAGTGGAATTTATCTGAACGCCTAATTCAAGGACATTCAAGGAGCGACAAAGCAGAATAGACTGACCAGACGTCCCGCGACACTCTGTCCTCCCTCGTTAAGCCACAAGTCCGGTACCATGGCAGACAAGTAGGGACCCCACACTCCTGGCACAAACAGCGGCTGCTCACTGATCTGGAGAAAGTAAAACATTTTAAAAATAAACATGAAAATGATAGGTTGAAAGGGAACGACATCAACGGAGTAACATAGACTCACCGCCATGTGACAAGATGATGTCCCGCAGATCATGGCCATGCGCGTGGTGATCGGCTGGTTCTCACATGGCAGTCGAAAGCCTTTTACGTCTGCTCCAATCATACCTGGAGAAACAAAGCCAGTGACTCATCATAGAACAACGAGCCATATGTCACAAAATCGTTGGGTGTCAGTTGCAGAATAAAAAAATGTGTTCAGCATGAGATACCAAGGCCACCAGCATGAGCATCAAGAAGCGAAGCACCCACAGCAGTTCCTGGATCTAGACCCAAATCTGCTGCTGCCCCCTGAGTCAGCCCATCCCCAAGAGGACTACCGGGAGAACACGTCATGCTGCCTGGAAGACAAACAATCATTTAACTAGTAATCAAACTAACTTCAAATAAAAAAACTGGAGTTTTACGGTTGATATACTGTAATTTCCGGACTATAAGCCGCAACTTTTTTTAAAAACTTTGAAGCCTGCGGCTATATACGATTTTTTTCGTGATTTTTGTGATGACTTGATCACTTTTATACACTCGTAAAAAGGCTGTGGACCACTGTTGTGGGGTATCTTGAAGAAAAAAACAACAACAACAAAAATACTATTTTGAAACACTACTATGGCTGCTGCTTATTTTGGCTGTGTTGCTTGTGACTATTATGAGCTTTAGAAGGAATGCACGCTAGGTGACCTGCGTCAAAGGGCTCTAAACCCTTTCTCTTACTCTGCCATGTGATCAGAGATTACACAAAGCAGTGGCGCTGTTTGGACCATCTGCATTGTATTAAAGCCCAATCAATCAGCATTTAAATTCAATTCTTCTGACATTTTGCTCACCAAAAACAAGTTGTAATGAATGTGAACTTTTAATGCAGTTGATTCAGAAGGTTACTTTGAACCCTGAGGCTTAAATGGCGGCGCGGCGTATTTATGGATTTTTACGGCCTCCAGGGGGCGCTCTAGCGGGAAGCAAGAGCGAGACAAACGAAGAAGAGATAATGCGCCAAGGAAGGCGTGCTAGTTTGTGTTTTGAACATTTCGCGCATCACGCATACATCCACCCTCATCATGGAAAACACACGAAGAAATACATTTGATGCAGCTTTTAAGTTAAAAGCAATCGATTTGGCTGTCATTATGGGGGACAAAAGAAATGCATATGATGCCGCTTTTAAGCTAAAGGCAGTCGATGTTGATGACATTGTGTTGCGTCACCCTTTTCTTTATTTCGTGGTCCCGTCTATTCTGGAGCTATACGTGTCGCTCGCTAGTTTAATGTAATTTAGCGCTTCGTGCATGAACAGACCATCACACTCGAACAAATGCATAAAAGCGACGACGAAAGAGAGACTGAGAAAGTGTGAGGCGAAGGATATCTAACGCTATTTCAATCGGACACTGAGGAGGAAGACTTCGATGGTTTCAGTGCACAGGAGGAAGATGAAGACGATGAAGCTTTTTATTTCACTTTTACTAGTATGTTTTATTAATCAGCCCTGTTAGTGCTGTTGCTGCTGTGTTACCGCCGCATCTCAGTGACTTTTACCGGTATGTTTTATTTCCAAACCCTATTAGTGCTGTGTTACTTCCGTGTTGCTGTGATATTACTGCCGCGTCACAGGCAGTGTTTGGAAAGAACTGTTAAGGTATGTTATTAAAACTTTAAAAAAGCTTTCTGTGTCCAGTCTTTCTTTGTTAATAACTTGCGTGCACACTTCCGTGTTGCTGCGGTACTACTGCTGCGTCACAGGCAATGTTTAGAAAAACATGTTAAAGTATGTTATTAAAACTTTAAAAAGGCTTTCTGTGTACTGTCTTTCTTTGTAAAAAAAAAAAAAAACTCGTGTGCACGTGCGGCTTATAGTCCGGTGCGGTTTATGTAAGAAAAAAACTAAAATATCCCCGAATTTTAGCTGGTGCGGCTTATAGTCCGGTGCGGTTTACAGCCTGGAAATTGCGGTACTTTTTTTTTAATGTACCTATTTTGGAAAAGTTGTTTTGAGTCAGATCCTCCAGTCCTATTGAAGTCCAAAAACTCACATCCCATCCCTCAGGGGGACAATATGTCCATTTACATACCAGAGTACAAAGGGATCTGTGAAACCAAAAAGAAAGTAGAAATAGCATCTGCAGCTTTTCCATAAAAGTAGAATTTCCCCAGCACAGGATTAATTATTGCATGAATCAATTCCATCATAATTATATCTGTGTATATACAAACCTGGTCAATGAGCCAGTGGCCTTCCATGAAAGAAAGTCTGACAGGTCAAAAAAGTGAGCAGCTTTGTTCCAGCAATTTTCCCATAGGTTCTGCAGAAGTGGGAAGACAAATATTGTTAAAAGGCACAACATAAGTGTGCAATTACAAGCGTGAAGAAATCTGCACATCAAGAACAAATGCTCACGTGTGGGAGAAAATAGAACTTCACAAAAAAAATACCGTAATTTTCGGACTATAAGTCGCGTTTTTTTTTTTACTTAGTCTGGGTGGGGGGGGCGACTTATACTGAGGAGCGATTTATAATTTGAATTGAATCTGTCATTTGAATTTGTGACGTCAGCGGCTCGGTGGTTGTTTACGTAAAAGACAAACATTTGATCACGGGATGACGAAGATGACAAAGGGCCCCACATACTACCGGCAACTCTACGGAGCTCTCTTGCACCTCCGTGGATGGAAGTCGGGGACTGGTGCTCGGCCGGGTGGCTGTCCGGGGACGGTGGATGGGGCTTGGACATGGCTTTTACGCACGCCCGGTCCTATTCTATGGAGCTCTCTTCCACCTCCTTGTTGCCTCGTTGAACTCTTGTTTTGTTAAATGAAGAGCCGTTTATCAAACCCACGTCTTTGCTTGTACTTTGTTAACGCCACAATATAGTTATATACTAGATCTGTGGAATAACGACGAGGCTGACGTCAGGGCGCATGCGCGGCGTTGACAAAGGACGAGGAATTTGATCGATGGATTTAATGATTTGGAATGACACAGATGGTTTGATAATATTGTTGTAATATGATAGTTATTTGAAATATACTTTATATATTGTTATACGGGTCTGTGGAATAATTAGAAATGTAACTTACGAGTCTGACATCAGCGGCGCGGCTCATATGCGGCATTGTTTACATAAAGGACGATCGATGGATTTAATGAATTGGAGTGACTCAGATGGTTTGATAAAAGTGTTATTTATGTAATAGTTATTAGAATAACTCTGACTGTTACGTCAGGCCCGTTCTCAGCTCTTTGTTTGTGTTTATGTCACATTAGCATACCTATCGTTTAGCCTGTTGTTGCTCGATCATGTCTGTTCTTGGTGTTGGATTTTGTTGAATAAATTTCCCCCAAAATGCAACCTATACTCCGGAGCGACTTATATATGTTTTTTTTCACGTTATTGTGCATTTTATGGCTAATGCGACCTATATTCCGGAGCGACTTTAAGTCCAAGAAATACGGTACTCAACTAAATCATTGCACTTCTGCTCACCTCTTTGAGCCAGAGTAATTTAGGTGGTTGCATCTCAGGTGACATCACCCCTCCAACCCTATTTAGGACGCTGTGGCCTGCGCTTGTGATACGAGCAGCTTGCTCAGCAGCACGATGGTCCATCCACATCACCACATTTCTCAGATTGTTTCCTGGATGAGGAGGAAAGGCTCTCACTGCGGTTGTTATTTTTGTCTTGCCATATTAGGATGGGAGATTACATGACATTTGACGCAGGATGGGGTGAAATAATGTTACCATCCTGATTAACTGCTACAGGCTGGAAGCTTTGGTCCAACACCACAAGGGAGCAGGTAGCATCAAAACCGACTCCTCTGACCTGTTTTCTGTTCACTCCTCTTGTCACTTTCTGACCAAAACAGATAAAATTGTCAGTTGGATGAATGACCAAGCGTATCAGAATATTATAATTAATTTATTTCAGTGCTTATTTAATTTGACTTTATTTCGCGATTTATATATATTACATTATTGATCTAAAAGGTATTTATTTCAAAATCTTGGGTGATTTCAACATATAATTAACTATTTTATATTTATTTCACAATTTTTTTCAATTTCATTTTGGCACTCGTGGTTCCCTTTGCATCGTGAATTCACACTATTATTGAATCCCACTCTTCCTCCATACAATTGAGGGGTGGCCATTGCGCACCTTTTTATGAATCATCTTCGTATTGCAATCCTGGCTCCTACCTTGACAACGGCGCAGCATTTCTCCCAAATCTCAGAAGAAGACTGTACATAATGGTCACTGTGAGGTTCCCAGATGGTAATGGGCTCCTGAGCAGAGGTCTTCAAATGACCGGCTCTGGTCACTAGAGCAGCCCTCACACTGGCAGTGCCCACATCCACTCCGACATAGAAGACTTCAGCCGAATCAGCCATGAGGGAGGACACAGCCTTCTGCACCTCCACATAGATTCAAAATCGGTTACATTGCAAGTGTCCACATATTAGCGAAAACATTTGTAGAAAACACGTAACGCGTTCCTCCGCGGAACATATGCATGAATCGACTAAAAAAAGACTTTCGGGGCAGCGGCGTCAATAGCAGATAAGTTGCACGTAAATTAGAAAGTTTAAATTATAGTTTATCCATAGACACAGCATTCCTGAACCCATCCTGTGATTGAAACTTGTTGTAGTTTTCCCCTTTTTGTTGTTTTTTTGCCAGAAGAAACTCACCTTTTGCTTGGGACGCTCTTGGAAAACGGAACGCGAAAGAGACCAAAAAGCAGCAATTTGCGCAGCGAATCAAGCAGCGCATTACTTGCTGTGTGTCTATCTGTCTGTCTGTCTATCTGTCTATCTGACTGTCTGTCTGTCTGTCTGTCAAAGTCCGCTTTATCGCAATTTCTCCACATGCCAAGGCACACAAAGAGATCGAAATTACGTTTCCCACCGTCCCACGGTGACTAGACACAGTACATCCAGCTCATCCCGGGGGATCCCAAGGCGTTCCCAGGTCAGCCGAGAGACATAGTCTCTCCAACGCGTCCTGGGTCGTCCACGAGGTCTCTTACCGGTGGGACATGGAGGCGTCCAGGAGGAATCCCGATTAGATGCCCGGCCCACCTCATCTGGCCCCTCTCAACGTGGAGGAGCAGCGGCTGTACTCCGAGTCTCTCCCGGATGATCGAGCTTCTCACCCTATCTAAGGGAGAGCCCGGACACCCTGCGGAGGAAACTCATTTCAGCCGCTTGTATCTGGGATCTCGTTCTTTCGGTCACAGCTTGTGACCATAGGTGAGGGTAGGAGCGTAGATCGACTGGTAAACTGAGAGCTTTGCCTTTTGGCTCAGCTCTCTCTTTAACACGACGGACCGCTACAGAGTCCGCATTACTGCAGACGCTGCACCGATCCGCCTGTCGATCTCGCGCTCCATCCTGCCCTCACTCGTGAACAAGACCCCAAGATACTTGAACTCCTCCACTTGGGGCAGGATCTCATCCCCAATCTGGAGAGGGCATTCCACCCTTTTACGACCGAGGACCATGGACTCAGATTTGGAGGTGCTGACCCTCGTCCCAACCGCTTCACACTCGGCTGCAAACTGCTCCAGTGAGAGCTGGAAATCATGGCTTGAAGAAGCCAACAGCACCACGTCGTTTGCAAAAAGCAGAGACGCGATGCTGAGGTCCCCAAACCGGACACCCTCAATGCCTCGGCTGCACCTACAAATTCTGTCCATAAAAAGTATGAACAGAATCGCTGACTAAGGGCAGCCTCGGCGGAGTCCAACCCTCACTGGGAACGAATCCGACTTACTGCCGGAAATGCGGACCAAACTCTGGCATCGGTGAGACAAGGACCAAACCGCCCTTATCAGTGGGCTCGGCACCCCGTACTCCCGAAGCACCCTCCACAGAACTTCCCAAGGGACACGGTCGAATGCCTTCTCCAAGTTCACAAAACACATGTGGACTGGTTGAGCGAACTCCCATGCCCCCTTGAGGATCCTGCCGAGGGTGTAGAGCTGGTCCACATTGCTCCTCCTGAATCCAAGGTTCGACCTCTCGACGGACCCTCCTCTCCAGCACCCCTGAATAGACCTGACTAGGGAGGCTGAGGAGTGTGATTCCCCTGTAATTGGAACACACCCTCCGGTCCCCCTTCTTAAAGAGGGGGGTACCACCACCCCAGTCTGCCAATCCAGAGGCACCGTCCTCGATGTCCACGCAATATTTTAGAGGCGTGTCAGCCATGACAGCCCCACAACATACAGAGCCTTTAAGAACTCCGAGTGAATCTCATCCACCCCTGGGGTCTTGCCCCCGAGGAGTTTTTTAACTACCTCAGTGACTTCGACCCCAGAGATTGGAGAGTCCGCCTCAGAGTCTCCAGGCCCTGCTTCCACAATGGAAGGCGTGTAGGTGGAATTTAGGAGGTCTTCGAAGTATTCTCCCCACCGACTCACGACGTCCCAAGTCGAGGTCAGCAGCACGCCATCTCCACTGTAAACAGTGTTGACGGTGCACTGCTTCCCCCTCCTGAGATGCCGAATGGTGGACCAGAATTTCCTCAAAGCCGTCCGGAAGTCGTTCTCCATGGCCTCGCCTAACTTCTCCCACGCCCGGGTTTTTGCCTCAGCAACCGCCAAAGCCGCGTTCCGCTTGGCCATCCGGTACCTGTCAGCTACCACTGGAGTCCCGCAGGCCAAAACGGCCCGATAGGACTCCTTCTTCAGCCTGACAGCATCCCTCACCGCCGGTGTCCACCAGCGGGTTCGGGGATTGCCGCTACGACAGGCACCAACGACCTTACGGCCACAGCTCCGGTCAGCTGCCTCAACAATGGAGGCGCGGAACATGGTCCACTCAATGTCCCCTGCCTCCTCCGGGACGCAAGAAAAGCTCTGCCGAAGGTGGGAGTTGAAGCTCTTCCTGACAGGGGATTCTGACAGACGTTCCCAGCAGATTCTCACAGTACGTTTGGGCCTTCCAGGTCGGATCGGCATCTTCCCCCACCTTTGGAGCCAACCCACCACTGGGTTGACAGCTCCGTCCCTCTCTTCACCCGATTGTCCAAAACATGCGGCCGCAAATACGATGACACGACTACAAAGTCGATCATCGAACTGCGGCCTAGGGTGTCCTGGTGCCAAGTGCATACATGGACACCCTTATGCTTGAACATGGTGTTCATTATTAATGATTCGTAATGAGCACAGAATTCCAATAATAGAACACTATTATTCTATTTTTATTGGGCGGGGGCGTTCCTCCCAATCACGCCCTTCCAGGTCTCACTGTCATTGCCCACGTGAGCATTGAAGTGACCCAGTAGAATGATGGAGTACCCAGAAGGAGCGCTTTCCAGCACTTCTTCCAGGGACCCCAAAAAGGGTGGGTACTCTGAACTGCCGTTTGGTGCATAGACACAAACAGTCAGAACCCGCCTCCCCACCCGAAGGCAGAGGGAGTCTACCCTCTCATTCACTGGGGTGAACCCCAATGTTCAGGCGCCCAGCTGGGGGGCAATAAGTATACCCACACCTGCTCGACGCCTCTCGCCATGGGCAACTCCAGAGTGGAAGAGAGTCCAGCCCTTCTCGAGAGGGCTTGTACCGGAATCCAAACTGTGTGTGGAGGCAACTCCGACAATGTCTAGTCGGAACTTAACTGCCTCGCACACCAGCTCGGGCTCCTTTCCAGCCAGAGAGGTGACATTCCATATCCCAGGAGCCAGCTTCTGAAGCCGGGGATCGGACCGCCAAGGTTCCCGCCTTTGGCCGCCGCCCATCTCACAATGCACCTGACCCCTTTGGCCCCTCCCACAGGTGGTGAGTCCAAAGGGGGACCCACGTTTCCTTTTCGGGCTGTGCCCGGCCAAGCCCCATTGACGAAGGCCCCGGCCACCAGACGCTCGCCTTCGAGCCCCACCTCCAGGCTTGGCTCCAGAGGGGGGCCCTGGTGACCCACGTTCAGGCAAGGAAAATCTGTGTCCATACATCTTTTTCATCATAAGAGGCTTTTTGAGCCGTGCTTTGTCTGGCCCCTCACCTAGGACCCTTTTGCCATGGGAGACCCTACCAGGGTCATGAAGCCCCAGACAACATGTGTTAGGGTTTATGAACTATCTGTTAGAGTCGGAACATCTCTAACAACATGGCTCCTAGGATCATTGAGACACGCAAACCCCTCCACCACGGTAAGGTGACGACTCATGGAGTTGTCACGTTTTTGTCAATTCAATTCACTTTTGTTTAGTTGTTACGATCCTCTCAAAATGTTATTCTTTTTCCACATCTTACCAGTTAGACCCGAATTGTTCCTCTTTTGATGTAGGACATTGGTTCCAATGTGATGATTTGTTATCTACCTTTGACTTCTTAACTGTAGCAAAGTATAATTTCTTCAGTGTTATAAAGATATAATATTTATCGGTGTACTCACTTTTGTTGGAGGTGATTTAGACATTAATGGGGATGTGTTGTAATACAAGCTGCCTGTCCAGCAAATGTAATTTCTCCACTATTATCACATGAAAAGATGGAAAAGCATATTTGCAATAATAGAAGGGAGTGTACTCGCTTTTGTTGTCTTGCTGTGTCCGAGTGCAAACTGACTCGAAAAATTGATTTTTTTTTTTTTGTGTGTCAGGAATTCTTTCTTTCTCAATTTACATACGTCATTGTTGGACAAATGAATAATTCGGGAAATTCCACATTTACGTTTTCCGTGACTCAAGAACGAAACCCGTTTGTACATTTCTGTTTTGACTTGTAACCCTTAAATGACGCTAGACTCAGTCAGTAATGTTTGCTATTTCTTCATCCCCAAGCTGATATGGGGAAGGTCACAAGCAGATGCATTTACAGACCTTGACCGCATCCACACACACAGCACTACATTTACCAACTCAACATATTATTTTTAATCATGGTGCTGCTGGGAATGTCCAAGAGGTATATCAGATGTTTGTTGCTGATTTGGTTTTATGGAGCACATCGCTGTGTTTCAACGAGTTACTTTTGTCGTGCGCCCCTTCTGAATGGAGGTTATGTGGTTCCTCAACAAGATACATATTCCCCTGGAACTGTGTTGCCCTATGCGTGTGAAAATGGACTCAAGCCAGCAGTGAATGGCTGGTGGGGGACCACGACATGCCAAAATGGTAAATGGTCCCCTCAACCGCAATGTATCGGTAAGTGTTGGACTTATGATATGTCAAAGGTGGAAGAACATATGTGCTGATTTTTTAATGGAACAGATGTGCCAGGTTCATAACTTGAAAAAAAAACAACAGTGTGCATCTAAAATATGTAAAATATTCTATTGAAAATCACAAGATAGTTTATCATAATTCATTATGCAGTAATAACAAAACAAGAAAATACTAAAATAATGACTAAAATGTTCTAGTTAAGGTCTAAAGTTTTTTTTTTTATTTTATTACCCAGATGTCAAGAATTGCATTCCACCATCTATCGTTCATGCCAAATTCACTTCAAGCTTGATGGGTTGGTACGAGAACGACAAAATAATTAGTATAACATGTGACGCCGGCTACTCATACAAAGACGGGGATGCGATAGCTCAGTGCGTCAATGGATCATGGGTCTCTGTACCAATCTGTGAGCGTAAGTCTGTCCGATTTTCTTACGATCTTGTCATAGTATGTAACCCACATATCCCTCATTGACTTGTTTTCACAGGAAGTGTCCAGGCATGTGATGAGCCCCCTATAATTCCCCATGCTGTAATTATAAATCAGGGCCCTCGCCAAGATGTGTATGCTTCTGATACTGAAATACTGTATGAATGTGAAGATGGATATGATTTAGAGGGAAACCACAAAAAGTCAATTTTTTGCATTGGTGGAAACTGGTCAGTCGCTTCGCCCTGCAGTGAGTAGAACAAAGCAGAACATATACTTTTGTGTTCAACTAAACGGACATAGATTCCACACTTCTGAGTAAATTTGTGAATAGTTTTCGATGAGATTGTCATTATTTTAGTAGCATATACTTATATCATATTGTTTGGTGTGGTGCTTAAGATTGACTCATTAATGCGTGAGAAACACTAGACTAGACACCGCAGCATGCAACTGCCATAAACTTCTATTTCTGCTCAAATTGAGATTTCATTTGTCAATGTATTTATTCCACAGTCAAACAAGCAAAGCCAACTCCTAGTAGCGCTACATCTACTGGAATTAAAACAAGGCCTGCAGATGGAGGTACGTATCAACATGGATAAAATTATTGGTACCAATTTGTTCAAAAGGGGGAAAAAAATGCAGTAACTTGAATCTGAGAAATTTATTTGACCAAAAGAATTACCCTTACGTATTTTGTGATGCTAAGTTAAGTTGCACACAAAATGATAGGCTTACATGATTTATCCATGTTTAGTCATCGTCGTATTTCAATTCAGGGAGAAGACCGAGTAGTGGGTCTGGAAGTGGAAACATTGGGGGTAGGTTATTGAGCTGGCTCGTTACTACTTATTGTTAATTTCATTCTTTAGAAATGTAATCCTACTCATGGTGTGTTCCTTCTACTTTGTAGGATCGTCAGGCAACACCGGTTCTACTGATCCACAAATTACTACAAGTAGTTATTCATTCATTATCTGATGGTTTCATCATCATGTTTGAGAATTTGAGTTTATTTTTTTCTATTTGACCATTTTAGTTGATCAATGTGGAACAACTCCCGTTGTCACCAATGGGGAGATTGTGGAAAGGGATGCTATGTTTTTGAAATACCAATGTGGCAGTTTCTACAAACAATTGGGTCCAGACAAAGTGTTCTGCTACACTAATAGCCAGTGGTCAACAACGCCCACCTGCAAAGGTATTTTAATAATAAAAAAAAAAAAAAAGAGGATACAGTGGACTTAATTTATTGTTAACTAATTTGTTGCTTCTTGTGCACAGCTACCTTCTGTTCCATAGCCACCGACCAATACCCCCAGTTAAAATACAATGGAGTTAAATATATCAAAAATGGTGAGACTGTGAGACTAGAATGTGTCAAGCTGAGCCACTGGCTAATGGATCATTACTCAGTGGCATGGTGCAACAATGGAAGACTAAAGCTAGGCCAATGTAAGCATCATTTTTAAATTATTTTATGCCACAGTCTAAGTAATCAAGTGTATAATGACGTGAATGCTCAATTCTGACTAAAACTTGAACACGTTTTTATTGTTTCAGGTTGTAATTGGTGGGAACTGAAATTTGTAAGTGACACTTTTGTTTTCAATATTACCGTAATTTTCAGACTATAAGTCGCTCCGGAGTATAAGTCGCACCAGCCATAAAATGCACAATAAAGTGAAAAAAAAAACATATATAAGTTGCACCGGAGTATAAGTCGCACTTTTAGGGCAAATTTATCTGTCAAAATCCAACACCAAAAACAGACATGAACCAGCAACAACAGGCTAAACAATACGGTATGCTAACGTGACGTATACACAAAAGAGGAACTGAGAACGGGCCTGACGTAACATTCAGAGTTATTCAAGTAAGTATTACATAAATAACACGTTTATCAAACCATCTGTGTCACTCCAATTCATTAAATCCATCGATCGTGCTTTATGTAAACAATGCCAGATATGCGCCGCATATGCTCACGTCGGACCCGTTGTAAGTTGCATTTCTAATTATTCCACAGACCCATAAAACGATATATATAAAGTATATTTCAAATAACTATCACATTAAAACAATATTATCAAACCATCTGTGTCACTCCAAATCATTAAATTCATCGATCAAATTCCTCATTCTTTATGTCAACAACGCCGCGCGTCCGCCCTGACGTCAGCCTCGTCGTTATTCCACAGATATAACTATATTGTAGCGTTAACAAAGTACAAGCAAAGACGTGGGTTTAGTAAACGGCTCTTTATTTAACAAGTTCAACGAGCCAACAACTACTGAACTGTAACGATAAAAACATGTACAAGTTGCTACACGAAATAAAATATATCAAATAACTATAACATAAATAGTTCACCGCCACATGGCCCCAAGCACCGGTGTAGACTTCCAGGCGTGTGGCGGCGTGGACTTCCATACCCGGAGGTGGCACTTCCAGCCATGGAAGTGGAAGAGAGCTCCATAGAATAGAACCAGGCGTGCGTAAAAGCCATGTCCGAGCCCCATCCACCGTCCCCGGACAGCCACCCGGCCGAGCGCCGGCCCCCAACTTCCATCCATGGAGGTGAAAGAGAGCTCCGTAGAGTAGGACCGGGCGTGTGTAAAAGCCATGTCCGACCCCCATCCACCGTCCCCGGACAGCCACCCGGCCGAGCGCCGGCCCCCGAGTTCCATCCACGGAGGTGAAAGAGAGCTCCGTTCAGCAGGACCGGGCGTGCGTAAAAGTCATAATAGTTTTTCAAACCTTTTGTGTCACCCCAAATCATTAAATCCTTCAAACTCTTCGTCCTCCGTGTCACTTACAAACAAAGCCGCTAATGATGCCGGTAGTACGTGGGGCCCTTCGTCATCTTCATCATCCCGTGATCGAATCCTTTGGCCTTTATGTTAACAACCGCTGTGCGGCACGGATGACGTCACTTGCAGTTCATATCAGTCGCTCCTGAGTATAAGTCGCCCCCCCACCCAAACTGTGACAAAAACCGCGACTTATAGTCTGAAAATTACGGTAGTTTTTGGGTTTTTTTTTTTCTCTGACTGATTAAATGTTGTATTTGTCATCAGGCTTCATGCTAAAAGGTGAAGACTGAGGATGCAACAGTTCAAATGTTTGGATTGTTGGCCCTGGATGACATCAGCATTTTCATTACACAGGCGACTGACGCTGTCCTTTTTTTTGTTCAATCTGAAGCACACTATTGCAATAAGCAGAATAAACACTCTTAAGTGAATTTGCCACTATCATTATCAGCGGTTTTAGAATGAAGTTGCTATTGTTCCTTTTTCATTTTGCAAGACCTAAATTAATCCCTAACGTTTCACTGGTGACTTTGGTTAGCATTTGAGATGTTTGCAACGGAGGAAGCGGAATCTAAACCGAGCAACGTTCCCAGGTATGTTTGCTCTCGGGTATCTAACATTTGATCGGGCCTCACGGGTTGAACAATGTCAACCGACTGGGGCGCCAGGGTGTATTTCTCTAAAAATGCCAGCTCTGAGTTCTGGTAACCTGAATTGGGCTGCGGTTCTTCAGCTTGCATGCCCGCATGAGCGTCCAATTGACCCAGCCCGGGTCTACCCGCTGTCTGGACGGGGTCTAAAGAGTCAGGCACACATACGCCCGTAGGTGTCGACTTGGGTTCCGTACTAAAAGGATGCGGGCCCATTTTGTCCGGGCCCATTGGCTGCTCAAGTAAGCGGCTGCTGTGGACGTGATCGACGTGATACTTGAGCTTGTCTTTTCTCTTGAAGGCGGCGTTGCACTGTTGGCAGTTGAAAGGACGGACGTCCGAGTGGATCACCATGTGCTTAGTCAAGGTCTTTTTGATCCGAAACGTCTGGTGGCATTCTGGACAACTGAAGGGTTTCTCACCTTTCACAGAAACATCCAATAGATGACAACATTAAAATACTCTTCAGTGTACTCCAGTGGTTCACTATGTAGACCTACCGGTAACAAACTGTGAGTCACCCTAGCAATAGTATACAATAGTCCATCCATACATCCACACACACTCTGTCCCATACTCGCCTCGCACAAACTGTCATGAAATCACACTAACCAAATGGCACACAAGCACCTTACGCAAACGCTATTAAAACAAACCAATTGTGTGGCATTTACGTGTAATGAATTTAATTAAAGCTAATGACACTAAGAATCCACAAGAGGTCGTTAAAATAATGTTTTTAATCAACCTGGCCTGAGCTCTAAACCGCAAATGGATTTTCTTGGTTACCAGCAAATAACAGAGGATAAAAAAAAAGTATGCGAGTATGCAAATTTTGAATCACAAATATGCAAGTTAAGAACCTGTTACACGTTGCTGGCATCAATAGATAAATACATGATTTGTAGTAAATCAATAATCATTTCTAGACCAATTTGGTGAAACTGGATAATTTCCAGTAATGTGCAGTATTTGGGAATCACTACTCATGTTCATGGGTCAAAAAACAATAAAGTAATTACCTGAGTGAGTCCTGAAGTGCATTTCCAGACTGGATTTTCCCTTAAATTCTTTCTTGCAAACCTCACATTGATGCATGGCTGCTTTATACCTACAAGAATATGAATGATATATTTTTTACACATTTGTTTTACAGATTTACAAAGGAGAGAGTAATATGGATATAATAAATGTAAACAAAGCGGAAATGTCGACATACTTCTGCCACACTTTCTCTCCCAAATGAACACTCCTATAGTGGATCGCGAGGTGATCCTGGCGTCGGAAACATTTCCCACATTCTTCACACTGATGCGCTTTTTCACCTGGAATCATGCAGGTACCATAAGATTAAGTAGTAGTAGTAGTAGTAGTAGTAGAGGTTTAATGTCAAACAGATTATCAAACCAATTGCAATGTTATGAGGATCATTATGAAATATATTTGGGGTGTAAGAAGGATTGTACCAGAGTGCGTTTTCTGATGTTTGGTCAGGTGATCGTGGCGCACGAAGGTCTTCCCACATTCGTCGCACTCATAGCGCTTGTCATTACGGTGCATTCTCAAGTGGAGCCTGTCAGCAAAGAAACCCCCAAAAAATAAAGAAATATATTGCAAGTTTATTTAAATTCAGAACAATAAATAGAGGTCAAATCTACTTTGAGCAACCTGTATGAGCTCTTGTGACGGAAAGTTTGCCCACAGACACCACAGATGTGTGGCTTCTCGCCACTGTGGATACGCATGTGCTCTCGTAACGTTGTTCTGCAGAAGAAAAATGTTTTCAAAGGCAGAATTGAAAAGAAAGGTCAGCAGGAGGTTCATCCTCTCCCACCTTTCCCTTACTGATTTTCCACACACAAAGCACGTCCATTTTCTTTTCCCTCTGTGTGTGCATTCAATGTGTCGCCTCCTGTTCCCGGTGTCGTTAAAATTTCGTCCGCAGATTTCACAAGGAAAAGGTCCTGAAAAGGAAAATTTTAAATATGGTGTAATTCATGCTTACTCGCTACTGTATAACCTATTTTTTATGAAACATTTCATTTTAAAAAAAAACAGAAGGGGCAGGTCGTTCGTAAATCAAGTTTAAAAAAAAAAAGTTTACAAATCATACTAATTTGTTTTTTATAATTCATTTTTATTTAATCCTTTCTTTGTCAGTTATTAAATAAAAACATTTAAAAACACATGTATAATCTAGGTATTTTATTCAAAATAGTTTGCTTGCACGCAATTTTTCATTTAAAATGAAAGTAGCATTAATTATGAAGTAAGATGGTATATTTTAAAAGTCAAATTATTCATGCTCATTTGTTTTTCTCATAGGGCTCACCCAGGTGGTACTTTTCTTGGTGCTTGAGCCTGGCAAACCTGGATCTGAAGAATTCATCGCAAAATGCGCATTTGAACGGCCGGTCTTGGGTATGCAGGATCATATGCTCCTGCAAGTGAGTCCTGCGGGTAAAAGACTTCAGACAAATCTGGTTCAGCAAGAGAAGAGAAAAAGATTAGTCATTTGATTTTGTTAAATGCATTTTCTGATTGCAAGACAGTGGTGTGTGTGCTCAAGTTTGGGCCTTAAACTATGATTTTAGAAATTATAATAAATGAGAGCAGCCCTTACAGGACATTTCCAGGCTTCAGTCTTCCTCTTCTTACTCTTACTGACAAACTCTTGAAGGTGTTCTGGGTGGAACCTGACAAGTCACAAGAGAACAACATATCAACCAGCATGTTATTTGGGCAAGTGTGCTTGCTAATACTACGGGGGTGAATAATTGAACGTCTACACAATCATGGCGTTGAACTCAGTCTCACCTCCGTACATGCTTGGCAAGGGTTTTTGTGCTCGCGTGGAATCTATTACAGAAGGGACACTTGTGTTCTTTCATCTGCAAGGGAGTGTTGTTGGCGTGTTTCTTCTTGTGAACCGTCAAGTTGGACTTGGTGGAGTAGCGCTGCTGGCAGATGTCACACTGGAAGGGTTTTTCTTTTGTGTGCACTCTTGTGTGACTCTCATACTTTCCTGGTAGACACAGAAATCAACACTTGAGTGAGTCATAAAACATAAATAAACTGGTTCCTTACTTATTCCCAACAGTCTAGTCTCTATAGACTTAGTGACTTGAAAACGTTATCATTCCCACCTGCTCGATCAAAGGTCTTGTTGCATTTGGGGCACTTGAGAATCTTCTTTTTGGCAATATGGGTGATGACAGGAGTCAGACCTTCAGGATATTTGGGACCTGCAGCTGGTGCTTTGTCACCCTCCTCAATCGGGCCTTCCTCATCCTCCTCACCCAATGAATCTTCTACATGTGATGATCTTGTTTCATCCACTACCAGTTTATATCCTCCGACATCTTCATCGTTCCATCTTTCTTCAAACTGCTCCCTTGGTGATTGAGTTATTTGTGTTTCCTCAGTGTTCTTCACGTATTCCATGCAGTCTTTCTCATACTTGGTTGGAGGTTTCCTCCTTCGAGCAGATCTCCGCATAGTAGTTGGCTTATCGCCACACATTTTCAGGCTTTCACTTGGCGGTTGTGCCTGACCGTCATTCAGACTTTGGTCCTGTGATGAGGTTTCTATATACAACTGTTGATCAATTGAGCCTTGAGTGGCCGTCTTTAGTGACTCGCTTTCGTCCCCACTTATGGGGTTATTATTTAGTCCTTCCTCACACAGCAGCTTTAATACATCCATCATGTCCAGGAAGTGGGCTGCTTCAGTTACAGCCTGAAGCTCAGTCTTGGCAATAACACACTTCGATGTGTATAGCAAGGCAAGCAGGTGCTGGAAAACGGAGTCCTCAATGTGATCCAGAGTCACGAGGGTCATGGCTGGGTTCTTGGACAGCTCAGCATGGAAGTAACTGCTCCCGTGGGCCAATACCACTTTATGGGCACCATACAGCTTTCCACACACAGATACGGACACATCGCAGAACCTCTGTCGAGTTCGATCCTCGTTTAAGAAGTTTAATAGGTTGCGACTGTGATGCTCCATGGTCAGGTGGATTTGTGGGGCTGCTTTTTGGGCATTTAAAGAGCTGGTTGACAAGCCAGATGCTGTTGGATATTTTTTCATGGCGTTGCTTTTCCTGCTGTGTTTGGCAGGTGATGAATTGCTTGTTCTTTTCTTCATTAGAGTGCTTGAGAATACCATGAATTAAATCTGAAGAGCAACAAAGTGTTTTAACACCTAAAACAAACAAGGACACATTTAAAACACGTCATAATATGATCAGCGCAATTCCACCTCCGGCCCTCCCTGTGTGGAGTTTGCATGTTCTCCCCGTGTCCGCGTGGGTTTTCTCCGGGCACTCCAGTTTCCTCCCACATCCCAAAAACATGCTTGATAGGCCGATTGAGCACTCCAAAATTGTCCCTAGGTGTGAGTGCAAGTGCGAATGGTTGTTCGTCTCTGTGTGCCCTGCGATTGGTTGGCAACCAGTTCAGGGTGTCCCCCGCCTACTGCCCGATGACTGCCGGGATAGGCTCCAGCACGCCCGCGACCCCCGTGGGGACTAAGCGGTTCAGAAAATGGATGGATGAATGTAAACTAAAACCACAATAAAAATTCATACTTATTTCAATTCAAACTAGGACTTCTGTTGCATGAATCAAATCAATGCAATGCTGAGGAAGTCAGTAGCGGCACATTACAATAACTATGAACGACGTTGTTGTACAAATGTCTCCGGTGCATTACTACGACGCAGTCATTGGCGTTAACCCAACAATGAAAAACTGCTATTTATATGATGCAGGTAGTTATAAAGTATTGCTACAGCGCATTTTCAGTTAAATTAAAGCGCTGTCGTTGTACATTCGCTGTCCACCTAAAGGAGCCCTAATGCTACCAGCCGCAGCACACACAGGGCCCCCCTCCGAGGAGATGTTGACGTACGACCTCACGGCTCTAACGAAAATTGGCATTTCAATGGGGATTTGTTTTACCCCCAACAAAATCATACCTCATATATGTGGACCGTATTCACATAAACGTGTCCGGACGTAAATTCATGTTTGTCGGGGTACAAAAAGAGGAATATTCATTTCCTGTACGTCTGAAAACACCCCTCTTCCTACCAATTTTACTGACGTCGTAACAAACAACTCGCCCATAGGGCTCGGGGAACGCGTTATCGTGACGTCATCGGTCAACATTTGGTGTTTGAGAACTATTATTTTAAAAGGGTGATGACTTGTAAAATCCAATAAACAATAGGACATATTAAATTAATGGTTGTATTTACAATACACCAAATATATTTCTACGTATACGAAGGAAGACTCTCACAAAGACAGATGACTGACGCCATTTTCGCTACTATGGAATCTTGGGAAATGTAGTCGTTATATAAATACTGACCGGGTCAGTTTTGACAAGGCGTCTAAACAGTTAAAAAAAAAGTGTATGGTATCGTGCATGCGGCTAAAGAAAATATGAGAAATTCAAAAATCTTGCATTTTTATTTTCTCATCTTGACTGCATCTAAAATTTTCACATTCAACCCCCTGATTAAATACTAGAGTGCAAAACATTTGCTTAAAAAAATTAAAGTAAAAAGGGAAATACTGCTAATCAATCAAAACATTTGCCTTTCTTGCTTTATAATTTCAAAAATTAGTTAAACTAAAATGCAATGTATAGATGACATTAAAAATGTCACCGTGAGTCAGTTTTTGAATTTATTTTTTAATTCTACATTCATTGTTTCCATTGAACTAGACCTTGTTTTCTAATACAGTTCACAGTCAGATCTTCCTTAGAGGGATCACTCAAATTAGCCTACTGGTTGGAGCACTCCCTTTGCCAACACAATTAAAGTGTAAGACATTGTAATTGCATTATCTTAATCTCTCCAATCTTGGCTTGTGACAATACCAGCGTGCCGCTGAGCACACATGCATGCATGGAAGAGAAGCCAAGATGATGGTGCTACATACAATTCCCCAGCTGGATTTGGTGTAAAATGAAAATATTTCTGAATAGCTATTAAATTGGACGATTTGAGGACAATGCTAAAAATCATCGTGTATGTTTGGATTTTATGGTGGCTTTTCAAAGGTAGGCAGATATGGATATGTCTTGGTATACACTTGATAATGTTCAGTACATAGTGTGTCTCTAAAAAAGGTGTTTATTTTGTAAGGAAAAGGACATCTAATATTGTTTAATTCGATTCAACGCACTGGCACCTTTTAAATCAAAGTCAATTTTACAATACAAATCAATTTTTGTTACACCCCTACCAAACAAGAATATATAATGTGACTTAGTATTTACTCAACCAAGGAATGACCAGACTCAATATGCCTAAAATTTAGTGTGGACTTGACCTAATTTCCTTTGATTTATGAGCACAAACTTGAGATACAAACACTGTATCCACTCAACTGAACTCACTTTGACTTTGACTTCGACTCACTTCAGAATGTGTTAATGATGCAATCTTGTCTTTCTAGGCGTTTTCTCTGAAGGTGATATCCCCACCGGATGTGAACAGGAACCATGCCAAAATGGTGGTGTGTGTGAAAGTCACTTTGGCGGTGGTTTCACATGTGTTTGCTCCCAACAGACCCAACATGGCCATCTATATGGAGGGCAGACCTGCACTGTTCCACTTTCAGGTTGCGATGACAACCCATGCGAAAACGATGGAATATGCTCGCCCTTACTCGTACATGGCAAACACACGTACTCGTGCATCTGCCCTGCCGGTTTCTCAGGCTCCAAATGTCAGACCTCCACGTTTTTTTCATTTGAGAGTCAAGGTTACATGTACATAGAGACTCATCTGGTTGACCCAGAACCCTCTCTGAATGTTACACTCAGCTTTCGGACAGAAAGACTCGTTGGGACTCTCTTGCAACGCAAAGTGGCTGGCCTCCTTCTTAGTGTCGAGCTAACGGATGGACATCTGTGCCTACGCAGTCTGAAGAACCAAGGATCGAGCATATTGGTTCAGCAGCTACCAGAATTTATTTCCAACAACAAATGGCACACACTGGAGGCCTCACTCGGCGGAGTGGTCAGTTTGATCCGCCTCATCTGTTCTGAAGGAAACTGTTCCACGGAAAGCAAAACCGAGGTCCAAGTTCTCAAGGCAGCCTCCGCTCTCCCTCAACCCGGGACAGTACATCAAAGCCTCTTCATAGGAGCAGCTCCAGATTACAAAAAAGAATACCCGCATGCTTTTCTGGGTTGCTTAAGAGATGTGCTCGTGGACTCCCATCTTGTCGTGCCGGTTATGCCGGCGAAGGTTTCCGACGCTCAAGTAAACGTGACAATGGGGTGCAATGATAACGACAAATGCAACGACAGACCGTGTCAGAACCGAGGCCGTTGCGTGAGCCAGGGCTGGAGGAGTTACCTGTGCGAGTGTCACAGACCCTACGAGGGGAGGAACTGTGAAGATGGTGAGGTGTTACTACAGATTCAGTTTTTTGCTTTGGAACTTTCCTACCCCATTAAGATAATGACCGAACGAAAATGCTTATGGAGAAGAACCTAAGACTTGCGAATAAGTTACCGTTGTGTTACAAAACAAGTTACAATGTAAATATTAGACTTGATGGTTATTTTTTGTAGCCTGTGTGAGCAGGATGGGCAGAAAGCTAACCTTATGATCCTGTGGTGTGGATCATAAGGTTAGTCAGAGGGCATTAAAGAAGCTTACTGGTAGAAATAGCATAGACCTTAGTCACATGCAATGAGGAGGCATTCGGGAACACCCGAGGATTTACACAAACGTGCCTTTGGGTAGCTTATCTGGAATTAATTAAGAGTCTTACTGAATCACGCTACATCTGAGATCTTGGAAAAATAAATGTTAATAGTGCCATTTCTTTTGCGCTGTCCCATGAATGGGTGTGCTTTTGTGAGCTATTGTATTTTGTGAACAATCTTTGCTCCATGCTACAGAATAATGTGCGTCCGTTTCCCTTCAGAGTACATCACTGCACGGTTTGGGAGCAAACACTTGGAAAGTTATGCCGTCTTCTCAATAGACGATGACCCCGGAGAGACTTTGACTATGTCAATGTTCGTTCGAACCAAGCAGCCCAGAGGCCTCCTCTTGATCCTAGCCAACAGCACCAGTCAATACCTTCGCCTCTGGCTGGATCAGGGCAGAGTCAAAATTCAAGTCAACAACTTTGAGACCTTGCTCGGCCAAAATGTGATCAGTGACGGCCATTTTCATCTGGTGACTGTGCAGCTGGATGGTCTAGAGGCAACCATTATTCAGTCGGCCCAGGTTCAAGGCTCTCGACCCATAAGACACATCTGGGCCAATCGGGGGGACCAGGTCTTTGTGGGTGGACTGGCGGACCCGAGAGCCTCAGCCATATTTGGAGGCTACTTTAAAGGATGTATCCAGGATCTGAGGATGAACAATAAGAGACTTCAATTCTATCCCATAACAACTGCTGTGGAACCTTACAAATTGGAGCAGCTGACAAGTGTTGCACCAGGATGCAGCAGTGACAACGCCTGTATGGTAAATCACGGACAATAGAGGATTATCATCAATTTCTGGTATTGGTCATTTACCTCAAGATTGATTTGATCTTTTTATCTGATGTAGGTTAACCCCTGTCTCAATGGGGGAGTGTGTTATTCCATGTGGGATGACTTCACCTGTAACTGCCCGCCCAACACGGCAGGACAGCGCTGTGAGGAGGTGAAATGGTGTGCGCTGTCTCCCTGTCCCACCACTACTGTATGCCAGCAGAGCTCACGTGGCTTTGAGTGTGAGTGACAGATAAAGAAAATATGTTATTAACAGCAAGACACTGTTTTAGAAAGACAAAATACTTCAATGAAGGCCAAACTTTGAATAAGTGTATCTCATCTTGGGTTGTAAACTCGAGAGTGAAGCGTATATGGTCTTCACGGTCCACTAACTGGTGGAACGGTACCAATCAATTGCAGAGTGGCTAATTCCGGGAGGGAACGGAGTTGAAACAGGGATCCTACATAGGATTCCTCTAAAACACACTAATCCCTGGTCAGATTAAGTCTACCCACACATGCCAGTGGAGGTTAGCGCTGACAAGTCCTGCAGGAGATGTCACATGTTTACCTGGCCAACTCATTTTAATTTTGAGATATTCGGTTTTGGGGTGGAATTCAGGATGAACCTAAACTGCACCAGGTGAACTTCCTTTGAGCTTCTTCAAAATTTCAGGGCACAGTGTTTGATCAATGAAAATTTCGGAGGTTTTAATATTCCCCTTTTTTCCTCCCTCCTATAGGTCTTTCAAATGTAACAATTCGTCCAGAAAGTGGAATTTTGCACTACCGGAACAATGGGAAGAACAACCGTTCTGTCAGCCTCACCAGTGTCTCTTTCAGTTTCCGCACAAGACAGACCACTGCTACTATTTTGCATGCACAAAGGGGCTCCAAATATATCACGGTCTCCCTTCAGGACTCCCAAGTGGTTGTGGAGCACTATGCTGGAGTGGACCACAACAATTCCGTCAGGCACGGTGAGAGTCCAGTCAGTGATGGTGAGTGGCACTATCTGATGCTCAGCAAGGATACTGGATTATCGAAGTGGATCAGAAATGTGAATGGAAGTAGAGCAGAACTGTCCAAGTTAGGTGTTGGAGATTTGGATTTTCTTTCACAAGGAGCTGACATTTTCCTAGGTGGTCTGAGTTTGGACTCCGCAGTGAGTTTCTCTGGATGTTTAGGTCCTGTAGAAATTGGAGGCTATCTTCTTCCTTTCCACTTGGACACAGACTTGAAACTTGTCAGGCCTCAGGAAGAGAAGTTTTCACAGTTGAACGTCAACGCACATCCACACTACGGCTGCTGGGGGGCGAGCGTATGCGCGCCCAACCCTTGTCAGAACCAGGGTTCATGTGAGGATCTGTTCGACCTGCATCGCTGCAATTGTCCCTGGACGTGGAGCGGTCCGTCGTGCCAAGAACCGAGCAACCCCTGCGCAGACGAGCCGTGCGCTCACGGAAAATGTAGCAACATTCCTGGGGGGTACCAGTGTATGTGTGAGCAAGGGTACAAGGGGCCACTGTGTGAGATGGAGCTGGATATTTGTGAGACCAGCAATTGCAGCAATGGTGCGACGTGCCTCAGAGAAGTCCAGAACTACTCATGTCTCTGCCCCCAGAACCTGATGGGCCAATATTGCAAGTTAGTTCAACAACAGCAACATTTGAACATGAATGGGAAGCCATTTGATGATATTTTTAAATATCCATCTTGGTCTTACATAACGATGTCAAATTTGTCTCGTTTGACTATTGGCGTAGAAATGCCAGAGAGGCGGAAGCATGTTGGGTGAAATCATTGTATACCAAAATTGGCCTAATAACGAAGACGTAAAACTAAGTTGGATATGGAATAAAAGCTCAAACGACACTCCATCAGTCTGAAATATCTTGACCACTTGTGCTAATGAAAATGTATCTCTTACAGTGTGAATATTCCAGAGATTCCATGGTACATCCAGACAAAGCCGTAAGTGCCTCAACATTAACTACTAAAAGTACCGTATTTTTCAGACTACAGGTCGCTCCGGAATATAGGTCGCATTAGCCATAAAATGCACAATAACGTGAAAAAAATATATATATATAATCTCGCTGCGTAGTATAAGTCACATTTTGGGGGAAATTTATTCGACAAAATCCAACACCAAGAACAGACACGAACGAGCAACAACAGGCTAAACGATAGGTATGCTGACGTGACATAAACACAAACGAAGAGCTGAGAACGGGCCTGACGTAACATTCAGAGTTATTCTAATAACTATTACATAAATTACACGTTTATAAAACCATCTGTGTCACTCCAATTCATTAAATCCATCGATCGTCCATGTCAACAATGCCGGCCGAGTGCGCGCCGCTGACGACGCTTGCACTTCAAAATATTCCACAGGCCCATATAACAACATATAAATTATATATCAAGTAACTATTATAGAAGCAATAATATTATCAAACCATCTGTGTCACTCCAAATCATTAAATCCATCTATCAAATTCCTCATCCTTCGTCAACAACGCCGCACGTGCGCCCTGACGTCAGCCTCGTCGTTATTCCACAGATATAACTATATTGTAGCGTTAAAATACAAGCAAAGACGTGGGTTTAGTAAACGGATCTTTATTTAACAAGTTCAACGAGCCAACAACTACTGAACTGTAATGATAAAAACATATACAAGTTGCTACACGAAATAAAATATATCAAATAACTATAACATAAATAGTTCACCGCCACATGGCCCCAAGCACCGGTGTAGACTTCCAGGCGTGTGGCGGCGTGGACTTCCATACCCGGAGGTGGCACTTCCAGCCATGGAAGTGGAAGAGAGCTCCATAGAATAGAACCAGGCGTGCGTAAAAGCCATGTCCGAGCCCCATCCACCGTCCCCGGACAGCCACCCGGCCGAGCGCCGGCCCCCGACTTCCATCCATGGAGGTGAAAGAGAGCTCCATGCGTAAAAGCCATAATAGTTTTTCAAACCTTGTGTCACTCCAAATCATTAAATCCTTCAAACTCTTTGTGCTTCATGTCACTTATAAAAAAAGCCGCTAATGATACCGGTAGTACGTGGGGCCCTTCGTCATCTTCGTCATTCCATGATCGAATCTTTGTCCTTTATGTAAACAACTGCCGCGCCGCTGACGTCACTTGAAATTCAAATGACAGTAATCCCTTGCTACATCGCGGTTCGTTTATCGCGGTTTCACTTATTTTCTTTTAATTGTGAAAAAAATTGTGAAAAAATTCACATATAAGTTGCTCCTCAGTATAAGTCGCCTCCCCCACCCAAATTATGAAAAAAAAACGGGACTTAGTCCGAAAATTATGGTAATACTTTTCATATTTTAGCTTTTAGCACAACTGTTAGCCCATTTAGCTCTAACTTTACTAGCTCTTGAGTACTGTAATTTTCGGACTATTAGTCGCTCCGGAGTATAAGTCGCACCACCCATAAAATGCACAATAACGTGAAAAAAAACCTATATAAGTCGCTCCGGAGTATAAGTCGCACTTTTGGGGCAAATGTATTTGTCAAAATCCAACACCAAAAAAAGACACGAACCAGCAACAACAGGCTAAACGATACGGTATGCTAACGTGACATACACAAACGAGAGGCTGAGAACGGGCCTAACGTAACATTCAGAGTTATTCAAATGATTATTACATAAATAACACGTTTATCAAACCATCTGTGTCACTCCAAATCATAAAATACATTGATCATCGATCGTGTAAACAATGCCGCGTACGCGCGCCGTCGGACTCGTGATTTGCATGTCTGGCGTGATGTGTGCTCGCATGCTGTCCATCACAAGCAGAGCTTGCATCCTAAATTGCATTGCTGCCCCTACTGTATTTTTTTTTTTTTTTACATCACACTAAATTCTCTTCACCAGACCTGTGCTTTTTAAAAACTCAAAAAAACAGCGCTTTCCCCTCCCAGTTGTTGCGTCACGGCCAATGGTGAAATTTAAATCACCCTCGTTCAGTTTAGTTTGAAAATAACTATATTTCTTTTTCAGTTGTTTTTTTTTGTTTTGTTTATTTGTTTCATGAACTTGAATATTGTGCTTTAAAGTGTGAATTGCTTTATTCGTTTTTTCAGTGTATTAAAAATAATATGTGAGGTGATCAACTGTACTAGTAAGTAATGTGTTAATGATCAAGTAAATTTTTTTGCAAAAAAACCCCACATAAATCGCCCCCCCACCCAAACTATGAAAAAAAAAAACGCGACTTATAGTCCGAAAATTACGGTAGGTTTTTTCCAGGTACTCTGACTTCCTCCTATATTCAATTTTTTTGGGAAAGAAAATATGATTGTGTATGTAAGATAATATAAAATGTTCTATTGTTTGTATTTCTTTTATTTGGGGGGTGCTGTCAAGTCTTCCTCTTCTGCCTGCGTCAAAATGTAGCGGTACAAGATGGAACTTCAGCTGCTATAATGGAGGGAATTGCTCGGTAGAAGACAACAATTGTCTCTGTCTACATGGCTTCTCAGGACAATGGTAAGACATGCATCAGTAGGATTAACTTTGTTTTTGGTTAAATTTTTAGGTAAAGTGAAGGAAATTTTGGGTGAATCATTGATTAAATTGCGCCATTATCTGATCAATAGATTGTGGTGAAACAATGACACGATACTCTTTTGTTTGGGCTGCAGGTGCGAGAAGGACGTGGACGAGTGTGCCTCGGACCCATGTATGAACGGAGGCTTTTGCCTTAACTACATTAACAGATTTGAGTGCGTGTGCGATTTGAATTACTCGGGTATCTATTGCCAAATAGATATCAGTGACTTTTACATATACGTCTTCCTGGGCCTGTGGCAGAACCTGTTCCAGCTGGTGTCCTACCTCATCATCCGTCTGGACGACGGGCCCGAAGTCGAGTGGGATTTCCAGTTTAACGATTAGCTCACGTTTTCACAAACACAGTTAAAATAATGAAACCCAAATGCAAAAAGGGCTGGGTGATATGGGGTTAAAATAAAATCTCAAATATTTGTGTTTTTCATGTCAAAATCTGATTTCTAACACTTTTTTTCACTTTGCATATAGAAACAGCACATTTTAAAGTCAATAACGTGATATTTAAAGGTGTAATACCTTTCATTTGAATGTGGATAAAAACAACAGGTGTGTTTTGTGCCTTAGCTCCACATTTTGAATGCGGAGCCCTGCTTTGAATAAACAACGGATGCTTTCCCCCTCCGTGAGTTGTCACCTTATCGTGGTGGAGGGGTTTGCGTGCCCCTATGATCCTAGGAGCCATGTTGTCTGGGGCTTGATGCCCCTGGTAGGGTCACCCATGGCAGAAGGGTCCTAGGTGAGGGGCCAGACAAAGCACGGCTCAGAAGACCCCTTATGATGAATACAATATATGGACGTAGTTTTCCCTCGCCCGGACGCGGGTCACCGGGGCCACTCTCTGGAGCCAGGACTGGAGGTGGGGCTCGAAGGCGAGCGCCTGGTGGCCGGGCCTTCGCTCATGGGGTCCGGTCGGGCATAGCCCGAAAAGAAAACGTGGGTCCCCCTTCCAATGGGCTCACCACCTATAGGAGGGGCCAAAGGGGTCGGGTGCATAGTGAGCTGGGCGGCGGCCAAAGGCCGGGACCTTGGCGGTCCGATCCCCGGCTGCAGAGGCTGGCTCTAGGGACATGGAATGTCACCTCTCTGGCTGGAAAGGAGCCCGAGCTGGTGTGTGAGGCAGAAAGGTTCCGACTAGACATAGTCGGACTTGCCTCCACACATAGTTTGGGCTCTGGTACAAGCCCTCTCGAGAGGGGCTGGACTCTCTTCCACTCTGGAGTTGCCCACGGTGAGAGGCGTCGAGCAGGTGTTGGCATACTTATTGCCCCCCGGCTGGGCGCCTGCACATTGGGGTTCACCCCGGTGAGCGAGAGGGTAGCCTCCCTCCGCCTTCGGGTGGGGGGACAGGTCCTGACTGTTGTTTGTGTCTATGCACCGAACGGCAGCTCAGAGTACCGAGTACAGAGTACTGCCCTCACCCACCTGGAGAACAGGGACTCGTATGTGACATTGCTGGTTGTGGACTTCAATTCTGCATTCAACACCATTGTTCCACAGCGTCTCATTTGCAAGCTCGACAAGCTGGGCCTCAGTACCTCCCTTTGCAACTGGCTACTGGACTTCCTCTGTCAGAGGCCTCAAGTAGTCTGTGTGGGCGACAATGTCTCCAGCAGCATCACGCTGAGCACGGGGGCCCCTCAAGGCTGCGTGCTCAGTCCGCTGCTCTTCACCCTGCTGACGCATGACTGCGCTGCGACCTACAGCAGGAACCGCGTGCTGAAATATGCCGACGACGCGACTGTGGTGGGTCTGATCACGGTGGCGACGAGACTCAATACAGATCGGAGGTCGACCTTTTGGCCGCATGGTACAGGGACAACAACCTTCTGCTGAACGTCAACAAGACCAAGGAGATTATCATTGACTTCCGGAAGGGTCACACCCACCACCTGCCGCTGACCGTCGACAGTGCTGTGGTGGAGAGAGTGAGCAGCACCAGATTCCTGGGGGTACACATCAGTGAGGACCTCTCCTGGACCACCAACGCTGCGTCGCTGGCGAAGAAAGCTCAGCGCAAGTGCTCCTCCCGCCATCATGACCACATTCTACCGTGGCACCATTGAGAGCGTCCTCTCCAGTTGTATCGCTGTGTGGGGTGGTGGCTGCTCTGAGTGCAACATGAAGGCCCTGCAGCGCATAGTGAACACTGCAAGTAAAATCATCGGGGCTCCACTCCCCTCCCTGAAGGAAGTTTACACCTCCCGTCTCACCCGCAAAGCGGCCGCAATTGTGTGTGGTGAGTCACCACGCACACTCTTTGTTTGTAATTCTGCCCTCTAGGAAGAGATACAGATGCCTGCGCTCCCGCACCACCAGACTCAGAGACAGCTTCGTGCTCCAAGCTGTCCGGATCCTGAATTCCCTCCCCCCTCTACAGCGTCCTGTTCTTTTGCGCTATGATCTGGCTGTCTGCTATTAGCGCGCTTGCTCCATTTTGCTGCTCTTATTTGTTTATTTATTTGTTTATTTATTTGGGTTATTTGCTTATTACTTCTTTGTTGCTCTTGTCTGTTCGTTTTTACTCTTTGTGCTATTTGATGTGAGTGTTGTGTACTGTGTCTAGTCACCGTGGGACAGTGGGAAACGTAATTTCAATCTCTGTGTGCCTTGACGTGAAGAAATTGACAATAAAGCGGACTTTGACTTTGATATATTAAGGCTCACTTGATCAAGTCAAACAGGAAAAGGACATCATGCTATTTCAAGCAAGCAGTCATAGTCAGGCCCAGATTTCACATTTCTAAAAGGCAGCCTTGCCTTGGTTATTACAACATAAGATAAGATGCGTTCGAGCTACACTGCAATAGAGCTGCAACTGCAATGATCATTTTAAAATGCTCAAACTCAGAAAAATTTATATAATTATTAATTTATTAATTAATTTGACTTAATGATAGGATGAATCTAAAACTATGTATTCTATAACTCTTCCAGTCTCTCTTTTACATTTTCTGAAGCCACTCTTACTAAACTCTTGAACATTTGCACAATAAAGTTTTGTGTTTAAAAAAGGCCAAATAAAGTTCACCAGATTTGGGCAGTTTTCATCCATCCTGAAATTTCATCTGTTTTTTGTGAGCAGTATGTCACTGTTGAGCCTGTTCTTGGAGGTTACATTCACAAAGCTCCTTGTAGATTCGCTTGCGTATCCCAGGTATGTTTTTCTGTGAAAAGTCAAGTGGCTGAGCCAAGGCGAGGCATCTGGAATACTGAGAAGGACAAAAAAAAAAAAAAAAAAAAAAAAAAGGATTTTTGATTGAATCATCCGGTCTGATATTGGTGAAGCATACCAGACTGGGGGAAAGTACCTCCAAGACAAAAACGCCACAGTCATTCTCATTGGTTTGCTGTGGCAGATTCTGGAAAAGAAAACAAATAGGTAGCCTGTAGGTCGAATTTTCTGCCCCGTTTTGTTCTGCTTATTGCATACCTCTTCTAGTGACATGGTCCAACCATTTATGAAAGACGTGCGTCGCTGCTCTCTCGCTTCTACGATCAAGTAGTTCAGGATGTTCTGTGGTAAACAAAAATACATTCAGTAATAGCGTGATACCGGCCGGCGCAACCAATCGCAACAAAGAATTTGGACTGTACCTGTGCAACGTCGAGCGGTTCATTCCCTTGAGAGTCAAACAGACAGATCTTCTTTCTCACGACATCTGTGGCTACCAGACACCAGTGAACCTCCAGATGGATGGGCACCAACAGGAGACTCTTGGAGAACAAATCAACCTGCAGATTTGGGCATAAATAGCAAAAACATTATGAGTAATTCATTCATATATTTTCTTTTACAATTGCCTGTATTTAGAGTTGAAACTGTGGATGGACCACTTACAATTATCCTGACACTTGAATATGTTTTCAAACTTATTTTTAACATTACTATGTAAATTAAATGACTTAGTTTGATTTAGTAAAAATTGGACAGGACGTACGTACGACAAAGACTCTCAATTACGTCTACCAACAACCCAGGCTGAAGTTAGCTCCTCCTGGATTTATGCTTTACGGAAATCAATCCAAATGAAAGTCACACTTGGAAAGTAGGAATTAGTATTTTGATGGGTCCACCTGTAAACAATTTATTTTTAAGAGTCTGTAGAATGAAGAAGCACCTTCTTCGTCCATCTCTTAACACCGCTATAACCCTTGGTCATGAGCTGTCGATGGAAGAAACTGTTGAAAAAATGGACCTGGAAAGAAGAACAAAGAAAACAAGAGTCATCTTTTATGCCCGATATTTTGCATCACGAGCCATCAATGGCAGTGTATAAGAACAAAGTTAATGATCCTTGATTACCTTGTATTGAGCAGCCTCCATAATCAATTCCCCATACATGTTTATGACCTACAGGAGGAGAAAGAAAAACAAAAGATGGTGCATGTTCCGAGAATTGCTCTGCTCAGTAAAGTGAAATTTGAGATGCTAAGCACATGAAACCTGGTCATTGAGCCAGTTCTGATAGGCCAGCGTGGTCAAATCATCCAGTGTCAGGGTGTGTTTCTTAAAGACCACTCGGAAGGAGGGAATAGGTTTCCACATTTGAGAGATTTTGCACTTTACAATCTCATAGATGGATTTTCTCCTGCAAAAAAAATTATTAGGCATATTTAAAATTGAATGAACAAACAAGAACATAATTGTGGATAATCTGTGCGTCATTAAAATAAAGTATTTTTTTATATTTCTTTTGCTTTCAGATATTCACCTGTCATTAAAATCGGTGTTAAACATTCTCTTCAGGTGTCTCGGCACGTCATGTTTTTGCAGTGGGATGAACGTTCCATACATTGTGAAGAAGTCATCAAGAAATTCTAGAGAGATTACAAACACAGGCAATGCAAATATATTCTCAACATTTTGGGACTTTGAGTGAACCAAAATTGCAAAAATAACATTTGTATAGGTGACCTTCTCTGGACTACTGAACTTCACAGGTGCAACTGTTTGTTTTCAAACTTAAATGCAGCACACAGTTGGAAAACAAAAACATTTTTATTTTTAAAACGATAAATACCATGGATACTATCTATCAGTTTTGTGAGGCCAACTTCATTTTGAGGGGGTATTTTGCTCTTGCTGGAGATTTTGGTGTCGGCATTTGAAGGTAGTTCCTGAAGGGCAGCAGTGCTTTGTGTTGATTGGTCATCAACAAGCTTCTGACAACAACCACAGTTTCTTTGTTTCTTGAGATGACAATCCAATCCAGTGAGTGTTATTTTGGAGGGAACTGCAAATTCAAACTCTGCAACACTTTCTGGTTCCATGCTTGTGGTTTGGATGATGGTGCCCGGAGGGTAGGATGTTTGTGAAAAATGTGTTGTTTTACTAGCACATATGGGATCTGGATCCGGAGTGGCTGTCTTAATTTGTGATTGTTCTGGAACTGCTGAAGGATACATGTGATAGTGTCTTTTACTTTTCAGCGATTGGGCCTTGATCTTGAGACATGCTCTGTTACGCCATATTGGCAAAAATCTTCTGCCTCTAATTATATTCCAAAAGTACTTCTCTCTCCGTTTCCGCCACATCCACAGCTGCAATTTACAATACAAACGTCTCTTAGCCCGCTTGGAGAGATGTGAAACGCCCTTGATTGAAGACATAGATTTCCTTGGTTTGTACTTGAGGTAGTCCAGCTTCCTTATCCGGAACACCTGGAAGAGTTGGAGAGTGTTACAGGAGGAAAAGTTTTGAGAGTTAGACTAAAGTGAAGCTCCATTTATCGTGGGGTACGCTCAAGTCAAATTTATTACAAAGTTCCTTCTTGACTGAAAACAAAAAGCGAGAAAACCCATTACTTAAGGAAAATGCTGCACTACACACCAGTCTAACAGGGATTGGTGGTTTAGTTATACGGATAGAAGGGTGAGGGATGTAAGGGCATCTTATTTTATGATTACAATGCATGGTGACATCCCATATACATAGTATTATTACGGGGGGGCGACAAGGTGGTAGAGTAGTTTTCGTCTAACCCGAAGGTTAGTGCTCAATACTCAGCTAAGGAAAAGCGACCAGACCTGCTTTTTTCCCCGGACATGTCCTACTTTTGAGCCTTAAAAAAATGTCCGGGGGGAATTTCAATAATTGGCCGGGATTTTGTTGGGCTGCCTCAAACATAATACATGTACAGTACATTGTCACCTCCGTGAGTCGTCACCTTATCGTGGTGTGGTGGAGGGGTTTGCGTGCCCCTATGATCCTAGGAGCCATGTTGTCTGGGGATTCATGCCCCTGGTAGGGTCACCCATGGCAGAAGGGTCCTAGGTGAGGGGCCAGACAAAGCACGGCTCAGAAGACCCCTGATGATGATTACAATAAATGGATGTCGTTTTCCCTCGCCCGGACGCGGGTCACCGGGGCCCCTCTCTGGAGCCAGGCCTGGAGGTGGGGCTCGAAGGCCTGGCTCGCTCATGGGGTCCGGTCGGGCATAGCCCGAAAAGAAAACGTGGGTCCCCCTTCCAATGGGCTCACCACCTATAGGAGGGGCCAAAGGGGTCGGGTGCATAGTGAGCTGGGCGGCGGCCAAAGGCGGGGACCTTGGCGGTCTGATCCCCGGCTGCAGAGGCTGGCTCTAGGGACATGGAATGTCACCTCTCTGGCTGGAAAGGAGCCCGAGCTGGGGTGTGAGGCAGAAAGGTTCCGACTAGACATAGTCGGACTTGCCTCCACACATAGTTTGGGCTCTAGTACAAGTCCTCTCGAGAGGGGCTGGACTCTCTTCCACTCTGGAGTTGCCCACGGTGAGAGGCGTCGAGCAGGTGTTGGCATACTTATTGCCCCCCGGCTGGGCGCCTGCACATTGGGGTTCACCCCGGTGAGCGAGAGGGTAGCCTTCCTCCGCCTTCGGGTGGGGGGACGGGTCCTGACTGTTGTTTGTGTCTATGCACCGAACGGCAGCTCAGAGTACCCACCCTTCTTAGAGTCCCTGGAGGAAGTGCTGGAGAGCGCTCCTTCTGGGGACTCCATCGTTCTACTGGGTGACTTCAATGCTCACGTGGGCAATGACAGTGAGACCTGGAAGGGCGTGATTGGGAGGAACGGCCCCCCCGATCTGAACCCGAGCGGTGTTCTATTATTGGAATTCTGTGCTCGACACGGATTTTCTATAATGAACACCATGTTCAAGCATAAGGGTGTCCATGTGTGCACTTGGCACCAGGACACCCTAGGCCGCAGTTCGTTGATCGACCTTGAAGTCGTGTCATCGGATTTGCGGCCGCATGTTTTGGACACTCGGGTGAAGAGAGGAGCGGAGCTGTCAACTGATCACCACCTGGTGGTGGGTTGGCTCCGATGGTGGGGGAAGATGCCGGTCCGACCTGGCAGGCCCAAACGCTCTGTGAGGGTCTGCTGGGAACGTCTGTCAGAATCCCCTGTCAGGAAGAGCTTCAACTCCCACCTCCGGCAGAGCTTTTTCCACGTCCCGTGGGAGGCGGGGGACATTGAGTCCGAGTGGACCTTGTTCCGCGCCTCCATTGTTGAGGCAGCCGACCGGAGCTGTGGCCGTAAGGTTGTTGGTGCCTGTCGTGGCGGCAATCCCCGAACCCGGTGGTGGACACCGGCGGTAAGGGATGCCGTCAAGCTGAAGAAGGAGTCCTATAGGGCCTTTTTGGCCTGCGGGACTCCGGAGGCAGCTGACAGGTACCGGATGGCCAAGCGGAACGCGGCTTCAGCGGTTGCTGAGGCAAAAACTCGGGCGTGGGAGGAGTTTGGCGAGGCCATGGAGAATGACTTCCGGACGGCTTCGAGGAAATTCTGGTCCACCATCCGGCGTCTCAGGAGGGGGAAGCAGTGCACGGTCAACACTGTTTACAGTGGAGAGGGTGTGCTGCTGACCTCGACTCGGGATGTCGTGAGTCGGTGGGGGGGAATACTTCGAAGACCTCTTCAATTCCACCGACACGCCTTCCATTGTGGAAGCAGGGCCTGGGGACTCTGAGGCGGACTCTCCAATCTCGGAGGTCGAAGTCACTGAGGTAGTTAAAAAACTCCTCGGTGGCAAGGCCCCGGGGGTGGATGAGATCCGCCCGGAGTTCTTAAAGGCCCTGGATGTTGTGGGGCTGTCATGGCTGACACGCCTCTACAGCATTGCGTGGACATCGGGGACGGTGCCTCTGGATTGGCAGACTGGGGTGGTGGTTCCCCTCTTTAAGAAGGGGGACCGGAGGGTGTGTTCCAATTACAGGGGAATCACACTCCTCAGCCTCCCTGGTAAGGTCTATTCAGGGGTGCTGGAGAGGAGGATCCGTCGGGATGTCGAACCTCGGATTCAGGAGGAGCAGTGTGGCTTTCGTCCTGGCCGTGGAACAGTCGACCAGCTCTACACCCTCGGCAGGATCCTCGAGGGTGCATGGGAGTTCGCCCAACCAGTCCACATGTGTTTTGTGCACTTGGAGAAGGCGTTCGACCGTGTCCCTCGGGAGGTTCTCTGGGGGGTGCTTCGGGAGTACGGGGTGCCGAGCCAACTAATAAGGGCGGTTCGGTCCCTGTATCACCGATGCCAGAGTTTGGTCCGCATTTCCGGCAGTAAGTCGGATTCGTTCCCAGTGAGGGTTGGTCTCCGCCAAGGCTGCCCTTTGTCACGGATTCTGTTCATAATTTTTATGGACAGAATTTCTAGGCGCAGCCGAGGCGTTGAGGGGGTCCGGTTTGGGGACCTCAGCATCGCGTCACTGCTTTTTGCAGATGACGTGGTGCTGTTGGCTTCTTCAGTCCGTGATCTCCAGCTCTCACTGGAGCGGTTCGCAGCCGAGTGTGAAGCGGTCGGGATGAGGGTCAGCACCTCCAAATCCGAGTCCATGGTCCTCGGTCGGAAAAGGGTGGAATGCCCTCTCCGGATCGGGGATGAGATCCTGCCCCAAGTGGAGGAGTTCAAGTATCTTGGGGTCTTGTTCACGAGTGAGGGCAGGTTGGAGCGCGAGAGTGACAGGCGGATCGGTGCAGCGTCGGCAGTAATGCAGACTCTGTACCGGTCCGTCGTGGTGAAGAGAGAGCTGAGCCAAATGGCAAAGCTCTCGATTTACCGGTCGATCAACACTCCTACCCTCACCTATGGTCACGAGCTATGGGTCGTGACCGAAAGAACGAGATCCAGGATACAAGCGGCTGAAATGAGTTTCCTCCGCAGGGTGTCCGGGCTCTCCCTTAGAGATAGGGTGAGAAGCTCGGTCATCCGGGAGAGACTCGGAGTAGAGCCGCTGCTCCTCCACGTTGAGAGGAGCCAGATGAGGTGGCTCGGGCATCTCATCAGGATGCCTCCTGGACGCCTCCCTGGGGAGGTGTTCCGGGCATGTCCCACCGGTAGGAGACCCCGGGGTCGACCCAGGACGCGCTGGAGAGACTACGTCTCTCGGCTGGCCTGGGAACGCCTTGGGATCCCCCGGGATGAGCTGGAGGAAGTGGCTGGGGAGAGGGAGGTCTGGGAGTCCCTCCTAAAGCTGCTGCCCCCGCGACCCGACCCCGGATAAGCGGAAGAAGAAGGTGAAGTACATTGTCAATAGAATTGCCACTCTGTTCCATTTCACTCAATTCCAGGTTTTTCTGTATCGTTCAGCAATAAGTCACACCCTTCTCCTCAAATCTAGTCACCTTGCTACAAAGTAGGGTGGGCTGGCCAGTGTGTTTACAAGCAATGCCGAAACAAAAATGGACGATCACAGAGGAGTTGAAAAAAAAAAAATCCTTTGGTTTCGCCAGAGACGTGATCCTTATGAAGCCGAATGCTTGACATGAAAAGCAGGCACTTACGTGTCTGTGGCAAATAAGCCAACGCACCTCGCAAGAGGACTGAAGAGGAGACCTTTTTTTTTTTCTTAAAATGCTGCACCGAAGGCCGTATTTCTTTTCTTTTTTTACTTAGTGTACCACCATACAACTAAAGAATGTCAGTGTACACGTTTTTGTTAGTGTAAATATGTTTTTGTTATTGTATATATGTTGTTTTGTGTTATTCGGGCCAATAAATGTAATTGCTATACAGACACCATGTCATTTGTGTCACACAAATGAAAAAAAAAAAGACCACGCCCTCTTCCAAAAAAGATGTCACCCTAGTTAAGACTATGTCAAAAGGTCCGTGATCAAGATACGTAACCCCCAGTTGCTCCTGACGCTGCATCCTCAGTAGGTGAATGGAAGACAGGGTAGTAGCCCATTTATGAATACAATTGAAACAATTGTATAATAAAGTGACGTTTAGACTCACTAATAATACGTCTGCGAACGTATGCAGAGTAAAGTGAAAATAAAATAAAACTACAACAACGTACCATCAGTCGTAATAGATGTATTGCAGACGTTTCCCAGGCGAAGAAGTTTAACATAACTGTATTTCCGAGAGTAGAATAGCCACTCTAACTTCTCGACAACAAAATATAGCAAGAAATGACTGCTTTTCTACATATTATATAGCATGCTGCGCGCGGAGCCACGGACATCGGGTGTCGCATTTTGATGACGTTTTGATGCACGTTGTCCAATAAAATTTGGGCAAGAAGACTAACCTCTACGGTAGTATCACAAAGATGGCAAGATGCCTACGAGGCGGCCATATTAGAAGGGACAACGCTCCCAGCAAAGGCCATCTGAACTGTATTCATGACACAGTTGGAATACAAAATACAAATGGTTTTCTTTTAATTCCACATCTATGAAATTCTGATTGTGACACACTAATAGCAGAGCACCACAGTACGCGCTCAGCAAGGTCAATAACACCGGAATGACCTTGAATAAACCAACAAATCCTCATTGTTGTTTGCTCTGTTAACAGACTCCCTATTAAATGTATAGAACCAAAGTCCAAGTTTTAGTTCTACCAGACAACAAATTATTATTCAGTGGTTGCTTGGAAATGGAGAAAATTGGTTAATTTTCAAACCATAAAACCATTCATTGTCGTCCAGCGTTTCATCATCTTTATTGTGCAAAATAAGATATATTTTATTCGAAAAGTCTTACAAGTTGTAAGTTACAACATACAATAAATTGAAAAATGTTGTATAATTACTGAAATAATGATAATGATGATCTCATCTCAGTTAAACCCCGTTACATATTACACAGTGAAGCAAGTTGCTAAATCGATGCCCTTTCCTGTCCTCAAATAAGCACCCATGACAAACATCCTTTTTATTGAGCAATCCGCTGATAACTGAGGCACCTTGCTCAGAATCTGTCGTCAGTGGGTGCACTGTAAACATCATCCATTCATACATTTTACATTCAGCAGACATTTCAGGTCATTGTCTACGCTACGTTTATTCAACACAGAAACATCTATCATCATCAAAGGGCTGTTTTATATATCATTCAGTTGTGATGGGGGATTGATTTAAGAGTGAATATTTAAAAATACAAACACTTGGAGTGTTGACTATCATTCCTAGAAAAGTACTGCACTACTAAATGACACAATACCGCTTGTTTTTATTCAAGTATTGTAGGAGAAAGAGTCTGCACCGTCTGTGATCGACTGAAAAATTAACTCTTCAAAACATGTGTCCTCTTTTCATTCAAGTCATTTTGCTTGCACGATTGACAGTTGGGGCAAGCTGAAAGTTACCACAAATATACTTACTATCTTGAGCCCTGTTCTACAAAATTGGCACTGAACATAAATAAATAAATGAATCAAAACCTGTGGCAAAGTCCCTGGCTTTTTTTTTTGTACTATTGATCTTACCATTCAGCATGCAGTTCGACCCACCCACACGTGACATGAAAGCAAGGACAGTACTTGTTTAACTTGGCTGTTTTCCCATTTAAAGTACTATATATATATATATATATATATATACACACACACACACACACACACACACACACACACACACCAAAGCCTGAATGAGGTCTCTCTCTTTTCCTCCTCATCCTGTATGATTTTCCATCTCTTCCTGCAAAGAAATGAATCGACTTAGTATCACAGTGGTCCTGGGACTACTCGCGCTTGGGTGCGCTCAGCTCAGTATACGCCAGCCCGAGTGTGACTCTCCTGAGGCGGAAGAAGCCGCACTTGCGGCTCAGGAATACCTCAATAGCCAGCACACTCATGGCTACAAATATGCACTTAACAGGATTGAAGATATCAAGATCCTCACTAAGGTGAGTTGGGGACACATATTAAACAACAATTGATAAGTAGGCAAAATATTTTTTTCAATACTGAGGATAAGTGATTGAAAATAATGATGGGGCAGACCAGGTAAGATTAAAGAAAAATAAAATAAAATAAATTAAAACACTGTTTCACAGACAAAGCAATTAAAAACCAATTTATTTTAAGTATCCCTGTGATTTTTTAAAGTAATGAAAGAAATTACATAATCATTTGGATTATATATCTAAAATAAATGTCATATCTAATAACAATAAAATGTAGTCAAAATTTTAAATGTAAAAAAATCTGTGACTAATTTACACTTATTTAACACCAAATAAAATCAGTGTTTGCTAACCCCTGGTGTTGCTAGAAATGTCATTTTTAGGTATTGTTTTTTAAATAATAAAAATAGAATGTTTCCTATGTGATAGGTCAATGAAGATGACATCTATGTTGTTGAAGTGGACCTTCTGGAGACGTACTGTCACGTGTTGGACCCCACTCCTGTTGCTAACTGTACAGTCCGACCCAAAAGACTCACTGTAAGTAAAAACCAAATGTTTTCTTGAGCAATAGTAACAATTATTCTGCAATAGTATCAAGGTTTTATACTTGTTTAAAATATGTCTCAAATCAGGCGGTAGAAGGTGACTGTGATGTGGTTCTGAAAAGGGTTGGAGGAGTGCTGACCGTCACAGCCTTCAAGTGTAAGACAGAAGGTAAAATATGAAACTGTGTGTCTCAAAAAATTTGGAAAATACAACCAAAACTTGACAATTGAGAGGTGGCAAAAGTACTCACACTGTACTTACAAAAAACAAGTCAAAGTCAAGTTAGCCAGCTTTATTTATCTGTTTATTTATTTATTTGATGGACTCCATCTTGTCTTGGCATTAAACAAAGGTAACAGTGCAACAGCTGCAAGCCAAATTTCTGAAGAATTGTTCACAATCTGCCAAACTAAAAAAAATAAAAAGGCCAAGTAACGGCTCATTCTTGTCAGTATCATCACCTTTAGTGTACGTTGGTCTATCACATTCAGTCGACTATTATTTTTTTCATTTACGGTGTTCAGAATCAACAGAGGACCTCTGTTTGCGCTGTCCTACTCTCCTTCCACTGAACGACACCGGAGCACTCAACTTTGTGCACACTTCGCTGGCAACCTTCAACAACAACACAGTCAACAAAACATTTTCTTTGCTTGAGGTCGGAAGGCTGTCGACACAGGTGGGTTCCCACAATTTGTTTGACATCTGCAGCTTTGACTTTGTATGACAATCTGTTGCGACTCAAAGCATTTAAATAATTGTTTTAGATTCTCTCTGGTGGACCACGCTATCTGGCAGAGTATGTGATTGCTGAGGCTAACTGCACTAACGATGTCTGCGTGCCACTGAATGATGTTATGGCTGTAAGTACTTTATCAGTTAATCACCAGTCTTATTTGTGGGCCACCCAATAGTTGGGGAAAGCGGATATGAGATAGCTAAAAAACAACAACAAAGCCACTAAATGTGCACAACTTTTCCACCTGATTCTCTCAGAGTCACGGTATTTGCACTGCCAATGACCTGGGAGCTGGCCACACAGTTGACTGCAAGATGTTTGCCATTATGGTGAGTTATACAGTAGTCTTGTCTAAACCAAGTTGACAGCAACACTACTCAAATAGTTAGGAATACTGGGCTTTTGGATGACCCTGAAATGCTGCTGGTGCATGTTCTTCAGGTGCCTCCTCAAGATGCCAACAGCACTGGGGTTTCTCGCACATTGCCAACGGTCCACGTGCACACACAAAACATGACCAGAAAGCATGGTCTGAGACACCACAAGCTGACTTCTTTCCACGACCCGCATGTTACCGGCCTTCTATCTTCCGAGTCGGCATCAGAATCTGCTGAAGTGGTGTCAGTAGCCACCCCTGCAGTGTTGAACGCTACAGCAACTGTTCCAACTGCTGACACATCATCTGCTTCAGTCAGTGCTGAGATTCCCCTCGCAGTGGTTAAGAGAGATGCATCCGCCACAGTTACAGACCCAGTACCCCTGATGCCACGGTGCCCTGGGAAAGTCAGATTCTTTTGAGCATATGTGAATAAGTTGTATTACTTCTAAAAGGCTCCAACTATAAGTAACTGCTATGTTTCCATGTTTTTTGTATACATGGCATTTAACACCAGCTACCCCTTGGCTTGAAGTGTCAAACTGAAAATGACACCTTGGCATTTTATTGTAATAAAGAGTTTTATGAAATCTTGTAGTGTTTGCGTCTCATCTCAAAAATGTTTTTTCACTTGTATTCAAGTTGCATACACCTATACTAAACTACCAGTAGTTTAAAACATTTGGAGATGTGACAAGTTCAAAATTAACAGTCAATATAAAACAAAAACCAATTGCCCAGAGGAATCAAGTCACATTGATCTGTATTTACCTTGAAAATCCAATTTGACACTTTTGCCATGTGCATTTGAAAACCAACCTGTTCTATCTACTCCAAGATAGGTAGGCTTGGTACCTTTTTCAACTTTCATTGATGACAAAAGACATAAAGGTAAAGTTGAAAGTTTATTTGCAATTAAGGCATGTCATCTTAGCTTGTGACCCTCTTACTGCGACAGTCCAATCCTGAAAGAAAGAAGATGGATCAGTATGAAGATCAGGAGAGGAAATTACATTTAAAATAATTTACCATCGTTGTTGAACTTCATTCTTTTGAGTCAGGAATGCGTGGTGGATTTCCTTCATTCTTATTCCCAATTAGTCCATCAAGCTGAGGTTTTGAATCCCAGGTGTTAACATGTTGAAGATGCAGAGGGCTCACATGACTGACTGGGATATTTTGGTCAAGAACCCTAAAATTATTTGTTGACTCCATAGAACCTTTGGGTTCTTTACCCGGTGGACCACGCTGTAGAAGTATATATCCTCTTTGTTTAGAAGAATGCCCAGTCTGATCACGTTTTGAGGATAGTTTGGACTTCTTCCGATGTGATGAATGCTGCAAGTTCTGAGTTGTTGCCTTAGCATCATTAAGGATGGAGGACTGGAAAAAAGGGCCGCGCTCCTCCTGGACCCCAAGATGGGAAAGCCTATGCGATCCAAGGGAGAATGTCCCAGGTGCTCGCATATGATTTGGGTTCTGCTGCTGAAGATAATTAGAGACAGAAGACTTTGCATTCTGACCAGGCTGATAATTAAAGACTGCAAATTGGCCGTTAGGCTTTTTGGGGTGCTTATTTTGTACCTCTTGACTTAGAGGGGTGTACAATGAATTGTGAATCCTGAAGGGCATAACTTGAGGGGAAAACTGGCTTGGTAACTTTGGACTACTCACAAATGGCCACTTGGTATACTGTGAATTATGTTTCAGAGCCAAATAAGGATGGATTTGTCTTTTAGGAGCTCCTACCCTGTCTGGGATACTTTCTGATAATGAAGCAGAATGGCCATCTTGTTGGGGGTGATAAGGTTTATTATTGGGAATAGAATCTGTGTTTTTTTTTTCATTATATTTTTCTTCATCTAGTTTTTGATCATACAACGTATGACTTGCGAGACTTCCAGGTCTATAATAGGCCATGGACGTGACAAATGGAAATTTGGGAGAGACTACACGTGCCACTTTGCCAGATTGTTCAGGAGACGAGAGGTAGAGATGCTGATGCAAAGTAATTTGTGGGCAACAATTTGAAAAACCAACAGCGCATAATTTGATGCAATCATTTGTTGAACCATGGGAGACTACAGCACCATTAGTGGACTGTGGTTCCTTGGCTGAGGGTAATGTTACTGAGTGCAGCCATTGTGGATAAGGCATCTTATCCTTCGGAGGTCGGATGGGTTCAGGTTTTTCAACTTTAGGCTTTAGATTGGGACTTTTTTTATGTATTGCACCAACTGATTTTATGGGTGTTTGAGATTCCAGAGGCCAATAAACATTGCCAGGTACCTCAGGTTTCGATGGAGCAGGTGGGTTCTTGATAACTGCGCCATTATTAAATGGATAGACTGGGTTGGATGGTGGTTGCACATGAACAGAGAATTCTGGCTGTTTTGAGTCTGTCTGCTGTGGGATTGGTATTGGCTTTTTGGGCAATTCTGGGACAAGCATAGGGTAAACCAGGTAGGGATTGTATGGCTGCTGGACTAGACTTGGAGGAAATTCAGGTGGTTGGGGGTCCTTGGTAGGCTTGACAGATAGTTTGTTTCCATCCCAGAACTGGTTGAATGGCTGCTTCACAGGTCCCAGTGGAGCCTCAGACTCTTGTGGCTTCCATAGCCATGGACGCAGCATTGTTTTTTCGGCTGATTCTTTGGAACTGGGACTAGAGTAAAGTGGAAATACAGTTGGAGCAGATAACTGCAATTGTCCTTGAGAGACTCCAAGCTCTAGTGGTTTGAATGGCCATGGATATGACTTTTGGTGTTTGACTGAGTCTTTGGAACTAGGCGTTGGATCAAGCGGAAGTGGGTATGGATCAGATGGCGGCTTGACATGCCCATGTGGATCCTCAGGCTGTTGTGGCTTGATAAACCATGGATTTGGCATATGATTATTGTCTTGTTCTTTAGGACCTGGCTTTGGGTAAAAACTATACTGGTAATGATTGCTTGCTGGCTTCACTGGTCCAGGAGGCATTGTCAATTTTTGAGATTTGAATGGCCATAGTTGCAGCATTGGCCTTTTAGTGGGTACTTTAGGACTGGGCAGAGGATAGGGATATGCGTTGGTTGAAGGCTCCACTTTATTTGGAGGGCCCTCAGGTTTTGGCTTTTGAGGACTGAGCATAGGATTAAGTGGATAGGGGTATGGATCGATTGGCTGCTCCACATGACCTGAAGGGACTCCAGGTATTTGTCTATTGGGCATTGGTTTATTGGTGGGTTCTTTCGGACTGGGCATAGAGTATAGTGGATTGTAGTATGGATCAGTTGACTGCTCCATAACACCTGGAGTGACTTTAGGGTTTTGAGGCTTCTGCATTTTGGTTGTGTCTTCAGGGTTGGGTTTAGGGTGAAGTGGATAGGGATAAATTGGCTCATCTACATCACCTGGAGTGGCCTCAGTCTTTTGTGGATTAGGCATTGGCCTTTTGGTAGTTTCTTCAGGACTGGGCATGGGGTAAAGTGGATAGGGGTATGGCTTAATTGGCTCATCCACCTGACCTGGAGTCACTTCAGGCTTTTGTTGATTAGGTGTTGGCTTTTTGGTGGGTTTGTTAGGAATTGGTATCGGGTAAAAGGTATAAAGGTATGGATCAATTGGCTTACCTAACTCACCTGGAGTCACCTTAGGCTTTTGTGGACTGGGCATTGGCCTTTTGGTGGACTCTTTAGGACTGCCCATGGGGTATACGAGGTATGGGTATGGATTGGGTGGATGATGCACTGGACTGGGAGGGAGTTTAGGGTTTTGTGGATCAAGAATAGGTTTTTTGACAGAGTCTTCAGTATTAGGCAAAGGAGAAAGAGGATATGGGTATGGGTGGATATACTGATAGGCTGACTCCCGCAGTTTAACTGGAGGGATCGCAATTTTAGAAACTTTGATTATTTTTTTAGGATTTGGCATGGAATAAAGTGGATAAGTAAATGGATATTTTTGCAGCTGTATTTGTTTTGGAGGGTCTTCAGGCTGTTGTGGAGCTGGCATGGACTTGTCATTTGGTTTAAGACCAGATCCTGGCATGAGGTTTGAAGGATAAGTGGTGACTGGCTGGGGAACTTTACCTGGTAGTTTCTCAGGTTCTTGTGGTTGGGGAGGCCGTCGATCATTTTCAGGGTCAGGAAAAAATGGATAGAGGTTTGGATACAGTGGTTGACCAGCGGTAACGGTTCGTGCCTCTGGATTGTGTGCTTGTGGAAGCTGTGGAGAAGATGTAGGCTTGACATCAGATCTTCGTAGAGGATATAATGGATATTTAGGCGAGGCTGGCTTTGCACCTTGACTTGATGGCACCGGATATTGCTGTGAAACTTGAACAAGCGTAGTATATTTTATTGGTTTGTTTTCAAACAGTGGATTTGGCAAGAATGGATAATATGGTTTCTTGAAGGGACCAGAAGGAACTTTGGGCGATTGTGGCTTGGGGGAGTCACGAGAAGGAACAGTCTTTGAACCTTCACTTGGTTTATTTTCAGACTCCAGATTTGGCAAGAAGGGATAATGTGGCTTCTCCACATGACCTGTCGGTATTTCAGTTTTATGTGGAGCAACAGTCGGCTTTTGTACAGGGTCTATGAAAGGGCCAGGTGTAGGGTTAAGTGGATAGGGGAAGAAATTAAATAGAGTTTCATGTATTGGTGGTTGGAAATGCTGTGGAGCAGGTTTGGGCTTGTCTGGTTTATTTTCAGGCTGTGCAGGAAGGAGATGGTTCACTGGCTGCTCTGCATGACCAGGAGAGGATCCCATTTGGATTGGATTTCCAACAGGCCCAGGGTTGTGTGGAACCGGTTTGTAGTGACTTGAAGGTGGATAATAGAATTGCTGTGAGGGATGCAAGCCTACGTTTGGAGATTCTAATGACTTTGTTGGTTCAGATAGACTCTGAGCCATTGATGGACATGAAATCTTAGTTGCTCCTTCACCGGCTAATTCAACAGAGTAGATTCCATTCTGAAATGAAAGGTGTCAATCATTAATATTCTTTAAACAAAACTTAAGTTGCAACAACTTCTTTACCTTCTTCTCCACACAGGCACCATAGTGGACAGAAAGGATGACACCTTTGGCATTATTCACTACGCCGATCCCACATTTATGTAATGTAGCATTTAGCAGCTCCCATTTGCCATTCACTGTTGAGAATTACAATGCAATCAGTGAAAAAGTCAATTTCTATTCCAGTTTAGTGTACTCTGTCCTCAAACTGGAGTATCCAGTCACCCGAGGGGCTGTGGGCCATAACTTAGATCTGCAAAATGATTCAATATTTTACAGCATATAATTTAAATACACATACCCCCTTGAACCTAAAATATGTGAGTACCCCTGGCATAAATGAACAATAAGAGCTCCCAGAATGGAAGAAGCTATTTTAAGTTACTTAGTACTCACTATTTATTTGAATTTTAGAGAGTGGGATGATCCATTCAGTTTTCACAATCATGCCTTCTGTATGACATGTGACCATTGGTGATCTGGATGAAGAGGGTCGCATCAAGGGGCATGTCATCTTCACCGGTAACCCCCACCAAAATAACGGTAGCACATAAGAATCCTCCTAGAAAAACAATTTATTTCCATGGTGACATTGCCATTTACACGGGCATCATTTGATCAATTGGAAATCTAAAAGTGTCAAGATTAGACTGCCTTATCGCCTGTTTATTTGTAAACTTAAATGCTGCAGTTTTTTTAAATTTCATTTAGAGTACTTAAATTTATCAAATAAAAAACTGTGAAAAACTGTTCATACTTTGACATGTGTTCTGACTTTCCCAAAGCTGCTTCACTTTTCCAAACAAAATTTGTTGCAAGGTGCTTGTGAAAAATTGCCAAACCAAGCAAAAGAAGTTAGCAGATTTGTCTTACCTCCAGGGCAACGAAACAACCATTATAGGGAGCAACCAAAACCATATCTTTTTGTGTTGACTTGATGGTGTAACCGCAGCTTTGTGGGAGCTTGGAGAGAGGCAACGGAGACAGACGACCTGGGACACAATTCCAATTTAACAGGTAATTTAGAACGCAAATAAGTGAGAAATTTGATAATTTTCCATTGAGATAAAATATTACCAAAGTACAAACATACCCCTATCCACCAAAATCAGAGATCCAGGAGTGGATGAAATATCTTGGACTTGAAGTTTCATTGAGTCTATTGTACATTCCACCTTTGGATCCATTTTAATCAGCTGATCAGTGACTGCTGTGCCTGCTTCTGAAAATCTGTAAAACTCCATACTGGGTTGCCTGTAAACATCCCATCCTTTGTCGGGGGGATTCAATACATATGCAAATAAATATTTAAAGTATACAGCAATGTACATAAGATACAATTCACCATTTTAAAAGTCACTTCCAATGGTCAGGCTCACCATAAGTGGTGGCTTTAGCGCCATTTTATCTCCATCTTGAACCAAACTTTCCAGTGACATAAATATTCTAGGCACCTGCACTAGTTTAAACATGACATTCTGATTACTGCATATGCTCACACACAATGTGAAATAATTTTTTGTGAAAACAGGGAAATACATACCCATATCCGCTTGGTAATCGGAATCAGCATTGACAATCTGACTTGTGGCTTTGTTAGGGACGGCAGCTTGCTGAAAGATTAACAGCCTTCCACTGTAGGAAGCATCATTTCTGTTTGGAGTCAGTGGAGACTTGTGTCTGAATTTAATTGATGTCGTCAACCTTGCAAGTTGGGAGCATTGGCAAAATGTACTAGCAGCAAGCAGAAAAAGTCCAAAATACAATAAAATCAGAGAGCCCGCTGGCTCTCTCCACGCCATTGGAACTAAAAAAGAAGGTACTGCATACAGAGAAAGTCGAGTTTTACTGTGCTGACCACTGAAGGGACAGTAGGCTGCACAGGTGGGATTAATGAGGACACGCCGCACCAGGTGTTATCAATGGGTTAATTGTGGGTGTAGTTTAAAATGTTTCCTATTGGCTTGCAAAACCTGTTCACAAGGAGGGACAAATAGTTAGAAACACAGTGGGTGGCAGGCCATGTATTTAGTCTGCATATTTGGATTATATGACATTAAAAAAATAAAATAAATAACAGCACACAAATAACTGAACATCATTCTACTGCAGTACAAATATATTTATCTAATATTACAAAATAAACTAAATAAATCTCAGATTTTTTTAGTATGCGTGTAGATCTTTACACATTGTTTTGCTATAGTCAAGTTTTGCGCTGACCAACCCATCAGTTGAGAAATTATATCAAGTACCAATGATTGAAATTTGATTTGTGATCAATTTTATTCATTTATTGATAATAAAGGGAAATGTGCTTTCAGCGGTTTGCAAACATATATTTTTTTTAAGGTTGTGTGAAACATATAATCATATCAATATAATATCTAGTATTGGAGTGCTTGTGTGGATTGGTGGGGGGTGAGGAATGTGCAGGCACACTGCATGAACTTGTTTTCTTCTAAGAGTTATGGAACAGGCCCAGGAAGGGAGTACCAGACGAAGGGAGTACGGGACGGTACGGAACGAAGGGAGTACCGGACGATAACACCTCAAGGTCGGTGAGGAACGAGAAAGAAAGAACAATACCACGTCCAGGTGGTTGGACTTCAAGAGGAAAACAACCAACCCCCTGACCACAGTGATGACACCTCGACGGGGAGGAGATGACCATCGACCAATCATCACACAATATTTTGCATGCTTTAATATTCATATTGTGTTTCTTTAAAACTGGGCAACCCGGAAGAATGTGTCGTCTTTTGGTGGTCACAAAAACGCACGAGTTTTAGTGTGAGGGACCCGGGACCCAGGCCTGTATTAGTGCGCTTTGTTAGGAATAAACATTTGGTAAATTTGGTCTGATTGATCTACTGGTCTTCTCTTTGACAGAACGAACTCGCAAAATTGTTAGGTGCGCCAGTGTGTGGATTAGGACATAGAAACTTGTGTTAAGTGTTGATCGTAATTTGGAGTCAGATCAATAGCTAAAATCCGTATCCTAACAATTTCTTGGTGACCCCGACGTGATGTCAAGAGAAGGGTAATTGGCAACTCGTGGTCTGTATCCAGGACACCGGACAGCGTCTGGGACGCTGTCTCTCGGTCGGCGAACCGTTTGGAATAAAGTGCACAACGTTGAGCTGGTACAACGTCTCCTCAACCCTGAGCGCTCATCACTGATAAGGTAAGCAGAATACCTGTTACTATAAGTCGAAATTCTGCAAATTGAAATAGGAAATTTAAGAGGAGACTGTTGTTCAGATCAAATAAAGTGTGCAAAAGATACATACGGCGAATAAGTTTGGAACTTACGTGTGTGACGTGTACGGTAAAGTCAGGGACTTACGCGTATTACGAATAGGTCCGGGACCTAGCCTAGTCGTGGCGGACAAGGGTACGTTGACGAGCGTATTCAGATAGCCAGGTTTTTTGAGATCCTGGGAGCAGTGAGGCTCTCCCGAAAACATCCGGTGGTAACAGTTCCTTCTGTGAGAGATCAGACCGCTAAAACATCCAAAATGCCCCAAATTGATAGAAGTGTGTGTGTGTGTGTGTGTGTGTGTGTGTGTGTGTGTGTGTGTGTGCGTGTGTGTGTGTGTGTGTGTGAGATGAGAGGTGTGCGTGTGCTGAGAGGAATGAATGGAGTGAGATAGTGTGTGATGAGAGGTGTGTGTGCGCTGAGAGGAATGAATGGAGTGAGATTGAAAGAATGTATGCAATGTGGTAGCGTAAATTGTGAGTGGCATTGACAGAAAGAAAGTGGCAAAGGAGCGTGTGAGACACCGACAAGTCTTCGCGAAATTGGAAGCTGACAAATTGTTTCAGAGTTTTTCAACAATTTGGGACATGGAACGTTTCTCACGGCAATTGCAGCAAAAAGAGAGTCAGGTGCTGAAAAGAAAGCTCTCCTTAGAAGACAAGCAGAAAGGGGCCGGCTGGCGTGAGCGCAAGGTGCTCGAGAAGCACATTAGGGAGAGAGAGGAAGAGCGACGCTCTTTGCACAATATGGCAACAGCTGCAACAGCTTTGTTTGCCACTCAGAAGAAACTGCCCGTAGAAAGTGTTGTTAATGTGAGAAAAGCAGAGGAGGTAGAGAAAGCTGGCATAGACTTAGTGCCGAGAACGAGGAGCTAAAGAAGAAAGTTGATCAAGTTGATGAGCAGCGTAGACAGGAAGCGCAGATGTTAAAATGGGTAACGGAAAAGTGAGACAAGACGTGAAGAGCAAGTGGAGACAGAAAGAGCGTTCACAGCGAGACTGGGGAGGGAGGTGCCCTTGCCACAAGTAGCAGTAGCAGTAGTAGTTTGAAAACATTAAAATGACTTTCCCACAACCCACCGATCTGGCCCCCACTATGTTTCCTTATGATGTGAAAATGTCACCTGCCCAACATTATGTAACATGTGTGGAGAGTTGGATTGAAACCACAGGTCGCCATCCGACTCTCACGCACGGGGCAGAGGTGCTCTTCCGGACGGCGCTGGTGGATGGACTTCCGCCAGATGTGAAGAAGCAGCTAATGTCATACCCTGACATTCTGGTTTGTGCCGAGGAACGATTTAAACGTCATCTTTTGCATCACTGCAGAATGTTCACTGAGTCACAAGCTAAAGTTGATAACGAGACAGACGCATTATTCAAACAGTTGTTGAAATTACAGTTGGCAAAAATGCATGGTGAAGCTAAACAGTCTAAATCACAGAAAAAGGAAATGCAAATGTCACAGGCTCCTCAGGTGGTGGGACGCGGAAGGGGCCAGTTCCGGGGCGGATACAGAGGCCGGTGAGGGAGTGCACCTGCTTACCCGGGGAGGGCAACATACAAAAACCATTCGCCCAACGCATGCTTCATCTGCGGCAAAACCGATCACTGGGCAAGAGAATGCCCGCAGTATCGACCGCACGGAGCCGCCCGCCCAGCCGGAGGCCCGCCACATCAACCTGAGGCGCCGATGCAACAAGCAGGAACAGCTCCGTCTGGTGAACGGCCCTGGCAACAGCCACAAACACACGGAGGTCAGTACTACCAACATGATGATCTCTGGTGTGGACAATTTGAATAGGGCAGCCCGGGGAGCAAGAGAAGCAGTGGCCCAGCGGAGTCAATGCTTCATGTGACAGTGGAGGGAAAACCTGTGCAGATGCTGGTGGACACAGGAGCAACTTATTCATCCATAAACACTGCCCTTCCTGTATCCTCACTGTCAAAGAAAACAACGACTTTAGTCGGCTTCTCGGGAAAACCACAAACTCTGCCTTTTACCAAACCACTTGAAACTGTGATCACCCGGACGGGGTGTAGACTGTGGCACAAATACATCCATTCCACAGACACTCCGATCAATTTGATGGGGAGGACTTGTTGTCAGCTGTTGGGCCAGAGGGAGTGATTATTCAATTTCCAGATGGCGTCAGCATCCAGTGCTCACAACAAATACAACAACATGGCTGGAGCCAGAGACCCCTGCTGGTGATGGTGTGTTCTCGACCTACCTACTGTGGAAACCCTGGATCTGCTCACTGACGCCATACCACCCACCTGTTGATCCTTTGCATTGCACTCTATATTATGACCGAAAAAGTGATGATGTATATCGGGATTTGTTTGAAGATATTGAAGGGCACATGTGGGATTTAACTTCATCACGCATTTTGATTGGTAAAGAGGGAGTTGCAGCGGCAACTGAACTGACACATGAACAAATGCAGTGGTTCAAAATGACAGAGAAAGGGGTGCCACACATTTCCCTAGCTATTGCCCCAGGACACAAGGCCAGACAATTGGGCTCAATGGTCAAGCAGTTGTTGCAACAGACCGATTGGCGGAAAACTCACATTCCTAATTTGTACTGGTCTAGGTCTCAGCATGCATACCAAATTAAACAACCCATGGCAGACAGGATTGCTGGAGATGATGTTGGTGTTCCGCGGTCCAGTAATCTGGACGGGGAACACCCAGACTCCTGTTTGCGTCCTACGTTGAAGCCTAAGCCCGGCCTGTTTCAGCCGACCCCGTGGCTGGGAGCAGAGGTGATCATTGAGTTCACCGACATGTATACAAGAGTGAATGGGAAACGCTTTTTGCTTGTGTTGGTTGACGCTTACTCAGGCTGGCCTGAGGCATATCCGTGCTCGAAAGAAGATTCTGCTGCTGTGATCAAGGCTTTGATCACCCATTACATCCCCACGCATAGTTTTCCCGCCCTGATCCGCTCTGACAATGGTACACACTTTAACAACAAAGCCTTGGCCAAGGTGGAATCAATTTAGGGTTTGAAGCATCGATTCGGCTGTGTCTACCATCCTCAGAGCCAGGGCAAAGTTGAACGAATGAACCGGACGTTGAAGGAAAAAACTGGCCAAAATTATTGCTCAAATGAGAATGAATTGGCTCCAAGCGATTCCGCTTGCCTTGTTGTCTGTGCGGCAATCTGTTAAGAGGCACACTGGATTTGCACCGTTTGAATTGATGACAGGTCGTCTAATGCCGGGACCAGCAACGACGCTCGTCCCACCGGAGGATGTTACGGTACCAAATTGGTCTCATACAGCATAAGGGTCCTATTTGTCTGCTTTGGTGTCCAGTGTTTCTGCACAGATTGGAGAGAAAACGGCTGCGGCGGAGGAAGGCGTGTCGGTGGAGAAACAGCTCACATGTACACGTCTACGTCAGAGTCATCTCCAGAAAGTGGACGGAGCCCAGGTGGAAGGGCCCCTTTCGTGTCTTGGCCAGGACCTCTCACATGGCCCAGCTCGACTTCAAAGGACGCCGGTGGTATCACTACTCACACCTACGTCCGGCCCCAGAGTTTGTTCCGTCAGGATGAAGGTATTCTTGTTTGGCCGTGTCCCGGACCCGGCCAAAGGGGGGAGACAGAAGGAGAAGGAGCAGCAATACGGAAAAGGAGAGGGCTCGAAAGGTTTTTCGGATTTTTCAGAATTAATTTTAGTAGTGGCGGCTCGGTGGAGCAGTGGGTAGCACGTCCGCCTCACAGTTAGGAGGGTGCGGGTTCGATTCCACCTCCGGCCCTCCCTGTGTGGAGTTTGCATGTTCTCCCCGAGCCCGCGTGGGTTTTCTCTGGGCACTCCGGTTTCCTCCCACATCCCAAAAACATGCTTGGTAGGCCGATTGGACTCTAAATTGTCCCTAGGTATGAGTGCGAGTGCGGATGGTTGTTCGTCTCTGTGTGCCCTGCAATTGGCTGGCAACCGATTCAGGGTGTCCCCCGCCTACTGCCCGATGACGGCTGGGATAGGCTCCAGCACGCCCGCGACCCCCGTGGGGACAAAGCGGTTCAGAAAATGACTGACTGACTGAATTTTAGTAGTGCTATTTTTAGTAGGTTGTCTTTTTGTGTGGACATTGATGACAATTGATGAGACTATCCAGCAGAAAACGTCCCAGATTCAAATTTTACCCACTTATAAACAATACCGATGCAAAGGAGAAGTAGTTTTTGAGGCTGAGATGAACACAACAGAAGAGCTCTCACGAGAAGAACAGGGAGGTTTGAGACAGAGATGTGACAGCGGAAATTGGCAAATGCATGTCACGTTGTTTAATTGGACAGAGACAAACCAAACGTTACAGGACAAACTGGAAAAGTACCAGAGAAGGGTGTGGAGGAAGCAAATTGAAAAGGTAAGGGAAATATTGGATTTAGCCCCACCAGACAGAGAAGGGACATGTATTCACCAATGTAAAGAGGATGGACGGTTTGTAGTTGCTTCATGTCATGGACAAAAGAAGTTAACAATATGGAAAAATGTGGTTGTTTTATTTTATTTATGGTTTTTCAATGCTTAGGGAATGAGTTTGGTTTGTCCTCGGTTGAGAGGGCATTGGAGAGTCACGGCATACAATTATTCACTAAAAAAGAAAGCCCGTTTTTGACAACCATGTGACTCAACAAAATATGACATGTTTAAAGTTAAAGGGGACCGGCATAAGTATTGGGACAATAGATTCCACATGGTGGAAATTCAATTTCAAATTCAAAAATTTGTCACTGACTGTAACCTCTCCTCTCTCTCGTGCAGACATCTGGTTGTGGTGTGGTGATGACAAATTATATGATCGCTTGCCAAAGAATGCATCAGGTATCTGTGCCCTCGTGTCTTTGATAATGCCTGTGGTGGTTGTCCCCATTGAAATACAGAATCTCAATTGGGACCTGGAGTCCCCATTGGCGGAGCTCCTGAAGCGAGCCAAAAGAGACGTTTTGCCCCCGTGGTTGAGTGACGACGATCCAACATATATTGACGCTATAGGAGTGCCCCGAGGTGTACCAGATGAGTATAAACTCGTTAATCAAGTGGCCTCGGGATTCGAAAGTATCTTCCTATGGATCACCCCCAATAAAAATGTAGACCGTATTAATTACGTTCATTACAATGTCCAACGACTGGGTAATTATACAGCTGAATCATTTGCCGCAGTTCATGAACAATTGGCCGCAACGTCATTAATGGCGTTCCAAAATAGAATTGCGTTGGACATGCTATTGGCTAAGGAACATGGTGTGTGTGGAATGTTTGGTGATGCATGTTGTACTTTCATCCCAAACAACACGGCACCAGGGGGACGACTGACCAAGGCGTTGGAAGGACTATGGACACTGAATAAAAAGATGAAAGATCATTCAGGTGTACACACCGATATTTGGTTTGATTGGATGAAAACGTTCGGAAACTGGAAAGGGCTCATCATGTCTGTGCTTGTTGCTGTGGCTATTTTTACTACAATTATGATGTTATGCGGTTGTTGTTGTGTTCCATGTATTAGATCACTCACTGTCCGGTTGATCGAGAAGACCGTTAGCCCGTTGCCACAGATGGGCCAATATACCCTGGTGGCTCAACATGAGCCGCGGGAGGAAGGAAGGACCGATAGCGCGCTGGTAGCTATTTGCTAGAGTATCGGGTGATGACCTCATAAATGAGGTCATGAGAGGGAATAAAGGGAAATGTGCTTTCAGCGGTTTGCAAACATATATTTTTTTTAAGGTTGTGTGAAACATATAATCATATCAATATAATATCTAGTATTGGAGTGCTTGTGTGGATTGGTGGGGGGTGAGGAATGTGCAGGCACACTGCATGAACTTGTTTTCTTCTAAGAGTTATGGAACAGGCCCAGGAAGGGAGTACCAGACGAAGGGAGTACGGGACGGTACGGAACGAAGGGAGTACCGGACGATAACACCTCAAGGTCGGTGAGGAACGAGAACAAAGAACAATACCACGTCCAGGTGGTTGGGCTTCGAGAGGAAAACAACCAACCCCCTGACCACAGTGATGACACCTCGACGGGGAGGAGATGACCATCGACCAATCATCACACAATATTTTGCATGCTTTAATATTCATATTGTGTTTCTTTAAAACTGGGCAACCCGGAAGAATGTGTTGTCTTTTGGTGGTCACAAAAACGCACGAGTTTTAGTGTGAGGGACCCGGAACCCAGGCCTGTATTAGTGCGCTTTGTTAGGAATAAACATTTGGTAAATTTGGTCTGATTGATCTACTGGTCTTCTCTTTGACAGAACGAACTCGCAAAATTGTTAGGTGTGCCAGTGTGTGGATTAGGACATAGAAACTTGTGTTAAGTGTTGATCGTAATTTGGAGTCAGATCAATAGCTAAAATCCGTATCCTAACAATACATTATTTCAATAGTGAATTTTATTGCTAATCGTGTAAAACACTATTTACTAAAATAAGGAAGCAATATGGAGGATATCCATTTTTGCCAATTACATACAGAAAAAAAGACATTTTATTGGTTAAAAAATATTGTCGTATAAATATGTTTGATATATGTTTGCTTAACCTGTTCGCTCAGTTGTAGGTCCAAGTTTATTATTACATTTGTTGCTCAATGATTAAAAAAGTAATTAAAAATGTGTATTGTGTATTATGTCACAAAAGACACAAAGACATTTTTCTCTCTCGTTTAATTCTGTACATATTCCACAAAGTCTGGCGATAACTGATGCCAAAATGTCCCTTCGGAACGTGCCATTAAAAGTTATATCTTGCCAGGGCAGCAGGTAAAAATCCAACTCGTAGCAGCACGAGATTGATTTTTATGGCACTGAATACACAATTCTCGGAGGTTTATCACAAGACAACTTACAAATGTTCTTATTCCAACCAACACCACTTTCAATAAGTTTAGTGTACACAGCATTATTTTTATTCATTTTCTTTTTTAGCTATAATACTTCTAAGTACCACACGATGACAATTTGTGAATACATCTTGGATGACTAAAGCACAATGCAAATAATGTCAGAAGTTGACACCCTTGGTTTACAGTCAGTATGCATTCATGTAGTTTCAGTAGTTAATGAAATTAGTCGAAAAAATAATCAACATCAAAGTCTATAAGTGTTGACAAATTTAAAGTAGTGTCGAAGTCTTGAATATTAAAAAAAAAAAAAAAAAAAAAAAAAAAAAAAAAAGCCGTTGCGATTTTACTACTTTCCAAAGCCGCCCAAGGTTTTATTTATTACAGTCAATGGGTAATGCCAACAATCATCTATCAGAATGGAGGTGGACATCCTTGTACATCAATGATTGGTCCAAGGTGGGAAGAAATGGGGAAGGAGGATGAGAACGGGGTGGTAATTTACAGCCAATTGGAGAAATTGCAGGGGCTGATTGATAAATGTGAGCTGTCGCAGAGGTGGAATGACCACAAACGACAGAATGTGAGGAAAGCCGTTTGAGCATCCATCCATCCATTTTCTGAACCGCTTTGTCCCCACGGGGGTCGCGGGCGTGTTGGAGCCTATCCCAGCCGTCATCGGGCAGTAGGCGGGGGACAACCTGAACCGGTTGCCAGCCAATCACAGGGCACACAGAGACGAACAACCATCCGCACTCGCACTCATACCTAGGGACAATTTAGAGTCTTCACTTGGCCTACCAAGCATGTTTTTGGGATGTGAGAGGAAACCTGAGTTCCCAGAGAAAACCCACGCGGACACGGGGAGAACATGCAAACTCCACACAGGGAGGGCCGGAGGTGGACTCGAACCCGCACCCTCCTAACTGTGAGGCGGACGTGCTACCCAGTGCGCACAGAGCCGCCTGTCATTTGAGCATTTATTCAATATCTTTGAAAGCCGTCCGTGTACTAGCATGTGTTGTCCTCTCTAGTAGGACAATTCAATGCACTATTAGACAACTAGTAGAACTATCAGGTCTTCCTACTAATGTTCATTCCACAGCTTGTGAGACTTCCGGCCCTCGAGTGTGATCTTAGGCTGGATATCAAGGTTGAATAAATGCTTAAATGGCTTTATCTGACTCTGGGCAAAGACTTCACTAGTACATCTGACTTTTGGCAAAGACTTCATTAGTACATGGACCTCTTAAAACAGAATACCAAACTAGTTGACTAGTCAATTAACTTGTCCACTAACTAGTTGACTGGCTGACTGGTAAATCACTAGTGAGACAATTCAGCACACTTGCATAACAACTGACTTGCTATTAACGATTTTTCCACTACTGCAATACATTTCTCCAGAATAGTATGACAATATTTGTGGGCATTTTGGTTCTACAAGTATGATGCAGAACATTCCAAGTGCGTGTGACGCATGCCTTCTATTTGGATCAAGTAATGTTGCTATTGTAGCAAAGTAGATTACTAGTAGTAAGATGTAATTATATACTAGTAGGTCAACATTAGACTACTGGGGACAGAAAAAAAACATAGTAAGATATCCTCGACATTCATCTTCAAGTACGTGTACACGTATGCACTCTGTACACGTATGCACTCTATCCTCGAGTGAGTCCACGAGTCCATTGACCTTGCACTAAATATCAAGAATGCCAACTCAAAACTCAATCATCAAATCAAGGATATAAAATAAAGGCTCAGTCAGCTTTCCACAAGAATGTGTTGGAAGTATCACAACAACGCTGTCCTTACACTACACTCGAACAAGAACCAGCACATCTTTTTAAGATCACATCCAGGTACAAGACATGTACATATGATGGTAGGTCCAAAAATCAAAATGGGGGCAGGGGGTGGTACAGGGGCGCGTGGCAAATTTATACACAGATACAAGCTTAAGTCAGCGTAAACTGTTTTTATTGGAGGCAGGTAAGAAGATGTTTTGGCTGGGAGACAGGTGAAGGGCCAAGAGAACCATAATAAAAGCAGATATGCATGCAACAATGCAGACATGCTGATGAATAGAACAGGGAAATGCCTTTATCTCTTTTTAAACGAGCTACTAGCAAAGCAGATGTCATACAAGGCAAATTGCATTTTTATTACACTTTGTGGTTGTTGTTTTTTTGTACACTCCTTTGGTTTATAAACATTTAAACAATTTCAGTGACAATGCCAATACTGTAGTGTCAAAAAAATGTTTAGATGATTAGGATGGAGAAAAAAATGGGGCTGTGTATAAAACAGAAGGGATGAAAGAAACATTGCCCTTTAATCCTGGAAGTATGTAGTGAGCTGTTAAGGTTGATGGATGGTGAGGTTGCTTAATATCCAGCCTTTCTCAGGTATTCTGCCATGTCATGTGCTTTCTTGTTAAGATTTCCACCATGGATCGCCTCCTTTCCCATGACTACAACCAATACTGGGGCACATAGGGGGAAAAAAAAAACAGAGAAAATGAACAAAACCGAACTGTCCCCGCCCCCACGTGACTGAGGGGGAGGTCTAGATGTCAGGATCTTACCACTCTTCAATGCTATAAAGGTTTCCATGACATTTGACAGCTTGCAGGTGAAATCTTAACAGCAATATTTATTTTCTCTTCTTTATGTCCCTCAAATTTTTACCTAAATGAGCCTGGGAAACATTAAAAGCCTGAATCCCGCAAGTATTTTGCCATTGAGTAAGCCTTCTTATTCAATCCGCCTCCATGGACCCCTTCTTTCCCCATTACAAGAACCAAAACTGAAAGAGAAGAGATAGAGAAGGGGGTTGGGTTAAGGAAAAAGGTAAGAAACCAAGAAAAGCATCCCAAAGTACTTTCATGAGAAGCATGAAGATATGTTGAAGTAAAGTTTGCGAGCTGTATCCTGAACCTCGACTGCGAGCGCACGACTGAGGTTAGGGTTAGTCAATGTGTTCTTAGGGAAACAAAATGTACTATTCTTCCTGATTTTTTGTGTGCGTGGGGGGCGATGGAACCAGATAGACGCTTGTGTATCAAGCATAAGTGCTTTGGGCTCATGGTATCAGTTATCTGTGTTTGTCCGGCCCCTAACCTCCAAAAATGGAACCATTTGGGTTATTAAAAAAAAAAAATGCATGGCACAACATCTCTGGAGTCTTTTGCAATTTTCTTAATCTAATTTCCAGACACATTCAAGACTTATCAACTTAAAATTTGGCTGGGGTTTGAATTAATTTAAACCAAAAGCTTTAATTCTGCTTATTCTTACAAAGCCAGGTATTTAAACAAGGTGTCCACCCCTAAAAGAAGAATCATAAAAACTAGAACTAAAAAACTGTTCAGGCAATAGGAACTTTATTCCTTTAAAAAAATATATTTTCGATACAGCATCGAAGAACTGAAGAGGGGAGAAAAAAGGCTGAAAAGGGGAACATGTTGATTGTGTTGGCGTTTCCCACAAGAGTTGGACATAGAAAAAGTTGATATTAGGGAAAGGCTGAAACACCCCAGACATGGAAAAGACCAAAAAGAGGAAATGTTTGGGACAAAACCTACATGAGGTTTAATGAGGGAAGCTGAAAATATTTTGAAAAAACATTAAGTAGCACTTACACTCCTTTCAACTGTGAAATTCAGGAGCCGGATTCACAAATCTCCACAATGCAAATTAAATTCTTATGTAGCAGATATTACCTTCTGATAGAAAGACTGCTGTAAAACTCTTGATTTACCTTGTCCGGCTCGTCCCACAGAGATGTTGTATGTGGGTTCTCCTCCTTGGCTCTTTGTCCTCATGTCCATTGTCCAGTCGCCTTCGTCCTGCAGGCTGTCTCTGAGCACCGAACACTTTTTTGAGCCCAGGGTCAGACCGCAGGTGTAGAAGGTCTCTCTGTCTTTGCCTACGAGAACATCAATTTCTTGGGACTGAAAAACAACCAAAATCATACAAACACAGAAATAAATAACAGCAGAACAATTTCAGATACTTCATTACATCACCAATGAAGGACCGCCCATTATTATAGCTTGTCAGATGCATTTATTCGAAATCCAAATCTAACCTGTCTTTATTTATTATTCAGCATGACACAAAGATGTTACCCTGAAAAGGTACATTTTCACTTTATAAGGATTATTAATCCCTTTGCGCATGGTGTTATTTCTATTGTGGTTAATAGTGCAACTGTCAACATCCCATGTGGGTGCCAGGTGATAAAGCATTCACAGAGTTGACAAGAATTGATGACTCACTTGACTGTAGCCTGATTAGTTAACACAAAATGAAGAAAAAAAAAGTTAAATGATTATAATGTCATGTACAGACAGATTTATGAACAAAATACAAAATAGTAAACAGATTCATAAAGATCTCTCTTTTTCTGGGATTTTGGTGAAAATGTGTGAATGCTGGTAATGTTATACTTTAGTTCATGTCCTAAACAAACATTCATTTGAAAATGTCGTGGAATATGTGTGATAATGAAAAACGTGGACATTTGGGGAATGTTAAAAAGGTGTCAAATACATGTCATGAATAAGCCGAACACTTTCAATCTGGAATGTTAAGAGTTATTTTTGAATGTCCCGCATATTGTAAATATATGTACGTTGGTCTGTGCTTTGACATCCACACATGAGCAAAATTCGCATATTCAGAATTGTAACTAACAATTGAGTCGTGAAATGTGGCCTGTGTATCGACCAGGCCACCTATCTACAATATCAATGATGCCACATGATCAAGCAATTAGAAATGACGGAATGGCTCCTTTCCACCGATAACCACAATAACAATAAAGCTACTCTTAAACCCTTTTTTTTTTAATGACAGATTGATCAAAAGTCTGCCAGTATAAGCTTTTGAGTGTGTGTGCGTCCACAGGTAACCGGTAGATCGGCGGTTTAACGTTAGCTAATCATCATTGCCACGGCACACAAAGAATGCTCCTATTACTTCAAAGCCGAACCCAATTTCCTTGATAGTTTGACAAAAAATAAACCAGAAGAGGTTATATATCGATGTCTAAACTGGACCTTGGCTGTGAATGAGAAATTTTGTGTCGGGGTCCACGCCCGTTTCCAATGTGTCTCGCCGTACACGAGGTGGCTAAATAATCCTGCGGCGTTTCCCTAGCCAGGAAAGGCCAGCGACGCGTTAGCTTACCATAGCCGCTAGTTTGGTTAGTCATTTGCATAGATAACGGATTATTTTCCAACCTCCCCGTGCTTTGCCCCTAAAGCCACCCGCTGAGATTCTTAACACTTTACACCTACCTTCCGCTTTGATTTCATATTCTTACCGTGATATTGTTGAAAGTCCCACCGTCATGTGCTGCCCAAACGTATTTGGCGTCCAAATAGCCAACAATGGCGCTGTCCTGACAGCTGCCATCGGCCATCAGGTTTTCCACGTAGTTTTGCCAAGACATGTTCAAGAAAGACAAAGCAGGGGTACAAAATGGCTAAGGAGGAGTGAGAGAGCGACCAAGGCCGAAGAGAGAGAGATTCAGGAGCCTCGGATACAAGCCACCAATACTCGGACGCGCTGGGGCGGCAAAGAAAGCCGGGGCACTAGTGTGGATGCGAATGCGGCTGTGGCTGGGTGTAGTCCGGATTTCAGATCACTCCGCACAATGAGCCTCCACTACCACCGGCGTTTTGATGGCAGCGGGCGGCGGAAGAAAGAAAGAGAAGTAAAGAAGATGAGGAAGAGGGAATGAGCCAACTGTTTGGGGAGAATACTGGTTTAGGGAGCACAAAAACGCTGCTCATTTATTGTGCACATGATGAAGATTTCTGCCCCCACTCCTATTATTATCCATTGACTAATTTTCGCCTTTATGCCAACTTTTCACCTCAATCAGGACATCAGGGGACTATTTTGCCCAAATTCCTTCTTTGCCCCACAAATTCAGATTCTACAGGATCAATTCATTAAAATTTCTAAGCTTTCAGTTCAAACAGGACGTATAGGGAACTATTTTTTCTATATTCTTTGAAGTCACATATTTGTAATCCATATTTTCCATGACACAATTTCTAATTAATGCATACATTTCACATGTAACCACAGATTTCTACCCCCCCCCCCCATTTTTAATGTTATCATACTAAATTTTGACTATTATTGTTTATTACCGTTGCAGCAGTTTGCTTTGTGCTAGTAAATAACTAGATGATGCCGTGTCATGGAGTGTATGTAATGTTTTTGGGTACTGTGGCTAAATATTAGAAATATGCCAGTCAGTGAAATGCAATGTAGCTAAACAATCAAAATACTAAAAATGTTTTAACTCATAGTTCATGTTAGAATGGGCCTCTTTGGCACATGTGATTAGCTAGGTAGCTTGAGCTATGCCGTTATATCGCTGTAACCCTTCCTTCTCTTGCTTCATTAGCTTTCTCTTCTTTATGACACCCTTTGCACATACGTAGAGGTTGCTCTCAGTTAAGACTACAAGGTCACACATTCTCGCACAGGCTAGGCAGAGTCGCCTCCTTGCAGGAGGGCGGCCCAGAGTAGTATAAGAGCAGAAACCCTAGTGGTCGGGGTTAGACCTTCTTCTGCATCTAGCAGAGCAGGCTCCACAGCTGTGTCTCGATCATTCTGGCATACATTAAATAGTTAAACTGCGAAGGCTGACTCTTGGTAATTACTGTTAGCATAGCGAGCATTACAGATAAAGAACTGGGAACAAACACTAACATTCTCATTATAACTTAGCATTATATAGATATCGAATTATCCATCCGGGCGGCTCGGTGGTGCACTGGGTAGCACGTCCGCCTCACAGTTACGAGGGTGCGGGTACGATTCCACCTCCGGCCCTCCCTGTGTGGAGTTTGCATGTTCTCCCCGTGTCCGCGTGGGTTTTCTCCGGGCACTCCGGTTTCCTCCCACATCCCAAAAACATGCTTGGTAGGCTGATTGAAGACTCTAAATTGTCCCTAGGTATGAGTGCGAGTGCGGATTGGCTGGCAACCGGTTCAGGGTGTCCCCCGCCTACTGCCTGATGATGGCAGGGATAGGCTCCAGCACGCCCGCGGCCCCCATGGGATCAAAGCGGTCCAGAAAATGGATGGATGGATAATTCCTCCATCCATCCATCCATTTTCTGAACCGCTTTGTCCGTCATCAGGCAACACCGAGCCACTCCATATCTTATTATTATTATTATTATTATTATTATTATTATTATTATTATTATATTGAATATCACATGCCTTTTAAGAGTCTGATTTGCTCTTTGGCTTCACTACCTAAATATATATTGAATATATGGTTTTATTTCTAGAGGCTTTCGAGAATAATGAAAGAAGAAAAATGACAGTAACGTTTTTTAAATACTTTACATATTTTACAATTTCTCAAGTTAATATTCCACTTTGGCCACTTGGGGCAGTATAGGGCTTATGCGAGTACCGCAGACAACTCCATAAAGTCAAGTATGGGCACCCTCGCTCATTTCAACATGAAATGTAAAAAAATATATTATAAAAACATGCACACCAAACCACGGTTTCGTTGTGTCTCACGAGTAAGTCCGCCACCCCCGTTTTCAAATGAAGGCTCTATGTGACTGTCATTATCCGTCATTTTTGCGCTTTACGGTGTCCGATTTTTCCGCTTGGTATATGAAGGCAGCAGAAACCGCACTAGTCTACCCATCATGCACCGCGCCAGCATACAACATAGGAACATAGCCATCTTGTCACCGAGTGAGGAAAGTAGTAACAGTGCGGCTCTCGTCGGTATATCCGCGTTATCCTAAAACAGTGACACTCTGCGACGTTTATTTCTCCCCTTCCCTCGACCGTAATTGCGTTTATTGTAAGTGAGTGGTGAAGTAAGTGGACAGTGCGCGGGGGAGTGCTTTGGAGGAGATGCCTCGCTTACTTGTTCCGACGTAGGGGGGAGTGTGCTGCAGCCAGTTGGCTTGACTCGCTAGCTTTTTGCGAGGTCTGCGGGGCCCTCCTCAGCCCTCAAGTAGGTCCCTCCCGTAGCGGTGGTTCCCATTCGGCCACAACGGCACCGACCGGGTACAGAGCAGGCAAGGCAGCCAGCCCGTCCCCGGACTTTGAAACAACTCCGTCCGGCGTTTGGACATCGTCTGCGTCGTGAACCGCATCCGGGGACCGAAAGGGATGGCGCAGATTCACCTCAGTTACTCTTAATCCTTAACTGGCGTTTGGTAACTCTTTGATCAATTCTGACCTCAGAAAACCACACCACCACCTGATGGACAGGACGCAAATTTGCCTGCGGAGTAATTGTCAGCCTCTCCTTTTCTGGTGGAGCAGGATATAGGCACACTCGAGGTGAGGAATTGGCCTGCCACTATGTCGAAAATGCCAGCCAAGAAGAAGAGCTGTTTCCAGATCACAAGTGTGACTCAGGCACAGGTGGCTGCTATCGGTGCCGCGGACGACACAGAGAGCCTAGAGGACCCGGATGAGTCCCGCGCCGAGGATGTGTCGTCAGAGCTGTATGATGTTTCCCGGACTGAGTATGAGGCGGCATGTGACAGGAGTTCGGCTGAAGAAATGCTGAATAATGTCGGGGAGCCAGAAGCGACGGGAGTCGTGGCGTCGTCGCATTTACCTCACTTCTCTGTGGTGTCAGTTAGTCACTTGGGGGAGTATCAGAAAGCGTCGGTGCCGGCTCTTAGCACACAACAACAGGCTGCCCCGACATCCAGTCCCGGTCCTGTAATTGTGTCTGTAAATGTACCTCAACCCGTTACAGTGCCCAGTCCAGGTCCTCCTGCCCCTGCCGCCTCCACAGTGACTTGTACTTCCCGTTTCAGGGTCATCAAACTTGACCACGGTACTGGAGAACCCTTTCGAAGAGGCAGGTGGATATGTACAGAGTTTTACGAGAAAGAGTCAGATGGTTCTGTAGTGAATCGAACTGTTGATGGCACGAAGCGAGATGCCAGTGTGACATCTGAAGTTGCTGTGGACAAAGACAGTGGGCTGGGGCAGACTGGTGGCTCAGTGGTTGCCCCGGTAACGCACACAAATCAGGCCTCTGGTGCTTCACCGGAGGTTACACGCATGCATCCGGCGGAGACATCGGCGCAGCAGAACTTCGTCACCCGGCAACATGCTGTCAGCGGGCCTGGCCCGCAGATTGCGCTCACCAGTAGCAAGCCCACATCTGTCCCAGTCCAGCTTGCAGTGGCAAGCGTGCAGCCTGCCGCTCCCCAGAGTCTCGGCAACGGATTGCCTCACTTGCAGAAGTCCCCCGTCTTGCCTCCATCAACCCAGAAGCATGCTTACCAACTTTCCGCGGGACATGACGTAGCTGTCCAGAAACCGAATGAGTTCTATCAACAGCAGTCAGGACTCGCTGGCGGTCAGTCACTGTTAGTGTCCGGACAGTCAGCAGGGCCACAGTCGATGGGACAAGCAACGTCTCCGGCTATGCCTCAGGGCTTGGCGGGAGTTTCTGGTCATTTTGGGGACTTCGTTTGCGGAGGAAAGGCAATACCTGGACAGATAGCTCAGAGCCAGACCGGTGGAATGGCAAGCATTGCGGGCTCTGCACTGGCCGGTGGATCTGCTCACGGTCAGTATGCCGCCACTGGACAGCCCAAAGCCCACGCCGTCCATCCCACAGCTGATGGTTTACAAAACGTGCCTGTCACTGCACTGAGCTCCAGCATCGCCCCTGCTGTGCCTTCTGCTGTGCCCAGCGCCTCTGCTGCAGCCGTGCCAAAAGTGACAGCCGCTAGTTTGACTCCAGGTCAGGTGAGCCAAGGCAAAGCAGCAGGTGCTTTGGCGGGTCACAGCGTCCTCGCAACCAGATTTGGACCGATAGAGGGAGGCAGTGTGAGGAAATTGGATGGGGTTGTCAATGCCCAGTCATTTGGGAAGGTTCTGGTGAAGCCCTTCATGCCCGAGAGCCTGCAGCTCGCCACTCCAACTGTCAACAGCCTGTTTGGAATCCACATACCTGTCGACGGGGATGAGGAGAGGTAACTTTCTAATGAGTCACTTTTTTTTTTTTTTTTTTTTGTAAACTTTGGTTCTTGTGTGTTGTTATAAAGCTCACATCCATGGTGAGATTTACACTATTAACATTGTGTTTTAGCAGAATTGTTGTGGGTCAGTATCACTATCACTGTCACTATATGCTTCCTTACCAGAATTAGTTGGTCTTCATTAAAATGGTCCCACACTGTGCTATGCTAACCTTAGTGTAATTGTTTAGTGGTTATGGTGTGGTAGTTTGCAAAAAAAAAAGTGAGCGCTTCACCAGTATGAGTTCCAAAAGCACAACATACACTTTTATACATTTAGTATGAAGTTCAATGGGAAACCTCAACTGTTTATGGCGAAAGTCACCTACTAGTGATACTGACTCGGGTATGTACCGTATTTTCCGGACTAAAAGTCGCTCCGGAGTATAAGTCGTACAAGCCATAAAATGCACAATAAAGTGAAAACATATATAAGTCGCACTTTTGGGGCAAATTTATTTGTCAAAATCCAACACCAAAAACAGACATGAACCAGCAACAACAGGCTAAACGATACGGTATGCTAACGTGACATATACACAAACAAGGAGCTGAGAACGAGCCTGATGTAACATTCAGAGTTATGCAAGTAACTATTACACAAATAACACGTTTATCAAACCATCTGTGTCACTCCAATTCATTAAATCCATCGATCGTCCTTTATGTAAACAATGCCCCGCGTATGTTCCGCGCTGCTAACGTCTGGCTCGTCGTGAGTTGCATTTCCAATTATTCCATATCCCATATAAAGATATATAAATTATATATCAAATAACTATCATATAAGAACAATATTATCAAACCACCTGTGTCACTCCAAATCATTAAATCCATCGATCAAATTCCTCATCCTTTATGTCAGCAACGCCGTGCGTGCGCTGCAAAGATCTAGTATATAACTATCTTGTAGCGTTAACAAAGTACCAGGAAAGACGTGGGTTTGGTAAACGGCTCTTTATTTAACAAAACAAGAGTTCAATGAGCCAACAATTACTGAACTGTAACGACAAAAACATATACATGTTGCTACACGAAATAAAATATATCAAATAACTATAACATAAATAACAAACCTTGTGTCACTCCAAATCATTAAATCCTTCAAATGTGAGGCCCTTCGTCATCTTGGTCATCCCGAGATCGAATCCTTTGTCTTTTATCTAAACAACCGTCGCGCCGCTGACGTCACTTGCAGTTCACATTACAGTAATCCCTTGCTACAATGCGGTTCGTTTATCGCGGTTTCACTACATCGCAAATTTTTGAATTTTGATAATTTGTGAAAAAATTTACATAAGTCGCTCCTGAGTATAAGTCGCCCCCCCCACCCAAACCATGAAAAAACGCGACTTATAGTCCGAAAAATACGGTATATGTTCCCTTATTGTGGGTTTGCCTTATATACACCAATATTTTCCAACCAAGTGATAATAGCGTAATAGTCATAATTAAAAGAGAAAATATACAAGGACTTCCTGTCAGTCTCAGTGAGATCTTCAGGGGATGACTGTTTCGGAGGAAGTGATAAGAGGAAGGAAATACTGTATATCAGATGTTTCTCACTTGTGCTAAAAAAAAAAAATTGATGTAGGGCATGCGTGGAAGCCAACCCCCACTTCCTCAAAAATACAATCATGCGCATGATTTTCACATTTGAAGTGGGCTTTTGTGTTCATGTCAACTGTTGGAGTTATTATTCTGCAGGAAATAAGTCAGTCATTCAATATGGATCACGGCGGGCTTTTTGGTGTTATCACGTTGTTGCTCGAAGAAATTATGCTATAAACCAGTGCTAATCACGCTAATCACGTTACAATCCCCTCCTTTTAGCTGCTCTTCCCCTCCCTCCTCGTTATTAGCAAAGCCAGGGCTTTCTCAATGTATGCACTTTAAAATTCTGGCGGAACCCCCCCCCCCCCCCCTTTTAATTTTTTTCCCTCTGAATTGTTTGTCTCTGAGAAACCTGATAAGAGCAGGGGGGTCCCCTTATCGCAGCAAAGCCCTATCGTGCAGGGACATGAAGCAGCACTCTTTCCACTATGATACTATTTTGCTGATAAGAGCTTTCACAGTGGGGTGTGGCGACCAGCTGCACTTGTCATATGCATTTTCTATACATTCCCTTTCAGGGCCCTCCTGAAATGCTAAAACGTCACGTACTGTATCTGCTGTTCACGTGTAACGACCGGCTGCGGCCTTATTGCGACCCACGGACCAGCGCTTGACAGACGAGTTGAAGAGGTGCTGAATGACATTCTTTTTTTATGCAGCAAGCGTGCAGTACTCCACAGAGGATGGAAACTTGTTTTGTGCTACTTTGACAGGCATTTGCGCTATGCTTTTAGTCACATACTCTGCTCTATTTCTATATTTCCTCTGGCCTATTTCTTTTTCCACCTCGTGTTACTCAAAGCACTCCTTTTACATTCTTCCAGCTTGATTCATGTGGTGGATGTAAAAAAGGCTATTAATGAGCAAAGCAAAGCTCACACTCCTAATAACACAGTTTAAGGTTACTTAAAAGCACTGTAGATAAAATTCCCTGCTTCACCTTGCCACTGCAGTCCTTCAAACTAAATAGCAGAGATACCAAAGGCATGACAACCAAGATGCTGCTTGCATGCTTGGAATACGATTCATTCCTGTTTGTTTCTTTTGGCAACCCAAGGTGTAAAATGTAAAGCACAATATACAACATTGTAATGGGGTTGCAAGAACTAGTAGACACTTTCTTTGTTGACTTGTTTATTGTCCAACATTAAGTCTTTTGTTATGGTGATCATAATAATAATGCATGAGCCAAGTTGTGGTGGCGCTGTCAGAACTGAACTAGCCTTGTATATTCACAGAAAAGACAGTGTCAAAAGTGTCAGGAGATAAAGTGCAAAGTGTCTACTGCAAAGCAGAAATAATGTACCACAGCAACATGCCCACCATTGCAAACGCAAAGTATCGTCGTTAGCTAATTCAATACACAACAGCCTAATACCGCCGCCAATAAGATTGCCTGAAAGCGTTTTGTTTTCCAAACTTGGATGCAGAGCACTAAAGCTACATTATGCTGTAGCAAAAACCAGGCGCATTTAATTTACACTCCAACCCAACCCAGTGTTCTGTTGCTCAGTATTTGGCCTCGTGTTCTCATTTTATCCTCCTTTTGTCTGAATGACTTCATATGTTTAGCTCTTGCTCTCTTTTGGAATGCGCCCTGCGCTCACAAGTTTGGAATTGGTGTGCAACTTCTTGGAATTAGAAACTACTGTCAGTCGGCCCTTGCACTCATCACATCGACAGAGAATTAGCCTCGGAAGTGAACGGGATGATGAAAGTTTTAAGCCTGGGTTTTCCCGTGCTCTCTCTCCTAGAATCCAGATCCTTTGCACGGAACTGAAACAAGGCAACCGAACCGATTCATGGTCTGACCTACTTTTTCTCGGACGCAGTAAAACCGCTCATACGAGCGAGTGATTTGACTTTATTGAAATCTTTGCTGTGGATTATGATGAGGAAGAGAAAAATGTTGACAGGCATTTTACGCACTGCAAGAGTTCATGTCGCATACTTTGAAAGAAACCAAAAATATCCGGTGGAATGGGAGCATCTATTGCTAAAGATGTAGAGATGTCACATTATCTTTCTGTAATGTTTTAATTCCTAACCTAAATTTAACAGTTGCCATAAACCCAAGTATTTTTTATTTACTTTTTTATATATTTTGGATGCTTTTGTGTTGGTATATACCGTAATTTTCGGACTATAAGTCGCTCCGGAGTATAAGTCGCACCAGCCATAAAATGCACAATAAAGTGAAAAAAACATATATAAGTCGCACCGGAGTATAAATCGCACTTTAGGGGCAAATTTATTTGTCGAAATCCAACACCAAAAACAGACATGAACCAGCAACAACAGGCTAAACAATACGGTATGCTAACGTGACATATACACAAACGAGGAGCTGAGAACGGGCCTGATGTAACATTCAGAGTTATTCAAGTCAGTATTACATAAATAACACGTTTATCAAACCATCTGTGTCACTCCAATTCATTAAATCCATCCATTATGTAAACAATGCCGCGTATGCGGCGCATATGCTGACGTCGGACCCGTTGTAAGTGGCATTTCTAATTCTTCCACAGACCCATATAACGATATATAAAGTATATTTCAAATAAGTACCATATTACAACAATATTATCAAACCATCTGTGTCACTCCAAATCATTAAATCCATCAATCAAATTCCTCGTTCTTTATGTCAACAACGCCGCGCGTGTGCTGCAGAGATCTAGTATATAACTATATTGTAGTGTTAACAAAGTACCAGGAAAGACGTGGGTTTATATAACAACAATATTATCATTCCAAGTCTTCTGACCTTGATCAGTTCAGGCCATTTCTGGCTTTCACTGTGCTTTGAGGGTTTAAGCTGTGAAGGGAGAGTTTGTTTCAGGGGGAGTGGTCTGGAATTGCACGTATGTGCGTGTTTAGGGTTTTAATTAAGTATGGTTGCCCACAAAGTACAAGTGTGCAGAAGCATAGGGGGCAGGTTTGTGACTGTGTAGTCATGAGGTAATGTGAGGGAGTCTGTGTACGTGCGCGTGTGTGTGTGTTTGTGTGTGTGTATTGGGTTTCTAGGAAAAAAGCCCTGTGTTTGTGCTTACACACATGCTGTAAATCAACTCCTTATTTCTGTGTGATGTGTTGCGCTCATGTGTGTCTTTTTGCTCACTGTTTACTAACTTCAGTTTGTTTGGATTTGTTCGCTTGTGGTTTATGAAATAATTTTAAAAAGTATGCTAATCTTTGGGGGGGGGGGGACAGTGTGGGGGAATTTCCTTTCCATTTTCCAGCACACTTCCGTTACTGTAGGACAGTGTTCCTGTAGCCGAATATCTGCAAATTGGTCCCTTCATTAGGTACACCGTAAACATTACTTTGAATAGATGTAAATTTCACGAAATCAGTTTGTGGTTACTGCTAGAAACAGGAATGGTCAGTAAAGGAATATGCTTGGTATTGATTGAGGTTTGCCATTTTCTAGTCAGCTTTGCTGAAATTGTAGTCTCATTTTTAACCAGATTGCATTTGTACTGGGTTGACCATGTTACATATTACGAGAGCAGAAAAATGGAGAAAGGTGATCTTCAGTCAAGCCTGCTAGCGGTGAAAATCTTGAAGACTTGATGGAACAGCCCTTCCTTTGTGTTTCTCTGCCGGTGCCACTTTGTTGCACGTAATCCACGTCCAGTTTTTGTTTTCCACAAATTGACATGAGAGACATTGCTATTTCTAAAAAAAATAAAATCTTATGCCTTGACACAATCATCTTGTTTCCCCTATTTCATCTGTCCTTATTCTTTTTCTTTTCCCTTTTCCTGAATCTGGCTGACACAGGAACCCCTCCAAGGCTTTCTACAAGGCCTTCCAGTCTGGCACCAGATTAAGGGACTCAAAGGCCCACAGTGATAGGTACAGTACGATACTGGAATGGACTGACCGGGGCCTTGCAAGAGTGCGGTGCAGCGACGTGTGTGCGGTGTTTCGTTCGGTAGCTCAGCGCTTTTGCTCTCTGCGTCATGCATGGAATGAGTTGGGGGGAAAAAGCTTGGCAGCGAGAGCGCAATTGGTCAATACTTCTCAATGAGATCTTTGTCTCTCTCTCTCTCTCTCTCTCTCTCTCTCTCTAGCTCTAGCTCTAGCTCTCTCTCTCTCTCTCTCTCTCTCTCTCTCTCTCTCTCTCTCTCTCTCTCTCTCTCTCTCTCTCTCTCTCTCCCCATATTCTCACTCTTCTTCCTCTTGCACAGTGCAACCTCTTAAAAAAAAAAAAAAAAAAAAAAAAAAGTCCAGAACAGAACACTGCATCAACACCGCAACAAAAAGGTTGACATCCTCACAAAAAGTTGTTTCCAAGACAAGTTGGCATGGGTAATTGGGTGTGGATTAGTTTAGGAAACAGCTCCGAATGGTGACGTGTAAAACACTCGTACCCTTTTAGCATTTGCATCAAGTTTCACTTTCCAATAAGCAAGCTGCTGCAACCCTTTATAACCTCGACGGTCATATGATGGCTCATGTGGCGTGAATGAATTTTATTCTTCAGGTTCCCTTCCACCTGTAACTTCTCAACAAAATGCTCAACTTGAGCTAAAATAGGTTCAGTACTCTACGTACTTCTCTGTGATAATCATTGTCATAGTTGCATTTTAAATTTACAGCACTAGAGGTACTTTGATTAATCGACAATGAATCGATGATCAAATTGCTCATTATTTTTTCGCTGAATCCTTTCGATATCGCTTTATTTCAAATTGTCCAAATGCTTCAGCTTCTCAGAAGTCATAATCCAACTTTTGTAGTCTTTCATGAAAACGATCCGATTTGTGTTGAAGCAATATAAAACGGCCTTTTTGAGTTTGGAAAACAATGACCAATATTTTTTGCCATTTCTCCCTCCCGACATGTTATATATTTTGACATATTTTACATTCTCAGATGAAAAGGTCAACTCTATGAGAAGTTCCCATCCTCAGGCGACTCTTATCCCAGTAGCCCCTTTCGGGTGCTTGACCTCTCATACATGGCCACCATTTACTTTGTACACTCCCCCGACCCAATGAGTTGCACAGCAAGTTTTGTTTTGAAAGTCAGCTACTCAAACATGTTCTTTGTTGGTTTGACATGCAATCTGCAGGCTTAAACAAGATCATGTGTGTCAGGGGACGCAATCTTGCCAAAGTCTCTCTGACATATTTTCTCTTCTGCACAACAAAACACAAGACATTCACTCTGTTGCTCACTCTGTTGCCTCAAAAGTCCTTGCCTTGTGCCAGCTATTCCTGGAAGTTCTCTCAGTTCCAGATGCTGTCCAAATATGGGTTTGGCTTGATGGCCATTTCAACTTGCTTGATTGTTTGGGCCAGTGCTGGTTCAGGCAGTGCCACCACCTCAAAAGGCTTCATTTGGGACCCTGTTCTAGATATTATTATTGCTGCAAACTGAGAAATGGTGACGGTATTCTTGGCTCATCAAAGTCAAAGTCAAAACACATGTTTATTATAGCGCCCCTGGTGGCTAAAGAGTGCTCAGTGTTTATGTCTTGAGATTCGATTAAATTCTCTACGAACGCTTGTCTTTCTAAGGTCATACTCCCAAAGGCTATTTTTCTTGTTAAAATACACATTAGATTTTTGGTGTGTTTTCATTTCATTGGGGAAAGATGATTTAAGATACATTCATTCTAGTTTATATAACATGGTTATGTAACTACTTTGGAGGGGGGTCCCTATACTATATGTGAAATATGGGTCTGAGTTAGGAACTTGTGACTCTTTTAGTGTGCAGTCCTGCATGTGATTTATGTGAGGTGCGTGTGTGTCTTTCGAGTCAGTAAACGTCTCAGTCTTTTGCACAAGCGAAATGCACGTAACCCACGTCTGTCGTCTCCAATGAGATCTGGCGTATCGGATAAATGATATGACAGTTTGACAGGAGCGCATCATGTATCCTGCCCCCTCAGCACAGCCTTTTGACCACTGCCGACTGAAAGGACTACTGACCTCACTCACTCCCATGAAATGAAGGGCATTATGGAACAGAACGTCTTGTCCTGAAAGAGAGAATAATTGGGCTTTTTTTTTTTTTAAGTACAGGGTTTCTTTTCTATGCTGCTGACTGAATCCAAAATGGTTTTTTTTCACAAGCTTTTTTTTTCCTGGTAATAGCATGAGGTAGTTAGAATGAGGGGGGGGAATCTGTGGCCTAATACCTCACTAGCACTTAAAATAACACCAAATTTAGTCCAATATTATGGAGGGAGTTGGAAATCCGTAAGAGGTGGCTACTTGCAAATTGTGTATGTAGGAAAGAGCCCAATGTACATTAGTATTCCCATTTTTCAACAAATAGCAACATGCAATTTTACTGTTCTTTTTTTGGCCAGCAGAGGACAGTCATAAGGCATTTTCCATTGGGGGGGGGAAAGAGTTTGTATTGTGGAATTAAAAATAATTTCTCTCAATGTAAAATCTGCGTTCAAATTGATGAACAGTCAAGCCCTTCAAGTAATCATATTTTGGCCAATTCCTTAAAGTGGATTTGTACATGGCTAATGGATATTTTCATGGCTGAAAATAATTACCAAAACACTTGTTTGAGATTTAATTTTTTTTAGGCTGCAACTGTTAGTGTTCATCCCCGTGTCCGCGTGGGTTTTCTCCAGGCACTCTGGTTTCCTCCCACATCCCAAAAACATGCTTTGTAGGTCGATTGAGGACTCCAAATTGGCCCTAGGTGTGAGTGCGAATGGTTGTTCGTCTCTGTGTGCACTGCGATTGGCTGTCAACCAGTTCAGGACGTCCCCCGCCTACTGCCCGATGACCGCTGGGATAGGCTCTAGCACGCCCGTGACCCCTGTGGGGACAAGCGGTATTGAAAATGGATGGATGTTCGTGTTCAAACTCTGCATAGTGTTAAAGCGCCTTTATTATTATATATATTATTATATTATTAAATGTACTTTCTACGTGTAAAACCTGTCACATTATTTGATGAACACTGAGGCCTAGTGTATTTTAATATTGTTCATGATGCTGCTCAGCATTGTTTTAGGTGGTGTAAAATGTTAACGACAAAATATCTAACTTACTATGTAGGGGTACTAGTGATGAGCAAGTGATTTTGACTACAGCCACTCTCACTCCCTCTCTCCTGAGCAGTGGGCTCATGTTTCTTTCTTCTAAATGCGGTTACACTAAATGCCTCCCGTCTGCCACCGTGGCTTTCTTTTCTGCAACTGCCCACGAAGCGGTCAGTGTTGGCTCACAAAGCATGCCGTGTAGATTTTCCTACAAGGTCCAATGCTGTCCCGCCGGCCCGGCCCGGGGCGGGACGAGCCCGCTGCTATCCCCTCGTCCGCCTTGCAGGTAATTAAATGCCGGCTGCACGCCTGTAAAGCTAATGGCTTCAAAGAGTTTCCAAACCGATTGAAACTTGCTGGTTTTAGATGTGGTGGGTTTGTTTGGCTCTCACTACAAAACGTCCATGTGCGTTATTTGCACTTACCGAGTCTGTTGTTCTCCTTAAGACCTGACCCACATTTGATTGGGAGTAGCATGTGACCCAGATGTGTAATGTGTTATTTGAATTGTTGAAATCCAGATTTCAAAACAAGATATTTGTGTTTTGTGGATCCAAACTAACCCCGTTGTCTTCCTCTTTTTTTGTTACAGTGCCTCTGGAACCAATATTGTTGCCATTGATAATAAAATAGAACAGGCCATGGTGAGTACTTGCTTTATAAGTGATGTTGAAGTATTTATTTCATAATATATATAAGTAAATTAAGTTTTAAGATTAATCATGGGTCAAAATCACATTCTAAGTCGAAGTCGCACTATATCAGACGCTCTGTGTCTGCTACATGCCACCAGGACCTGGTGAAAAGCCATCTGATGTACGCCGTGCGGGAGGAGGTAGAGGTCTTAAAGGAGCAAATTAAAGAGCTCTTCGAGAGGAACTCTTTGCTGGAGCGCGAGAATGCCGTGTTGAAATCTTTGGCCAACAGCGAGCAGCTCTCGCAGCTTCCCGCCCAGTCGGCGGGCCCTTCGACCGGCCCGACTGCGCAACCGCCCCAGCAGCCTGCGGCCGGACCTCCGGCTCAAGCGCAGCCTCCGCTCCAGCCTCCACTCCAGCCTCCGCTCCAGCCTCCGCTCCAGCCTCCGCTCCAGCCTCCGCTCCAGCCTCTGCTCCGGCAGCAGCAACAACAACCCATGGTCCCGCAGACTCATCCTCAACTCGACGCAAGCCAACAGCAACCCAACGTCACCTCTGCTTGAAAACCCGCGCTACGGTTGTGGACAACCACAAGACACGTTACAATTACAGTCAACCCCCGCTGGAATCACGATGGATCCCTTCCAACAATTGTGATGCCAACCCAAAACTTCAAATCTCACTTGAAACTAATTATTGCCCTTAAAAGTTTACAGATTCTTTGATTTATAGAAAATGCAACAGATGTAATATAAATAACTTTTTTTTAAAAAGTGCTTTGACGCAACTGGAGAACATTTGTTAGCTCAAGCAAGACTCTCCGCTAACAACCCAAGCTAAGCATAGCATCACTTCAACATACTAAACACAAAAAAACAAGGGATAGCAGCCTCAAGCAAGAAACAGAAGGGTCAAATTCATAACAGGAGTTTGAAGCAAAAAATTTCAGGGGCATTTATTTCTCTGCCTTTTTGTGACTCTTGCAGTTTGTCTGCTCCAACCTGCTGAATTTACTAAGCCCAGACGCCACTTTCCCGTGACAAGATCCATGTTCTGAGAGGGGGAGTGGGCACTGAGCTTGGAATGCGGCTGAAGGAGTCACAGAAAGACAAGTAGACGAAAAGGTCAAGTTAAATCGCCTATAAAGGTCACACGGCGTTTTGGGGTTAAACCATAATTTTCTTGAAATTTGGTTCTCATTTTTTTGTGCTTCCTTGGTGCCAAACACAACTTTCCTATTGACCAGGGGGGTATTCCAGAAAGCGGGTTATGTGAAAACTGAGTAAGTTATCCCAAAAACGAGGGAGTTATCCGGTCCAGAAAGAGAGGTAAGTTCAACTCTGGGTCAGTTACTGCGGTAACTTACTCTGTGAACATAACCTGCTCGTTGGCAGGTTTACTATAAAGACTCAGAGTTTCCACCAGTCTCCTCTCACACAAAGAAAGCAGTTAAGCATGGATTGTCCATTCTATTCAAATCCGATCAACATCGAAGCTATCATAATTCTCAAAGTGTTACGTCGCAAAAGGATCTTCTGACCCCGATTAGACATTTGATCATTTCCGGAAGAATATCTTATCAAACGCTACCGCTTTCCTTTAAATAGTATGCTTTATCTCAATAACCTTCACTCACCATGGGATGCCTGATGGTGTAGTGGTACACTCGCCTATCTTTTGTGCGGGCATCATGAGTTCGATTCCCACACATCCTGAACGAGCATTAATATCAGAACAACCTTTATGCATAGCACGATGTTTTTTTTCTGCCAATGGCATCTTCTTTATAATATCGGGGATGCAGAGCATTACTTTTTTTCCATTGGCTGAGCAGAACTCTGTTTGTTTTAAAATAGTATTTTAATGAGTGTTGGTGTAGGCTGCAGCGTCACATTTTAAATGACTACAATAGGTATAAAACATATTTGCATTTGTGTCAAGTATTAATCCACAAAGTGTAGAATTAACTGAGAGGATGCTGGAAAACATTTTGTTTGAGGTTCATATTATTTGAAGTAGCCACTGAATTAATATTTTAGTTTAGATTAATACTGACGTTGTTTAATAGCGTGAGTCCATTTAAAATGATAAAATTTAAATCAAATTGAGGTGGAATCACAGCCGAGCAACACATACCTTACCTTTTTGACAAATGTTTTTATGTTTTATTTTGAGCTGCTTCTAAGTCATTTCTTTCTCCTATTGAATTGCACCTAAATGAAAATACCGTATTTTCCGGACTATAAAACGCACTGAATTATAAGGCGCACCTTCAATGAATGGCCCATTTTAAAACTTTGTTTATAAGGCATAGAATAGAAGCTATACTGCAACAAACTGAGGTTAACTAGGGTTGCGGTATGCATCCACTAGCCAATAACCAATGAGCCCTCTGTAAATAATCGGGTTTCCTCCTACTATCTCCTATAAAATGATCAGAACTGACTAAAGTTCGATCTAACGCATTGGTATTGCTTACCTATGTTTCCCTTCCATATCGATCCGTAAATTTACTCGAAACAGCCTATTTTGACATGAAATAGCCTCGTGCGTATAGCAGCTATGACTACAGCATTACCCACCCGTAAACTCCCATGAGCCTCAGCTCGCAGACTCCCTTAAGCCTCAGCAAATTGTAAACAATCGCGTATCTCAAACGAGCTCCTATAAAATGATCGGAACTGACTAAAGTTCGATCTAACACATTGGTACTGCTTACCTATGTTTTCCTTCCATATCGATCCGTAAATTTACTCGAAACATTAACATAGAAGCCTATTTTGACATGAAATAGCCTCGTGCGCATAGCAGCTATCACTATAGCATTAGCCACCTGCAAACTCCCATGAGCCTCAGCTTGCAGACTCCCATGAGCCTCAGCAAAGTGTAAACAATCGCGTTTCTCAAACGACCTCCTATAAAATGATAGAAACTGACTAAAGTTCGATCGAACATATTGGTACTGCTTACCTGTTTCCCTTCCATATCGATCTGTAAATTTACTTGAAACATTAACAGAGCAGCCTATTTTGACATGAGATAGCCTGGTGCATATAGCAGCTATCATTACAGCATTAGCCACCCGTAAAGTCCCATGAGCCTCGGCAAAGTGTAAACAATCGCGTTTCTCAAACGAGCTCCTATAAAATGATCGGAATTGACTTAATTTCAATCCAACACATTGGTACTGCTTACCTATGTTTCCCTTCCATATCGATCCGTAAATTTACTCGAAACATTAACGAAGCAGCCTATTTTGAAATGAAATAGCCTCATGAGTACAACAGCTATTCAGTGACGCCCCCTGACCACGGTTGCCGTAATGCTGGGAAGCGATGCGACCTTGTAATTTACTAGTCGTACTAAAACGTACTGAAACATTTTGGCAGAGCACTGTGTACAAACAGTATGGATCAACAAATTCATCAATTGGCACTGTCGGCTTTTGAGAAAATGTTCGCTTTTTAGGTGCGCCTTATAGTCCGGAAAATACGGTAAGATTAAGACATTCCTACTTAAATTCATAACTATAGGCTATGCTATGATCTTATGGTTAGATGTTACATCAATGAAATAGTACATTCAAGCTTGCGCATCGAGCAGCAATTTCCTCCCATGACGTCTCTCTCTTCGCTGCTGCAGCGGTATTAGGTGTGAGGCAAAAAAATATGTTAGTACTCGCCGTAGGCCTGCATAAGGACCAATAAAGTAAAATAAGGTGATCTGTTTTTCCTCAGTTGCCATGGTGACTTGTGGTATCAGGGCTCGATTTTTATAAGAGTTGTGCACGCGTGTAACTCCAGGTGAACATACTCAGAGTTGATTGAACTAACTTGGATCAGCTTTTCTGGAACCAAATACTCAGTCTCCCATCTCAGAGTGAGTCAACTCAGAGTTCAGAGATAGACTCAAGAGTATGTTGAACCTGCTTTCTGGAATACACCTCAGGTCTTTGGCACTTTTAGGCCGTGACAGAAAAGCACAGAAATACACCAAGATCTATTGAAAGGTGGGGGTTCACTGTATTGTATGGGAATTATACAGGAAAAAACTTTTAAGAAACTGTTGTCCTCTTAGCCACCAGCTTGACCACAAAGTGCAGTGCTTGTATGTGCGTGCATGTTGTGTGTGTGTGTGATTGCTCTTGGACTGTGTGCGTGGGTGTGTGTGTGTGTGTGTGTGTGTGTGTGTGTGTCTGTACTGTGGGCCTTTCCAGTGATAATGCAATCATCAAGAGACAGAATGGGACCGCATGTGTCAGACAACTCGGGGTAGTGTTTCTTTTTTTGAAACTCGGCTGCCCCCCCAAGTGCAGACGACTGCAGGGGTTCAAGACTGATCTGAGACCTGCATGGGTCTGTATAGGAAAGGCCAGAGCGAGAGGGGCTTTGCCTCATCCTTATGGACAAATGATTGTAAAAAGAATATTTTTTTAAGATCCATGTGGGTAAAGTGGGGGTGGGTGGCATTTTGGCCTTGCTGAATTCTTGTAAAGAAAGAGTCTTGTCTATGGAACGCCATCTGTCGTTACTTGTAGATCAACCCTTCCATCAGTGTTCTGCTGTCAAGTGTTTTATTTATTACAGGGGCTGCAATATTCATAAATGAATTGAATGAAACAATAGCTCTCTCTCTCTCTCTCTCTCTCTCTCTCTCTCTCTCTTTTTTTTTTTTTTTATAAATAGTGTTTGGTTAAAAAAATTGGCCAACCCTCCCAGGTAGGCAATGCTTTACAACCGGGGTTCTCAAACTGGAGTCTGGGTCAACAAAATACTGTTAATTATTTATGTTGGATTTTTTTTTTTTTAAGTATGTAACCTTAATAGCAAATTTGCATACAGTCAAATATTCTTTTGACTAAAATATTTGAAATTGTTCTCAGTTTTTTTTCAGAGTAATTATGAATTTGTACTTTTCTATTTTTAAAAATGATGGCTGTTTTCTCAGATATAGGCAACCCTAATGGCATTTAGTTGTTTTGCCAACCCTTCAGTGGGCAGAGGAAAATTAAGACACACCAACAAACAAAGAGCAGATACATGGGTTTCATATTTTCTGTCTTTCAGTGGAAGAGTTTTAATTGTTCTGCCTGTCGCTATATGACACTGGCACAGAAAATCACAAATTTAGTGGTACACATAGTAGTTGCATTTAAATGCCGTTACGATTATAATTATGACATAATCCTTTTTTTTTTTTTTTCCCCTGACCCAAGAAAGTTTGAGAACCCCTTTTCTTATATGTAGGAATGAAAAACAAAAAGCGACATGAAATTCTGACAGATGTTCAACACTAACTCGAATTTCATGCTGCCCTTTTCAATTTTGAGTTAACAAGCCACAGTATGAATGTATGTTTTAAATCCTAAAAAGCCTTGATAGGTGACTTCTCACCTGCTGATATCAAATCTGATCTGGTGCCCCCAAGGAGGTACCTGATGCCGAAGTTGTGAATTGGTATTGCCACACCTTCACTTGTGTGGAGGGAAAGCTGTGAAATCATTCAACTTACTTTGTAACCAAAGATGTAAAGCTGTGTCAATTGAAATATTTTTTTTTCATGTACACTCATGTACACTACTCGAAGAACTATAGGCATTTGGGTTGAAACTTTAGGTTGAATTAAAATAATGGCCTTTCTGTGACTCTTCCACTCTCTGTTGGTCACTTACTGACAGATTGTGGCAAGTTTCACAAAACAAGACCTGCTCTCGGTGCCTTTCTGTGACTCTTCCAGTCTCAGAAATGCACAGTAGCAGACTGAGTGCATTCAAAAGTGAACTTCAAATTAAATTCACCTGGAAATGATCCAATTAATTTTTAGCTTCAGCTAGATATATCACCCAAAGCCCAAATCCCTAACTTTTTTTCCTAGTAGTGTACAGTAATCCCTCCTACTTCGCGGGGGTTACGTTCCAGACCCACCCGCGAAATGGGAATTTCCGCGAAATAGAAACTAGATTTTTTTGAAGTATGAGCCATAATTTAGCCATAAGATATTCTATTTTTATCGCTGACATCAACCAGCTCGCTGCTAGGGGACTTTCATATCAATGGACTGTGCGCTCCGCATTCATGCCTTAGCGACGAGACTAACAGTGTATTGCTATGTCCAGATGAAGGCCACCGCCGGTGGAGAGAACGCCCTGAAGTCACATGTGACGATAAAGTATACTGTACTGACTCTTTAATTTATTCATTTCAAAACAAGAAAACGACTTTTAAACATAAGCTATCATTATTAAAGGAAAATGAAGAAACTCAAGTGGCCGCGAAACCTCGTGAAATGATGAAATTTCTGCGATAAAATCATTAATTTATTTTTGAAAACCCGCGATACAGCGAAGCCGCGATAGTTGAAGCCGCGAAGTAGGAGGGATTACTGTATATTCTTTGTTTTCTTCCTGTGACCCACCACAAAATATATTTGTTGCCATTCAGCATGTTCTGTAACCTTCAAACCACTTTTTACCTCATTTTTATTCAGCACTCTTATTGTAAGACAGTCTGTGAACAGTGTAAGTGGGGTGGGTGGTTCAATCACAGAGTTGATGCCAGCAGTGAGAAAAATGAAAACTAGTGTTTACTGACGCTAGTCACACAAAATGAAGTGAGCCATGTTTTGTTCATTAAAATAGTGTTTGAATTTCATATGCCAATAGTTTTGTTACATTGCAAATTTTATTGTATTTAAATAAAAGCAATATTCAAATTCCAGACAAGTTTGCTTTTGGGTTTGTAACCACTTTGACGAGTAGCTTACATCAATTTAAATTTGTGCTTATGGGATTTTTAACACAGATAATGTCACTTTGCAAAACATACAAAGGCCACACAATAATCTCTACTGCACCATGTAAATTTCAAATATAATATTAGCACAATTTAATTTCAGATGTCACTTTATTTGCAGCAAAGCAGGCAGCTTACATAGACTGTGACAGACAAAAAGCTGCAGTGTCAATTAGATTTGTTTGGTTTTCAAAGTATATTTTTATTTCATCTATTTGAGCCACTTTTTGCTTTTGTTATATTTGATCATTTTATGTATTGTGCTTTGCTTCAGCTCCAGTTTGTTGTTGTATAAAGCTGAACTGAGTCAAATGAAAATGTGATGAGGAATGTCATTGAATTGAAGAAATTGTACAAAAAAAACAAAAAAAATACATTGCGGTTCAGTTTGCATGTTCTCCCCGTGCCCGCGTGGGTTTTCTCCGGCCACTCCGGTTTCCTCCCACATCCCAAAAACATGCTTGGTAGGCTGATTGAGCACTCCAAATTGCCCGTAGGTGTGAGTGCGAGTGCAGACGGTTGTTTGTCTCTGTGTGCCCTGCGATTGACTGGCAACCAGTTCAGGGTATACCCCGCCTATTGCCCGATGACTGCTGGGATAGGCTCCAGCACGCCCGTAGGGACAAGCGGCACAGAAAATGGATAGATGGACATTGCAGTTCTTAGTACATCAGCAACAGAAACATCAATGGTTGAAGGTACATACAACTGTATAAAATGTTTACAGGAATCCACATTGTCGTGTTTTGTTAACACTTGGGGGAGTAAATGAGTCCGCACATAGAGAGGTGTTGGGCTTCTGTGGGCTTTCGTTCTTCCTGAAGCCTAGTCCACGACAACAAATCTTTTGCCTTTACTTATTTGTGAACGTCGTTCTTTGAAGATGCGGAATCTTTCATTCAAGGTCATTGACGTTTGCTTTAGGAGGATGAAAAGACAAAAAGTACGACATGTTGGCTCATCAAGCGAATTTTAGGCTCACCCTAAAACTGTCAGCCTCAAGTCAACGTGTAAGTTATATAACTTACTGGTTTCCCAACACTGTTGATGTCAAATTTGAGAGGAACCCCCTTTGGAATTTTCATCTCTGACGTTTCCACGTTACTTACGGCCAAGCCAGCCGTTGTGGCATGCAGAGTCCAAGCAGAAGGAGGCCTACGGAGAGAAACCAGGTCAAACAAGTCATTAGCCTTCTGTGTGTCAAAATTGTTCCGAGTTGCATGAGTCTCACTCAGGCTGAGTCATGGCCGTGGAATTGTCTATGGAAACAGTCAAGAATCCAGTGCTACTTGTTGATGCCCGCCACCTAGTGGATAAATACAAATGATAACATCATGAAGTGCTTTTTAATTTCCTAATTAGTAAATCAGTTTGGAGATGTAAGGATTTTGCCCGACAAAATTTGATAATGAACAACAACTCACGGGCGAGTTCTGATGTTAAGAGTGTGAGGATTTGGCTCCTGCACCAAAGTTTGCACCTGATGTGGAGTAAAGAAACGCATGTTAAATAATAATGTTTGGATTCATCATCAGACACACTCATCCTATCACCTTGAGTCCTCTGTGATGAAGAAATGTTGCCTGGCGTGTATCCGTCTGATGCACGGAAGGAAGATGTCTTCAGGAAAGGAGGACCGAAAAATGAATGCCGTTCCATATACAGGGTTTGATTTTTGTAAAACAACCAATAAGAGGTCCACGCTAATCAGCTTTGGAAGATGAGTAGCAAAGGTTTTCTCACCGTCGCTGCAGTTGAAATGGTCTGTTGACTGGCGTTCCACTGGAGTCCTTGTTGGTGACATTTGTGTACAAAGCAGAAGCCCCAACATTTCCTTCAACGCGGCCATTGTATTGAAATAAAGGTTGGCTCTTTTGCTTTGTTTTCTAAAAAGAAACAAAATATTTTTCACTCTATGAAAAACAACTCATAATACTGCCGTTCATTGGACAGTTGTAATGCCTTTGTGTATTTATGGCTCATACATGAAATAATGATGCAAAAATTGAATAATTCACATTCTATCTCATTTTTGACAAAATAACCGAAAAGCAAGTTGTCCATGTCACGTTACTCAAAGTGAATAATTGAATAATCACCCAAACTTTGTAGTCCGCAATGCTCATTTCTACATGTGTGAACAGGGTTACGTCCTGTTAGAAGTCACCTGAGTGGGTCGCTTGAGGAGGGTCGTATTCTTTGCAGCTGCTGGACGGGTGACGACCCCCTGACCTCTCCGCACACCCGGCATGACCAGAGTTCTTAATTTAGTTCCTACTCCTCCTCCACCTCGGAACACGCCGCCTGCAAGGTAATAGTAGGTATGGATGTGCTGACAAGGCAATATTAAAAAGAATGATAATATACCATTGCTGTTTATGGACCAAGTTTTCATATTTCCTTGTGTTACAGGAGTCCTTTGCTGGGGACGTGTTTGTTGACTTTTGTAGGGTTGTTTCCTTTTTGTGTGTCGCTCTTTTTTATTCAACCGAATTATGTCATCTGCCAAAAATCAAAAACAGAAGAGCAATGTTAACAGAGACTGGTAGTCACAGAAAGTCATAGAAGTGGACTTCCTTTGCGATGTATCTAATCATCAACAAAATGTATGCATTTGTTTGTTTTCTTCTAGTCTCATATAATCGCATGTGTGAGTAAAACGGCGTACTAATAAGTTCAATAAATGAACTGAACCCAGTTGACTGACAGCAACAGCGAGAGATCCATTTTTAGGCACCCATGCTGAGGACCTTACCTAATGACATGTCCACTTTATCGCGAACCAATGGCTTTTTAAAATTGCCTTCATTCATCCCGAAGAGAAGCGCGAACAAACGCATAAATAAAAACACACACACATTCACACACGACTAAAAAAAATCGTGACGTTTGATTCTGCGAACCCTTTCAAGCGAAATTATTGTCCAAGACCCGAACGTAAACTGTGCTACGCATGCGCGAACATTATTGTTGCACTGTGGACGATGAAGTTTAGAAGGTAACCCGGAAGTGGATTCGGCTGCGTCCCATTTAGTCTGTATAGCTAAGAACAGGCTAGGTAGCGAGATTAAAAAAATAAAATAAAAAAATAAACAGCATCATGGCAGAATATATGGGCCAAACATGCTGAAGGAATTTATTTTTAGTAGTCACTCTAATTTTACAGCAAAACGAGAAGTAGTTAAGCAATATAGTACACTTCATTTTTTTCATACTGCAGCATATGCGGGACTGCTCATTCTGACTGAATGCGAGTAGACGCGTCGCGCCAAATAGAACGCAATCGAGGGTATTACAAAATATTGACGTCATTACTCACCCGTAAGTGCTTGTGTAAACGCAAACCACTCGCCGCTTCATTTTCAACGTTCGAAAACACAAACGAACGAGCATTGCACTTCATTCGAAATTACCGTATTCTCGATTTGGACGTCTTTTTTTTTTTTACCTCATTTTCACCGTGCATGAGGCATCGTGTTACAAGGACGTAAGTTGGAACGCGAGTAAATGCTCACTGCTTAAATGAAAGTCTTTTGCATATATGTACATAGGAATAGTTGTTACGTTTTTATTGTCAGTGTTTAATGTTATGCGTTCTCTTTTTATTTTTTCTTAGAATGCATTGTATTGTTTTCTAATGCTGTATTCTATTTTCTCGTTGATCTTATTTCACAGCTCATTTTTTTCTTTCCTGACCAAGTCATTCACTACCATCATGTCAAGCAAAAAGCGCAAAGCAGCTGGGACCGCTGCTGCTGAGCGCAGTGCTAAGCAGCTGAAGTTGGCCTCCACTAAGGAAGGTAATAAGGCCAAAGCATCAGAATGGCTGCAAGACCTTGTCAAACAAGAGAGGGATGACAACAAGGGCATGAAAGTCAACAAGAAACGTGTTCGATTTATATCAGACACGCAAGAGGCAAAGCAGGACTCAGAAGGGGTCCTCTATTGGATGCTAAGGGACCAGAGAGTACAAGGTTAACACATGATCACGTGCACTGAGAACAAAAAGCATTCAGTTCCTCCTTTTAGTCATATTAATAACACATTGACATTTGTTTTTCTTTAGATAACTGGGCATTGATCCACGCCCAACAACTTGCCATGAAGAAAAACCTGCCTCTGCACGTCTGTGTCTGCTTGTTTGTTCTCAAATCAGAGTTGTCCACCCTGAGACATTACAGTTTCATGCTGAAAGGTCTGGAAGAAGTTGAAAAGGTACAAAAACCAAATCTACCGTCATTTTCGGACTATAAGTCGCGGTTTTTGTCATAGTTTGGGTGGGGGAGCGACTTATACTCAGGAGCGACTTGTATGTGATTTTTTTCACAAATTTTCAAAATTTAAAAATCTGCGATGTAGTGAAACCGCGATAAACGAACCGCGATGTAGCAAGAAATTACTGTCATTTGAACTGCAAGTGACGTCACCGTGCCGCACGGCGGTTGTTTACATAAAGGGCAAAGGATTTGATCCTGGGATGACGAAGATGACGAAGGGCCCCACGTACTACCGGCATCATTAGCGGCTTTGTTTGTAAGTGACACGGAGGACGAAGAGTTTGAAGGATTTAATGATTTGGAGTGACACAGAAGGTTTGAAAAACTATTATGGCTTTTACGCACGCCCGGTCCTTCTCGACGGGAGCTCTCTTTCACCTCCGTGGATGGAAGTCGGGGGCCGGCGCTCGGCCGGGTGGCTGTCCGGGGATGGTGGATGGGGCTCGGACATGGCTTTTACGCACGCCCGGTCATACTCTACGGAGCTTTCTTTCACCTCCGTGGATTGAAGTCGGGGGCCGGCGCTCGGCCAGGTGGCTGTCCGGGGACGGTGGATGGTACTCGGACATGGCTTTTACGCACGCCCGGTCCTATTCTATGGAGCTCTCTTCCACCTCCGTGGCTGGAAGTTCAGTAGTTGTTGCCTCGTTGAACTCTTGTTTTGTTAAATAAAGAGCCGTTTACCAAACCCATGTCTTTGCTTGTACTTTGTTAATGCTACGATATAGTTATATACTAGATCTCTGTAGCGCACGCGCGGCGTTGTTGACATAAAGAACAAGGAATTTGATCGATGGATTTAATGATTTGGAGTGACACAGATGGTTTGTTGTAATATGATAGTTATTTGAAATATACTTTATATATCGTTTTATGGGTCTGTGGACTAATTAGAAATGCAACTTACAACGGGTCCGACGTCAGCATATGCGGCGCATACGCGGCATTGTTTACATAAAGCACGATCGATGGATTTAATGAATTGGAGTGACACAGATAGTTTGATAAACGTGTTATTTATGTAATACTGACTTGAATAACTCTGAATGTTACGTCAGGCCCGTTCTCAGCTCCTCGTTCGTGTATATGTCACGTTAGCATACCGTATCGTTTAGCCTGTTGTTGCTGGTTCATGTCTGTTTTTGGTGTTGCATTTTGACAAATAAATTTGCCCCAAAAGTGCGACTTATACTCCGGTGCGACTTATATATGTTTTTTTTTCACTTTATTGTGCATTTTTAGGCTGGTGCAACTTATACTTTGGAGCGATTTATAGTCCGAAAATTACGGTATATTTAGCACTGCGTCCTTTAGAACAGTGTATTTCAAACATAGCCGAACCTGTAGCAATCTGTCCACATGAATAATTTTAGTATCTGTCATTGCCATTGTCATCACACAGGAATGCAAATGTCTAGACATCGAGTTCCATTTGTTGCACGGCTCTGCGACCAAATTGCTGCCTGGCTTTGTGTCCGAGCGCGGCTTTGGGGCAGTCGTGACGGACTTTTCACCTCTCAGGGAGCCTCTCAAGTGGTTGGATGATGTCAAAAAGGCTCTTCCAGATGATGTTCCACTCATTCAGGTAACTGGATTTGGCTCACCTAAAATTCCCTGAATATTTTCTAAACTTACTTTACTGTCATTTTTATTTGGGCACTTGATTTTGTTCTCCAGGTTGATGCCCACAATATTGTTCCGTGCTGGGTAGCATCTCCTAAACTTGAATATGCTGCCAGGACAATCCGCGGAAAAATTACAAAACTTTTGCCAGAGTTCCTTACTGATTTTCCTGTGGTTGAGAAGCACCCCCACGCGGCAACAAAAACCACTCAAGTAAGTTCAAACACTGATCTCTTGTGTGGTATTATTTCAGAAACGTACCGTAATTTTCGGACTATAAGTCGCTCTGGAGTATAAGTTGCACCAGCCATAAAATGCACAATAAAGTGAAAAAAAAACATATATAAGTTGCCCTGGAGTATAAGTCGCACTTTTGGGGCATATTTATTTGTCAAAATCCAACACTAAGAACAGACATGAACGTGTAACAACAGGCTAAACGATAGGTATGCTAACGTGACATAAACACAAACGAAGAGCTGAAAACGGGCCTGACATAACATTCAGAGTTATTCTAATAACTATTACATAAATAACACGTTTATAAAACCATCTGTGTCACTCCAATTCATTAAATCAATCGATCGTCCTTTATGTAAACAATGCCGTGTACGTGCGCCGTCGGACTCGTCGTGATTTGCATTTCTAATTATTCCACAGACCTATATGACGATATATAAATTAGATTTCAAATAACTATCATATTACACAAATATTATCAAACCATTTGTGTCACTCCAAATCATGAAATTCATCGATCAAATTCCTCGTCCTTTGTCAACAAAGCTGCGCGCGCCCTGACGTCAGCCTCGTCGTTATTCCACAGATCTAGTATATAACTATATTGTAGCGTTAACAAAGTCGGCCCCCGACTTCCATCCAACCTTCTGTGTCACTCCAAATCATTAAATCCTTCAAACTCTTCGTCCTCCGTGTCACTTACAAACAAAGCCGCTAATGATGCTGGTAGTACGTGGGGCCCTTCGTCATCTTCGTCATCCCGCGATCGAATCTTTGTCCTTTATGTAAACAACTGCCGCGCCACTGACGTCACTTGAAATTCAAATTACAGCAATTCCTTGCTACATCGCGGTTCGTTTATCGCGGGTTCCCTTTTTTTTGGGGGGGGAAAATTTGTGAAAACCCCCACCCAAACTAAGAAAAAAAACGCGACTTATAGTCCGAAAATTACGGTATTAGATTTAGAGCAGTGGTTCTTAATCTTGTTGGAGGTACCGAACCCCAGTTTCAGATGCGCATTCACTGAACCCCTCTTCAGTGAAAAAGAAAATATTTTTTCTTAAATTCAAGACATGGATGTTTTTTACTGGTGCACAAAATGAGCCATGCATTAACATCTTGTTCAAAGAACAATAACAACATAGTGCATGAACTCACAACAAATTACACACCTACAAATCAGTGTGACTTCTGCTGTTGCCTTTTGCGAGACCCGTTCAGCTATGCGTCATCATAAATTTACATGATAAATCAGGTGTGTTCAGACCTCCACAGTGGAGCCTCTGCTGAACCCCTGAGGCTGACTCACCGAACCCCTAGGGTTGGACCGAACCCAGGTTAAGAACCGCTGGTTTAGATATTTATGAAAAAAATATTTCTATCTTCCCTCTGTAAAATATGATTAATATAATCACAAATTTAACAAGATTACATCTTTTGTTTTTCTTCACTGATTCGGATGTTAACCTACTCCTGACTGAACCAATTTAATCACATCTTTTCCCCCTCTCTACCCTGCAGCCTGTAGATTGGGCCAAAACATTGGCTTCACTGCAGGTGGACAGAACCGTGGATGAGCCAGAGTGGGCCCAGCCAGGCACCATGTCGGGAATGGCCATGTTAGAATCCTTCATCGACGTTCGCCTCAAACTGTTCGGCACTCACCGTAATGATCCCAACGTTGCTGCGCTCAGCCAACTCTCTCCTTGGATCCGCTTTGGTTAGTAGAAACCCTGAAGAAACACGAGTTCAGCATGCAGCATTTACTTACTGTAAATAAAGAAACGGAGGGAACTTTTAAAACCCAAAGTCGGTTTTTGCTTCCTCAGAATGCAGAAAAAAATGGAATGGCTGCACAACAACTTTAAAGTGTTTCGGAATGGGGCTCATTCAATAAAAAGGCATTCTGCATAAATGGAGCTCTAGCTAGGCCAGCGATGCGGTCGCTCTACGGCGCCTCTATCCATAATGCGACTGTATGGCAATTTCCTGCGGCATCATGCAGCTTGCCTCTTCTCCTCAAACCGCTGGATTGCTTTTGTCATAGTGCTCTTCTATTGATTTCTCCAGAGAGCCAATGGTCTCAGCGGTGTATCACCAAGAGGCATAAGTGCTTGCGTCCACGTGCCATAAGGACGGTTCAGTTCTACTGTTGAACCCTTTTATTATATTCCAGACCAACCGTGACAGATAAAAAATCTGTAGAGAAATGTTTTTGTTCTGGCAGGCTTAACACATTTAATTGTATTTTAGTCTGTGATATAGCATAAAGGGTCGTTCACTGCTGCTTTCTGATGTTCCGTTTTTTTTTGTAATTGATGCCATCAGGACACGTGTCTGCCCAGCGTGTGGCACTGCAAGTCCAGCGCGGCGGGAAGGACGCCAGTCAATCAGTCGCACCCTTCATCGAAGAGCTGGTGGTGCGCAGAGAACTGACGGACAACTTCTGCTTTTACAACAAGAATTATGATAGCGTGAAGGGTCAGTTGAGATCTTTTAAGTCTTGTTGCCAATTACGGCCTGAAAGAATAACTTTGTAAGGGGATTGAAAAAAAAAGGACAAAAAAAAGGAGTTGACAGGCCAAGGCTTTTATTTTTAAGATAAAACAATTGATCAAATAAAAGGCCGCTAGGTGTTTTTTTTTTTTTTATGCTGTTTCTTCGATCCAGGTGCTTATGAATGGGCTCAAAAGAGCTTGAGCGATCACGCCAAGGATAAACGGCCGTATCTGTACACCCAAGAGCAACTGGAGAAAGCCAAGACGCATGACAAGCTGTGGAATGCAGCTCAGGTATCACATTTTGCGCGACCTTAATGAGGACAGAAGTTGAATGGATGGAAATCATGGAAAACGTTTTAATTGCTCGTTTACAAATAACTGTGTCTCCAGTGTGGAATTAACAGACAGACATTTATTTGTGAGCAGCTGCTGTTACAAAATGTCTCTGTCATCAAAACCTTTTCATCTTTTTCTTTTCTGGCCAGTATTGACACAAGAATGTAAGTCTGAGATGCAGTATTGTTGCCTCCTTTTTTTTAGTATCAGATGGTCTCAGAGGGCAAGATGCATGGTTTCCTGCGAATGTATTGGGCCAAAAAGATTCTTGAGTGGACTTCTTCACCAGAGGAGGCGCTCTCCATCGCTCTGTATCTCAACGATCGCTATGAGCTGGATGGTCAAGACCCCAACGGATTTGTGGGTACGCCACAGGACCTATTTCTTAATACATGTAACGTTAAGCCAATCGCTGATTGCACTCCTGTTTAGGTTGTATGTGGTCCATCTGTGGCATCCACGACCAAGGATGGGCAGAGAGAGACGTTTTTGGGAAGATCCGCTACATGAACTACAAAGGCTGTCTTCGCAAGTTTGACGTACCCAAGTTTGAGAAAAAATACTGTCCCAAAGGTCTTTGAGAGACGAGTTCTGCTTCTTTGCTTTTTCTCTGTTTGTTTGCAGTTTGGGCCTGGAGATTATAGACATCTTTTGACGTGTAGGTCAAAACTTTTGTTCTTATATTGTAAGTGTCCATATCTGTGGCTATTTGGACCATTAGACTTTTTTTTCCTCCTCCATAAATGTATATGAACAATGCTTTACACATTTATTAGACCACCTGTCAAATGACACTTCCATGGGAAAATGTGATTTGAGATAAAAATAAATATTTTGAATAACAAGAGTGGTCATGGAACAAATCCATCTGGTATCTTAATGCACCACACTATTTCAATATTTCCTCATTTCTTTGGAAAACTGTAGTAAATTAGAAAAGTTAATGAGAACAATATTTTGTATTATTTAAACTTGAATTATAGTTGAAAACCCTTTGCTTGTGTATTAACCTTACCTTAACATATGGTTTTAGTCATATCTGATGGTGGTTGTGTGGCGGTTGAATACATTTGTAAAGGACTGGAAAACCTATACAAAAGAATAAAAATGTGTTTCCCAAAAATATGTCTGAAATATTTGTGAAAAAAGGAATGGAAAAAAAAAGAACACTTAGAATATAATCATTGGCTGGTTTGTTAATGAAAGGGATTTCTCAGATCCATATTAACTCATTCCTCACTGACTCCCAGCGTCTACAATATGCCTTGCATCACGATTGCACATATTTCACAAACAGCTATATCACCAAAATGAATCGACTCTGGGCTGTTTGTAATTCTTGAATCATAGACCAACTCGATCTTGTTTTGCACTAATTAGCAGGAAAGGATCCATACACTGCGGGCGGGCCTTTGCTGCAGTAAAAGGGATTTGAGTATTAAAAGAATATTACAAACTTATTTTAAACCTCAAGTAATACCAACACTAGGGTGTTCTGAGGATATGCTCGGTGGTCTGGGCGCCCTCTCCACATTATTGCTAAAGTTGGACTGTTTTGGCGTGTAATGTTAGGATTGGACTCTTTACGGATTAACAGGGTCACGATGAGAACGTTCCTAACTTGACGTCACTTACTAACTGACAAGACTAGAGTAACATTATGTTTGCCAAGTTCCAAAGATGTAACCAAGGTGATAGTGAGACCTTTCATATTACCGCAAGATAATGACTCACTGCTAAGAAGTGAAACTTTTAAAACACGACAAAGTCAAACTAAAGATTTAAATCCCATTGAGCAGGAATTGATCAAACTCAAAATAAAATAAAGGAATTGAACTTGCACTTTTGCCGGTCTCAGACAGAACAATAGAATAGAATAGAATAGAATAGAATAGAATAAAATAGAATAGATCTTTATTGTCATTGTCACATGTTCAACAAAATTAAAAGTACCAACCGATCAGTGCATCTGCTAAAATAAAAAAAAATACAACCTAAAAGTTTATACAACTAAAAACCACACAAATGAACATACACGAACACGTGACACCCCCATATTTTTGTCAATTTTTTTTTAAAGCAGTAGATCTTTTTTTTTGTTGCAGCATTTAGTGTAACTACCACTGTAGGGTAAAAGCTGTCGGCGAATCTGCTAGTCCTTGATTGAATTGATCTGTAGCGTCTGCCTGATGGCAACAGTTAAAAAAGGAAGTGGCCAGGGTGGGAAGTGTCCTTTAGAATGTTCTGTGTGGTTCTGTGTAGGTCTTCCAGTATGGTGAGAGTGCAGCCACCGATCGATCTCCTGTGCTCTGTTGATGACCCCTTGGAACTTTTTCAGCTGGTGTACCAAACACATACATATACAGTATGTTAGAATGCTCTCTATGGAGCACCAATAGAAGGACACCAGCAGTCTTTGTGTGATGCTTTACCTCCTGAGCACCTTTAGGAAGTAGAGTCTCTGCTGGGCCTTTTATAGCAGCTCAGAGGTGTTCACGCTCCAGGTGAAGTCCTCCTCCATGTGGACAATTACATGGTCGTCCAGTAGATGGCGTTATTTCTGTGTTTACAAGATCACTATTCTTCTATTAATTTTTTTTACACTGTGGTGCATTGAGATTTTTCTCATGTAAAATATGTGTGTTGGCTCAATAAAGATTGGAAAACAACTGCATTTAAAGTGATACCATGCGATGAGATTCACATGCACCAAATGAGGTAGTGCTTCGTTATTGGAATTAATTGTAATTGCTTGTGTTTGCTTGATTTATTGTTTCAGTCAAAAATGACATATTTACCTCACCATTTGACTGATTGTTTTCATGAGAAAAATGATTGTACTCCCACTTTCATACACTGAGAGGTGCTCATATTCCACGAGTGAATAAGAGCGTGCAATAGCCCATCCTTCATTTTGCTTTAGGTGTCATTCTCCCAGCATCTCCCTGCCACTGTGGTAGTAGCAACGCCATATTTGAACACAAACAGTGCAGCAACACATGTCGACAGAAAATAATGCTCACAGGCATAGATTCTTTATCTTCTGTAACCTACCGAGTCTTTCAGTTGTGAGTGAAGTCACATATATGTGTTATATATGTCAGCTTCCAAGGTGCACATATTAAAGTCCCAAAGTCCCAATGATCATTGTCACACACACATCTGGGTGTGGTGAAATTTGTCCTCTGCATTGAACCCATCCCCATGTGATTTTGATCCATCCCCTGCCCTGGGGGAGAGAGAGGGGAGCGGTGAGCAGCAGCGGTGCCGCGCTCAGGAATCATTTGGTGATCTAACCCCTCAATTCCAAACCTTAATGCTGAGTGCCAAGCAGGGAGGCAATGGGTTCCATTTTATAGTCTTTGGTATGACCCGGCTGGCCGGGGTTTGAGCTCACAACCTTCCAGTCTCAGGGAGGACACTCTACTACGAGGCCACTGAGCTGGTCAATCAATATCACATATCAAGAGAAGCCAGATGGGCACTGTAACAAAGTGGCGACGCACCATTTCCATTTTGACTAAATTAACAATGTATTTATTATTATTATTATTATTATTATTAGTGTGAAGGCCTTCACACTATTGTTATTCTTATTATTCTTATTTTCTTATTTTTTTTATCAAAGATAAATTTATACTAAATAATATTCTTATTTTTATTTTCTTTTTTTTTTTTTATCAAAGATTCTATAGAATTAGTAAAAACAGTAAGCTCTTTCCTCCAGATCACATCAACATGCCAGAGGTGGAAACGCCTGCCGTGTGCTTTATCAATTTCATTCTTCTCTTGTTTAATTAGTTTCCATTCTGTTTGAACGTGTCTTTGCTCCGACGCGGCTGATGAGAAATAATTGTCTGTATTCTTTTCCTGCCTTCACGATTCCCTTTGCCACTCTTCCAGTGGGAGCCCAGTTGACCGGATCATACCGGCGAGGGATGCGAAGAGAGAAAAACTGAAGATTCTGCCAAAGCAAGTAATTGTTAAATTGCAGCAAATGTACCCCATGTGAGACAAGCGAATGAATACACAGAGATATCATCAAAGCCAGCCCACTCCATCCATCCATTTTCTGAACCGCTTTGTCCCCATGGGGGTTCCGGGCGTGCTGGAGCCTATCCCAGCCGTCATCGGGCAGCTGGCGGGGGATACCCTGAGCCGGTTGCCAGCCAATCGCAGGGCACACAGAGACGAACAACCATCCACACTCGCAATCACATCTAGGGGCAATTTGGAGTGCTCAATCGGCCTACCAAGCATGTCTTTGGGATGTGGGAGGAAACCGGAGTGCCCGGAGAAAACAAACTCCAAACTCCACACAGGGAGGGCCGGAGGTGGAATCAAGCCCGCACCCTCCTAACTGTGAGGTGGATGTGCTACCCAGTGCGCCACCGAGCCCACTCCATGTTTATCTAAATAAAACTGAGCTCATTGGAAGATTGGAAGAACGCTGCAAAGCCTTGCAATTGGCTGGCACCTTACCACCGGGGTCCATTTAATCAATGCTACAGACGAGCATTCACAGGGAACAGCCTGCAAACGGAAGTAGAGTTCTGAGTCAGCTCCCAGGAGATTAGAAAGAAGCAAGATGAATAATGGAGAAGGAAAATAGTTGGAAAAATTACCCAACGTAGCGAATCATCAGGAACATCTCCTGTGAAGAAGTCTGTCGCTGTCCACCGCAGTGAAATTGTTCTTAATGAGTTTTTGCCATGTGTTGGCAGAATCAGTCCTTATTATTTCACCGTTCATTCACTGCTTAGTGTACCTCCAACCTTCCAAGTGTCCAACTGAACAAGATGTGCCCATTTGACCTTAAAAATACGATTCAATGACCATGCTTGTAACTCAATACACTTGTATCTCAAATCACGTTTCCCCACTCAATTGAATTTAAATGTTTCAGCCTCCTCCCAAACAACAAAAGTTATTGTATTGTTTTTGTTTCAATAAGAATCGAATGTAAAAGAATTAAACTTTTTTGCTGATATTCAATAGCCATTGTGCTTTTCGTTCTCGTGTGCACGACTTGGCCACCAGGGGGCAATATAATTCACACAGTTTGTGAGCCTTTTTAAAAAAAAACGTTTTAGACAAATTTCTAATCATTTGTACATAAGGATGAAATTTATATATATGTACATATGTTCATTTCTTTGGAATCTGGGTCACTTTAAGGAAAAAAATGGAATTGCATTTGGAGTATTTTTATTCCTGTCAAATGTGACCGGAACAGCATGACATGGTTAAATAAGTGACAGCTTTGGCTGATTAGCACTGAAAGTTCTTAAGTCAAGTGAAGTGCAGCTGGTGCTCCAGGAGCTACCAGTGGCACTCATAGCATCAGGACAAGGAGTCATTCCCGTGAGATAAACATATCCAATTCATAGCCCCCTCCCTCACTGCGCCGCACGCTGACAAGCCATTGTGAAGAGCCCAGCAGTGTCTTTGCCCTTTGGCACCTTCCAACAAGCAACTGCCTGACAGAGCATAATCATGAATCATAACCTTCCCATTCTGTGACGCAAAACGCCACCCCTGCACTTTTTTCACGACTTGTATCAGCTGGGTTTGTTTCAGCCTCGTTAACAAATGTGCTTAGACAGAATGACATTTATTAAAAATGATGTAGAGTGATAAGCAATCTTTCGTGTGGAATAGCTGTTGGGGCTCTGGGACCAGAACATGGTACCTCAGAATTTTATTCACTCTGCTTTTGTTTGCTAGATTATGCGTCATGGTGGCAAATGGTTTTTAATTTTGTGGTGGCTATTCCGCCATAGTTTCAGCAAGGTAACAGGTCATCACAAAACTACAAGTCAAATGATTGACACCTCGTTTGTCACCCCTTCTGTTTTCTGTTTTTTTCTTTGTTTTTAGGAAAGAAAGAAAATCCCGGTGAAGTCGATGAGTTGAATCAGTGCTTCTACTTTTAGCAGATTATTTGATCACACAAGTATCTTTCCCAGAGTGTGAGCGCCTTTGCCATCTCCGTAGATCCAATAAAAAACCAAAAAGCAAAACACCTGCTGTGGACAAAAATATGCAAATTGCCGCTGGTTGCTGAATATGCCAGAGTGCTGCCTACCAGGGGGTTCGCACTCGAGGGGTGTGTGTATGTGTGTGTGTGTGTGTGTGTGTGTGTGTGTGTGTGTGTGTGTGTGTGCATGTGTGTTTCACACAACTTGAAAAATTGGGCAAGCGTATGAATAATTTTGGGCTCTACTGTATCTGGTTTATGTCTGCTCTCCTTGCTACATGAGGCTTGCACAATGATTTTCCGCCTTTGCTATATACTGTGCAGCAGCCGATTTTTGGCCTAATTTATGTTGCATCTTACGATTAAGAACAAATTATTTTTCTGCAAGTGGTGTCAAATAGACGCAAACGCCACTACACATTTGAACAAACGCTAACTCAACATTCTCATTAACTCAACAGGCCAAGCCCCGCCTTTTAGAACCACACACACTCAAAGATACTACAGTGTATAATGTGAGGATGGCTATCTCAAGTGGACAAGGATAATAACTGCACCAAAAAATTACATTTTTATGGGTATAATGCATCAAAATTTAAAATGATTTAAGTGAAAATAAGGGACAAGTGTAAAAGATAAAAATGCTGCGACTATTGGCAGTTGGATCTAATGGAACGCTCCAACTTTTTTTGTTCAACAGTGATTATATATTGCCGTGATTTAGAGCTGCTCTATCATAATGAGCACCTTCCTACTTTTTAATCATTCCTTTGAGAAAAAAGATTCTCTTTCCAGACTTTCTTTTGAATTTCTCGTCACTGTTCACCATGCATAACACCAATCACGTTCTCCGTTAACTTCTTCATTCTTTGACAATCTGCTCTCATTTGCCTTACCTGCATAAAAAAGGCTTATTTCAATAAATAAAATGAACAAGTGTGCCAAGTCATTTGGTTTTCCTCCAAAGTATTTCATGGTTATACGACTACACATTGGTTGCATGCAGATTAGAAACGCATGAAATCCCCGTGTAAAACATGAGGAGGAACACTCATTTAAGATTAATGGCAGACTTCCTGCTGCACAACCGCAACATGTACGGTGCTCATGCGTTGTTGAGTCTCCGTACAGACGGGGTACGTGGCGGGGTGCAGGGTCGACTCCATAATTCACAAGTGGTTTGCAGTTGGCAGTTTTTGGAAGATATTCTGTCAACACTAACACCCCACAGATCTACTTTTCATTTCCTCTGCTTGCTTTCGCACCTCGAATACTTTATTACAGTAATAGGAGTCAAATAGAGACACCGTTTGGGTGAACTCATCATAGTTTTGTTGGTGTCGGCTTATTCGCATGTAATTTTTAGTTTTTTACCTGCTCTTAATGACCGATGAGCTAACTGTACGAGAACAATAGCATGTGTCCTTTTTTCTCACTTTCTGTACAGCTTGCTAAAGGGAGCTAGCTGTCAATCACATCCTGTCAGTGTGGGCTGACCCAAGCCTGCTGGGAACTGAACTGTAGTTAATTAGTGCACAAAGCTGAGGGGACAAAAGAGAGTTGGAAGGCGGAGGGGATGAGGGTGGTCCGATTGCTAAAGCCAAAAGGATTGCTGAGGTTGGGTGGGATAAAAGAAGCGGGAGAGGGGGATGAAGAAATCTTAAGTTTAGGATATTGTGCATGCCTATGTGTTTGTGTGTGCGCTTGTGTGTGTGTCGGGGCGCGAGGATCTAGTGGGGTGGACTGGTGGGACTGAAAACTCCGTGGGAAGTACAGACTGATGGATAGGAAGTCTGAAAGGGAGACTTGTGGTTCAGCGTTTAGAGTTCCACCTACATCAAACACTGTACTGTACTGTACTGTACTGTACTGTACTGTACTGTACTGTACTGTACTGTACTGTACTGTACTGTACTGTACTGTACTGTACTGTACCGTACCCTGCCCTGCCCTGCCATGCCATGCCATGCCATGCCATGCAATACTACTGAAATAAAAGACTGGGTGAGAAGGTGACAGACACTGTAAAGTTCAAACCTAATTAAATGATGCAGCCTTAACTGTGCGAGGCTTCAACTTTTTGTTGTGATTCATTTGTATTTACACCCAAATGAGTGAGGGGGAGCACATGGGGTTTTTGTTGTGCGGTATCAGTCTTAAAGACCACTCAATAAGCCACGGGAAGTGCTGTCTATCCACCGTTATCTAGGCTTACATTGACACTCTCTAAAGTCCATTTAATGGCACAATTGATCGACACGCTGCTGCCTGCTGCCTGCTGTTTGGATGGACAAATGCTGCAAAGGATGTTGGCCGTGCTCAGCCTACTACGAAACCTACTCAACCTCATCTTCAGCACCAGCTTTCTATAACCAGGAAGCGCTCCTTGCCCATGGCGCACAGGCTGCCGCCATTCATGCAGAATCTGTCAAAGTCGACGTTCTTCAGACTGAACTCGTTCACAGTCCACGTGAGCCATGCTGCTCTGTCAAGAGCAGCATGGCTCACTTGCAGGGGGAAATAGCCACTTTGACTACAAAACAAGAGCTGATGAAATAATACAGTGATGGAACGACACAGTACATTACTCTTGCGCTATATTCTGACTGTCTGCTGTATGCACCCTTTCACCATTTTTGCTCCTTGTTTATTTATTTATTTATTTATTTATTTATTTATTTATTTATCACTCTCATTTATTCATTGTATGTGCCTTCTTGTATTTACTTTTTGTGTTGTTACTTGAATGTTTTGTTTGTCCGTGATGTTAAAGTTAACAGTTAAGTTAAAGTCCCGATGATCGTCACACACACATTTGGGTGTGGTGAAATTTGTCTTCTGTATTTAACCCATCCCCGTGTGATTTTGATCCATCCCCTGCCCTGGGGAGAGGGGAGCAGTGAGCAGCAGCGGTGCCGCGCTCGGGAATCATTTGGTGATCTAACCCCCCAATTCCAACCCTTAATGCTGCGTGCCAAGCAGGGAGGCAATGGATCCCAATTTTTAGTCTTTGAACCCACAACCTTCCTTCCGGTCTCAGGGCGGACACTCTACCATTAGGCCACTGAGCTTGTCACCTTGGGACAGTTGGAAAGGAAAATTCGATCTCTTTGTGTCTTGGCATGTGAAGAAAGTTGACAATAAAGCAGACTTTGACTTTGATGATAGCCTCTGAAATGTCATCAATGAAGAGATGACATCAGATTTTGGTGAGTCTGACTTCACCGCTTGAGGTCATTTTCAGGCAGCTGCTTCCTTGTGACTCATTTTTAATTGCCCCAGTCCAGGAAGAACAATTAACTAGAAACAGCTCACAATTAATGGAACAAAGTAACTGACAAATATTTACAGTAACTGTTATATGTAAATAAGTGTCTTTTTCTAATTAGTAACCAATCAAAAAATATATATTTTGCATTTTATCTTTCCTTTTTTTTAACCAATGGCAAATATTTTAATTTAAGTATAATTTACAATAACAAAAATGTTTTATAAATATGAATTCACTTTTTTAAAAAACATGGTTAAGCTGCCATCTATATGGCTTTTAAGCCTTAAAACTAATTTGCTTAATGTTTTCTACTGATTGATAAAGAGATAAGTTAAAGGCCAATACATCTTTCAATAGCATTCTTTATACATATGTGCTGAAATATGGTATTTTACAAATAAAAATAAAATCTGAGATGCTGCAATTTTATCATATCTTTACCAGGAGACCTACTACTACCTGAACCGGTTGCCAACCAATCGCAGGGCACACAGGGATGAACAACCATTCGGACTCACACCTAGGGTGAATTTGGAGTGCTCAATCGGCCTAACAAGCATGGTTTTGGGAGTGCCCGGAGAAAACCCACGCGGACACGGGGAGAACATGCAAACTCCACACAGGGAGGGCCGGAGGTGGAATCGAACCCGCACCCTCCTAACTGTGAGGCGGACGTGCTACCCACTGCTCCACCGAGCCGCCTATGGTATTTCAAGCATTGTTAAATATAGTTGCATCACACTCACAAATAAACAATTGCTTGAACACATAAAAGACACATAAAAACACAACTTTTCTTGTCAACATCTTTTGTAAAGAAAAGGTTTTTATAAAAAAAAAATGGGGTGGGTAGAACAATGTGACAACTCAAATATATTCTTAATATGGTTTTCTTATTTTTGCGTCTCTGCATCTATTATTTTGAAAGCCATAACCGGATGCTACTTGTTAATGAGCCTGTGCAAAGTAACCAACCCTTGGTCTTCTCCTCAGTCCCCTCCGTCTGTCCGTCCCGGTGTTGCCATTCCGACGCACAGCCGACGGTGGCGCAACAGCAAAGTAGTTGCCCAAGCGGAGTCGCCCAAGCGGACAGATACAGTGCGCACATCTTTGGATACGGGTTCCTCCCACCTGCCATCCATCCCAATACTGTGTGGGTGTGGGTGTGGTGGGAGGACAGCAGCCCCAGAGAGAGGGCGAGAAAGAGACAGACGCGCCCGTTGTGTGTGAGATGCTGCTGAAGTCAAATCACTGGAACGAGACGGCGGCGCGCACTTACTGGAATGTCGGGACGTGACTGAGTAACAAGGGGGTTCAAAAACAGATGATGCCGGAATGGGGCGACAGGAGCCCTCCGTGGTATGAGTGAGGAACACAAAGCTCCGCAGCGGTGATCACTGTTTGAGCCGATCATCCATCCACCCGACCAGCCAGCCAACAGCCACCCTGAGGGTCTCTTCTCTGTTCATGTTACAAAAGCCTGGCTCCTGACAATGGAATACTTGCTGTGGGTGTGCAGCCTCCTCGTGCCAATGGTGTTGGCTGTTGAAGGTATGCTTGATTTTTTTTTCCCCACCCTTTTTGCCACTTTTGTCTCCCACACGAGAACAATGGATATGTCGGAATTTGCTTCTATGGCATCCCGAGAGACGAAAAGTAGATTGTGTGAAATGTGCATTCAACGCAGTCACCTTTTGACTCGTTTAAGGCTGCAAAAAGAAAATACTGTGGATTTGCTATGTGTGATGATGCCCATGCATTGCAGCTCAAGGGCTGCCCTGTTGCTATTGTCCCTGTTGTTGTCACACCCACTAGCACAGCGGTTCACAAACTAGGGTCCGAGGGTTATTGACAAGCCAGCCGTAACTTTGAGGGTCTGCAAAATTGATTGCAATCGCTTTATTTGCATCATACCCATGGTGACCATCTTAAACCAATTCCTTTTCCCTAATAAATAGAAAAGTAAATTTGACATCCTTGCACAAATCAAGCCATTTTAAATATGATGTGTTATCAAATGATAGTGGTTGATCGATTGATCTAGCTATTCTACTAATCGATGCGATATAATCATATTAACGCTGAATGAAATTTTTGCCCATGCATATTTACTGAGAAAGTCAGGAAGGCCATTTTGCCACTTGCTGTCGACTGAAAATGACATCACAGTTGCCAGGTCTCAGGTCACAACCAATCACAGCTCACCAGATTTCTCAAGGTGATTTCAGTGTGAATTGACGCCTGTGAAATAGAAACGTGCTTACATAGTTTTAAACCACAGACCAGACTGGATCAATGGCGACCCCCCCTCTTTAAACCCCGCCCTCACTATTCCTGTCTCAAAGCCAGCGGGGACATACATGTGAAACATGATAGGTGACAATAGTGAATTAAAGGTCAGCGGTTTAACAAGTACGCCCCAGCCTGTTGAGTTGTCTTCACCGCAGGAGTCGTGTTGTGGCTCTGGAGTGAAAGTCAAGTCCACCCTTGCCTTCATTGCCATAGCGGCCACTTGAGCTCATCCTTTTCTGGGTTTTGCCTCCCCAGCCGTTCTGCCTCCGTTGGAGCGCAGCCAGTGCGATTCCTCATCAATTCTGCGAGTAAATCAATGCAGCGGGCACAACAGTTCTCCCGAGTTCCGTTAGGCTTTCTTGCCAAGATGATAGGGCCATTTTCTCCCAAGGCGGCAACAGATTTTTACTCAAGGCTCAGGGGTTAACTCGTGTTTGTCCCTCTGGTGATAAACACGAAGGGAAGATCATCAGAGGGGATTTAAAAGTGAGCCAGGTCTTTTTCTGCTTTGTCATTATTTAGTGCTATTTCTATGTCGCTCCAGACTTAGCAAAAAAAATTAAAGGGCAACTCAACCCCAGATGTCAAAACTTTGTTCGATTTTTTTTATCTGATTTAAAATTAAATCTACAAAATACAATTAAAACATGGCATAATACTCTAAGATGCAGGCTTGAAAAGTTCATTCATTCATTCATTCATTTTCTGAACCGCTTTGTCCCCACGGGGGTCGCGGGCGTGCTGGAGCCTATCCCAGCTGTCATCTGAACCGGTTGCCAGCCAATCGCAGGGCACACAGAGACGAACAACCATTCGCACTCACACCTAGGGGCAATTTGGAGCGCTCAATCGGCCTACCAAGCATGTTTTTGGGATGTGGGAGGAAACCGGAGTGCCCGGAGGAAACCCACGCGGGCTCGGGGAGAACATGCAAACTCCACACAGGGAGGGCCGGAGGTGGAATCGAACCCGCACCCTCCTAACTGTGAGGCAGACGTGCTACCCACTTTCCACCGAGCCGCCCGGCTTGAAAAGTTAAAAAATAAAAATTTACATCTTTTCAGTCTTCCAAGTGCAAATTCAGGAGGATGAAACATATGTCAGTTCATAAATATTCATCTACATCTCATCATTCAGAGCAACTCACTCTAATAGTTGAAGTACCGTAATTTTCAGACTATAAATCGCGTTTTTTTTTTTCTTAGTTTGGTTGGTGGGGGGCGACTTATACTGAGCAGCGACTTATATGTGAATTCTTTCACAAATTCTCAAAAAAAAAATCAAAAAGGGGAAACCACGATAAGCGAACCGCGATGTAGCAAGGGATTGCTGTAATTTGAATTTCAAGTGACGTCAGCGGCGCGGGGGTTGTTTACATAAAGGACAAAGATTCGATCACGGAATGAGAAGATGACGAAGGGCCCCACGTAGTACCGGCATCATTAGTGGCTATGTTTGTAAGTGACACGGAGGACGAAGAGTTTGAAGGATTTAATGATTTGGGGTGACACAAAAGGTTTGAAAAACTATTATGGCTTTTACGCACGCCCGGTCCTGCTGAATGGAGCTCTCTTTCACCTCCGTGGATAGAAGTCGGGGGCCGGCGCTCGGCCGGGTGGCTGTCCGGGGACGGTGGATGGGGCTCGGACATGGCTTTTACACACGCCCGGTCTTACTCTACTCTCTTTCACCTCCGTGGATGGATGTCGGGGGCCGGCGCTCGGCCGGGTGGCTGTCCGGGGACATGGCTTTTACGCACGCCCGGTTCTATTCTATGGAGCTCTCTTCCACTTCCGTGGCTGGAAGTGCCACCTCTGGGGATGGCAGTCCACGTCACCACATGCCTGGAAGTCGATGCCGGTGCTTGGGGCCGTGTGGCGGTGAACTATTTAAGTTATAGTTATTTGATAAATTTTATTTCGTGTAGCAACTTGTATGTTTTTATCGTTACAGTTCAGTAGTTGTTGGCTCGTTGAACTCTTGTTAAATAAACAGCCGTTTACCAAACCCACGTCTTTGCTTGTACTTTGTTAATGCTACAATATAGTTATATGCTAGATCTGTGGAATAACGACGAGGCTGACGTCAGGGCGCACTCGCGGCGTTGTTGACAAAGGACGAGGAATTTCATCGATGGATTTAATGATTTGGAGTGACACAGATGGTTTGATAATATTGTTGTAAGGTAGTTATTTGAAATATACTTTATATATCGTTATATGGGTCTGTGGAATAATTAGAAACGCAACTTACGAGTCCGACGTCAGCGGCGCGGCGCATATGCGGCGCATACATGACGCATACACGACATTGTTTACATAAAGGACGATCGATGGATTTAATGGATTGGAGTGACACAGATGGTTTTATAAACGTGTTATTTATGTAATAGTTATTAGAATAACTGAATGTTACGTCAAGCCCGTTCTCAGCTCTTGGTTTGTGTTTATGTCACGTTAGCATACCTATCGTTTAGCCTGTTGTTGCTCGTTCATGTCTGTCCTTGGTGATGGATTTGGTCGAATAAATTTCCCCCAAAATGCGACCTATACTCCGGAGCGACTTATATGTTTTTTTCACGTTATTGTGCATTTTATGGCTAATGCGACCTATATTCCGGAGTGACTTTTAGTCCGAAAAATACGGTAGGATTTCTATCTAATATTGACTGCCAGTCGTCATGGTTTGTTCATACTATGCATTTATGGTTACAAGCTGCCAAAAGCGCTGCGAGGGCCAACTTCAAAATAAAAGCCTGACACATAATACAAGAACATCATTAGACATTTGTTTTGAAGTTGGACTAGTATGGTAATGTATAGTTTGCTTGACTTGACTTTGAGCGGAGGATGGCCAACGTGCGGATGAAATATGTAGCAAATGTAGTGTGAGAAGGTAGAAGTTATCGATCCAGGAAAAATGCACATTTGCTTTCTCAGACGTCCAAGTTGTTGACAGGAATGATATTAAATCTACAAATTTGCATTTGGTGCACACGTTATACAGATTTTGTTGTCACAAATCAACATTTTGTGGACACGGTATAGCCACATTATAGCTTGAATTTTGTTTTTCTCTCAACTTGTTGATGCTGGTGTTTTCACATCTCTGCAGTAAAAAACATATGTGCAATATACCTTTTGAATGGCTGTATAGCTGATCATGCTCTTATCACTTATGCTAATATTTGCTGGTTAATATTTCATATGTTTGCTTGTTGCTTGTAAGATGAGGCCTCCCTTTCATGATGCTTTCGCGCTTTCTCAAAGTGAATAAAACATGTGTGAGCTAGCTCCCAAAGTGAGCATGGAACTCGTAGATGTGTGGCATTTGAACTTTGGTGATCATAACTTAAAAAAAAGAAGAAAAAAAAGAGACAGTCAATCCTACTAGTGGAAATGCTCTTAGCCTCTCACTGCAGCATTGTTTTTTATTTTTATTTGTTTTAACCTCGGGGCACCTCCACTGCTGCTGCTGTAGTTTTATGGGCTGGGGCTGGGGGGATTTTGCGGTATGAGTAATAGTGCCTGTTATGTCAAAGGTGTAGTAAATTTAACAAGACTGGTTGGAGGCTTTCTGGAACATGGGAAATGGGAACTTTTACGATCTGAACTAGTTTCTGGAACAAATGAAGGAAATGTGTTATGAGTGGATATAGAAGTATGATACCAAACTTCTTTGTTGGAAATAAAAACAAGGCTTTTTTTTGCACAAAAATGGAGATCAATTCTTTCAAAGTTGGTGCTGGTGCTGCAAACAACGAGCATGTGTGCTAAATGTGCCTAGTCATAATGTGTGCATAAAAACTTTTTTTTCCTTAAAAAAAAAAACATGAATCGTGAAATATACTCAGATTTTTGGAGAAAAATAGTTCATTTTTTTTAATGGTGGTATTATTTCTGGGAGTGAATCAGTGAAAAACGGCCTAAAAAATGAACTTATTAGTATCAAATTCACATTTTTTAAGAAGTCAGAATCTTTAAATTTGAAGTTAAAAGACCAAAATTGTATATTTTAAAGAAAACAATACTTTTATTGGCATACTGGTCCCCATATGTACTTCCGAACACTTAGAAATGTCACTGCACATGAATTTATTGCTCATTATTTTGTGGACCCCAAGTGACAGCTCGCGTTTGAGAACTACTGCTCCAGCTGCCCTTTAGCACCAGGGCCAAGAGCGGGTGGACTGGATCAGACTCCCGAGGGACCGAGCGGGATCCGAAGCTCAGCCAGCTGTGTGTGCTACCCAAGGCCCGAGAGTAGGGAAACAAACACAGCTGTGATTGTGCTCCCCACCCCTTGCTCTCTCGACTAATGATAAAAACAAAGGTGTTCATTCTTGGGTGTGTTTGAACTGAGGTGCTAAGGTGTATATGCGCACACACACACACACACACACACACACACACACACACACACACACACACACACACACACACACACACACACACACACACACACGCACACACGCACACACGCACACACACACACACACACACACAAGGCAAAAACTGATTACACTGCAAAAGCTGAGTTTGAGAAACATGACAAAAGTAATGAAATTCAGCATATATTATTATCTGGTGACAGTAAACTCAACTCAACTGCATAATAAGCAGCAGTTTGACAGATAGAATTAGTGAACAGTTCATCAAAAAGAAGCCCCAAGCTGCTTATTGCTGCTCCCATTTGAAACTGACTATCAAACAAAAAAGAAAACAAAAAATATTACAATTTCTCTCTTTAAAACCACATAGCTTTGACTAACTCGTCTCAGAACTGTTTAAGAAACAGATACTTCGATTCTACAATGTGTGATTGTTCCCGTAACCGAGCAACTCGACTTTTTATCACACTCCATTAACCGACTGATCCAACTTTTCAACTTGATATTTAAATGCATGCCCTTTCTCAAATTCTTGTTGTGAACCATGAAAAAATGGTGGAGTTTACGGAAAATAGTCCCAGCAACATAAATCATCTATTAAGGTTTGCTGAAAAATATATGTGGCAAACTAATCAAAGGGAATGGAGGCAGCCAGTTTTGATACGCTGCTGTGAAGATCTTCGTAGAGCAAAACGGTGAGCACCAAATCACCTTCAAAGTATAGGCAATCATGAGTCGCAAATGTGCAATTTTTGGGGCAAAATATCCTCTATTAGCTACTCGCAAAAAAATAATAAAAATCTATTCATTGCTTCTGTACTCAGGCCAGTGCAGTAAATGCGTTGCTTTTGTCCCACTTAGTGTCATCTTGGCACCATTTAGGCAAAAGTAGTCCTGAGCTGCCATGTTTTGATATGTTGGGAAAATCCTGCCCATTGAAAAACTGATGTACGTCGGTGGCAGAAAGCGTTTGGATTAATGAATATAAACGCACTGGAAAAACGTCAGGTTGAATTCCGAATAAAGGGTTGTTCGTTCCACTTTCAAGGTTATTACAGAGCATTACTTATGAGAAAAGGCTCCATAGAGTCTATGAGTTAGGCTATTAGATCAAGATGAACTTGGATGTTCCTGCATGGCTCTCTAATTGATTTGTCGGAGTAATATTTCATTATGATTTATTATGTGTTATTATACATTTGTGATCACTGTGGAAAGTGTGTTGTAAATGGCGAGCAGGAGCGGAGGAGGCAAAACACAGAAGAAGACCTTTCTGCTGTTAGATGATAAGATAAAATGACGTGCAAAAGAGCTAATCTGCTAATGTCTGCTTGCAGAGACCGCAAGAAAAACGTGTAAACAAGTGCTGATTTCCCCACCCCTTAGAATTATGTAACCTCAAACCAAATAAAAGTGGGGTTGATGGGAGAGCTGATTGGGAGTAGTTGAGACAAGAGTATGACAAGCGTACGTCTCTCCTATTTCTCCTTGTGGGGGAAATTGTGAGAGAACCATACAGCTCTCCGATTCTCCTTGCAAGAAACTGAAAATGTCTTCTCTCTTCAATATTAGTGTGTTGTCCAGGAAATAAACCTAACATGATTCAAGCGCACCAGGAATTTCTGCTGGATCCGCATTGATTCATTACAAATTGGGCTGCATTTATTCACTTCTTCAGGTTTTTAGCATTGTACCAGTTGTCAGGTCTCATCTCCATTTACACACACGCACACACATGCACATACATGTGAAAAGGAAAAGCTCATTTGCATTGTAACAAAAAAGTCTTACAACTCTTTTTGCTCCTCGTTTGCTCCCGGCACCCAACTGTAGTGAAAGCGAAAATGAGACGACAAGCATGTTTTGTTTTTAACACAGATTTGAGTCTTTTCAAGAGATAAATACACTGTCGACAGTCATATTGTGACTAGCAATATGTAGTAACTATAGTACAAGTAACTGAAACCGCCCCATTTTATTTTTATTAATTGTCGTAAATACTGTATACCCCAAAGTGTGTTCAGAAAAAGTTCAACACGATTTCAAACTACATACATGCTAATTTTCAGCAGCTAATATTCTCTCTATCCACAGTTAACATCAATCTATTACTAATGGGTCTGGATTGTTTCTCTGTTAAAAGATGAAGTCAAATAGCAAACTGCAAACATGTATTCAAAAGAAAAGAGAAGCCATTGTGGTTTTAATAATGAAGGCTAAACAGTGTAAACAGTCCGCACTCTTTAACTCAGCCACTACAGATAAGCCAATGATCAGGCAAGTCAGGCAAGTCAGGGACACAACATGCCTTCGTTTTTTTGAAGCAGAACAGTATGGAACCACATCGGGAAGAGTGTGACTTGTCTTATGTGCTCTACCAAGGCCGTGCGTGTGCGTGTGTGTGTTTGCCTGGACCATCTCACTTTCTTTGGACAGCACTATCAACAACTTGTGAGCATGGTGCCTAGCAGGCGCCGTGCCATTGAGTCTCTGGAAAGAAAGTGTAATTGTTTCAGTAATTATGCCCTAACAACAATATCACTTTGGGAGGCCTCTCGTCCGTAGTGGGCATCGGGATCAACTGATAACTGTTTGATAAAATCTCAATTGAGAGCCTTGAGAAGTGAGACAGGTTTTGTTCTTTCAATGCAAAATTTTAAATCAAAACAAGAATAACTATCTCAAATCAGATACATTAAACTATCTACAGTATCTGCTTCATTCGAATTTCTACTTATTATAATTCAAGCAAATTCTGAAGGAATTACATTTTCCACCAATTTCACTATGTTTTTTGTGAATTAATTGAAGTTGCTGTGCATTCAATCTAATGAGTGTTTCCTGACTTTGCAGAAACGCTTATGGACAGTCGGTGGGCTACAACAGAGCTGGCCTGGACGACATTCCCAGAAAGTGGGGTGAGCATATGTTTGCCTGTATTTTGTGGCCCCGCCCACTCCGTTTATTTCCTCCTTTAACAACATTTGTTCCATTTGCTCATTAATAGAGCCCCAAATGTCTTGAGCAGCAGATCTCCTACTGTTTCATTGCTTTGTTTTTACAGCATGTGTTTGCGTTTCTGGGATAGTAAAAACGCAAAGCAGAGTGACATGGGGCCGGTGGTGGTGGTGGGGTATTGAAGAAAAAGAAGCAAAGACCTTGATGAGCCACACACAATCTGTGCATCGTGTTCTCTAAACAAACCAATGTGCAAATATGCAGATAAACTAGAGCAAATCCCCATAGTAAAAACTGTCAGAAAGAATTGGGCAGAGAAGATGATTGTTCTTCTTTTTTTAGGGCGGCTCGGTGGGGCAGTGGGTAGCACGTCCGCCTCACAGTTAGGAGGGTTCGATTCCACCTCCGGCCCTCCCTGTGTGGAGTTTGCATGTTCTCCCCGTGTCCGCGTGGGTTTTCTCCGGGCACTCCGGTTTCCTCCCACATCCCAAAAATATGCTTGATAGGCCGATTGAGCACTCCAAATTGTCCCTAGGTGTGAGTGCGAGTGCTAATGGTTGTTCGTCTCTGTGTGCCCTGCGATTGGTTGGCGACCAGTTCAGGGTGTCCCCCGCCTACTGCCCGATGACGGCTCCAGCACGCCCGCGACCCCCATGGGGACTAAGCGGTTCAGAAAATGAATGAATGAATGAATGTTCTTTTTTAATGAATAAATTATTGTTGACTCAAAAAAAAAAATCCAAAGCCAACACCCTACCCAAAGCAACCTTCAAAATACTCTATTAATTTTAAAAATTATTTCTAAAATTCTAAAATTTTCCCATTTACAGTATGGTCATCCTTCAACAGAGGCAGTATTATTTGAAACATGCAATAAAGAAATAATTTTGGTAAAAAAAAAAAAAAAATTGAAAAATGGCTCATGTGAAGAAAACTAATGTGGCGTTAAGTACGTCACAAGTGGCCATGCATGTTTCAACGTAGCTAATTTTCCAGTCTAATCCGTGCTACTTTTAAGTGACCTTCCTTCCAAATTTACGCCCATAAATCCAATTTTAAATGATGCAACATAATTTATTGGCAATTATTTTGTGCTGCCCCAAGCTACAGCCAGTTTAAATACCACTGCTCCAAACAAGGCAAAGCGCAAACATGGAAATCAGCTAGAGCACAGTTTTGAAGAGTGCCTGCTAATTGAAATCCCAGAGCGCAAAACAAAATAAAGTTGTTGTGTTGATATGCCCTGTATGAGTAGTGGGAAAATGAAGCAACATGAATTTGACCCAAGGGCTAACAGCCTGACAGACCTCCCCCCCACTCCTGGCCAGTGTCATTTGTCTTTGTTACGTGAGCGCAAAGTCAGTCAATGGAAATGCTAGGTTTCCATGGAAACCATCTCGGGCAGCACAGGCTCCTCTCCTTTTTTTGCGGAAAAAGGCCAGAGTTTGAGCATCCCTGTATCCGTAAAGTAGTATGTCGGCAGCCACATCCGCTCGGCTTCCAAAGCCATCCGTTGAGGGAGCGGCAATTATCATATTTGTCAGGTAGTGCATCAACGTGTTGCTGGTGATTTATGACGCCTAATGCTGACTTCTGGGCTCATCGCGTGGAAATAAATTGCACGGCGGTTCAAAGACGTGAGATGTCTTACGCAGTATTTTCTTGCTGTGGAAATAATCAACTTCTGCGAGCTCATTTGTTATGGAAATGAAGCATTTAGTCCATCAGGGAATTCTGGGGGTGAGAAGATCCAAATAAATAAATGATAGATTGACTGCCACAAGGTGCTTGCTTAATGGACTATACATTTATTGACTGGCCCAGTTAGACTCTAATGTTGGTTACCATGTGTTAATATGTCGAAGAGCAACATAGAGTCATCTACTATAGATGATATTGACAGTCTGAATCAAAAAGTGATAAACACATAGAAATACTTTACCTAAGCAGATGATTATTGCAAATATCTGTAATATGAGTATGGACCTGTATAAATATCCATCCATCCATTTTCTGTACCGCTTTGTCCCCACGGGGGTCGCGGGCATGCTGGAGCCCATCCCAGCGGTAATCTGGCAGTAGGCGGGGGACACCCTGAACTGGTTGCCAGCCGATCGCAGGGCACACAGAGACGAACAACCATCCGCACTCGCACTCACACCTAGGGGCAATTTGGAGTGCTCAATCGGCCTACCAAGCATGTTTTTGGGATGTGGGAGGAAACCGAAGTGTCTTCATCTTCATCTTCTTCCGCTTATCCGGGGGCAGCAGCTTTAGGAGGGACTCCCAGACCTCCCTCTCCCCAGCCACTTCTTCCAGCTCATCCCGGGGGATCCCAAGGCGTTCCCAGGCCAGCCGAGAGACGTAGTCTCTCCAGCGCGTCCTGGGTCGACCCCGGGGTCTCCTACCGGTGGGACATGCCCGGAGCACCTCCCCAGGGAGGCGTCCAGGAGGCATCCTGATGAGATGCCCGAGCCACCTCATCTGGCTCCTCTCAACGTGGAGGAGCAGCGGCTCTACTCCGAGTCTCTCCCGGATGACCGAGCTTCTCACCCTTCTCTCACCTCTCTCCCACGACTACAAGGGAGAGCCCGGACACCCTGCGGAGGAAACTCATTTCAGCCGCTTGTATCCTGGATCTCGTTCTTTCGGTCATGACCCATAGCTCGTGACCATAGGTGAGGGTAGGAGCGTAAATCGACCGGTAAATCGAGAGCTTTGCCATTTTGCTCAGCTCTCTCTTCACCACGACGGACCGGTACAGAGTCCGCATTACTGCCGACGCTGCACCAATCCGCCTGTCGATCTCGCGCTCCATCCTGCCCTCACTCGTGAACAAGACCCCAAGATACTTGAACTCCTCCACTTGGGGCAGGATCTCATCCCCGATCCGGAGAGGGCATTCCACCCTTTTCCGACCGAGGACCATGGACTCGGATTTGGAGGTGCTGACCCTCATCCCGACCGCTTCACACTCGGCTGCGAACCGCTCCAGTGAGAGCTGGACCAACAGCACCACGTCATCTGCAAAAAGCAGTGACGCGATGCTGAGGTCTCCAAACCGGACCCCCTCAACGCCTCGGCTGCGCCTAGAAATTCTGTCCATAAAAATTATGAACAGAATCGGTGACAAAGGGCTGCCTTGGCGGAGTCCAACCCTCACTGGGAACGAATCCGACTTACTGCCGGAAATGCGGACCAAACTCTGGCATCGGTGATACAGGGACCGAACCGCCCTTATCAGTTGGCTCGGCACCCTGTACTCCCGAAGCACCCTCCACAGAACCTCCCGAGTGACACGGTCGAACACCTTCTCCAAGTCCACCGATAGGACTCCTTCTTCTGCTTGATGGCATCCCTTACCGCCGGTGTCCATCAGCGGGTTCGGGGATTGCCGGCACGACAGGCCCCAACGACCTTACGGCCACAGCTTCGGTCGGCTGCCTCAACAATGCAGGCGCGGAACATGGTCTACTCTGACTCAATGTCCCCCGCCTCCCGCGGGACGTGGGAAACGCTCTGCTGGAGGTGGGAGTTGAAGCACCCTCCAGAGAACCTCCTGAGGGACACGGTCGAACGCCTTCTCCAAGTCCACAAAACACATGTGGACCGGTTGGGCGAACTCCCATGCACCCTCGAGGATCCTGCCGAGGGTGTAGAGCTGGTCCACTGTTCCACGGCCAGGACGAAAGCCACACTGCTCCTCCTGAATCCGAGGTTCGACCTCCCGACGGATCCTCCTCTCCAGCACCCCTGAATAGACCTTACCAGGGAGGCTGAGGAGTGTGATTCCCCTGTAATTGGAACACACCCTCCGGTCCCCCTTCTTAAAGAGGGGAACCACCACCCCAGTCTGCCAATCCAGAGGCACCGTCCCCGATGTCCACGCAATGCTGTAGAGGCGTGTCAGCCATGACAGCCCCACAACATCCAGAGCCTTTAAGAACTCCGGGCGGATCTCATCCACCCCCGGGGCCTCGCCACCAAGGAGTTTTTTAGCTACCTCAGTGACTTCGACCTCCGAGATTGGCGAGTCCGCCTCAGAGTCCTCAGGCCCTGCTTCCACAATGGAAGGCGTGTCGGTGGAATTGAGGAGGTCTCGAAGTATTCCCCCCACCGACTCACGACATCCCGAGTCGAGGTCAGCAGCACACCATCTCCACTGTAAACAGTGTTGACCGTGCACTGCTTCCCCCTCCTGAGACGCCGGATGGTCGACCAGAATTTCCTCGAAGCCGTCCGGAAGTCATTCTCCATGACCTCGCCAAACTCCTCCCACGCCCGAGTTTTTGCCTCAGCAACCACCGAAGCCGCGTTCCGCTTGGCCATCCAATACCTGTCAGCTGCCTCCGGAGTCCCGCAGGCCAAAACGGCCCTATAGGACTCCTTCTTCAGCTTGACGGCATCCCTTACCGCCGGTGTCCACCAGCGAGTTCGGGGATTGCCGCCACGACAGGCACCAACAACCTTACGGCCACAGCTGCGGTCGGCTGCCTCAACAATGGAGGCGCGGAACAAGGTCCACTCGGACTCAATGTCCCCCGCCTCCCCCGGGACGTGGGAAAAGCTCTGCCGGAGGTGGGAGTTGAAGCTCTTCCTGACAGGGGATTCTGCCAGACGTTCCCAGCAGACCCTCACAAAGCGTTTGGGTCTGCCAAGTCGGACCGGCATCTTCCCCCACCATCGGAGCCAACCCACCACCAGGTGGTGATCAGTTGACAGCTCCGCCCCTCTCTTCACCCGAGTGTCCAAAACATGCGGCCGCAAATCCGATGACACGACTACAAGGTCGATCAACGAACTGCGGCCTAGGGTGTCCTGTTGCCAAGTGCACACATGGACATCCTTACGCTTGAACATGGTGTTCATTATAGAAAATCCGTGTCGAGCACACCAGTCCAATAATAGAACACCGCTTGGGTTCAGATCGAGGGAGCCGTTCCTCCCAATCACGCCCTTCCAGGTCTCACTGTCATTGCCCACGTGAGCATTGAAGTCACCCAGTAGAACGATGGAGTCCCCAGAAGGAGCGCTCTCCACCACTTCCTCCAGGGACTCTAAGAAGGGTGGGTACTCTGAGCTGCCGTTCGGTGCATAGACACAAACAACAGTCAGGACCCGTCCCCCCACCCAAAGGCGGAGGAGGGCTACCCTCTCGCTCACCGGGGTGAACCCCAATGTGCAGGCGCCCAGCCGGGGGGCAATAAGTATGCCAACACCTGCTCGACGCCTCTCACCGTGGGCAACTCCAGAGTGGAAGAGAGTCCAGCCCCTCTCGAGAGGGCTTGTACCAGAGCCCAAACTATGTGTGGAGGCAAGTCCGACTATGTCTAGTCGGAACCTTTCTGCCTCACACACCAGCTCGGGCTCCTTTCCAGCCAGAGAGGTGACATTTCATGTCCCTAGAGCCAGCCTCTGCAGCCGGGGATCGGACCGCCAAGGTCCCCGCCTTTGGCCGCCGCCCAGCTTACTATGCACCCGACCCCTTTGGCCCCTCCTATAGGTGGTGAGCCCATTGGAAGGGGGACCCACGTTTTCTTTTCGGGCTATGCCCGACCGGACCCCATGAGCGAAGGCCCGGCCACCAGGCGCTCGCCTTCGAGCCCCACCTCCAGGCCTGGCTTCAGAGAGGGGCCCCGGTGACCCGCGTCCGGGCGAGGGAAAACGACATCCATATATTGTATTCATCATAAGGGGTCTTCTTAGCTGTGCTTTGTCTGGCCCCTCACCTAGGACCCTTCTGCCATGGGTGACCCTACCAGGGGCATGACGCCCCAGACAACATGGCTCCTAGGAAACCGAAGTGCCCGGAGGAAACCCACGCGGGCTCGGGGAGAACATGCAAACTCCACACAGGGAGGGCCGGAGGTAGAATCGAACCGGCACCCTCCTAAGTGTGAGGCGGACGTGCTAACCAGTGCTCCACCGAGCCGCCCTGTATAAATATATTCAAAATATATAGTGGAGTTTATTTTAAACTGCCCCTGAAATTTAATATCTGTAAGGCATCAACACAATTTCTTTTCAAAGCAAATGAACAGAAAAATTTAAAAAGAAAGAAAGTTTTTACTCGTGAAGGGACTTTGTGGACACATTATAATACACAAGTGTTCCAACAAGAGTCTACACCAAATTTGCATGATAAATGCAAAACAACCTTGTTTTTACAATTAATGATCTGCCCCAGACATGTTTGTCAAATAGCCTTCATGCGTGGAAATGTGTTTTAATGAGAAAATGTGTTTTCTATGAATAGCCTTCATGTAATGAATCGAATTTGCAGACTGATTCTTGCAATTCACATCTTTTCCGGCTGCAAATTATTCCTCACAGATCGTACCTGACATAATGCGGGATGTGCCTTTTTTATATCAGATGTCATTTCTCACTTTTGAATGCGCTCATGCTTCACTGCTTTGTATTTGGGGCGTCTATGTTTAATACAACTCGGTATTAATTAAAACATAGCAGATAAGCGCCTATCTGCTGTCGCCAAATGAGAAATAGACCCATCGTCTAATTAAAAAAAAGCGTGTCATCATCAAACGTCTCCCTGCCTTCCTTTGTCATACTGTGTTTTTTTAATTCCATAGTGGGAGGAAGTGAGCGGCTATGATGACTCCATGAGCCCCATCAGAACCTACCAGGTGTGTAATGTCCGACAGCCCAACCAGAACAATTGGCTCAGGACGGACTATATCCCCCGCAGGGGTGTGCTTCGCGTCTATGTGGAGCTCAAATTCTCCGTGCGCGATTGTGCCAGCATCCCCAACATCCCCGGCTCCTGCAAAGAGACCTTTAATCTGTTTTACTATGAATCGGACGGCGACACGGCCACGGACAGCAGCCCCCTGTGGAGGGAGAACCCTTATGTCAAAGTGGATACCATTGCCCCCGATGAGAGTTTCTCTCTCCTGGAAGCCGGCAGGATCAACACTAAAGTGCGCAGCTTTGGCCCCCTGTCCAAGTCAGGCTTCTTCTTGGCCTTCCAGGACCTTGGAGCCTGCATGTCGTTGATCTCGGTCCGGGTGTTCTTCAAAAAGTGCTCCACCACCATTGCTAATTTCGCCGTCTTCCCCGAGACCGCCACAGGGGCGGAAGCCACTTCCTTAGTCATCGCGCCGGGGGCTTGTGTGACAAACGCCATGGAGATGTCTGTCCCGCTGAAGCTCTACTGCAACGGTGATGGAGAGTGGATGGTGCCAGTGGGCGCGTGCACCTGTGTTGCTGGTTATGAACCCTCCGCAGATCGCACCCAGTGCCAAGGTATGTGTCATATGTTTGACCTGCTTTGACATTGGGCAGCAGTAAAAATACCATAAATATCAAGAGTATTTACTTTCCTATGTTGCCGGTAAATAGAATCATAAAAAAAATTTGTAATAAATAGTTTTGTACCAATTAAGTGAAATTGGATAACTTCCCACCGTGGCACATTAGTTGGGAATTAGACTAAATTAATGGGAGAGTTTCAATTGCTTCAAGACATGATTAACCAAAAAGTAATCACACAAATTCCACTGACTTCTTAATGATCAACTAATCGATGATCATGCACCTCCTTAGTATCTCTAGACATTTCAACCATTATTGAACCAAAGGTGTTTAATATTTCCCCCCACAATTCACACCAGTTTTTGCCCTCTCGGCATGTATTGTGTGGCTCCTGAATGGAGGTGAAGGAGGGTGGAGGAGAGGATGAATTAATGAGCTGTTGCCGAAAGGAGTGGCATACAAATACAGTAAGAGGGAAGGGAAGCCAAAGATAGGAGAGCAAATAGAGGGGAAATACAGATAGCGGCAAGAAAAAAAGACCTTTGAAGTCCACAGACAAGCAGAAGTGAAAATGTGTGAATTGCCAAACATGGGACGAGAGCCAAGAGTGAACAAATGAAAAAAGGAGTGTGGCGAGGCAAGGGGGGCGGGGGCGTCTATGCTGTGGGATAGACGAGCATTACCGTCTGTCTCACCTGGGCTGAAAAATGGAGTGGGACACAGCGGAGATATTTGTCGTGGACATTTGGCGGCTCAAGATTAAAAGCTTGCCGCCACTGCCTGATGTAAAGCTCTCCAGGGCCTCTGTTAGGACAGCCTCAGCCTGGGGTTGCAATGAGGAAGTGTAATTTCCTCCGCGGCCTCCTGTTAGTTCATCTACAGGCGGCCGTGCTCATTAACATCATTCAGAGCAACATGAGCCAACATGGCCGCCACGCCAACATTAATCACTCAGACGTTTGACTTGTTGCCTCAGTTCAGGTGATGTTCTCGAGAAAAAATGCTATTTTTTCAAGAATCCCCTCATCATCTACCCTCTCAATTCAAAACGTGTATCTCGAATTATCTTCCCCCACTGAATGAATAGAAATGCCTTTAATTCGTTTCTGCATCTCCAAGGAAAATCCTGCCATATAATTTTACTTTAGTTTACCCTGAGTTTATTTACATATCTGTACTCCCAATTTAGCACGTTGACAAGAAAAAAAAGAGCACACACAGAGGAAATGGTAGCGTGATGAGCTTTGTGAAGACCGTTTTTTTTTTTTTTGGTTGAAACCAAAAGGGTCCGTCGGGAGGTCGAACCTCAGATTCAGGAGGAGTAGTGTGGCTTTCGGCTTTCGGAACAGTGGACCAGTTCTACACCCTCGGCAGGATCCTCCGTCGTGGTGAAGAGAGAGCTGAGCCAAAAGGCAAAGCTCTCGATTTAACGGCCGATCGATGCGCCTACCCTCACCTATGGTCATGAGCTATGCGTCGTGACCGAAAGAACGAGATCCAGGATACAAGTGGCCGAAATGAGTTTCCTCCGCAGGGTGTCCGGGCTCTCCCTTAGAGATAGGGTGAGGAGCTCGGTCATCCGGGAGAGATTCGGAGTAGAGCCGCTGCTCCTCCACGTTGAAAGGAGCCAGATGAGGTGGCTCAAGCATCTCATCAGGATGCCTCCTGGATGCCTCCCTGGGGAGGTGTTCCGGGCATGTCCCACCGGTAGGAGACCCTGGGGACGACCCAGGACGCGCTGGAGAGACTATGTCTCTCAGCTGGCCTGGGAACGCCTTGGGATCCCCCAGGATGAGCTGGATGAAGTGGCTGGGGAGAGGGAAGTCTGGGAGTCTCTCCTAAAGCTGCTGCCCCCGTGACCCGACCCCAGATAAGCGGAAGAAGATGGATGGATGGTTGAAACCCAGAACGCCTGTTGCGGGCAGTCCTCAGCGGGAAGCAGTGGGGCTTGACAGATATACGGTCGTATACTCTACTGCCGTGGAGATTTGCAAAATTAGAGGAACAAAGCCATCCACTGTTTGGTTTCTTTCTGATGCTGCAAACATGATAAATAATACTTAAGCTGGAGTCGTTTGACCCCCTAGATGTAATTCAGGCTGGCATGTCCAATTTATGTGGTGAGGTCACAATCGTACCAGAACTTTTAAGATGAGCCAACACTAAAATAGGGAGGAGTAAAAATAAATACAAATCTGACTAATCATAGAGAAACTGTTTCTTTGTACCAATTTGTCACAGTCCTTATGTTGGCCATCTGCTTTTCCACCAGTGGCCTGTCGGTGGCCTCAAGGTGTGCGAGATTGTGGTTCGATTCTCCAAAGAAAGGAGAGAAGAAAAGCCATATGCGCCCTTCACATTGACATACAACAAGTCCTAATTTGTTTGAAGCATTTTATAGATGAGGAAGAAGAACATGATTGCGCTTGGATGTTGAAAATGGAATCTCAATTAATCTTGCTTCGATTGTAGTTTTTGCTAAGCTCTCTACAGAATGCAGGGAAGGCAACGAAGTGGAGAGGGGCCTAATTGAGTCGAGAAAATGTCAGTATCAAAAAACGTAGCTCGGGAGAGGTTAATGGATTGAAGCAAGACAGTGGGGTGATTCAACAACTTCTCAAAAGAGGCCACGAAAAATGAAAACAAATAACCGAGAAACAGAAATCGGCCTGGAATTTTGCCCTGTCATCATTTAGGGTTTAGCTTTTTTTTTTTTTGATTGCGCCATTTTCCAAGTACACTGAGAGTCTGCGAGGATTCTTCTAAAAGCGGCATTGTTGAGAAATAGGCTCCAACTTGAGTTCAAACTGAAACAGCACTTGAGCCGACCAGTTAATCATTCACTTCCTCATCGGTGGGGTTTTATGAGCCCTCATGCTGACATGACAGATGTTTGCCAGAGACCCCCACTTTTACACCAGCGCTTTGGAATGTGGCAAATGGGGCTGAAGACACTGATACGTCCACATCTTTTACCTCTAATCCCATATATCAGAATCCTTCTTTAGTCTCTGTTTGATATGCTTTACATTTCAATCTTAGCTAGATTTAACATCAAGGATAATCCAGTTGATCTTTACACCATGATGTCACATGTACTTCCGAATGGCAAAAGACTGATTGAATCATGAGTAAACAAAAGAGACAAAAATATATTTTTTTTTTCAATTGCAAACTTGCCATTTCACATCAGTCACTTTTCACCGATTGCTTTTTTTTTTTTTTTGCTCTTTACCAATTGTTAACAAACACTATCTATTTTTTCGAATAACTCTTCCTAGCTAATCTGTGTTTTGTTGACATTCCTTCAAACCCAGAGTTGATTTATAGGCTAATTATAAGAGAGAGCTCTGTATGCATTTGGAGGCTTGATGGTATCCTGAGGGCTGCCTGCTGATGGATAGGTTCAGGGTTTATCCGTCCCCTGGACTGCATTCTTCATCTCTGTTTGTGCGAAAACAGCAATCTCCTGTCAGCGCTCTATCGTCATCTTTATTCCATGTTTCCACCTCTTAAGCATTAAACGACACTGTCATCCAAGGTTCGAGAGATTAATGTCATCTGAAAAAAGAGGGAGACCCGATGCAAATATAAAGATAATGGTTTCTTAAATGTGGTGCATTTCTCACTCGGGTACTGACATCTTCATAAATAGTGAGCTTCATCAGTGCACTTTTTTTTTGTTTGTAGACAGGCGTGACGGCCACTTGTCTTATACTGTGACCGCACTCCTTTTTCTCTCTGATTGTTTGCTTTATATCCTCTGGAAGCGGCAAAAGCACGAAAGCACCAACCATTGCTAAAATTTAGTTTAAAAAGAACAACAAAAAAGAAATACATCTAAATAAATAAAATCAATCTATATCAGTACCTTCACAAAATATTTGTACTTGGTTACTTCCAATACCAACACAGATTTCTTCTCTTCTCTCATCCAGCCTGCATCCCCGGGACTTTCAAATCCAAATTTGGCGACGGTTCCTGTGTGGCCTGCCCGTCCAACAGTCGCACCGGAGCCAGAGGGGCCAGCGTTTGTCCCTGCCAAAGTGGCTTTTACCGCGCTGATAGTGACTCGCCTGACACTGTTTGCACAAGTGAGTCGTCCTACAACGCAAATGCTCAAATAAATCTTGCCTGAGCTTTATGTCATTTGACAAGAACAGAGCAATGTGCAAAATCGTTTAATTAATATTTTTCAGCACAGTACAGCAGTCCTCAACCTTTTTTTGCGCCACAGACTTGTTTCACATAAACATATAATTCCACAGACAATGAGATTTCCACAAAACTGTAATTTTGACGTCTATAGTTGTCAACGGCAGTTAATACTGCTGCATTAAAATACAACCTGATATACACAGTTGTCATCAGACAATAAGTAAACAAGTGTTTGCTATGACAGTAGCAAAGTGCTGGCTTGCTGATACTAATGTGATCTGATAGAGTCCATACCAGTTGTGGATGGACAAAGCTCTTAGCCCAGCCTTAGTCCTGATGCAGAGTGACATGAGCTGCGTCGTGTGTAAAATCATTCCTGGGGGGGCCTTCCACACGTTAAATGACACACACGGCCTCTGCAGATCGCTGTCGCGGGAACAGTGTGCACTCTGACGCTGACCAGACCACACGCGCGCACACGCACGCACGCACGCACACGCAGACACACACACAGGCAGGCAGGAACTCAATTAAACATACAAACACACAGGCAGGCTTGACACTTGCGTCCCTGTGGCCTGGCTGAGCTTGTGTGCCAGCCTGTTCTTTGTGTGGTGTTGCACAAGTGCGGTCGAACCAGTCGGCAGCTTGGCCTCAGCGTTCGTTTTAGTCGTTGGGCATCCAGTTCGAAGAGGCTCCACTCTCAACTGTCTCTTTCTAATTATAAAGGACAGGGCGAGGGGGATCATATGTGGTTGAGGGCAAAGTTAGTGGCTGGCCGGTTTGGACGAGGATTCTCGCCTAAACGATGGCTGTCTTCCCTGTGTGTAAATGATATATTTAAAGCCTTGGAAATTATTTTTAAACTTTTCTTGACTGATATTTTTGAACAATGAGATCCCTCTGATGCTGTGAAACCCCCATGCAGACTATACGTCTTGTGCTGTAAGATAAGACTCCAAAAATGTCAGGAAAAGCCTGACATAAAAATAATAATTATGATTATTATGATTATTATTATGAATAGTATTATTGTTATTATTAATATTTTTACTATTATTACATTCTATCTCTACTATATAAGGAATGATTGACTTCTGTTTTGAACACCTTGCAGCTATCCCATCAGCCCCTTGCAATGTAATCTCCAGCGTGAATGAGACCTCACTTTCCCTGGAATGGGAGGAACCTGAAGACACGGGTGGGAGGAGTGACCTAGTGTATAACGTGGTGTGTAAGAAATGCCTGCGAGACCGCAGCCCGTGCACGCGCTGCGACGACAACGTGGACATCTCCCCTCGAAGGCTTGGGTTGAGGCAGAGGAAGGTGGTGGTGAGGAATCTGCAGGCTCACACCCGCTACAGCTTTGAGGTGCAGGCGGTTAATGGTGTCTCCGGGAAGAACCCCGCTTCTCCCCGTTACTCGACAGTCAACATCACCACCAACCAGGCTGGTTAGTAGACCTGTCAATGATGCTGCATGTGTGTTCACAAACCAAGTGAATCCATAGGCCTTCCCCAATCAATATCACTTAAAGGCACAATGAAAGAGCCTTTTAATCGTATCTCACGCTTAGTCAACGTCAATGATTGTCTTAATGAGCGACTTCGCAACACATGCCTCAAATTTAGTCAGTTGACAGTTGTAGGATTTGGGACTCAACTTGCTTTATTGAAGAACATGAGATTTCTTTATAACTTTAATCAGTTGACAGTTGCAGGACTTGGGACTCGACTTAAAGGACATGAGATTTCCTTTTAACTTTCACATACGAATCGTCACTCACAACTGTCCCTGTGACCCAACCTTGGATAAACATTAAAAACAAAATGGACAGATAGACGGATGGGCGGATGGATGACTGGACGGACAACTGACCATATTTGGAAATATGAGATTTGCCGACAGCAACAATATGTGACTTACTCCCTTCTCTGTCTCTAAGTATTAGCAACAGTAAACACTGATGACAGTACATGGATTAAATCTAAAGAAGCACTTGTGTAAACCAATGTCACCTTCATATGTCGGCCAAGCAAAGTTTTCAGCAACTTTCACACACTGTAATCACTTAGAGTCAACCCACACTTAATCCACTTTTCTGCGGTTAATGGAACGTAGACAATGGCTGTGAGATTAGTCACTTCCAGGATTCACCAATCCATGCAGGAAATGTGAAACATGCACCATTTCTTCAGCCATTACATCTGGACTGTTGAGGCTATTAAATCTATACTTTGAAGATTTGGAAGATCTTACTGGAAGCTTTGCTTTAAAGGCAGGTGAGCAATAGGAAAATTCTGGTCCTTGACTGGCAGACACATTCGGAAGGGTCAAAGCATCTTAAGGTCAACTAAACCAAGAAGCAAACAAATAAAACAAATATCACACAGACACTGGTTTTGTATGATTCTTTTTTTTTTAATCTCTAGCCCCCTCCGCAGTACCAACAGTCCATCTGATGCGTTCCACCGCAGACACCCTGAGTCTATCATGGCTGCCCCCGGAGAAACCAAATGGGGTCATTCTGGACTACGAGATTAAATACCACGAAAGGGTGAGCTGGAGTTTTCATCTTTTCCAGATGCTGAGAAATACAACATTAAAGTGGTGCGTATGAGGGAGTCATTTCTATTGATGGAGGGCCTCAGCAGCTCTTGCAATGTTGAATCATTCAAGATGTTTGAGCGTGCCAAACAAGGAATTTGACTTCGTTACATCACAGTCTCTGTTCAACATTTAGGTGACTAACAACACTCAGGACATGTGAAAATGACAAATGACAAATATTCTCAAACATCCCCTGATCTTAAACTCCCAGGAGGGCAAGGAAAAACTCCAACTAGGAGAAATGACCTTGAGAAGAGACCACAGATGGGAGTGTCCCTCTTCCAGGATGACCAGGCTACAATGGATGCAGAGAGGACACATAGTACAAACAGTGTAGGCAATTCAAAAAAGGTGTGGAGAGCAGGATGTTATTGCACAGCAATGACTCTGAGACTCTAAGAGTGGTGTGAGTTCATCAGAGCAACAGCCTGGGGGAAGAAGCTGTTTCTGTGTCTGCTGGTTTTGGCGTACAGAGCTCTGTATCGCCGTCCGGAGGGGAGTAGTTCAAACAGACTGTAACCTGGGTGAGAAGGGTCTGTAGAGATATTGCTTGCGCGTTTCCTGGTCCTGGACAGGTACAAGTCTTGGATATATGGGAGGTTGATTCCAATGATCTTTTCTGCAGTCCTGATTGTCCGTTGCAGTCTGTGCTTGTCTTGTTTGGAGGCTGATCCAAACCAGACAGTGATGGAGGTGCAGAGGACAGACTGGATGATGGCAGTGTAGAAGGTCTTCAACAGCTCCCGCGGCAGGTTGAACCTCTTGAGCAGTCTCAGGAAGTACAGCCTCTGCTGGGCCTTCTCCCGGACAGAGTCTATGTGGCCGGTCCATTTCAGGTCCCGTGAGATTGTGGTACCCAGGAACTTGAAGGTGTCTGAGGAGAGTATGGTATTACTGCGGATAGTGAGGGGTGAAAGTGGTGAAGGATCTCGCCTGAAATTCACTGTCATCTCCACGGTCTTGAGCGGGTTCAGCTCCAGGTGATTTTGGCTGCACCAGTGGACCAGCCGCTCCACCTCCTGTCTGTACGCAGTCTCATCACCGTCCCGGATCAGTCCGATGAGAGTCATGTCGTCTGCATACTTCAGGAGCTTCACAGGAGAGTCACCTGAGGAGAAATCGTTGGTGTAGAGAGAGAAGAGCAGTGGGGAGAGGACGCACCCCTGAGGGGCGCCAGTACTGGTGGTCCTGGTGCCAGATGTGATGCTCCCCAGCCTCACACGCTGTCTCCTGTTGGTCAGGAAGCTGGTGATCCAATGACAGGTGGAGGCAGGCACCGCGAGCTGGATGAGCTTCTGTTGGAGGATGTCAGGACCGATGGTGTTGAACGCTGAGCTGAAATCCACAAACAGGATCCTGGCGTACGTTCCTGGGGTGTCCAGGTGGTGCAGGATGTAGTGCAGTCCCATGTTGACCGCATCATCCACCGACCTGTTTGCCCGGTAGGCAAACTGGAGGGGGTCAAGCAGGGGACCCGTGACATGCTTCAGGTGGTTCAGCACCAACCTCTCAAAAGATTTCATGACCACAGATGTCAGAGCGACAGGTCTGTAGTCATTCAATCCTGTGATGGTGGGCTTCTTGGCCACTGAAACGATGGTGGGCACCTCACACAGCTCCAGGGAGCGGTTGAAGATCCGTGCAAAGGTGGGGGCCAGCTGCTCAGCACAGACTTTCAAGCAGGAGGGTGACACGCCGTCTGGGCCCGGTGCCTTCCTAATCTTTTGTCTCCGGAACACCTGGCGCATTTCCTCCTCACGGATCCGGAGTGCGGGCACGGCCTCTGCAAGAGAGAGATTAGGTGACAGCGGTGATGGAGGTGTGGACAGAGCGGTTGTGAGGGGAGGGGAGTATGTTGATTGTGCTGCAGGAGGTCCTGTTGTGTGGGAGGACCGATCAAACCTGCAGTAGAACCTGTTCAGCTGGTTAGCAAGCCTTGGGCTCTCCACAAGGTTCGTTTCTTGAAGCCCGTGATGCTCTGCAGACCTTTCCACACTGTTGAGGGATCAGGATTGGCAGAGAGGTGTCTCTCCAGGCTCTCCCCGTAACACCTCCTGGCTCTCCTGACCTCTCGGTTCAGTGTGTTTCTGGTCTGCTTGAACAGGTCCCGGTCGCCGCTCCTGTAGGCCTCCTCCTTGGCTTTGCACAGCCTCCTGAGGTTCGGTGTAAACCAAGGTTTGTCGTTGTTGTACGTGCAGAAGGTCTTAGTCTGCACACACAGATCCTCACAAAAACAGATGTATGATGTAACAGTGTCAGTGAGTTCATGCAGGTCTGAAGTTGCAGCTTGCTATTGATGCTATTGATAGCTAAGTTGCTATTGATCATACTCCCGGCAAGAGCCTGTAAGGTTTAATGTGTTTCTTTTATGACCTCCAACAGTCCAACCACCTTCATATTGCAGAAAAATGCTCAGTGGGAGTGTACGGTTGCATGATGATGATTGTTTAACAAGCAGAGACTTTTATTTTCACATTAGTGATACTGTATATTGCCGCTGTAAATTTTCCACTCCTGCTCTAAATTCATTACAATATTCTCAAGTAAAATTAAAGAGCTGGTCTCATTAAATGGTTAGACTTGTCTAAATAGGAATCCGTATCAAGGAAGTTTGATGAAGTTGATTTTTGACTAACATGTAAGCTATTTGTTTAGCCCTAGTTGTCACACCCACCTCTGTCGGTTAATTCGTAATACGCAGAGACTTCACCGCATGTGCAAGTCATTTGTTTTAAGGGTAATGTTGAGCTCAAAATGATTTAAAACTGTTTTCAGGTATGGTTTGTAGTATATTTATGGTTTCAACTATTAATGTGACATCAATTTCTTGCAGCAGTCAATTTCTCTGTCCCCCTGCAAATAGCAATTGAAATTCAAAATATGACCTTTTATCAAATCAGCTGTTCAGTCCTGCTTGTACAGCACAGAAGTGAGAAAAATATCCTTATTTGTGAGGATGCAAAGCAATCTGTAAATCATGATATGTCAACGTCTTCCAGGGCCAGGCTATGTCACACACAGTAACATCCCAGCACAGCTCAGCCAAGGTGGAGGGGCTGAGAGCTGCCACGCCCTATGTGGTGCAGGTCAGAGCTCGCACTGTGGCAGGATATGGTCGTTACAGTAACCCCATGGACATCAGCACCAGCCTGCACAGTAAGACCTCTGTTTATCTATGGGCTGGTCTGTTGCTATGTTTACGGTTTGATAGTTTCACAGTTTTAATGGCTTCTGCTATCCAGGTGGTAGACAACACTGTCTCATCCCTCCTGCCACGCTTTGCCAGGTACTCATTTGTACCTTTTTGTGTGATTCGGTCCAGGTGATCCTCAGAAGTCTGTGCAGGACCAGTTGCCTCTCATCATAGGCTCCGCCTCTGCAGGGTTGGTGGTCATTGCTGCCATGGTGGTAATTGCTGTTGTCTGCCTCAAGTAAGTGCGCGGCAGCTCTGACTACATGAACTACGTGTTTCATTTAGCTCATTAGAGTCTGAACAAAAGGGGTGATTAAATGATTACATGCCCAGAGGTAGAAAGAATACACAAGTTGAAGTACTGATACTTGTGTCCAAAATGTCCTGTATTTAAAAGGGGATGGGGGGGTTCTGTTTAAAACTGTTAGGAAGATGTGAACTGTACTCAACGTGCAGTGTAAACAAGCCGACGTTTGCCACGGTTGCTACGTTCCTAGTATGGCTTAATGCACAATGGGAGTGATACACTGGCCAATCAAAACGAGTCCTTTCATTCTCAATATGATGTGCTACTTGCATACTGTGGTCTCAACATCTGCTCCATGAAGTGTGCAGTCTCCTACGTTTTTCTTGTTGTATTTTGGGATGCCTCCAATTCCTTCTTTTTAACTTTCCTTGTGAACCAGAGATGGTTATTCCACCGTAGTTTCAGCAAAGCAGCAAATGTGTGTGTGTGTGTGTGTGGGGCTTTCTTCGGGAAACTCTCCATTTACATGCTTCTTTACGTCTTTCCTGCAGATGTTGAAAAGGTAACCCACTTTACAAAGAATTTTGATGTATAGACAACTGTTTTTAAATGCAGGGGCTGAAAGTGGATAGAAAAAGTACTGATACCTAAAAAATCTTCTCGACCACTCCAAAGTGTTTGCACTTGTTGACTTTCATGCAGCCCATGCTTTCATAAAGTGAGTGTACTTAACTTTCAAAATGACGCCAATCTTGTAGCAAATAAACAAAGTTGTTCAGGGGATTTATCTGAGGGTGGAAATACGTATGTTTACCTGGAAAAAGTCAAGACTGATGAATGTTAATGTGACTTTTGTATATAGGAAGCAGCGCAGTGGCTCTGAGCTGGAGTACACCGAGAAACTACAACAATACAGTAAGCCAGCTTTATTGGTCATACCTGATTCAATAAAGTCACCTGGCCCAGGGAGGAAATAAGTTTTGCTTTTGGACAATTCCCCCTATTCAATCCGGACAATGTTTTGCTCTTTTTTTTTTTTTCCTAAATGAATCAACCGAATTAAATATGCTGTTAGGGTGCCGTTTAAACATTTGCACGAAGACAACAAATTAATTGTGACGCTAACATGACCACAGCACAACTTGTTTCTTTTTTTCACTGATCGTGGCCTAATGTTTGTCATAGTACAACTTTGAGGTGCTTTCATATTTTTGCATTGAATGAATGCAATGAAAATGTGGAAGTTCAAATTTTTTGCTATGTGAATCTGTTGAACAATTGGCAAAATATGGAAACAAACTAAGTGGGAGCCTTTCAAAGAGGTTCTGTGCGAGTTGCACATTTTGACTTTGGAATGGTATAAATTGGTGGAAAATTCAGGTTGTTTTAGTTGGACAAAAAAAGTGGGGAGATTAATTATAACAAATGGCAATTTAACAGAATGGAAAGTGTCAATGTCGGAGGTCTAATCGTTTTATTATGATTCATTTGTTATGGCTGTACACTGCGGCACTCGTCATCAGAGCTTCTGGTGTTGCTAGATAAGAGAAAGAAATACTCAAACAATGATTATGAACATATTGCTCCATGTATACCTCTCTCACAGTGTCATTCCAAGCTGTATTGGAATCTCAATTTCTGCACTGGATCTAAACGGTATAGTCTACCGTTTGTATGTCAAGTGCATATCGGGCCCTGTTCAGCATATTCATTGTAAAATGTTTTTTTTTGCCATAAAATAGAAGGAGGCTATCTGTGAGAATTTTATAAAATGCAGGAAAATTAAAAAAAAACTCATTCGCTGTGGAAAATCTTTCTTCGATTCATTCACGCAGAGAAAGACGGAAGAGCGAGAAGGGATCCTCTGTGGGGTGTCAAATTTACAAGACATTTATTCTCATTTCAATGTTTTTTTTCCCATCTCAGTTTCTCCAGGGGTAAAAGTGTATATTGACCCTTTCACCTACGAGGACCCCAATGACGCCATCCATGAGTTTGCCAAGGAAATCGACATCTCATGCATAAAAATTGAAGAAGTCATCGGTGCAGGTGAAAAGCTCTGCCGCTTTTATCCGAAAGCAACGGCCCGATGAGTACGTTCATTAATGATTTATCCAAACAGGAGTATCAAGCCCTCATGTTTGTGATGGAGCTTGAGGGCAGAAAAACGGCTTTAGATTCAGAGCGTGCATGTTATCTGGGCGGAAAGGGACGAATTAAGGTGAAAACCTTTCCCTCCCTCTAAATCTGTTTTGAGTTTTCTCCTTAGACGATGATCCCTTACTATTCTTGACTGTTCTTCTTCTGTCTTTTTTTTTTTGTGAATGTTTGGAATCAGGGAGCCTATGCACAACACCCAAGTTCCTCACCCATCCATGTTGTCCCTACACTACTCCCAGACTGCACACTCGATCACAGCCACTCACCTCTTCGCTTCCTGGCATCTTTACCCTTTGACCTCTCCGGTTGCCTTTATGGCCTTTTACCCAGTATCCAGTTGAAATTGTACAAAAAATATGACACCATACAACTTGTCCATTTTGATCATCTGGAGCCATTTAAAGTTGGGATTTATCCAATAACATGACAAAAACAGAAAAAAAAAATCAACTTGAATTCAATGTCAGTGACTTTTTGACGAGACGTTCATCTAAATTCGTCCGTCTACCAACACATTGGCATTTCTCTTCCTGATAATTGACGAGACACGTAAATTCACCACCTACGTATTCTTTGTTTGACTCGAAAGCTGTGCTAATTTCAAACTCAAAGCAATGCAACATTGCCATTTCTCGGCATGCGTTAGTATTTACAGTGCTTTAGAAAGCTGAATCTCTACGAAAATTTGGGCGAGACCGTCTTTGATGCCTATTGCCATTGAAAAAATATACTTGAGAGTAGGTTTGGATTCCAGCTGACAGACAAAAACGTCCACAGCAGTGATTAGCTAATTAGTTTGCGCAGGTCTCTACTTGTGTGTTTTGCTAGCCACAATTGGATGTAATGTAACAAGTTTTGCTCAGACCAACCAAGCAGAGGACAAATTTTAAATCTGACTGACCCATCACTGCTATTTTTTACCCCAAACACATAATTTGGCACTGACCTCATTAGATCAAACCAAAGTTTCCCTTTTGCCATCATACTGTACACTCTCCAGCTTGCCCTCCTTTTCTCAACTCACTTGACCCTTTTCCCTCATCACCCTCACCTCCGTCCCCCACACCCTTATTTGTATCACCTCAGGTGAGTTTGGCGAGGTGTGTCGTGGGCGACTAAAGCAGGCCGGCCGCAGGGAAATGGTGGTGGCCATCAAGACCCTGAAAGCGGGCTACACAGAGCGCCAGAGGCGGGACTTCCTGGCCGAGGCGTCCATCATGGGCCAGTTCGACCATCCCAACGTCATCCGGCTGGAGGGCGTGCTGACGCGAAGCTGTCCAGTCCTTATCATTACGGAATTCATGGAGAATGGCGCGCTTGATTCCTTTCTGCGGGTAAGCCGTGAAACAAGTAACTCACCTTTATGTATGTGCGTTTGTGTGTTTTCTTGAACGATATGAGAGCTAAATGTTATTTTACCTGTTGAGGAACACGCTCTCAAAACATGCCTGCCAGAATGGCACATACTAGACAGCGGCAGGCGCTCACGACACCCCTGGGTTATCGGAATGTTTTACGCTCCATAAAACAGCCCGAGGTGTTGACTTGCTGAGTGATAGAGAATAAATGTGCAATGTAACGTTTGAAGACACGCGCAGTATCTCGGCTTGACGCTCCAAACTGATGCTGACACTCTTTTTCAACGCGTAAACTCCAGGTGGGAAACTGTTGCGTTTGAATGCGGGCTTCAATGTATTCTTTGCGCGACGACAGAATACATTAATGATCAGAGTTTTTCGCTTTGCGCCTCCCCTGCCCACACAAAGTGCCGAACAAAGACAGGGTGGGAAATGAGGCGTCGTACAGTACATTTACAACTGTGCGGGGACTATAACGTGTCGTTTACATCTGACAAAAACAGATGTTTTTGGTTGCTCTGAAAGAAGATTGTTAGGCAAAATGATTTTTTTTTTTTAATGTTTTTGGTGAATCAATAATCTGACCTTCAGTTACCATTTTTCTGGTTACATATATCCACTAACCATGTCACACACAAACGCACGATCTGGGGGGATGATAATAATAATAATAATAATAATCATGATACTATGAGATACAATAATATTAATAATCATGATATACCAAAAAAAATATAGAAAAAGACCAAATAATAATAATTTAAACAAATAATTATAAGCAAATCCCAGCAAAATAATTTGTGTATCCTATAAAAATATGATGTTTGCATTTTGTTTCAAATTATTTTGGTTTTAACACCCTCACCTTTTATTAGAAAAAAAACAACCCAGTCAAATTCAGGGGATGCTTTGAGAATAATTGTCAATTGATTGTCTATGTGAAGCCCTTTGAGACTGCTTGTGATTTAGGGCTATACAAATAAACTTGATAAACTTGTTCCACATTTTTTTTTGCTATGTAAGGACTGCATCATCCAGTGCATCATCCTGCACTTCTAATATTGAAGAAGATATAAATTGTGCAAGAATAGACTGTCAACATCAGTTTATGACTTTGAAATCCACCAGACATTTATTACAGCCACAAGCACCTCCATCAATTGGCGAGCTGTATAATTAATCAGCCGCAGCGCATTAAATGGCATGTAAACATAGCAGCAAATGCACTTTTAAATGTTGCTGTGGTCATTACTCATTATAATCACCGATAGAAAGAATCCAATTAATGTTCTTTTTGGAATCTGAACAAAATGGCATTTTTCCCTTGCTTCTGTTTCAAATGCATTAATGTTCCCAAAATGCCTCTGTAGAAGGAAACACAATTGTCTTCATTTGATAGAAATTGTGTTGTTCATAGAGAAATGAATGTCCACTCAGAGTCTGCTCCTCCCTATGGCCATTGTTTCCAGCGAGTTGTCCTATGCCATAAAACAAAGACACAAACATAAATACTAAGTGTGCGTATCGTCCCCTGGTCACACTAACTATGATTCAAAAAGACAAGACACAAAAGCAAAAAAAAAATGTATTCTCTTATTTCAAAACGTTCAAACCAGCAGTATTGCATTGGACTTTGATGAAATGCTCTACGAATCTAAATTTGCTGTTTCAGCCTTGAAGAATGCCATTTTTACCTTAATTGTGTATTGACGTTTTTAGTTATTTTTTCTACTTTCATTTTCAGACATGGCACTCCAATGAGTGCTGATCTATAATAAATGTTGAGTTTAGTCACATTTGGGTTCAAACTAAATAAATTGAGTTTTGTGTCAGGCTTCTCTAGTGGAAAGAGAAGAAAATGGAAACGCTGTACCACATTGAAGTTGAAATTTGATAAGTGATAAAAACTCATTTTAATAAACAATGATGAACAATATAGCAAGAGAACACAGTTGTTAATTCTAGAGTGCAATATTCACCTATGTTTTTTTTTGTCTAATTGGAGAATTGGGCAGAATGCACATAAAAGGTCAGCTGTCAGTGACTGTCACACAGCATTACGACTGTTGTGTTTATGTGCCCTCAGTGACTGACTGCTCGCCTTCAGCTATTTTCTTTTTGTAACATATCCTTTGGCCATGTTTCTATTTATTTTGCTTGCCTCTCTAATCAAGCACCATCCACACTTTTGTGCCCTCAGCTGAACGACGGCCGCTTCACAGTCACTCAGCTGGTGGGGATGCTGCGTGGCATCGCTTCGGGAATGAAGTACCTGTCAGACATGAACTACGTCCACAGAGACCTTGCCGCCCGCAATATCCTGGTCAACAGCAACTTGGTGTGCAAGGTCTCAGACTTTGGTCTGTCTCGGTTCCTGGATGACACATCGGCTGACCCCACTTATACAAGCTCGCTGGTGAGTATTTTCAAGATTCAAGGTAGATTCAAGGATTTGTATTGGCCATGTTTGAGCATGCCAAAAAAGGAATTTGACTTGGGTACATCTCAGCCTCTGTTCAACATTTAGGCGACTAACAAAACTCAGGACATGTGTGAAAATTGACAAATATTTTCAAACTTTAAATTGTGTCCATTACTTACAAATGCTAAGGTTTTGTCAGGAGAAATTTTCCATATATGATAATGAAAGGAGAAATATATTGCTTAATGAGAATTATGGTCAATTAATTCATTTAACAAGGCCATTAAATATGTCATTTGGGAAATTAAGATAGTGGTCAAAACCAAGGGCGGGAAAAAAAAGAAATTTATGGCCAATTTATCTATATAGAGATGACAGAAGTGAAAATTACTTGTGAAATTTAAATATTTCCTGTAAAAAAATGTGCAGAATATATGAAATTTATTCTCCTCTCTGTTCTTTTTCGTTTAAAATTTGTGGATTTGTGTAAACTTCTTTTTTAAAGTACAAAGAAAAACAAACATGGGCTCACTACCTGTGGGAAGGGCCAAAGAGGTCGGGTGCAAAGTGAGCTGGGCGGCGGCCAAAGGCGGGGACCTTGGCGGTCTGATCCCCGGCTGCAGAAGCTGGCTCTTCGGACATGGAATGTCACCTCTCTGGCTGGAAAGGAGCCCGAGCTGGTGTGCAAGGCAGAAAAGGTCCGACTAGACAGCTTCGGCGGTTGCTGAGGCAAAAACCTGGGTGTGGGAGGAGTTTGGCGAGGCCATAGAGAATGACTTCCGGACGGCTTCAAGGAAATTCTGGTCCACCATCCGGCGTCTCAGGAGGGGGAAGCAGTGCACTGTCAACACTGTTTACAGTGCTGTGCTACAGTGGCGTGCTGCTGACCTCGACTCGGGACGTCGTGAGTCGGTTGCTTCGAAGACCTCCTCAATTCCACGACACGCCTTCCATTGTGGAAGCAGGGCCTAAAGACTCTGAGGTGGACCCTCCAATCTCTTGGGTCAAAGTCACTGAGGTAGTTAGAAAACTCCTCGGAGGCAAGGCCCCGTGGGTAGATGAGATCCACCCGGAGTTCTTAAAGGCTCTGGATATTGTGGGGCTGTCCTGGCTGACACGCCTCTACAACATTGCGTGGACATCGCCTTTGGATTGGCAGACTGGGGTGGTGGTTCCCCTCTTTAAGCACGGGGACCAGAGGTTGTGTTCCAACTACAGAGGAATCACACTCCTCAGCCTCCCTGGTAAGGTCTATTCAGGCGTGCTAGAGAGGAGAGTCCGTCAGGTGTTCAAATCTCGGATTCAGGAGGAGGAGTGTGGTTTTCGTTCTGGCCGTGGAACAGTGGACCAGCTTTATACCCTCGACAGGATCCTCAAGGGTGCATGGGAGTTCGCTCAACCAGTCCACATGTGTTTTGTGGACTTGGAGAAGACGTTCAACCGTGTCAAAGTCAAAGTCAGCTTTATTGTCAATTTCTTCACATGTTAAGACACACAAAGAGACCGAAATTATGTTCCCCACCGTCCCACGTTGACTAGACACATTACACAACACATACAAGCAAATAGCTCAAAGAGTAAAAACGAATAGACAAGAGCGATGAATAAGTAATAAGCAAATACCCCAAATAAATAAACAATAAATAAATAAATAGATAGATAGATAAATAAGAGGAGCAAAATGGAGCAAGCGTGCATACAGCAGACAGCCAGAATATAGCGCAAAAGAACAGGACGTCACGCAGCCGAGGGAGAGAGGATTCAGGATCCTGACAGCTTGGAGTACGAGTCTGGTGGTGCGGGAGCGCAGGCATCTGTACCTCTTCCCAGAGGGCAGAAGATCAAACAAAGAGTGAGCGGGGTGACTCACATCACACACAATCGCGGTCGCCTTGCGGGTGAGACGGAAGGTGTAAATGTCCTTCAGGTAGGGGAGCGGAGCCCCAATGATCTTACTAGCAGTGTTCACTATGCGCTGCAGAGCCTTCATGTTGTATTCAGTGCAGCCACCACCCCACACAGCAATACAACTGGAGAGGACGCTCTCAATGGTGCGACGGTAGAATGTGGTCATGATGGCAGGAGGAGCACTTGCTCGCCTGAGTTTCCGCAGAAAGTACAGGCGGCGCTGAGCCTTCTTCGCCAGCGACGCAGCGTTGGTGGTCCAGGAGAGGTCCTCACTGATGTGCACCCCCAGAAATCTGGTGCTGCTCACTCTCTCCACCACAGCACCGTCGATGGTCAGCGGCAGTTCTGTGGAGGGTGCTTCAGGAATACGGGGTGCCGAACCAACTGATAAGGGCGGTTTGGTCCCTGTATCATCGATGCCAGAGTTTGGTCCGCATTTCCAGCAGTAAGTCGGATTCGTTCCCATTGAGGGTTGGACTCCACCAAGGCTGCGCTTTTTCACCAATTCTGTTCATAACTCTTATGGACAGAATTTCTAGGCGCAGCCAAAGCATTGAGGGTGTCCGGTTTGGGGACCTCAGCATTGCATCTCTGCTTATTGGAGATGACATGGTGCGGTTGGCTTCTTCAAGGCGTGATATCCAGCTCTCACTGGAGCGGTTCGTGTGTGAAGCGGTCGGGATGAGGGTCAGCACCTCCAAATCTGACTCCATGGTCCTCAGTCGGAAAAGGGTGGAATGCCCTTTTCAGATCGGGGATGAGATCCAAGTGGAGGAGTTCAAGTATCTTGGGGTCTTGTTCACGAGCGAGGGCAGGATGGATCGTGAGATCAACAAGTGGATCGGTGCAGCGTCAGCTGTAATGCGGACTCTGTACCGGTCCGTTGTGGTAAAGAGAGAACTGAGCCAAAATGCAAAGCTCTCAATTTACCGGTCGATCTACGCTCCTACCCTCATCTATGGTCACGACCTATGGGTTTGGACCGAAAGAATAAGATCCCGGATACAAGCGGCTGAAATGAGGTTCATCTGCTGGGTGTCAGGGCTCTCCCTTACAGATAGGGTGAGAAGCCTGGTCATCCAGGAGAGACTCAGAGTAGAGTCGCTGCTTCTCCATGTTGAGTGGAGCCAGATAAGGTGGCTCGGGCATCTCATCAGGATGCCTCCTCGACGCCTCCCTGCGGAGGTGTCCTGGGCATGCCCCACCGGTAGGAGACCCCAGGGACGACCCAGGACAAGCTGGGGACACTATGTCTCTCAGCTGGCCTGGGAACGCCTCGGGATCCCCCGTGATGAGCTGGACAAAGTGGCTGGGGAGAGGGAAGTCTGGGAGTCCCTCCTAAAGCTGCTGCCCCCGTGACCAGACCCTGGATAAGCAGAAGAAAATGTATGTATGTATGTATGTATGTATGTATGTATGTATGTATGTATGTATGTATGTATGTATGTATGTATGTATGGATGGATGGATGGATGGATGGATGGATGGATGGATGGATGGATGGATGGATGGATGGATGAAAAACAACTGAATGATTCGAAGAATGTCATTTGTCAAGGCAAAAATTAACATTTGTTTCTGAACGTACGCTGAACGTGCACTGACTGACTATTTCTCATGACTTAGTATTTCTCAGACTGTGACCATTCACCCTCTTACGTATGTGTGTGTGTGTGTGTGTGTGTGTGTGTGTGTGTGTGTGTGTGTGTGTGTGTGTGTGTGTGTGTGTGTGTGTGTGTGTGTGTGTGTGTGTGTGTGTGTGTGTGTGTGTGTGTGTGTGAGCAGGGAGGGAAAATCCCCATCCGGTGGACAGCGCCAGAGGCCATTGCTTTCAGAAAGTTCACCTCTGCGAGTGATGTGTGGAGTTATGGCATCGTTATGTGGGAGGTGGTGTCATATGGAGAAAGGCCATACTGGGACATGAGCAACCAAGACGTGAGTCAACACTATTGTAGCATCAACATGACTAAATAATGCTAACATATTATGTCAAACTACATGGATGCAGTATCTTCGAATGTTCCTATTCCTAGTAGCTGGTCAAACTTATCTGTCTCTTCTTCTTGCTCTCAATTGTGCTGCCTCTCTTCCAGTAGGTCTTCTCAGTGATGGCCCCATGTTGTGGCGCAATGTAGTACTACACTAAATGCGCACAACTCTTGTCTTATCTGTGTACTGTTTAAACACAATTGCTTAAAAAGATGTGATATTGAAGTGGAACAAATCATCAATCTCACTAAAAAGTGCCCAACTGCACCCAAGTAAAGCACAGATACTTGAAAAATCTACAAAGGTGTAATTGGAGATCCAAGGCACGTGCAGCTTTACATCTCAAAGTGTTTCAAATCCACTGTCTGACTCGGCTGCACTCTTTATCTCCTCACTGCAGCAGTGTGTCTGTGTTGTGCTTTATTTCACCCTATTTACAACTTTAGTCTGCTCGCCCTGCAACCCTCCCAAATATGCAGACTGCAAAGCTCCCCCATGACACATCCACACATACACTTTCAACATGGGCTGTTGTTGCCCTCTGGCTATCTGCAACACACAGACGTAGCAACGCCAGTGGTGAGCTCACAGCAAAGTGTGTCCCTCCATCAGACACACTGGATCTGCTTCGTGATTCTCAGTGGAATATCTGCTCAGCACTGCAATTCAAAGGCAGACTTGTCATGCCGATAAGCGCAGAGGAAAAATAAAGAGGCGATGAAAATTGCCACCAACAAAAGCCGCGTGCGGTAATGAAAGTATCAAAGTCAAGAGCCTCCATTGATCCCTCTCGCTTTTGTGTCACAGTCTTTGCTCAATAAGCAACAGTCAACAAACAGAAGATGTAGAGAGAGGTTCTCGTCTGCTGCAAGCCTAATATATAAATGAAATTCCACGCTGAAGGCGAAGAAGAGGGCGATGGAAAAAAACAGACTGTAGTCCCTGATGGCAATTTTTTTTTTATTATTGTTGCGGAGTTTTAAATGCATATGGAAAAAGTACAATCCCTCTTTGAAAAAATATCCTGAAATGCTGAAATGAAGCGGGCAATATACGATAGTGAGGTTTATTGCCGCTCATAAAAATAAGCATCTGTGGATTATTTTCATACTTCAATAACAAAAAAATCAATCACCAAGGCTCAGTGAGAAAACATGTCGAATTGTAATAGTTAAAAAGAACTTTAATCCCAACCCTGAATTCCCTCTGGCTTCAAGAAAATCAAATGTACTGAGAATCTTATCTGATAAGATTAAGCTTGGGAACATGTTCAAATGTACTGAGAATATTATCTGATAAGATTAAGCTTCGGAACATGTTCGATTGTATTGTATTGTATTGCTCCCAAATGTCTTCAGGAAAGCTGCTTTTGAAAATGCAGCAGAAAAATATCACTCAAATTAAACCGAGGTCTACAAAATTTGATATGAATAAAAAAATTAATTCTAGTTTGACTTTCAGCAGCACCTCTTTCACAAGTTAAAAGCAAAAATAATCTTAAAGCCCATGGCTATAATCGATATCCATTTTAAAAATCAAAATAGAAATCAGGAAGTAGCAATTCATATAAAGTGCTACTAGCTCAGGAGTATACATCCACTGTGGCCCTTATTTATTTTATATGAACTTGTGTAAGCAACAGTGCCGTTCTCCGCTTATCTTAATTGCTCCACTGCCATTAATAAAGTTTTCCAAATGCGTTCTGCAGGTGATGACTGCAGTGGAGCAGGACTACCGGCTTCCCCCACCCATGGATTGCCCCATGGTGCTGCACCAGCTCATGTTGGAGTGCTGGATGAAGGAGCGCAACCTGAGGCCCAAGTTCTCGCGTATCCTCAACACATTGGACAAGCTGCTGCGCAACGCCGGCAGCCTCAAGGTGGTGACGAGCACGTACTCAGGGTATGTCCACACAAGCTTTAAATGCTCTTTTGAATGGAAGTTGTGCATATCAAAGGTGCTCAGACTTTTGGGGTTCTTACAAGGAAGTGATTTTCTCAATCCTAGTGCCAATTAAGCATATTAAACATGTTTTCTCAAGTTGGTCAGTCCCCAAGTGATTGTATTATTGACATTCTAAATTATTATTATTTATTATTATCACCATCATCATTTATTTATTTTTCTATCTATTTACTTAATGAATTAATTGAATTATTTCATTATTATTATTATTATTATTATTATTAATCTAAAGGTCACATGTTTCAATGAGTTGCCATTGTTCGGTCAGCTGTGTTTAGAGACGTGATTGCTGTCCACAAATTAACAAATCATTAACCAGCCTCATTTATTCTTTAACAGAAGGCAGGCCTTCAAGATGTATTGATTCCTATGTGTGAGTTGATGTTTTTAAATGGAGGCAAATAACACAATTAAGCCTGTTAAAAGATACATTTAACTTTATCGAACCGAAGCATGAATCATGATCGTCATCTTTATTTGTTTCGTAGGTGCAGTACAAAGGGGCTATTTAAAAGAGGGCTCTGTTTTCTTATGTCTCTCATTTTTACCTGCCTGCTTTCAGACACGATCGTAAAATCTGTCTCAGGTTAGATCAATCACATTGACGGTGCTATATTCATCTCATTTGCATACACTAAATGAATGCTTTTTGGCAGATGCAATCCTGGATGGTTAGTAAATCAGCATCCACATCCATTTGGATCAACAATCAAATTTGTGTCTGTTTTTTCCTTGAGTGAGTAAAATTGTGAATTAAATTGAGGTGAGCTCATCAATGTTTCTGTATCCACGTAGGCTATACTTTTGGTTTTCTTTTTTTGTGACAATGTATGACACTTAAGGGGCAGGATTGTGTGAGCACAGCTTTAAGCCAGCTGCCTGATGTGCACCAACTTAGTGGGAAGTGAAGGGAGCCTTTTTCAGTCTTAGATGGCTGTGAAATCACTGTTTTTATCATGTGACTGCCCACCCAAGTCAAAGAGTCAGGTTTAATGATGTGATGATGAGCACTCACCATTGTAGCACCAAATTTTCACATTTCTGCTAGAAGTTGTATTGTAATCATCTCCAGTAATAATGAGCAGCAGTGGCAAAAGAACTCACACTATGTTCTTTGAGATTTTTTGGGAGGGGAAAAAAGTCTGAGAAAAGTACACGTGCTGATTTACTTCAGTTCAAGTAGTAAAAGTACATGCACTTTGGGAGAAAAGTAAAATAAAAAAGTTAACAGTAACTGTGTTGAGTTTGACACAACTGAAAAAAGAGAAATCAAACTGAGTGACGTGGCCGGAAAATACGACAGTTTTTTTCAGAAATTAAATATGTGAATTATTTATACATTCATCCAAACATTAAAGACATGTCATTGGTTTGACTGACAAATTCATAAGTACTGTCTGAAGAAGACTATGGCTGAATTCAAGTGGATGTGATGCAATATGTTTCTTTTTTTACATACATATGAATGAACTTCTCAGTATTGTTAATGTGGCATTTTCTTTAAAGTTTTATCTATCCAATAAAATATTTTACAAGATAGTCAATATACAGGAATATTATGACTTTATTCATTCGGTTTGATTCGGTGCACTAGAATCCTTTGAATCAAACATGGTTTTCTATTTCAAATTGGTTTTGGTTCCACCCCCAATAGATAACGTAATAAAGTCTATGTCGTTTATTTGCTACCACTGATAATGAGCGTGTAATTCTTTCAGACTCCCCCAACAGAAACCGAGTTCTGCAAATAAAAACAAAAGGATGACGTGATGTGCTCTTTCACCCCATGTGAAATTGTGCCCTCTATTTTATATGACAGCTGTGAAGCAGAGGATGAAGCCTTCTTCACATGGAGAGATGTCTCTGTACCCGGGGGTTGTTGGAGTAAGATGTCTTGCTAAAGACAAATATGGCGGCCTGACAAAGAGGCATATTAAATTCCTTCTTGTAGGGTTTGACTGCTTTCAGCTTGTTTGGAGAAAGAAACTGCCAGACCTGGAAGGCTTTTGTTGTGGCGTGTCTCTCTCTGGCACTGTGAAGTCAACTTATTCATGGGCACTGGTACACCTGGTGATCATTTGTTCTCGGTGTATCAAGCGCAGTGAATACGACTGTCTGAACTGCGTTTGTGCAGAGATTGTTGGGCTGGCGTCCAATCTTCAGGATGCCAGCCCGATGTGTACAATGTTCCCCCTGCTTTATCGTGCTTTATTATCAACAATTTGCAGGTTGTCTTTCACAGGAATCCCCGTATAGTATACTGTATTTCCCGAACTATAAACCACTACTTTTTTGCACCAGCTATGAACGCTGCGATTTATAGTCCAGTGCGGTTTATAAATTAAGAAAATGAGATTTCCCCCTAATTAAAATTAGTTAAATTACTAAATTAAATCTCGACTAAAGCTGGTGCGGCTTATAGTCCAGAAATTACGGTATACTTTTTAGCCCTTAAGCTACTTTTTACATCTATATATGCCTTTGAAAGTCTAAAATACTTGTATTTGTAAATGCTTTCAAATGCGCCGTATAAATACAGCTTGACTTGCGCTGTGCTGCTGTCTGGGACCGTGTAATGACTTAAGCACACGTCGTCTGTTTCTGGCTCTGTAATGCTATCCCGCTTGCGATGGACACAAAAGGTGACAATGACACATCAGGCATCCAGGTGGTGTGCTAGCTCCTCGGCTCACAGCTTCAGTCGAGCAGCAGAGGCCCCAAGGGCAAGCAATATATGCCAGGCTTTGGGCTCAGTGAAGCTAATTGTGTGTGGAAATGTAATGGCTGACCTCAGTTTAATTCCCCCAATACTTGCTCGGCGAGATCTTGGAATCTCTGGGATAGGACAGACAGCAGCCAAGGCCGCTGATGTGGAAAAGCAGGCTGTGATGAAGTGTGAGTAATAAGGGAGATTGAGGAGACGCTTAAAGAGAGAAATGTGTTTAATTAGCTTGCTGATGAGCTTTTTATTGCATCAGGGATAGTGCGCGCTCGCTGCCGGCTTTGGGCAACAGCGAAAAAGTGTGCACGAGACGAGCGTGTACGCATGTTATGCTACGTGTCACTGTGTGCTGATGACATGCCAATGAATAATTTATGGCCTCATCTGTATGCAACAGCGAGAGATAGGAGGAGAAACGTATTGTGTTGTTGGAGCGAGTGCGATTGTAGCGATGGTTGGCTAGATAGCGTCCCGAGGGAGAGAATATGAAGGCAACACTTTCTGCAAAGCGTCTCCGAGCCCAGTTGTTCTCAAACGGTGGGCCCTGGGTGGTCGGCAAAAATAAATTTGCATTGAATTATGGTGTATCTTTTTTTTTTTTTTTTTTAAGTCCATACCTTCCAAATCGCTTACAGTCCAGCATCATTTAATTTGGTATTAGCTGATTACCTAATATTGCTATTGATTACCTAATATTACCTAATATTACAAATAGCCACTTGAGCTTTGTGAGTTGAGTGAATAAATTTATTTAAATTGTTTAATGCGTAAAATTAACAGATGAGGCAGGTACAGACAAATAATTGCCTATCAATTTTTGGAACAATATAAAATTGACCATATTTGGACAAATAAGGTTTCCTTGTGATGGGAACTGCCGATACACCAATCAAACAAACACACTAAATCAACGAATCTTCTCCACCTTAGCTCCAGGCCAATAAAAGATCAAATATGATTGTGTATCACTTAAAAATGACATTCCTGCAGCTCTTTTCCCAAGTAGAAAGTCACTGATGCACTTTGAAGCCTTTATTAAATACTTGCAACCACTGTATTTATTTACTACAAAGAAATGCATCTTTGGTGATTTATTTACAGCATGCCAGCAACATAGTGACAGGTAGAATCATTAATTACACCTACCACACATCATTATTTCAGGATTTATATGCGCTGTGACATTGTGAGATTTTTCCACTCTAAAATGTGTGCCTTGGCTCAACAAATATTTGGAAAGATAGTGCGAGCAAATTGTACGGCACCCCAGGGAACAAGTGGCGAAAATGACGATGGTTACGGGTCACATCATTCGAACCCGGCTGCTGACGTTGTACGACTTGTACCGACAGGGACCTGCTGAGGCTCGGAGGAACACTGCCGGGACACAACAGGAAAAGTCCTGACAGCAGTGAGGAAATCGTGCGGCAACAAATGAGCCAAACTCTCCCCATCAGAGTGTGAGCTGACGCAAAAGCAACCTGGAGGAGACGGAAAGCCCAAAAGAAACTACCTAGAAAACTCTGATGTGGAAAGAAGAGAGAGCCCTATGTACAATAAAGAAGAAAAACAGGGAAGCTCCCGCTGCACAGGAAGGACCACTCGAATTAGTTTGTGCGAGCGCTCAGAGACTTTGTATTCAAAGCGGACGTTCCATTACGGTTTGTGTGTGCTTGTGTGTGTGCGCGTATGTGTGTTCTTCATTTGTGGTTTTGTGATTGTTGGCCTAAAGCCAAACCTCTTATGGGCCTTCTCAGGTTGTTTTTGCATGTCTGCATGTGTTTTCTGCTGGTTAGGAGCCAGTTAGGCTTCTCTTTGAGAGTGAAGCTCACACAAACTCAGATGAGGGTCTCCAAGGATCCGACAGTGCCAAGATTCAAAGATGACTAGTAGAGATGTGTTTTTCTTTTTTCTTTTTTTAGTTACTCAATTTGTTTTTTCCACTATAAATTGGCAATTGAAAAAGGATATATATATATATATATATATATATATATATATATATATATATATATATATATATATATATATATATATATATATATATATATATATATATATATATGTATGTATGTATGTATGTATGTATATATATATATATGTATATATATATATATACATATATATATATATATATATATATATATATACATACATACATACATACATACATATATATATATATATATATATATATATATATATATATATATACATACATACATACATACATACATACATACATACATACATACATACATACATACATACATACATATATATATATATATATATATATATATATATATATATATATATATATATATATATATATATATATATATATATATATATATATATATATATATATATATATGGACATGCCTGGAACAGGAGGTCCTGCGTCCAGGAGGCATCCTGATGAGATGCCCGAGCCCACCTCATGTGGAGGAGCTGCGGCTCTACTCAGAATCTTTCCCAGATGACCAAGCTCCTCACCCTATCTCTAAGGAAGAGCCCGGACACCCTGCGGAGGAAATTCATTTCGGCCGCTTGTATCCTGGATCTTGTTCTTTTGGTCACGACCCATAGCTCATGACCATAGGTGAGGGTAGGAGCATAGATCGACCGGTAAATCGAGAGCTTTGCCTTTTGGCTCAGCTCTCTCTTCATCATGACGGACCGGTACAGAGTCTGCATCACTGTCGACGCTGCACCGATCCGCCTGTCGATCTCGCGCTCCATCCTACCCTCACTCGTGAACAAGACCCCAAGATACTTGAACTCCTCCCCTTGGGGCAAGATCTCATCCCCGATCCCGAGAGGGCATTCAACCCTTTTTCCGACCGAGGACCATGGAGGTGCTGACCCTCATCCCGACTGCTTCACACTCGGCTGCGAACCGCTCCAGTCAGAGGTGGAGATCCCGGCCTGAAGAAGCCAACAGCACCACGTCATCTGCAAAAAGCAGAGACGCGATGCTGAGGTCCCCAAACCGGACCCCCTCAACGACTAGAATTTCTGTCCATAAAAATTATGAACAGAATCGGTGACAAAGGGCAGCCTTGGCGGAGTCCAACCCTCACTGGGAACGAATCTGACTTACTGCCGGAAATGCGGACCAAACTCTGCCATCGGTGATACAGGGACCAAACCGCCAACTTATCAGTTGGCTCGGCACCCCGTACTCCCGAAGCACCCTCCACAAAACCTCCCGAGGGACACGGTCGAACGCCTTCTCCAAGTCCACAAAACACATGTGGACTGGTTGGGCGAACTCCCATGCACCCTCGAGGATCCTGCCAAGGGTGTAGAGCTGGTCCACTATTCCACGGCCAGGACGAAAACCACACTGCTCCTCCTGAATTCAAGTCTGCCAATCCAGAGGCACCGTCCCCGATGTCCACGCAATGCTGTAGAGGCGTGTCAGCCATGACAGCCCCACAACATCCAGAGCCTTTAAGAACTCCGGGCGGATCTCATCCACCCCCGGGGCCCTGCCACCGAGGAGTTTTTTAACTACCTCAGTGACTTCGACCCCAGAGATTGGAGAGTCCGCCTCAGTCTCCAGGCCCTGCTTCCACAATGGAAGGCGTGTCAGTGAATTAAGGAGGTCTTCGAAGTATTCTCCCCACCGACTCACAACGTCCCGAGTCGAGGTCAGCAGCACACCATCTCCACTGTAAACAGCGTTGACCTTTCACTGCTTCCCCCTCCTGAGACGCCGGATGGTGGACCAGAATTTCCTCGAAGCCGTCCGCAAGTCATTCTCCATGGCCTCACCAAACTCCTCCCACGCCCGTTTTTTTGCCTCAGCAACCGCCGAAGCCGCGTTCCGCTTGGCCATCCGGTACCTGTCAGCTGCCTCCGGAGTCCTGCAGGCCAAAACGGCTCGATAGGACTCTTCAGCTTGACGGCATCCCTTACCGCCGGTGTCCACCAGCAGGTTCGGGGATTACGGCCACAGCTCCGGTCGGCTGCCTCAACAATGGAGCAACGAGGTCCTCTCGGACTCAATGTCCCCCGCCTCCCCCGGGACGTGGGAAAAGCTCTGCCGGAGGTGGGAGTTGAAGCTCTTCCTGACAGGGGATTCTGCCACACGTTCCCAGCAGACCCTCACAGAGCGTTTGGGTCTGCCAGGTCGGACCGGCATCTTCCCCCACCATCGGAGCCAACCCACCACCAGGTGGTGATTAGTTGACAGCTCTGCCCCTCTCTTCACCCGAGTGTCCAAAACATGCGGCCGCAAATCCGATGACACGACTACAAAGTCGATCATTGAACTGCGGCCTAGGGTGTCCTGGTGCCAAGTGCACACATGGACACCCTTATGCTTGAACAATGTGTTCATTATAGAAAATCCGTGTCGAGCACAGAAGTCCAACAATAGAACACTGCTCGGGTTCAGATCGGGGGGGGGCGTTCCTCCCAATCACACCCTTCCTGGTCTCACTGTCATTGCCCACGTGAGCATTGAAGTTACCCAGTAGAATGATGGAGTCCCCAGAAGGAGCGCTCTCCAGCACCTCCTCCAGGGACCCCAAGAGAGATGGGTACTCTGAGCTGCCATTTGGTGCATAGACACAAACAACAGTCAGGACCCGTCCTCCCTCACCCGAAGGCGGAGGGAGGCTACCCTCTCTTTCACCGGGGTGAACCCCACACCTGCTCGACGCCTCTCACCGTATATATATATATATTAATTTTCATATACTGTAATTTTCTGACTATAAATCACTCCGGAGTATAAGTCGCACCAGCCATAAAATGCACAATAAAATGAAAAAAAACATATATAAGTCGCACAGGAGTATAAGTCGCACTTTTGGGGCAAATTTATTTGTCAAAATCCAACACCAAAAACAGACATGAACCCGCAACAACAGGCTAAACGATACGGTATGCTAACGTGACATATACACAAACGAGGAGCTGAGAACGGGCCTGACGTAACATTCAGTTATTCAAGTAAGTATTACATAAATAACACGTTCATCAAACCATCGGTGTCACTCCAATTCATTAAATCCATCGATCGTGCTTTATGTAAACAATGCCGCGTATGCGCCGCATATTCTCACGTCGGACCCGTTGTAAGTTGTATTTCGAATTCTTCCACTGACCCATATAACGATATATGAAGTATATTTCAAATAACTATCATATTACAACAATATTATCAAACCATCGGTGTCACTCCAAATCATTAAATCCATCGATCAAATTCCTCGTTCTTTATGTCAACAACGCCGCGCGTGCGCTGCAGAGATCTAGTATATAACGATATTGTAGCATTAACAAAGTACCAGGAAAGACGTGGGTTTGGTAAATGGCTCTTTATTTTACAAAACAAGAGTTAATCAGAGCCAACAACTACTGAACTTCCAGCCACGGAAGTGAAAGATAGCTCCATAGAATAGGAGCGTGCGTGCGTCAAAGCCATGTCCGAGCCCCATCCACCGTCCCCGGACAGCCACCCGGCCGAGCGCCGGCCCCCGACTTCCATCCACGGAGGTGAAAGAGAGCTCCCGTCGAGAAGGATCGGGTGTGCGTAAAAACCATAATAGTTTTTCAAACCTTCTGTGTCACTCCAAATCATTAAATCCTTCAAACTCTTCGTCCTCCGTGTCACTTACAAACAAAGCCGCTAATGATGCCGGTAGTACGTGGGGCCCTTCGCCATCTTCGTCATCGCATGATCGAATCCTTTGCCTTTTATGTAAACAACCGCCGCGCGGCACGGGTGACGTCACTTGCAGTTCAAATGACAGTAATCCCTTGCTACATTGCGGTTCGTTTATCGCGGTTTCACTACATCGCGGATTTTTGAATTTTGAAAATTTGTGAAAAAAATCACATTATATTATATAATGAAAGGGTCTCATTATTTTATTTATTTAAAAAAAAAGTTATTTTCTTTTTTTTGGGGAGGGGGGACAACTTTGAGGTGAATCGGCTTCCTCCTATACTCTGTCTTCCACACATGTACCTAGCGCACTGGGAGAATTGCGTGTTCTAATTGTGTACAAAGCATCCAAGTCTTCACGTGGTCTCTCCTGTCAGAGGAAGACTGCACATGACACTGTGCTGGACACGTCCGTCACGTGCATGCCAAAGTGGAATCTTCCACTTATATGTTGCTTTGCTGGCATTTGCTATTGGACTTTAAGGTCCGCGTTTTCTTATTTAAAACATATACGCATTGTTTTGAATGCAAACTTATGACTGATGAAGTGTATTTGTGCTTTTTTTACTGGGGGCTCAACGTTTTTTATTACAACGCTTGTGCACTTGTGTGTTGTCTTTTTTTTTTCTTCCTGTGATTAATGAGACCAGAATGAAATGAGTAACTCTTTTATGCTATTCAGCTTTTAATCTTATTTTTTTTTTCCATTTTAATGAACGAAACCTGTGAATTGTAGCTTTTACTAGGGCAAACATGTCACAGTTTGAGTTAAAAAAAAAAAAGGGTCATGCTAATGAAAGTATCATGTCTGTTTCTCGAGAACATTGTCCACTGCAGTTCCTATTTAAATAAATGACTCCCTGTATATAAATACATACAGTAACTCTAGATCAATCAACATTTTACTGCTTTCTGACCTGGCTTTGGCCTCTGTGTGACATATGTTTACATGCTTGTTTGTTTGTTGTTGAGGAGCAAACAATGGCAAAATTTAAAGTGTAACGGTCATTACATACCTGAAACTACATGTCACAATGAAAGAAGAAAATGTGCGTCTGTAAGGGCAGACTTTTTCCTGTGCAATTCAAGGTGTAGATACTGTATATTAAAAAAAAAAAACAGAAAACTGGAAGAAAAATCTGCATTTCTCCTTCAATATTTTTACGATAATCATATGCAAATAAATTATTAAACAGATCTCTGGTATTCTCTTTGATTTCCCAGCATGTTCCAGGTCTTATCCGGCCGAGGGATGAAAAAAAGGAATAGCAAATATAGTTGTACTAAGTTCATTCTGTTTCCATTTTTCAATCACTTTTTGGTTCTTTTATCACAAACAAGTGATGATGTCCTGTGCTGTTAGATTTGTCCGTTTCTTGAGTGTCCTGTCTGCTGATAGTCTGTCGTGCACGATGTGTATGGTGGCCTGTGTGGGTGCTTTTGTGAATAGTGAATCTGACAGGTGAGTCACGCCTTCATTCATCGATCAGCTGATAAAGACGCGTCACAATTACAGCAGTGACACTCTGATGAAGGCGGAAGTTCATGCCGAAACATGTCAGGTAATACAACCTAAAATACCCTGTTTGTGATAAAAGAACCAAAAAGTGAATAGCAAATATGTTTTACCTCCACAATTGGAATATCGCAACAGTTGGCGATGAACTCATTAGCTTTTTAAGATGAATTCAAATGAAAGTGCATCCGTGCCGCTCGCTAAATAATGACATCCCGTGAGTGAATGGGAAGATTTTTTTTATTTTTAGTGGAGAAGCTTCAAGGAGACAAAGTTAATACGGCTGTCAGTGTTCCACTTTCATCCGTCAGCCATGACACAAAGCTTACAGAAGGTGAGCCAAGTTGTCACCTCTGGTTTTTATCAAGTGGGAAGAGCACGTATGTGCGTATTTGCTAGAGATGAGGGGTGGAGGTGCTCTAGCCTAATCATCTCCACTGACTGCTCATACAAATAGAATACAGCGAGTCTTGTTGGCTTAATAGTTGGACGGCTAATAGTTAGACATAATACCAAAAAAATATTATGATAATAATAATAATAATAATACATGTATATACATAAATAAAATGATAAATAAAATAAATAAGTAGATACAAATGAATAAATAAACATAAATTGATAAAATAATAAAAGGATAACGCATACATATTTCAATACAAAATTTATTTGGTTAATTCACATTATTTTCTGTCTACAACTGCAAGTGTAGCTTCCAAGTCAAGTCAAGTCAAGTTTATTTGTATAGCCCTAAATCACAAGCAGTCTCAAAGGGCTTCACATAGACAATCAATTGACAATTATTCTCAAAGCATCCCCTGATCTTGGGCTCCCAAAAGGGCAAGGAAAAACTCAAAAACCCCTACCAGGGGGAAAATGAGAAACCTTGAGAAGGGACCACAGATGGAAGGATCCCCCTTTCAAGATCACCAGGCTGCAATGGATGCAAAGAGGGGACATCAAATACATAATATGGAAATCAAAAAGTGGATGTCCAGGCCAAAGCCAAGAGCTGTCGGAGGTGTCTTCGATTGTCCTGGCAGTGTCCTCTAGGAGGGTATTCCGCTGCAGTTCCCTCATGCTGAATTGGTCCACGAGAATCTAGATAGCCGTCATCAGCTTGGGTGTCACCTAACCACCTCCCCAGCCGGGGAGGGGTGGGGGCAATGGGGTCGGGGAGAGGGAGCAAAACAAACTCCAGCCGAATTGGCTACTACAGGTTAATTAAAGGCCATATCATAGAAATACGTCTTTAAACGGGTCTTAAATGTTTCTACTGAGGTAGCAGTTCTAATATCCATTGGCAGGGCATTCCAGAGCTCTGGAGCCCGAATAGAAAATGCTCTAGCCCCTGCAGACATTTTCTTGGCCCTCGGTGTCACTAAAAGACTAGCGTTTTGCGAACGAAGGTTACGAGACGGAACATAAGGAAAAACTAAGTCGACGAGATATGAAGGCGCTAAGCCATGCAACGATTTTTAGGTTAATAGAAGAACCTTGAAGTCACATCTTAAATGGACCGGGAGCCAGTGTAAATTGGCTAATATTGGGGTAATGTGATCAAATTTTCTTGTCCGTGAGAGCAGCCTTGCAGCAGCATTTTGTACTAACTGTAGACTTTTGATGCTGGACTTGGGAAGACCAGAGAATAATGCATTACAGTAGTCCAGGCGCGACGTGATAAATGCATGTATAATAATTTCGGCATCACCGATCGAGAGGATTGGGCAAATCTTAGCAATATTACGAAGGTGAAAAAATGCTATTCTGGTTATATTCTTAATGTGCTTTTGAAAGGAGAGCGTTTGGTCAAATATTACCCCGAGACTAGTTACAGTATCACTCTGAGTGATAGTACGGTTATCTAGAGTTATAGCGGTTTCCTTAAATAAATGTTGATAACGAGCTGGACCAATTATCAACATCTCAGTTTTATCTGGGTTCAGACGAAGGAAGTTGAGAGACATCCATTGCTTGATCTCCGCAAGGCATGCCTCAAGATTACAACAGTCCTGCTTCCAGATTTTTATGTGCATGACAAACGACTGCTCTGGCCAAAATGTCCGATGGGATTGCTGCACATGCATTTTCAATTTCTCGGTCGTGTATTGCAGGAAAGCGACTACATTGGTGGCCCTCAGACAAGAAATATCAAAGTGTTTGAATTCATATCCATGTCTGATTCTGAGAACGTCTTATTAGAACTGAGCCCAGTCTAAAACCTAAAAGAAAAATATATATGTTTGCTCTCTTATTTTCCACTGTATCTGAGATCTGACACTATAATGAAACATGAAAATGATGTGTCCTGTCTACCATTAACCATTTGAAGAGTATGGCTGACTGCTCACCAGAGAAAATATTCCTCGCCTCTCATCAGAAATGCCTTTGTAATATTTCCGCCCGCCACATCCGAGAGATGATGCAAAACGGCTGCAAAAAGGAACCGTCTCATTAAGGTAGGGCTGATCACACACATTTTAATGAGCACTCTGGGAACATGCAAGACTTGAGAGGATGACAGACACTTTTTCAGGTCAGTGACCTGCCACTTTGTAGTTCAGGGCCAAAAGGCTGTCACCAGTGAGACCCTGGAGATTAACGTTGGATTTACTAGCAGCACCTCAGTTGCCTACAAACCAAACCCGAGACAAAATAGACAAATGTGTGTCCGTATATACACACAATACACACACTTGTGTCTGCCGCACAAATCTGCTAGTAGCGATTTGTCAGATTTAGCTTGAGCGACTTGTGTACAAGCTTCCGAAATGTACCAGGCAGTTCTCTTCCAAACTCCTTCACTAGCCTGTCAAAAGCAAGTTTAATGCCCTCAATTACCAAGGGGGGCTGCAAACGGGCAGATTTGGAGCAAGGAGGGGGTTTGGCAAGAGTGTTTGCAACGCATCAGGGTCTTTTAACAGAGTCGCTGAAGCCGCCCGTGCCATCTCACCTATGGAAAACTACCCTCTAAGGATCAAGCGTGTGCATCGCTAAGCCAAAAAACTGAGCAGAGACAAAAATATCAGGCTTTCAACCATCCAGTACACTTTTTTGTAGATTGAAGAGGGAGCAACAGCAATGTGGACATGTTCTATTACGGGAGACAATGTCTGTACAATGCGATGCTCATATATGTACAATTCTTTTATTATTTGCTCAATCAGAACACGTATACAACACACACAACTGGATGAACACACACAGGGGAGTGACGCCCCCACACTCAGGTACGAAATGGTCATGTGACAAGTTCCCACCTCAGGTACGAAATGGTCATGTGACAAGTTCCCACCTTTCCGGGCAGTATAAAAGAAGCTGACCTGGAGACAGAAGCTGTTGTTTCACCTGCTGCCGTGCCTTGTGTATTGGCCACCATTAAACAACCCAAGATCTTGCCAATAAAGAACCAACTCTATACTCCACATCTTTGCTTTCCTGGCTCAACAACGGACAGCCCGCACAACACGCAACAGGAGGAAGCTTGAAATGGCAAGAACAAATGGAAATCAAAGTCTTTTCAGCAACAATTTATATGTAAAACTGCCGGGAAGGTGGCAAATAGGGCACGCGGGGAAAAAGCCACAGAATGATGAGACTGAACACGTGAGGGTGATGAAAGTATATGAAAGCCTCTTCCCCCCCCCCCCCCCCTGCTTTGACCTTGAATGCTGTGCAATTTATATTGGTTTCTTTTAAGTGTTAAGCGTACAGTCTTCAATTCTTCTAGGAAAAATCTTCCTAATAAAATCTAAATTTAGGAATAGTTTCCTCTTTTCAGACACATTAATGGACTACACTTACCATTTCTTGTAAACATCTTATGATCATCTTATTGAAGATAATCCATAACTACGCATTATCTGGTCTCAAGTATTTGATGTTTATATGCCCCCCCCCCCCCCCCCGTCTCCTTGCAGACAGCTTCCCTTTTAATTAAAACGTCTCCAAAAGGAAAACACACTCTTTTACAAGACGTTTCTCCCAATTTGTTCTCGCCCCCCCCCTCCATTAGCATGACAGTGCGCTTTGCGCTCACTAGCTTCCTTGTTTACATTTGTATGCCGCTGCTGCTGATGAGGATGATGATTCCACGCAGCTTTGTTTGATGAATTTCAATTGCGTCTGAGGCGTCGGCCATCGATTCAAAGGTGTCACTAGAGCCTGGTGGCTATGAAGGGCACCATGCGCCCAGACTAGCAGACAAAAGGCCGCCATCCCTCATTCTGCTGCCAGGGCTGCTGAGCTCAGGGCCGCGCACGCACACACGCACGCGGACACGCACGCACACATACACGCGGACACGCGCGCGCACACGGACAAAACATACACAGGCAGGCCATCAAATGCAGTCATTGGGGATTGCAGATGAAATGCTATTTTGTTTAACTGTAATGAGATGTTTAAGCAACTTTGTTTCAGCTCTACTTGGTGTCAATTCTGAAAACAAATTTAGAACATCCTCAGACGATAAGTAAGCACAAATGGATCAGCCCTCATGCACAGAGCATTCTCAAGTCAAGTTACATTTATTCACACACACACACACACACACACACACACACACACACACACACACACACACACACACACACACACACACACACACACACACACACACACACACACACAGAACACACATACATATACAGATCATGTATACAGCATGCTGGACATATCATTTAGGCATGTGAATAGGTCTCCTGAGGAAGCCAACTAAAGCTTATGGTAGGAGCCTTCTGCGCAGAGTTAGTTGTTGGTGAGCTATCATTATAATAGACATACACATAGGACATTTACACACATCACATTTACCGCAATTTTCGGACTATATTATCAAACCATCTGTGTCACTCCAAATCATTAAATCAATCGATCAAATTCCTCGTTCTTTATGTCAACAACGCCGCGCGTGCGCTGCAAAGATCTAGTATATAACTATATTGTAGCGTTAATAAAGTACCAGGAAAGACGTGGGTTTGGTAAACGGCTCTTTATTTAACAAAAGAAGAGTTCAACGAGCCAACAACTACTGTACTTCCAGCCACAGAGGTGGAAGAGAGCTCCATAGAATAGGAGCGGGCGTGCGTAAAAGCCATGTCCGAGCCCCATCCACCGTCCCCGGACAGCCCCCGACTTCCATCCACGGAGGTGAAAGAGAACTCTCGTCGAGAAGGACCGGGCGTGCGTAAAAGCCATAATAGTTTTTCAAACCTTCTGTGTCACTCCAAATCATTAAATCCTTCAAACTCTTCGTCCTCCGTGTCACTTACAAACAAAGCCGCGAATGATGCCGGTAGTACGTGGGGCTCTTTGTCATCTTCGTCATCCCGTGATCGAATCCTTTGTCCTTTATGTAAACAACTGCCGTGCGGCACGGGTGACGTCACTTGCAGTTCAAATGACAGTAATCCCTTGCTACATCGCGGTTCGTTTATCGCGGTTTCACTACATCGCAGATTTTTGAATTTTAAAAATTTGTGAAAAAAAATCACATATAAGTCGCTCCTGAGTACAAGTCGCCCCCCCCCGCCCCCACCCAAACTATGACAAAAAACGTGATTTATTGTCCGAAAATTACGGTACATACATTTAATATGCTGCGTGTAACGCAACGGACATTTAACATAAGCTAACATGACACTATAATGACAACGTGCACTGAAAATAACATAACAACATAACAATATACATTTAACATACAGTTTGTGATCCCATAAATTATCATTTTGTGACAGTTGATGTTTTAGTTGATGTTTGAATATCAAAGTCAAAGTCCGCTTTATTGTCAATTTCTTCACATGCCAGGCACACAAAGAGATCGAAATTACGTTTCCCACCGTCGGTGACTAGACAGTACACAACACTCACATCAAACAGCACAAAGAGTAAAAACGAACAGACAAGAGCAACAAATAAGTAATAAGCAAATAACCCAAATAATAAACAATAAATAAATAAATAGACAAATAAGAGCAGCAAAATGGAGCAAGCGCGCTAATAGCAGACAGCCAGATCATAGCGCAAAAGAACAGGACGTCATGTAGCAGTGTGGTCCCCGGCACACCACACTTATACTGGTTCTCATTAATTTGCGTTTTTTACCTATAATGAGGTGTTTGTGTCTAGTATTGTGGGTGTGCTCGAGAACACAGATGGGAATGAGCTGTTTTAATCTGTGGTTTGAGTCTGAGATTACTTGATATATTACACAAGTGTTGTGATAGTAATTGAAATCATTAAGTCGAAGGATACGATAACGGGAAAACAGGTGACAGGTGGGTGAGTTTTGTTTAGTCCAGGAGATTGCGCGAATGACCTTTTTCTGTAATATTTCCAGTTTCTTGATATGGCTGGGATAGGTGTTGCACCAAATAATATTACAATAGTTAAGGTGTGGTTCAAATAAAGTTTTATATGAAGTGAGAAGGGATGAGCATGGCAGCAGGTGATGCAGCTTGAAGAAAAGACCAACATATTTTGACAGTTTATGTGCTCGGTAGTCTATGTGACTTTTGAAATTTAAACAGTCATCTATGTGGACCCCAAGGAATTTGGTAGAGTCGACCCTTTTAATCTCTTCACCATCTATTTTTATTTTAGTGATAGGATTTTCCTTTTTTAATTGGTTTTTGTTAGAGTGGTTTTCCCAATGTTGAGGGAAAGTTTGCTTATTTTAAGCCAAGAGTTCACCCTCTGTAATTCCTTGTTGAGAAGCCGTGAAGTTCATAAATACTATTGTGTGATATAAACAGGTTGGCATCATCTGCAAAAAATATTTTATGGAGAGTTGTAGAGGAATTAACTAAGTCGTTTATATAGATGATGAAGAGCAACGGGCCAAGAATAGAGCCTTGTGGGACCCCACACTTGATGCATTTCTGTGGCGACTTAGTGTTGTTAATGCTGACATATTGTTGTCTCTGAGTAAGATAACTTTTGAACCAGCCACTTTTGAACTAAGCCACGGATCCCTTAATGATTCAGTTTATCTAGAAGTATGTTCCGATCAATGGTGTCAAAGGCCTTTGATAGGTCCAGAAATACACCAATACCATAGTTCCCTTGTTACAGTTAAAGTCCCAACTTAAAGTTAAAGTCCCAATGATCATCGTCTCACACACATCTGGGTGTGGTGAAATTTGTCCTCTGCATTTAATCCATCCCCATGTGATTTTGATCCATCCACTGGGGGAGAGGGAGCAGTGAGCAGCAGCAGTGCCGCGCTCAGGAATCATTTGGTGATCTAACGCCCCAATTCCAACCCTTAATGCTGAGTGCCAAGCAGGGAGGCAATGGGTCCCATTTTTATAGTCTTTGGTATGACCCGGCCGGGGTTTGAACCCACAACCTTCCAGTCTCAGGGCGGACTCTCTACTACTAGGCCACTGAGCTTGTTCTAAGGTGTCGTTAACTTTCAAGTAGATCCAGGATAGCCATACAGGTAGTGCGTTTCTTCCTGAAACCGTATTGGGATGATGTTAATATGTTTAGTTTGTTGAGGTAATTGATTCATCTATTGTAGACGATTCTCTCCAATATTTTGGAGAAGATGGGTAGTATGGCTATGAGCCGGTAATTGGTCTTATCATTTTTGTCACCAGATTTGTATGTAGGGATGATTTTTGTAATTTTTGTCCTTTCGAGAACAATACCTCTGAGTAGGGAGAGGTTGAGACAGTAGGCAAGTGGGTCAGCAATTACATTTGCTATAGATTTTAAAATTCTGCTGTTAAACTTATCCTCACCAGCTGAGTTGGAGGTCTTCATGGACTTTATGATATTGAGAATTTCATATTTGTCTGTTGGTTTCAGGAAGAAAGAGGTTGGGTAATTCCTGTCAGGTAATGTTGATACGAAGCTCCCTGTAGTTGGCTGATCTTACTTGATAAATTCTCACCTATGGATATGAAGTAGTCATTGAATTCATTAGCGAGGTCAGTGTTGCTATTAGTAAAGGAGTAGGGGAGCGTAGCTTGTTTATGGCGTCTGTTTAGGACATTGATTAATATGTGCCAAGATTTTTTTGAGTCACCCTGCGCATCTTGCAGGAGTTTGCTATAATAGTTGGCTTTACTTATCCTTAATAAATGTGTGAGTTTAATTTTGTAGGCGGTATATTTATTTTTATTTTCAATTGTTGTCTGTCTTAAATATCTTTTGTATAGTTTATTTTTGTGCTTAATGGAATTAGAAAGCTCTTGGGTTACCCAGGGTTTAGTTTCCCTCTTGCCGCATGTGACAGTCTTGACAGGGATGGTTTTTAATATCGCATCACTGATTGCCAGGACCAGGCTGTCATATGCCGTGTTTGGATCATTGCACAGATGAACATTGCCCCAGTCTTTGGCCTGGAGGTCGGTGTGTAATTGCTGTAGTGTACTCTCGTTTATGACTCTAGTTTGCACTATATGTTGTAGTGTAGGACACTTGAGTGCAAGATTAAAAAACATTACTATAGGGAGGTGGTCAGAGATATCAGAGAAGAGCACACCAGAGTCAAGTTTGTTATTTTGAATGTTTGTGATGATGTTGTCAATGATAGTTCTGGAGGAGTAGGTTACTTGTGTGGGTAATGTAATGGTAGGGAAAAAGGCTGATGAAAGAAGAGTATTAATGAAGTCATCTTTAGCTGTGTCATCTCTAGAGATATCAATATTGTAATCTCCGAGAAGGATACAGTCATTATTTGTTGTATTAATAAGCATTAGCAGCTCATCCAGGTTTGAATTAAAGGTAGATAGAGTGGAATCTGGTGGGCGGCATATCACTCCTACTATAAGTTTTCTGTTTTTACCTGTAGTAACCTCTACAAAGAAGGAGTCCATAGTGTTATTATTTATGACAAGATCATCACGAACCTTCACATGCAAACTAGAATGGATATACAAACATACGCCTCCACCTGTTCTGTCTAATCTGTTCTTAAAATGTAATGTACCGTAATTTTCGGACTATAAGTCGCGGTTTTTGTCATAGTTTGGTCGGGGGGGCGACTTATACTCAGAGCGACTTATATGTGATTTTTTTTCACAAATTCTCAAAATTCAAAAATCCGCGATGTAGTGAAACCGCGCTAAACGAATCGCGATGTAGCAAGGGATTACTGTCATTTGAACTGCAAGTGACGTCACTCGTGCTGCGCGGCGGTTGTTTACATAAAAGGCAAAGGATTCGATCACGGGATGACAAAGATGACAAAGGGCCCCACGTACTACCGGCATCATTAGCAGCTTTGTTTGTAAGTGACACGGAGGAGTCAGTTGTTGACATAAAGAACGAGGAATTTGATCAATGGTTTTAATGATTTGGAGTGACACAGATGGTTTGATAATATTGTTGTAATATTATAGTTATTTGAAATATACTTTATATACCGTTATATGGGTCTGTGGAATAATTAGAAATGCAATTTACAACGGGTCCGACGTGAGCATATGCGGCGCATACGCGGCATTGTTTACATAAAGCACGATCGATGGATTTAATGAATTGGAGTGACACAGATGGTTTGATAAACGTGTTATTTATGTAATACTTGAATAACTCTGAATGTCACGTCAGGCCTGTTCTCAGCTCCTCATGTGTGTATATGTCACGTTAGCATACCGTATCGTTTAGCCTGTTGTTGCGGGTTCATGTCTGTTTTTGGTGTTGGATTTTGACAAATAAATTTGCCCCAACAGTGCGACATACTCCGGTGCGACATATATATGTTTTTTTTCACTTTATTGTGCATTTTATGGCTGGTGCAACTTATACTCCGGAGCGACTTATAGTTAGAAAATTACGTTATATCCCTCTATATTTAAGGTATTGAAGAGGGAGCAACAGCAATGTGTACATGTTCTATTAGATTGGACAATCTCTGTACAATGTGATGCTCATATATGTACAATTCTTTTATTATTTTGTGTAAACATGGCTGCTCAATCAGAACACGAATACAGCACAGATAGCTGTATGAACACACACCGGGGGGTGACGCCCCCCACACTCAGATACAAAACGGTCATGTGACAAGTTCCCGCCTTTCCAGGCAGTATAAAAGAAGCTGACCTGGAGACAGAAGCTGTTGTTTCATCCGCTGCCGTGCCTTGTGTACTGACCGCCATTAAACAACCCAAGATCTTGCCCATAAAGAACCAACTCTCTACTCCACAACTTTGTTTTCCTGTCTCAACATTGGACATCCTGCGCAACACGCAACAATATAGCAGCCAATTATATTAAAGGGACTGCCTATGTCAGAGAGCAGTGATACTAGTTCATCATAGTGTTTGTTTAAGCTCCTTATATTTAGATGCAAGGTTGAAAATGTATTGTTACCAATTGGGCATTTTAACTGTTCGGGAGTGTAGTTCATACAAGTTACATTATCACTGATGTCCATACATTGATTCACATCTTCAAAATAAAAATCATCAAAGCTCATATGATAATAGAGTAGAACTGTAAGTTTTAGGGATCACACAAAAACATATAAACATAAACACATACAAACGTGAGCAAAGATACATAAAATAACATTGAGAGAGATTTGTCCACAAGTCTCGTTGCATTATAGTGAAATCTCAAACCCACAACCTAACCATGTTTAACAAAATAAATAGAGAGATAAACAACTAAGGTAGAAAACGTCGGGTATTCCGTGATTGTTTATAATGTTTGTAAATGATCAAAGGAAGGAAAAAAAGGGGGGGGAATCCCTCCGTCATGGTGCAAAGAAAAATAACAGTTCAGTTTATGTCAATTGAAATCTGGTTTGCACTCATGGAAAATTAAAGGAACTGTGGACCAGAGCATACAGAGCAGCTGAATGTTAACAAGTTAGTCAGTTGTCTCATTTACAAGAGGTAGCGTAACATTGTCTTATCATTATTTAGAGACTGTTTTTATGTACTTTTCCGCCTCATCGACTGAAGTTAGGTGTAGCCTACCTCCCTCATTGGTTTTGATTGTGAGTCTCGCCGGAAAGAGCAGAGCAGGCTTTAGACCCAGGATGTACAGTGCCGACATCACTTTGCTGTAGACTGCGTTCATCCAGTATTTCTTTCTGGTAATCCTCATAGAGGACAATAGGGTGGTGTTGATTCCGGAGCTTCCCTCTTTTGATCCGAGCAGCCCTGATTATCTTGTCTTTTGTTTGAAAATGGTGGAGGCGGATCAACACTCGTCTGGGCGGCTCACCTGGCGGCGGTTTGGGTCTCTGGGCTCGGTGGCAGCGGTCGCATTCCGGGGGGCATCCAGAATCTCACCGAAGAGCTCTTTCAGCAGCTTGGGGAAGAAGAGTGGGTTGGAGTTCTCCACTGATTCCGGCAAGCCCACGATTTTAATATTGTTCCGTGTGCTGAAAGCCTCCATTGATATGGATTTTGTTACAAGCTTGGTGTTGGTCTCGGCTAGCATAGCACAGGTCTTGGTTAGCTTAGCACAGGTGGCTTCCGACGCTTTTATCCGAGTGTCCTGGACGTTTGCGTTCTCCTCCAGATCTTTGATCTTTGCCGAGTGGTTATCCACTATGGCGTGGAGCAATCCAGTTTGTTTTTGATGTTTTCCATGGAAGCCCGAAACTCTGCGGTGATAGCTAGCCGGTTTTCCTCCAGAAGGCTGGCTATTGAGGCATTAAGGTGCCGGCAGCCTCGCCAGGTAGTTGCAGATCTTAAGCTTTGGTTTTCGGATTTGGAGTTATGTTGATGTTCAGCCTTCCGGCAAAACTGTCCGTATAACCGCCTTAAAAAGTTTGTAGGTAAGTTAGCGGGAGCGAGTTGATAGTGTGCACCTCCTACATGTCACTTCTCACTTACGCTCGGATAATAAAACACTAAACATCCAATCAGTCTGGTGCCATTCACTTTTCAAATAGTGCCTGAATTTCTATTTGTGTTTAACTTTTCCATACTCTAATGCCAAAATCAAAAGACACCGGGGCACGAGTAAACAAAAAAATTAACTAAATGGCATGTGACAGCCTGAGTAAGTTTCAAAGCAGCAGCGCAATAGGCCCTGAAATCATTTGCATTTATTTGAATAGCTTGGTTTAAAGAAAATAAAAAGATTTTCCATTAGCATATTTGCTGATGAGATTGAAAGGTTTAGATCCCCTTCATCCTAGTTTGAATCACAAATCCCAACGATGGCGGGTGAAAGGCTGTAGAGCAGGGGCGCAGGAGGAAGACAGAGACTTTAAGGCTTTTCAGTAAACACGGCATTTGCGGATGTGCCATGCCACGGTTTTATGAACAGATGTCCCAGATCAGCAAAGAAAAGAGGTGCTGACCAAAAGAGAGCGGCGCATCCCAGTTTAACTCCCCGTCCTTGTAAAATGTGCAAAGTATCAGAGACTGCCACGCAAACCTTTGAAGGGGGCCTCTTTTGTCACGGCCAGTGGGGCGTGTTTACGACAAGGCCTTCTGGCTTTTGGTGGGGGACTCGTGTCTGCACGCGGAAGGCTTTTTACAGTCCACTTGAAAGCGATGAAGAGCGACAAGTAACAGCGACGACACGCTGCGCCGCTGTTTCTTGCGGCGGGGGTCAACGGAAATGATAGCAATCTGTGTCACTGCCGCTCCGTAATTAAATCGGAAGCACGGCTGTTTGACTGAGATGCCGCTTTTGTCCATAAAAAGAAAACAAACACACCAAGGCAGACAGATTGGGATCGGCTGAAAGTACCTGTGTATTGGAAATAAATGGCCTGCCAAGCGTTTGATGGCTTTCTAGAAATCTCCAACGCTTATAATGCCTCGGCTGCTTCCAAGTAATCATCGCCATGGTAACACCTGACACCGGCTATTCATCACGCGGGCCGTATAAACTCCAGCATATTCACAAGTGACGTACTCAACCTTTAGACCCTGCCGTTGACAAATAGGCAAACACGTCTGGGTATGGGGATGCATCCAAAATTGTCACCACGCAGGTTTGTTTTGTGGTGGAGACTTAAGACTTATGTTGATGCTAATGAGTGGATGTTGTTCTTATCAGTTCACACGCTGTACTTAAACAGAAGTAAAAATAGAAGTATTGATTGCGTAAAATTGAAAACCACACTCAAGTTAACGACCGATACCAATAAAATTTGAAATTGGTCTCACTTCACAAATTCTTCGCTCCCATGCAAATTCAGAATTGCTAAGGTTGAACAATTGATTGGATCTGCAATAGATAACTCAAAATCTACTTAAGTAGAAATCATGTACGAATACACCCAGAGCACATTTTGCCATTATTTGTTGCGCTCACTCTGTCTTCAACACGTGTCGGTGATATTGATGGGTCACAGGGCTCGGGATGAAGAAATAGTGTCAGGAAATATTAGGAGAAAGGGCTCATATATCTTTTCTCATCACTTCTCCAAAAACAGCCCGATGAGATTTTTCCCAACTTTCAGATTAGATCGATGAATCTTAAGACGATACGACATTGATAACATTGATTCATGATCTAATTTTTAGCCACACATATGTGAATTTTTTTTTTTTTAAATTGTGAAAATGGTTGTAGTTGTTTTTGCATGATAGCAAAGAGTCATAAAAAATCTCCTGTGTCATACATTCTCATCTGCACAGGAGGCCTCAAATGCTGAAAGAAAAAAGTAGAAAAGTACAAAAAAATATCTATAGTGTTGAATTAAGTGATCAACACAATGTGATGCGACACAAACGGGGACTAGAAGCAAACATGCTTCATGCTTCTCGTTGTGTTTTTCTTTGTTCTTCTTTTTTCCCGTCCAATTATAGAAATATCAGAAGCACACCGTTAAAGCTTGCATCCAATGGCCGGCCGGACACTGTTTACACTCCAGCTCAGCCGCTCACTCTTCAGCGCAGCTTTAAGTGGCTTTAACGTTCAGTCCCAGTGATTTGGACATTTGTGCTCGGCCATCCTGCTTTGGTGAGTTCTTGAGTTTGAAGGGGCTTAAGTCACTGTGATCATTTCAGCCCAAGCGTCTTATATAGGCACTGCAGCATTTTTAAGTCATCTACCACAAAGAATTTGTACATTTTATTGTTTGGCTTGAAGCTTCAAAGGAGGCTGAGCTTCAGTGCGGCGCGTTGTAGATAATGAGGCTGTATCTTAAGGGAAGCAGCCCAGACGGAGCAGCTGACCGGATGAGTCGACTGAACAGAGTGGACGCCTGCCTCATCCCGGTCCAACAGTAGCGTGAAGCTTTATGAGGTTCAATGTGAATTCTTCCAGGTTGTCCTCTGTCTGAAAGAAGATGAAAAGGAAGGGATTAGTGCAACACAACAGAAATAAGAGTGTAGAGGAGTCTTCGCTAAACTCCAGAGCGCTTTTGATATCGCTCATCCTCTCCTGCCTGCCAAGCTGTCGCCATAGCAACAGTGGAGAGTGCAGTGTGCAGCCATGATAAGAGTGCGACAGGGGATGAAGGAGTTGACAGATCATTTTGGAGAAGGCTGACCCTTCTGCGGGAGCACCATCCCCGTGTCTGCAAAATTAATGCCGTACGCAGATGGTGCCAAGAGATTGACAGTGTCTTCTGACTGACCGGATTCTCTCTGTGGGACCAATTTAACACATATCATACTACAAAGCGTTAACTTCAGACATTAGACCACAATATTTCACACTGTAAATGTCCATGACTGTAGCTCTTTCTCTTCTTCCTCAAGTCTTCGGGGGCTTTATCAGCCGGGCCAAGCTTCACTCGCACAAAAACGTCGTGGCTGAGCTTGAGCACACTTTAGTTTATGTGTTGATATGCCGTGAACAGAAAACATTCCATTGAGGAGCAGAGGTGCTGAGTGCCAGATTATAGCTTCAGAGCTAATTTCCATTCGCAATCCCCACGGCAGGTGAGAAAGAAATGTAAACAAAAGCAAACAAAGAGCAGGAGTGTTACAAGAGATTAGGCGCGGTGGATTGCGTAGGCACGTAAAAAGCATTACTCATGTGCATTATTTTTTTTACATTAACATGGATATTACATTATTCATGCCAGCAGAAATGTACAAACATTAGACCTGTACTGGCATCTGGGCATCATTGACACGCTGGAATGGAAAAATTGTATCCTGGGTTTTGAGGCTACATATTAATATAAATGTCTTAATGAAGAAAGAGGAAATGGCTGAGAATAAGTAGAGAATGTGGAAATTTGGTTTATGATTGATCACACCTCTTCATCAGCTACACATAAATTTCAGTGACAGACTCCCCCTGCTTCGCTTTCTATTCAACTGTATATGTAGTATATGAAATTATAATTATAGTTGATTGCTATTGTACAAGAAAAAATACTGTATTGGTACTGCTTGGTCTCGCTTATGTTTAAAATCCCAGAATGTCATTTTTCGTCTGTTTTGTTTTGTGAAAGCTCATCTGCATTTTTGATTTGCGGTTACATTTGCAATGTGCAAGTTTTGAATTGCGGCCAAATGAAATCTATTGGCTGAAATTCACACCTGACATGACATCAAAATGTAACCACTACGATAAAGGAGACTCTTTTTAAAACAACTCATTGAAGCAGGAATGACATTGATTGGATCACACTTGTTAAACATATCGATACATATTTTGTCTGCATGCAAGAATATTTTTGGGGGTGCCTAATTTTGCCTCTCAATTTCACATAAGGAGAAAAATGGAAGGGCTTGTAGGCTACCTCAGGAGCAGCAAGGTACAGAAAGCGTATGATTTGACAAACATTGGTTTTTGCAACACTGATTCAGGCAGAATGTGTTCTTAATTAGTCAAATGGACACTAATTGAGACCCAGCTGCATGTTGAATGGTAAAAAAAATAAAAAAATCAACCTTTGAGGAGCTCCAAGTCTCTCTGATCCTCATCTTCTCCCCCCCCCCCCGAGCTTCCGTCTGCTTGCTCTTCTTCTTCTTCTTCTTCGTTGGGGTTTAACGGCAGCTTGCAGTTGCATTGCCGCCCCTACTTTTTTTTTTGTTTTTTTTGTTTTTCACATTACAACTCTAAATTCTCCTCACCAGACCAGTGCTTTTTAAAAACTCAAAAAAACAGCGCTTACCCCTCCCACTTGACCCTACTTCCAGAATGGTTTTCACCGATATTCCCTCAAGCCCTTCTGTCCGCAGCTTCTCCACCAACACAACCCTTTGCCCATAATATTTCCTACAGGAAAGCAGCGCATGTTGCACAGTCTCCTCCTCCTGACACTCAGAGCACATCCCATCCCGGTGTTTCCCCAGAAGGTGGAGAGTGCTGTTAAGAAAAGTATGTCCTATCCTCAGTCTGGCAATAATGACTTCATCCTTCCTTTTCCACCCTCCTCTCCCACACTCATGAACTGACTCAGCCACTCTACTACACACTGAGAACAGGTGCCTCCCTCTGCTCTCCTGCTCCCACCGCTGTTGCCACTGCAGCATCACTTCCCTCCACACAATACTTTTACCCTCAGACTTAGATAGTGCAATGTTGATCTCCACTCGCTCTTTTTTCACTGCCTCTTTTGCCAGTTTGTCAGCCCTCTCATTCGCCAGGATACCCACATGTGCTGGAACCCACATCAGTGCTACCTTAACCCCCCTCGCTGCGACATCCCTAACAGCCAAAAGAATTTCCTGAATAAGGTCCTGTCGGCTCAGGGAACTGCCCCTCCCAATACTTTTAACTGCAGACACAGAGTCACATACCAAGAAATTACAATTTACAAGTTGCTCCGCCCATTGCACTGCCATCAGGATAGCAGCCAATTCCACAGTGAACACACTTAGATTGTCTGATATTCTCTTACATGACTGTACATTTAATTTATTTATGTAAAATGCTGCCCCTGTAGCCCCAGTTTCCTGGTCCTTTGAACCATCCGTAAAGGCTAGTATATGGTCAGTGTAGGTCTCCACCACCCGGCACTGAAACTCATGCACCAGATTTGCCTCTTTGTCCCTTAACTTGACTTCAAGCAGCTTTAGATCAACCTCTGGGGCCCTCAGCTGCCACAGAGGAGTCACTGGCCACAATACCACTGGGCAGAAATTCATGCCGTAAACAGCCACCTCTTGCGCTACTGTCTCCCCAGTCCACCCAAAGCTTTCCCCTCTCCCTGCCCCTCTCTCCCAGCTCGCCTGAAATGCCGACTTAACTGGATGGTCATCCCCTTGGCACCTCAGGCTAACCCAGTAATTAGCCTGGAGCTGCTTCCTTCTAAAACTGAGTGGCATTTCTCCTACCTCCACTTGCAATGAGCACACTGGAGAAGACCTCACAGCCCCTGTGCACACCCTCAATGCTGCCGCTTGAACCACATCCAGCCTAGCTAACTGGGACTTTGACGCAGACCCATAAACCACACTCCCATACTCTATTCTGGACCTTATCAAGGATACATATATCTGCCTCAAAGATGACTTACTTGCTCCCCACTCTGTTCCAGCCAGACATCTCATTACATTTAAAACTTTCTTACATTTATCAATCACGTATGTAATGTGGTCCCTCCACGTGATCCTTACATCAAAAAACACTCCCAGAAACTTAAAACACTTCACCTTCTCCAGGCTCTTTCCATACAGCTGCACCTGCATACTCTCCTCAACCTTCCTTCTAGTAAAAAAACATACATTTAGTCTTATCTACAGAGAATCTAAAACCCCATTTCCTTCCCCAATTCTCTACCTGCGTTACAGCTTCCTGTACTTTCTTCACAATATGTTTCATATTTTTTCCCCTCTTCCACAAACCCACATCGTCTGCAAACAATGACTTGCCTACTCCTGGGTGCAGGTCTGTAAAAACATCATTAATCATTACATTGAACAATAATGGGCTTATCACACTTCCCTGCGGGATCCCATTTTTAACAAAGCACCTCCTGGAGATTTCTAGGCCTATCTTAACCTGAATACTTCTGTTACTTAAAAACTCTATTACCCAATTAAACATACTTCCACCCACCCCCAGTAAGTGCAACTTTATCAAAAGACCGTCCACCCACAGCATATCATACGCTTTCTCTACATCTAAAAACACTGCCGCAACCGTCTCTTTCCTTACCTGAGCTGTCCTGATTTCATGCTCCAAGCATACCAGTGAATCATTAGTACTTCTCCCTTTTCTAAATCCACTCTGACAACTGGCCATCAGTCCTCTTTCCTCCATAAAATGCATCAGTCTCCCATTCACCAGTCTCTCCATTAATTTACCCATATGTGATGTTAAGGCTATAGGCCTATAATTTGCCGGATTGCTTGCATCTTTCCCTGGCTTTCTAATGGGTATAATAACCGCTTCTTTCCACCCTGATGGGATCTTCCCCTCCTCCCAGACTTTATTATACAAGTTCAACAACTTCCGCAATCCCACATCCCTTAAATGCCTTAACGTGATATAACAAACACCATCTTTACCCGGAGCCGAGTTCTTACATTTAGCCAGTGCCCTCCTCAATTCCCCTACTGTGAATGGGACATTATACTTATCTTCCAATAACCCTTTCTTGTGAAAAGCCCCTGCATACACACCTTTAGTTTCCTCTCTGTCCCTACTCTCTTCCTCTGCCAGGTTATTGGGACTATGTACTTTGCTCAGTGTTCACCATCATTTCTGCCTTTTCCACATTTGTTACAGCTATCTGGCCCCCATCCAAGAGGATTGGGTAACCCCACTCCCTCCTATTACCTCCCATTTTTCTAATCATCCCCCACACTTCACCTATTGTGCCCGCCCAAACTTCCACCACCACATACTCCTGCTCTGTCCCTCGACCCACTACCCTGTACGGCACTCCCTTCCTTACAAATGTTGCACACCCCCCTCCATTACCGTGATCCCTATCCCTCCTGAAGACAACATAGTCACTCAAAACGAAATCCAGGTTAGGTCTTAACCATGTCTCCTGTACACATATAATATCTGGCTTCACACTCCTGCTGTCAATAAATTTCTTAAAATCTTGGCCATTTGCCACCAAACTCCTAGCATTCCATTGTAAGAGTAACATAATCAGTAGATTATCCTACACTACCTGCTTCCTGGTTTGGCTGTCCATTCAGCCCCTCCCTTATCTCCTCCCACTTTAATCCTACCAAGCCTAGATGTTGAATAGCAGCCTTCGTGATGATTTGAATCCTCTCAGTCTTGGACTTAACCTCAGCTGTAGCATTAATTACCCCTGCAATGAATATAACCAGCTCCTTCTTCTCTCCCTGTGCCCTGGACTCCTTTTCCCTGCTTGTTTCCTGCCTCTGGCTCCCAGCATTCCCTGAGCCGACCTCCACTCCGACCTTCCCTCCACCATTCCTCTCCGTTCCCCCCACCCGTCTGGCTGCCTCAGCATAGGATACTTTGTCCTTCACCTTTACATTCTGAATCTCCGCCTCCCTTCTCATCACTTCACATCCCCAGTACGCCGCGCTGTGCTTCCCACCACAATTGCAGCATTTTGGACTCACTCCCTCACCACACTCCCCATACTCATGGTCTCCCCCACACTTAGCACATCTATTGACCCCTCTACAGAACTTTGCCACATGTCCAAACTTCTGACACTTAAAACACCTCATTGGCTTCTGCACATACTCTCTCACTCTGTACCTCATGAATCCGAGATACACCTCCTCAGGTATCTCCTTCGAACTGAATAGCACTAGCACAGACTCAGTGACACTCTTCTCAACCCCCCTAGTCAACCGCTGCGCACCCTGCACCACATCACACTTCATCTTGAGGCTCCTCACAATCTCCTTCACATCCATAGACACTGGAATCCCATATATCACACCTTTACTTCCTTCTCCTCCCACCCTCGCCACCTTTTCCACCACACTCTTCCCAACTACCTGCAGCCTTTGAGCTTTTGCAACCTGCTCCTCAGAGGTACACACAAGCAACAGATTGCCGTCATTCAACACTTTTGCAAACTCCACCTCTCCAACCTGTTTTCCAATTACTTTGGTCAATTTAACTGGATCCATACCCTTCACCCACCCTCTCCTTCAAACCTCACTACAACCCTCCATGTCTCCTCTTTCCTCTGCCTTTCTGCAACTTCCCTGAGACGCTTCACTCCCCTACTCCCCACCATTTCCCAACTCCCACTCCCCTCCTCTTCCTTATCCCCCTCATCCATACCCCAACTACTACCTTCCTGTGACCCAGCCATGGCCAGAGAAGAGAATAATAGCAGGCGTAATGTGTTATGGCGCAATTGTTTTTTTTTTTTTTTTTTTTTTTTTTTTTCCCTTTCCCCCTCAGCCCAGCGCCGCCATAACTGGCTCGCTACCTTCGAAATATTTAAATCCTAGGTTCTTTTTGAAGAATTTCCATACAAGTTTTGTGCAGTTCCAAGCAAACGCTACTCGAATACGTGTCAGTGCGAGTGCCGTCTGCTTGCTCGGTAAGCGTTGTGGCTTGTTAGCACACACGGGGAATTTTGTAAGGATAATGAAAAGTCATGAGAGGATGCGACATCCACCGTGAAGGAAGGCAAACCGCTGCAGGCCTCATTCTGGGCTGGACATGGCAGCAAAGATCTTGTGAATGTATTCCCTTTTTCATGTAATACAAGATAATGTCTTTTATGTTGTGTTCAAGTCAACCAAAGCATACAAAGTATTGGGAATATCGTTTCTTCTAACCTAAATAGGATTGCCAGATTGAATTGCCAGCTAAATGACGAAGATGTAAAAAGAAAAAAAATCCATAGCTCCGAGGGTGGGGGGGGGGCATTCTTTGCACATCCCTTTTACCTTTTGTTCTCAGTGCAGATAATCACAAGAGCATCCAATCAATAGCCCTAATTGGATGACTGATGCTTTATGGGAATTTGCATCATTGCTATCATTTGCCTGCTATCACGCAGTCGAGTGTTTTATGTCTATTTTGCGACATATTTACCCACAATGTTCAGGTTAAAACAGAAGTGGATTGCCTTTTCATGCTGATTGCTTCTGCTTCACTTTACAACACCACAGAGAGTCTGTTTTTTTTTCCTTCGACTTTTCAACCAGTGGCCCGCCATAGGCGTTTCATATGGCATTAATTTATTATGGTGTCCCCTAAAAATTATGGGGGGGGGGTCCAACAAGGAAAACTAATAACCAACAATCAATGCAGTCAAATATTTAGCAACGTGCTCATCAGTCAAGAAGAGCAGCCGCAGCTGTCAGTCTATCGCCGCCCTACCCGAACAAGTACCCCACTGAGGATGGAGGTGAGCAGCTGTGAGGTTAAATTAATTCATGATTAAGAGGAAGAAAAACCATAAAGAATGAAAAAACCGTTTGCAAAGAAAATAAATCTACATGGTGTTGTTATTTCAGCATCATTTTAATTGCCAGCTCAGGAATATAATATGTGGAGAATATTTCTAGTGCCTAGTATTGTTTTTGCAAAATTGGGATGTATCATACTCACTAGAGATGCTGATTATTAAATGTTTGGATAAGCAGGTTGCTATTTTGGTGGTTTGGAATTGGCGTGGATGCTCATCTAGTGAAAGTCACATGACCAAAAAGCAGAGGACAAGTGACAGTCATCAACTTCCAGGAGCAAATATTAGAATTTAGGTTGTAAATGAAATATAGGTCAGTGACTGATAGTTGTGTGTAATGCTGAGTATGGAAAGACGCCAACTCAACTCAATGGAAAGTAGTGCAAGTATTTGAGATGTACAATTGAAAATAGAGGAGTGACCTTATTATTTTGCATGTAAATGAGGATGCAAAACAGCTGATGGACACGGGTTAACACATTAATAAAATGCCCTTTGATAATGTTTTCAACATGATGCATCTCATGCGCCTGTTTACCTCGGAAGGGGCGAGTGAATATGACAAATAAAAGATGTCGCAGTTAGGCTTTTTTGAAAATGATTAAAGGAGAAGTAAGTCATTTGTTTGCCTCCAGGCTCCCCTAACAGTTGTAATCTATAATTCATAGTTTAGAAAAAGGGTAAATGCATCAAAAAAAAATTTGTTTTGTTGAATTACAGAATTAGTATTACAAAAACATATATATAAAATAAAGAGTACTGCAGTGGGGGGTTGGTGATGATTAGTCTTTATAGGTCAAAGATTAGCAATAGAAATTATTTTACTGATTTTTTATTTGTTTTCATCCTTTTCTTCCTTTTTAGCTCTAAATGCTGCATCTGGACAAATTTGATCCAAAAAATGACTCATTTACTGCTTTTAAAAGTACCAAAAATGTACTGTACTGGATTACGTTTGGCAGAGTATTAGCATCCTATGGGACATAAATAAGAAGGAATGAGCTCAGACTTGGACTGAAATGATCTACAACTTTGATAGGAAGTGCGATAGAACATTGAGTGACTCGATCACAAAATGATTGGTAAATGTAGTAAATGTCAGGAGCAAAAAAATGAGTGAAATTCAAATTCAGGCCGCGCCACCGGAGCATGACACGCAAGTGTAACCGGACTTTGTGTTGCGACATTTCTAATTTGGTCTTTTCCGATTCAATGCTTTCTAAGAGTAATTTGGCCTCTGTGTCGACATCGACGTATCGATGAATGTCATGAATGCGATACCTGATTACCTTAACTGGCAATATGAAAAGAGAGTGGTGTTGCTTTTGTCTTTTCATTCCGCACTCCTAATTATTGCCGCAATTAGCTTCTGACACGTGTGTCCAAACGGGAGCTTTCGTCTAATTAAGAAAAAAACATTCATTCAATCAGTTCACTTAAGCAAATGTTATTTACCCAGGAGTAAATAACACATTTTGCTTTATAATTATTTATGCAGCTGCCAATTTCAGAATGAACCAACCATGCTCTTAATTCTCATGTCTGGAGCAACGCTATAACGGTGATTCTCTACCACTGTGATGTGCCGGGGAGATTATCCAGTTTCACTTCATCGCTCCAGAAATTGATTTGCTGCAAATAGTGTTTGTTTGTTCTTCTGTCTATTCCAGCGACAAGCAAAACAACTCAACTGATGTTTCGACTTGTTGCCAATTATACACACACAAGGTGTCCCAAAATATTTTCCAATATATTCAAATGATCATTTGGTCCAAACCAGGGGTGTCGAACTCATTGCACAAACTCGACAAATTGATGGATATCTAGTTTTGAAATCAAAAGTCAAATTGTTTGTTAAAGTTACTGTAAAAAGGGTGATGCAAAATTCTTGTACAAATTCGACATTATTATTTATTACACATGACAAAGTGAACATTTGATATACGTTTTCGCAGGTTATCGTGGAAGTTGACACACATTTGCTTTTGTGAGCCACATAAAACGTTGTGGCTGGCCAGATCTGGCCTCCGGGCCTTGGGTTTGACACCAGTGGTCCAAACATTGTGACATTGTAACACTGGCGTAAAATTTCCACTTGGCAAGATTTTCTGTCCCATCAGCGCCACTTTGAGATTCTTATAAATGGCAAGTTTCTGAATTTGTTCCCCATTCAGCTTTCACAATCTGTCGTATCTGCTGAATCAAACTTTTGTTGCTGCTGAGTTACAGCGCAGCCTTCGGATTGGTTCACGTCTGTCAGAATGACAAGGTTTACGCTGACAATGATGAGATCTCCTTTCAGCTCAAATTTTACCACCATCAACCTGTTGTTTTTACTTCATGGCTTCCTCAGTTTCTGACATTCTTCATTTGACATAATGAGAGTCTTCAAGCTGTGAAGAAAGGTATGCGCATGACATGATACAAGGGCTGAAAATGAGCGATGCCTCCAGGCTCACTTCAAACAAGTACTCCGTGGCTTGAAACCAGACATCTGTTTTGGGGTCCTCACTGGGATTTCAGTGCCAAGCAAGCAGCCTCTTTCCGACTTTTTGCCAACTTATTTGTATCTGAGGATTCACTGACCAGGGCAGCAGCTATTCACTCTGCCTCATGGTATGACCAACAGCCAGCTCAGCTCCTCTCACCGTTGGCAGTTGAATCTTCCGGGAGGAATGAAGGAGAAAAGCACATCACTGAGTGGAATCACCCTTTGACAGTCAATATTTATTGCCCGGAGAGGTGAGAACAGTACTCACGCTGTATTTGACTCATTCGCTGCCAACCCAGTTAATATCTGTGACGTCTACAACCATCAATGGCACTGAATGAGTTAAGTAGACCAATATCCTTTCAAATCATAGCTTTGCTCTGACAAACAAGAAAATGCAAAACTAGTTCATGATAACAACTGAAAATAATACACCTTACCTGTATGTGGGTTTTTTTTTTCAGATTGGATGGAGAATTTTTTAATGGCAGCCGAAACTTGTCAACATCAACAACAAAAGCCGTGGATGGGTAATACAGTGAAGCCTCGGTTTTTGAACTTCCCAGTTCTCGAACAAATTGGTATTTGAACAAAATATTCAAGATTGTTTTGCTTCGGATGTCGGACGAAATTTCCGATGTCGAACCTAGCGAGATGAGCCGAGAGAACCCGAGAAAACCCGACCGCGCGGCCCAGGTGACGACTGACTTCGTTCGTTATTGTATTTTCGTTGCTTTCAGGATTGTATTAACCTCTAATCATGCCTCCAAAGAAAGCAAGTGGGAGCAGTAAAGCCATCTTAAAACACAAAGACGCTCTTAAAGCCCCTCCGTGAGTCGTCACCTTATCGTGGTGGAGGGGTTTACGTGCCCCTATGATCCTAGGAGACATGTTGTCTGGGGCTTCATGCCCCTGGTAGGGTCACCCATGGCAAAAGGGTCCTAGGTGAGGGGCCAGACAAAGCACGGCTCAGAAGACCCCTCATGATGAAAATGACAAATGGACCTAGTTTTCTCTCGCCCGGACGCGGGTCACCGAGGCCCCCCTCTAGAGCCAGGCCTGGAGGTGGGGATTGAAGGCGAGCGCCTGGTGGCCGGGCCTTCGCCCATGGGCCCCGGCCGGGCATAGCCGGAATATAAAACGTGGTTCCCCCTTCCCATGGGCTCACCACCTGTAGGAAGGGCCAAAGAGCTCGGGTGGAAAGTGAGCTGGGCGGCAGACAAAAATGGGGAGAACCTTGGCGGTCCGATCCCCGGCTGCAGAGGCTGGCTCTAGGGACATGGAATGTCACCTCTCTTGTTGGAAAGGAGCCCGAGCTGGTGTGTGAGGCAGAAAAGTTCAGACTAGACATAGTCGGACTTGCCTCCACACATAGTACAAGCCCTCTCGAGAGGGGCTGGACTCTCTTCCACTCTGGAGTTGCCCACAGTGAGAGGCGTTGAGCAGGTGTGGGCATACTTATTGCCCCCCAGCTGGGCGCCTGTACATTGGGGTTCACCCCGGCGAAGGAGAGGGTAGCCTCCCTCTGCCTTCGGGTGGGGAGATGGGTCCCGACTGATGTTTGTGTCTATGCACCAAATGGCAGCTCAGAGAACCCACCCTTCTTGGAGTCCCTGGAGGAGGTGCTGGAGAGTGCTCCTAGGGACTCCATCGTTCTACTGGGTGACTTCAATGCTTACGTGGGCAATGACAGTGAGACCTGGAAGGGCGTGATTGGGAGGACCCCCCCACGATCTGAACCCGAGCGGTGTTCTATTGTTGGACTTCTGTGCTCAACACGGATTTTCTATAATGAACACATTGTTCAACATAAGGGTGTCCATGTGTGCACTTGGCACCAGGACACCCTAGGCCGCAGTTCAATGATCGACTTTGTAGTCGTGTCATCGGATTTGCGGCCGCATGTTTTGGACACTCGGGTGAAGAGAGGGGCAGAGCTGTCAACTAATCACCACCTGGTGGTGGGTTGGCTCCGATGGTGGGGGAAGATGCCGGTCCGACCTGGCAGACCCAAACGCTCTGTGAGGGTCTGCTGGGAACGTGTGGCAGACTCCCTTGTCAGGAAGAGCTTCAACTCCCACCTCCAGCAGAGCGTTTCCCACGTCCCGCGGGAGGCGGGGGACATTGAGTCAGAGTAGACCATGTTCCGCGCCTGCATTGTTGAGGCAGCCGACCGAAGCTGTGGCCGTAAGGTCGTTGGGGCCTGTCGTGCCGGCAATCCCCGAACCCGCTGATGGACACCGGCGGTAAGGGATGCCATCAAGCAGAAGAAGGAGTCCTATCGGTGGACTTGGAGAAGGTGTTCGACCGTGTCCCTCGGGAGGTTCTGTGGAGGGTGCTTCGGGAGTACAGGGTGACAAGCCAACTGATAAGGGCGGTTCGGTCCCTGTATCACCGATGCCAGAGTTTGGTCCGCATTTCTGGCAGTAAGTCGGATTCGTTCCCAGTGAGGGGTGGACTCCGCCAAGGCTGCCCTTTGTCACCGATTCTGTTCATAATTTTTATGGACAGAATTTCTAGGCGCAGCCGAGGTGTTGAAGGGGTCCGGTTTGGGGAACCAGCATCGCGTCTCTGCTTTTTGCAGATGATGTGGTGCTGTTGGCTTCTTCAGGCCGGGATCTCCAGCTCTCACTGGAGCGGTTCGCAGCCGAGTGTGAAGCGGTCGGGATGAGGGTCAGCACCTTCATGGTCCTTGGTCGGAAAAGGGTGGAATGCCCTCTCGGGATCGTGGATGAGATCTTGCCCCAAGTGGAGGAGTTCAAGTATCTTGGGGTCTTGTTCACGAGTGAGGGCAGGATGGAGCGCCAGATCGACAGGCGGATCGGTGCAGCGTCAGCAGTAATGCGGACTCTGTACCGGTCCGTTGTGGTGAAGAGAGAGCTGAGCCAAAAGGCAAAGCTCTCGATTTACCAGTCGATCTATGGTCCTACCCTCACCTATGGTCACGAGCTGTGGGTCGTGACCGAAAGAACGAGATCCAGGATACAAGCGGCCGAAATTAGTTTTCTCCGCAGGGTGTCCGGGCTCTCCCTTAGAGATAGGGTGAGGAGCTCGGTCTTCCAGGGAGAGACTCGGAGTAGAGCCGCTGCTCCTCCACATGGAGAGGAGCCAGATGAGGTGACTCGGGCATTCCATCAGGATGCCTCCTGGACGCCTACCTGGGGAGGTGTTCCGGGCATGTCCCACCGGTAGGAGACCCTGGGGACGACCCAAAATGTGCTGGAGAGACTATCCCCGGGATGAGCTGGATGAAGTGGCTGGGGAGAGGGAAGTCTGGGAGTCCCTCCTAAAGATGCTGCCCCCGACTCCGGGTAACCGGAAGAAGATGGATGGGCTCTTAAAGCAATGCGACAGTAAGCACCCGGCGCGCTGCGGCTGCGCGATCGGACCAAATTAAGCTCCCTGTGCACTGAGGTCCATTTAAATTTTGGAAAGTACATCAGGACTTTAAAAATATTTTCTAAATTTCAGCGTCAGCTCTGTTATAATAATGCGACCAGCGCGGGGCAGTTGTGCGGTTGGCGGCGCGCTACGGTTGCGCATTCAGCGGTGGGCTGCAGTTGCGCGATCGGACAAAATTAAGCTCCCTGCGCGCTTAGGTCCACTTAAATTTTGAAGAGTACATCAGGACTTTAAAAATATTTTATAAATTTCAGCGACGGCTCTGTCACAATAATGCGACCAGCGTGGTCGGCAGCGCGCTACGGTTGTGCGTTTGGTGGTGAGATGCAGTTGCGCGATCGGACAAAAATGAGCAAATGAAAAAATGCTTAAAAAAGGCGGTTTTTTTAGGTCTTGGAACAGATTAATTTTTTCCCATTATTTGTAATGGAAAAAATAGATTCGGAATTCGACCGATTCACTTCTCGAACCACCTTCTGGAACAGATTGTGGTCGAAAACCGAGGCTCCACTGTATTTGCTTCTCCAGCTCATTGCTGTTTTCTTGAATTCTCTATGGTTCAAGTCGGTTTTCCCTGCTTTATAAAAATGAATATCTCAATAAGAGGTGACAGAAGTTTCAAACTCTCACATAATAAAGTATTTCTACATCCTTCCTTGCCACCATCAACACAGTCCAGTGCCCACAGCCTGTTCATATGCAAGCAATGCAAAGAGCGCCTGTAATCCCTGAGGAAGCTTTAGAAAGCTCTTAAATACCTGACCTGCCTGTGTTTTTATGGGCAAGGGAGCAATTGGCCATGTTTGAGTTTCTCAGCTGCACGAGGAAATATCCAAAGAGGTGATAGGAGGCTGGAAATCAGGATCAAGCAGTTATCTGCCTGAGCCATCTTGGCCACAGCGCTCGAGCCTCTCAAGGCTTAGAAGTCCAGCCAGCGTCCGTTTATTATCAAACTCGGCAAATCAAGCCATTACCTTGACATCTAAGTTCTCCGTGATAGTGATATTAACAAAGTAGGCAATGACATCAGAGTGGGCATCAACAATACAGCCCCTGAAAGGGGAGTTGAGGAATTCAAAAGCTCTTTTAGTTGCCTTCAGCCTCTGTCATAGAGACCCAGTTTATCTTTTAATGAGCATCTCATGCAGCAGAACAAACACATCATCAATAATGCAACAGTAGCATTCTACAATATTAATGGTAGATGAAATACTGTAATTAGACAAGGAAATGATGTTAGGGTCTCGGTAAACGTGTGGAAGAAAAATATAGGATCAAGAATGAGACTTGGCTAAAAAGATGTTTAGCGGGGTTTCTAAACGTTATTCAGCAATGGCACATGTGAAAAATCTTTAGCTCTAAAAATAAACAGTAATTACATCATTAAATATAATTCAAAAGATATTTTTTGTTACCAGAATGGCTATTCTTCGTCTCTTTCTGGAAGATACAAGATATGATTCTGACTACTGTTACTGTCTTCATGTTTTGCCACCATTTGTGTTCAATCAGTTGAAATGCAACATTGACATGAAGCTTGCGGATTGAAGTGAAGTTGTCTGTGTTCAAGTCAAAGCAAAAATATCGTCCGAACATCAGCTCGTATCTAACAAAAAAACCTCAAGACACCATTCCATCTTCTGTACTTCTGCTCGAGTACTAAGTTTGAATATGTCTGGCAGCTATCATTAAGTCAAGAAATAATAATTTTCCAAATAATTGGATAATTTCCCGCAACACGCTTGATGCGCTCTCATGCCACACTGGTTGGGAATCATTGAAATAGAACCACAAGAGGAAGAGAGCAGCTGATCCCATGACTTGTGCTTGCGGTTGACAGACGGGGCAGCCAGGGTCAACATTTCGTTGCTCGCAAGAGACAAATGGTGACAAACGATGGCAAATTGGACTGAAGACTCCCTGCTGATCTATGGTCTTCCCACACGGGCCCCAAAAGCGCACGGAGGCACATGAAGGTATCCAAATGTAATAAAATTTCATGAAAGAAACACCAGCATAAAAGAGCAGACAAAGAGACGCCACACAAAAGAATCCTCTCTGTTTGATCCAATGTTTCACATGAAAGAAGTGAGGACTAAAAGTAGCACTTGGCCTAATCCTATAAAAAGTATAAGCTCAAGACAGATGGAAAGTACGTTGGCTGGTTCTCTGGGTCGCTGGGAAAACCAAGTTGTGGCTTCATCCTCTAGAAGAAATAACCACAACATAGTCATAAATAGACTCTATGGTCCAGCGCCATGTACAAAATTTTACTCCATTTAATTGGCTGGATAAGACAAAGATTTTTTAATTTCCCCGGAGAATATTTTCACAGCAGAGGAAAGAGCTGCAGTGCCAGGAATGTGCAATTTTCTCTTTTCCACAGACGAGGCTCTCTCTCACTCTCTTCACTCAGAAGAACTCCACAAATATTGTATAATTATGCAGGTGTTTAAGGACACAAAACACTCTTACAGTCTGCGAGCCCACTTTGTCAGTGCCATGACCCATCATACCATGTTCCAGTCTCAGGGATGCCCCCCCCCCCTCGGCCCAACCCCCACTTTTCTCTCACACAGATGCTCGCTCCATTGTGTGCTGGCACAGATGAGATTTGCATGCATGTTAGACTGGATTACACATACAGGCTCTGGGAAGCTGGACCCCTGTGGTGCGTCCCTTCACCAAAATTATTGGCTTTCTTCTTTCAGATGACTTCAAACAATCTCACATCTTAATTGTCCGAAGACGTTAGAATTAAAAGTAAAACTTTGTAGGTTTGGAGGAGAAAAAGTTGTGTTAGAGCTGCCTGGAGTTTCACACTCATTTATACTGCAGGCAACTTGCTTTTGCAGGCCATATAAAATGACATGGCGGAACAGATCTGGCCCCCGGGCCTTAAGTTTGACACCAGTCAATATGATTTGTTCACAAATCAGACTTTGATGCTGCGCAGAAAGTGTGAGGAAAGTATATTTGCCTGTGATAATTAAAGTTACTGTTATAAGAGAAATACTACTATTATGTTAATTTGGAAAATGTTATTGCACGTAGAATTCCTTTCTAATCATTCTAATAGATGTGAGGACAAGGATCATTTACCACTGCAGCATTGGCAAGAGGTTGTTTTTAAGAAGACACGCGGTGCAGTTTTATATACCAAGAAAAAGCGATATAAAACCACAACATATTGTTACTAGTTGTTGGTGCCGGAGGCGTTGCAACACCCACCATTTTCTTTTTTTTTTAAATAATGTTGCTGGCCGTGTCAAATGTCAATCCTGATCTAGGCAGAAAAACAATCATCACATTTCTAAGCTGAATTGTGAGAAAGACTTGATTAAATGTGTAAACTGTGATCTGAAGTTAGTATTTGTTAAGAGGATGAAAGATAGCAGCGTCCAAATCCTCTTAAAAATAGTCGACGTGCAAATATTTATGGAGTCTATTTTAAATTCTGGTGGGGGCCTTGATCATATTTGTGTTCTTGGGCCAGGCTTTTCCATCATTCATCAGGTGTATTTTTAGCGCATCGGTTGCCTGCGGGCAGACGAGGTAAGCGTTGTCTCGGAGCACGTGTTTCTTATTACGTTTATTCACATGAGCATTAAAGTAAATTGTTAAACGTCGCCATCTCCAAGCAGCTAAGCCCCGCCGAGCCTCTCTACCCTGCAGGATTATGACTAAGACAGGATTTGATATTGATCCGTGGCCACCCCCCTGGTTACGTTCTCATTATTTGATATTATTCGTCACACTTACTACTAATGAGCTTGCCGATGTCCCAGCGGGCCCAGCCAACCTCGACCTTAGTCAGGGAACAAGCGCGAGCAACTGCGTGCTTCACATTATCGTAGCATGTTCGTTCTTTACCCCACATGTTCAAGTTGCGATTCTTTTTTCTGTTTGTTCAGGACCATGAAAATGTAATTGAGCTCAGTGGTGTTACTCCACCTTCACAAGGGCCAGACCGTGAAAATGTTGGATCATTTTACTGCACACTGGAACTAAACTGGTAGATTCAGTGTCAGCTCAGAGACTTTTGAGTTTTAACTAAATGTCGGTGACTGAAAGCAATGGGGAAAAAATGTACAATGAAAGGCTCCCAAAGTCATATCATTTTGATTTTGATTTTTTTTTTGCATCTATACATATTGCCACGAAGCACAAAAAAATCATAATGGTCATGAAATTTCATTCAGCAATTTCATGAACCTTATTATCAGTCAATACCTGTTAAAATATTGCCATCATAATACATAATCTTGCATGTGGAGCATATTTGTATACATGACAGATTTAAACAGGTTTATATTTGGACAATAATTCCTCTCATAGCCTTCCATCGTTTGACTATTTTGCCATCATAATGAGCTGTAAGCAAGGGCGCCTAGCGATTTACGCGCCAGTCCACGAGACATTCATCTCGCCAAGACTCCCTTATGAGAGTGCGGGTGGATGCTTAGGAGGAAATTGATTCAATGCATGTGAGGCCATGCCGGTGTATAGATATAAAGTGCAGAGGGAGGCTAGCTACCTGAGCGGTTGCAGAATCCACCTACCTACATCAAATCACTTTGCCTCGTCGCCTGCTCGTCTTGTCGTCAGATCCCAAGCCGGAGACACGAGGGAAAAAAGTGATTTGTATTCATCGATACCCAACCATGAGCTGTCTGGTTCAGCCTTCTCTTTTTTTTTTTTTTTTGTCAGCTCGTTAGTAACCCCTCGAAATTTGAGGTTCCAGATTGAGACTCTCTACCAATTACATTACCTCAGCCATATAATACTGTCAATTAGAAGAAGAAGAAAAAACACGCTCATTTAATTGGTTACTGAAAGCACATACGCACATTTGATGTTGGACTGAGGCAACACCCTGCCAGAGAGATCCAGCAGCAAAAAATAATAATAATAAAAAATCTTTAAATAAATGGTCTCATCCACGGAAGCAAAATGACGCCCTGGGATAAATATATTCCTGTAAGATTAAATCTTCCACTTAGATGATTGGTGGCCATGAGCCTGGATAGCACCAGGAAATTATGGATTGATTGAATATAGCTGGCAGGATTTCAAGTCCCTTTGTATTTTTCAGCAGTGTAACTCATCTATCTTGCAGGAGCCATTAACAGCCATCCTCGGTCCAGCTAATAGCGTCGGCCAGAAGAGATCCTGACGTTGCGAAGGATAATTGTTTGACTTCAAAAGGCCAATTCACACCTTGTGAGCAATTATCTTTATCTTTTGGAGTTGTTCATATACACCGTGGTTTATTGTGGGGCATGCATTTAAGACTCAAGGTGTCATAGGTCAAATCGACCATATATAAATTAACCCAAAGGTCTTCTTTTTTTTTTTTATAATGTTGCCTTTCCCACAATTTTTGTAATTCTAAACCTCCGAACACAAACATCTATTCTCTCTGCTCTATGGGAACAACGAATAATATACAATAAAACATGATATGGTGAACTCCCTGCTGAGAAGTCACGAGTAGTTGACGGGCCCCCTAAAATGGTTTTGAATTTCATATAGATGCCAATTAGATAGTCGCAAAGGACAATTTTTGGTTTGATTGAAGCTCCTCAGCTCACGTAAAATTGTTTCTTTGGTGCCAAGATGACAAAGCAATACTGTTATTGCAATTCTCTTCTAGGTCAGAACATAAAAACAGTGACAATGTAAGAAGAAAGCCCGAGACGACTAAATGTAATTACTCGACGGTTCACTTCATTGTACAGCAACAGTGACCCCGAAAGCTAGTTAACACTGAACAATGGCTGAAGCTATTTTCAGACTAAAATAAACTCTTAGAGCTGACTTATTATTCTTGGGCACAGGCCACTTCATGCTGTGGAGCAGAAGGATGGAGGCATTTCAAGTCAGCCACGATTACAACATGCAAATATTGCCACTCCACCCGAATTTCTCCTGCCATCACTTCTACATAATCTCATTGGATCTTTAGCTCTTACTTCTAACCTACAACACCCAATCTCCATGGCAATAAACATCTCACTCATACATGGATAGTTGGCCACTGCATCAAATGGCTCTTCTGCGCACCGTATGTTTAAATTTTCATACAGAGTGCCTCTGTGCGTACCTTTGGGGCATTTAACATAAAAGCCCCCTGGCCTCTGACTTGTCTATTTGCGTCCTTTGTTGGGGAAGGGGGTTGTGTGGTACGTATGTCATTGGGCCGCGTGGGCTCGCTGATGCAACGAACCAGAATATGAAGGATTATACTTCCATATCAGTGGGAAGTAACAAAGTAGATTTTTTTTCTATTTCCTGTTAATCTGTCATTTGACATCATTCCACAAATTTGCATTCAGCATTTTTGCCTTCATACGTAATTCATCCAAAAATTGCATTTTTAGTTGCGTATATTATTATTATTATTATTATTATTATTATTATTATTATTATTTTGCTATATTAGTCTTGGCTAAGTCTGGTGCATTTACAGAAATGTCCATTGATGTCAAATAAACAAATAAAATAAAGTTTTTACCTTATATTGGCATGCAAATTCTGTTCCTCATAGCTGCTTTCAAGTTATGGCCAAGCATGTTTGTGAATCGGCTGGGTGAATTTTGATTGCTGTTGCAGTAAGCAGCAGGAGTCATGTTGAAAAAGCCAGCTCGTTCAAAGAGAGTAAAATCAGCTTTGACCTGATTCGATACACTTTCTTATCTCCCTTAAATGTCAAGTAGCTGAATATGCTGATCATGGCATGAAAGTACTTATGAATACTACGTCCTGGAGCCCCAGAGATTAGATTTTCCATTTCAGGTGAAAAGGCTCCAGAAAGCCAAACAACGGATGCTGATTGTTGAAAATGGAAAGGTTACTGGGCCTTATCTGGAAATTATGCAAAACACAGAGAGATTGTTTGGGCCCGTGATCAGCTCAACTAAAGGAATCGACTTCCTTCATGTTGCTTCCAGACATCTCCTGTCAAACACATTTGTGTAGCACGCGCCTCATCCTGAAGGACAATAAACCCGCAAAGTGGCTGACACAGCTAAGAACTTCACAAGCGCTGAATTACAAATGAAGAAAATGAAGCTGTAAATGCATATTCTCCTTCATTGTGAAAGAATAAATATGATCAACTGACAAGTATGATTCAGGCCATGGTGGTATATTTCAGATATGCTCTTTGTGGTGTAGTCAAGGCTTTGTGTTTTGATTGAGCCATAAAAATTCACTTTTTTTGTAATAAATATTAAGCCATTTGCAATGCATCACTATTTTTGAACATGTGCGCCTGTCAGCTCACTGTCATGAAACAGATAAGACGTTGACAGCTCCACTTTTACACTCAGCATGTCAACTGTTTTATTTCAAGTGGGTTTTTTTAATAACAGAAAGAAAAAGATTGGAGACGTAGAATGAGAAGTTGGGTCACATGGAAAAACCTCTCTTCTTATCTTTCCATCAACACATGGGAGTATAAATAGTTTAGTTGTGAGAAGAATCACTTTCTTCCTCAATTATCCCCCATGCATCTTCTACATGAGAGCAACAGTGCCCCCTTGTGTACTATTTAGTCTTGGCGGTGTTGGCAGTCAGCTCTGCAGTGAGAAGATTTCAACTCCCTGTCTGGCAAGCTTTTAAGGACAATCAGAGGTGGCCAAAATATTCAGTCTGTACTTGAGTATAAGTAACAATCAAGTTACAAGAATGAGATATATTGTTTTAATAAAGGCCGGTACAAGATACAACACACTGAAAAACATAGTCCTATTTTGACATAGTAAGGAGTAGAAAATACAAAGATGTCACAGTGTAGTGTACTCAACAAAAGACACACGAAAAATACATTTAAGTACAGTCTTTCTTACTTTCCACCAGTGATGACAGTTTTTTTTTTTTTTTCCAGGCTCAATTTAGCTTCTCCTCTGCAACCCGCTTGCATTGATCCTCTCAGAGATGAAGGGCCTTCCCTCTGCGTGTAGCCGCTCCCACTCTTTGTGTCTATTCTCCACTGTCGGAGCTCCGTGCACACTGGACAACTCTGCGCTGAGTCAGACTGCCGTACGACAACGCCGTCATAACCTAGAATATACGTGTGTGTATGTGTATATATATATATATATATATATATATATACACATACACACACACACACACGATATCGTCTTCAGAGACTAGAATAGCAGGTAAAGGCTATCAAAGCCTTGCTGAGTTAAGGCGTTTACATTCAAGTGTATCCCAAAGCAGTCTTTTCTTGTGTGTTGTTTTTTTTTTTGCATTCGGGATGTGGAGAGAGGAAATTAGTTATAAATGTTCCTCCAAGGCAGTATCTGATTGTCCATCTGTATATTCATCTACGAAGCCCAATGCAAACCAAGTTGGGATGTTGTGTAAAACGTAAATAAAAACTAAAGACACTCATGTATGAATCTTTTTGAATCTATATGACATTGAATACACCGCAAAGATATGTTCCTTCTTTTCTTATTTTACTTAACTAGCGCAGATAGAATGGTTGTTTTGTGCAGAAAAATAACCTCATTCTTTAAAATTGTGTTTTTGTAATGTATATTCAATAGCTCGGAGCCGGTGCTTTTCAAAATGGAAATGTCATTCGAAGTAGCTAGCTTCATAACAGGGTGAAAAGCTAGTCATAACAAAAGTACTACTTACCGTGACCATCAAAAGGAGACCCAACATCATACCAATCATGATGTATAAATGATTGATCAATCCTCCGGCCCACAAAGGACCCATGATGGTGGCAAGGCCCCCGACTGATCCTCTTATACCTTGGCTGAATCCTTTAGATCAAAGTGATTGCCCATTATTTTGTTATATTTCTTCTTATTTGCTGATAAGTTAACTATATAGTTCACAATCTAAAAATTCTCTAAAAAAGTTGACTACCATGGATGCACCATGCACATGGCCAAGGTCACCTTGTGTTTTCTCCGCTGTCACTTTGGAGAAGAGAGACACCTGAGACACGGCCACGAACGGGAGCCCCAGCAGCTGCAGGAACACGCCAATAATGAAGGCTGACAGCTTCCACTCGTAGCTACCTACAAGGCAAATTGTGTTTATTCGTATAGCACCAGTCATACACGAGGCTAATCCGGATTGATCGTATTGGTCCAATTCAAATTAATAGTTAAACCAGGTTTTAAATGGTTTCATTTGAACAGGGGTGTGTTGACTTATGTCTGATGTAACCATTATAATCCATCCATCCATTTTCAGAACCACTTTGTCCCCACGGGGGTCGCGGGTGTGCTGGAGCCTATCCCAGCCGTCATCGGGCAGTAGGCGGGGGACACCCGGAACCGGTTGCCAGCCAATCGCAGGGCACACAGAGACGAACAACCATTCGCACTCGCACTCACACCTAGGGACAATTTGGAGTGCTCAATCGGCCTACCAAGCATGTTTTTGGGATGTGGGAGGAAACCGGAGTGCCCGGAGAAAAACCCACGCGGACAGAGGGAGAACATGCAAACTCCACACTGGGAGGGCCGGAGGTGGAATCGAACCCGCACCCTCCTACCTGTGAGGCGGACGTGCTACCCAGTGCCCCACTGAGCCGCCATAATAATCTTATTGCTAAATCTCAGATATTCACTGGTTGGTAGACTGTGATCTTTTAGTCATTGCTCCAGGTCTTTCTGTGTCCACAAATGTTTTGGCAAAAGCACAGAGAGCTCGAGCTGAAACCTATGCAAAGTTCCCATTTTTTTGTTCTGGGCTACTCTACATCACGCACGTTTGTGTGAATGCGTGCCCACTCCAAAAAATGTTGGTTGTTCCTCTCTCAAGTGAAAGCCTCTAATCTCATTTTCAAAATGCAATTCAATCAATCGGACATGCTTCGAAATGGTCCGAGACAAAATCGCATTTGCAGGTATGTCAACACTAAGATTGCTTTCTTTGTTTTTCTGTTTTAGACGTAACAAATATCTTACAAATGTATGATATGATTGAACAAATAGCATTCTGGTCTAATAAGATTACCGTAATCCCTTTATATGTACTCGGGCAATTTCCCGCCCTGGCACCTGCCATTTGTTATCACAGTGATAAACGCGACATGCTGAGGCACACACGCACTGACGTGGAGACACGAGATCCACTTTGCCTCCATGAGCTCCAGATGGCCTAACAAATGCTGGGTGATATCATTTACAGAGCACATTTACGACAAAGCAGGGCCTCTCAAGCTTTATCTGCAGAAGAGGACACCCTTTTAGTCCTAATGTCAACAACAAGGGGATGAACACTGAACTGCAAGACGGTGGGGGTTAAATTTGTTGCCTGTGCTGGTTCTTACCTCGGAGGTTGCAGAGGAACATGAGGCACCAATGTCGAAAAACCCTTGTTTGAAACCATAACCCTAGTTTGAAACCCTAGTTTGAAACCCTAACTGTAGTTTGAAACCCTAATCTTAGCTCTAACCCCTACTTTGAACCCTAACCCTGGTATGAAACCCTACTTTGAAACCCTAACCCTAGTTTTAAACCCTACTTTGAAACCCTAACCCTATATAAAATCCAAGTTTGAAACCCTAACCCTAGTTTGAAACCCTCGTTAAAAACCCTAACCCTAGTTTGAAACTCTAACTTTAAACCTTACTTTGAAACCCTAGTTTGAAACCCTACCCCTAGTTTTAAACCCTACTTTGAAACCCTACCCCTAGTATGAAACCCTAGTTTGAAACCCTACCCCGAGTTTTAAAACCTAGTTTGAAACCCTACCCTTAGTTTTAAACCCTACTTTGAAACCCTACCCTTAGTTTTAAACCCGACTTTGAAACCCTAACCCTAGTTTTAAACTCTACTTTGAAACCCTAACCCTACTATGAACCCCACCCCAAAAAGGAATCCATACAACAAGGGGATGAACACTGAACTGCAAGACGGTGGGAGTTAAATTTGTTGCCTGTGCTGGTTCTTACCTCGGAGGTTGCAGAGGAACACGAGGCACCAAATACAGGCGGTGCAACAAATGAGCAGGCCCACAGCCAGCACTGCACGATCAGCCACCTTCCCGCTCAGCCAGCGAACAAAGAGGAAGCCCAGGATGACTTCCACCCCACACAAGCTGTACATCACACTGTTGCCCAACTCGTCAAAGCCAAAGTAGCGTTGCGTCAGAGGAGTCACCATGGTCTGAAATGTACAAGGTCACTCAGATACGGTCCAAGAAAGAAAGATTGTTTTCGGATCTCAGTGGCCTCCCTGATCCAACGCTGATGTTTATTTTCTTCAGTGGCAACCAGTTCAGGGTGTCCCCCGCCTACTGCCCGTTGACGGCTGGGATAGGCTCCAGCATGCCCGCGACCCCGTGGGGACAAAGCGGTTCAGAAAATGGCCGGAGATATATATATATATATATATATATATATATATATAGTTGAATTGACTTTACACTTTTTTTTAAAAGTACTGCTTATTTGTATTTAACTGCAGATGACAGGAGTGCATTTTCTGCCTTTGGTTAAAATAAAGTACATTTATGTTCTGATTCTAAATGTGCTTCACATCATTGAAATCTCAGAACGATTCATCTGTTACTCAAATGGATGTGTTTTTCGGGGAGGGATGAAGTTAAGGCTAAAATAGCATGAAATGTAGACTTTGGGGAATTTTGGCTGATGGGTACAGGCTGTGTGGCAATTTTCACCTCCAGCGCAGTCTGATTGAAGAGAGTGATGAACTGAGCTGTGAGAAGAACAATCACCTCCTCCCTCAGGAACTCTAAGGAGTGAAAGACAAAAATTAGAGAGAGCTGCACTGAGCAAGCAAAGAGGGAAAAAAATATCATGAAATCAGCTCAAGTGCTCCCATTAAATCGCGATCTTAAACTGGCAATTTATGACGAGTAAAAGAAGCTCTAAGTGAGAGAGAAAAAAAGGAGTTACGATTGAAGAGGCAGGCTGTGTGCGTCTTGGCCTGTCACTGCTTTTTGTGGGAGATAAATGGCGTGCTTGTTTTCCTTCTGTCAAAATGCAATAAAGACTAGAACAAAGTGTATTCTAATCAGTTCCAAATTTTGAGCCTATCTTCTCCAGAAGGAATTGTTGGGAATAGACTTGGAGGGAAAAGAGTGAAAACTGAGCAACTCTTGCTGCTAAATTTGGATGTGGCTTGACCAGATGGCTGAAGAGAACAGCTTAGTATTACAGTTCTGGATACGTACTACATGATGACTCTTTCAAAATACAGTTAGATCTGACTTTGTTTGTCAACAACTCAATCATTTATTTATTTATTTATTTATTTATTTATTTATTTATTTTTAACAGTTAGATCTGACTTTGTTTGTCAACAACTCAATGATTCAATTTATTTATTTATTTATTGGGTGCTGGAGACTCACATCACAGACAGAAGGTTACCGCAGCGCCTTCTGCTTCTGCAGTGACCATGGAGAAGAAGAAGCCAAAAGAAAGCAACAAAGTGTTGAATTTATGCCTATGTTAAGAAAGAAGTTGAATAATGAGGTAAGTTGCTGCTAGAATGCACATTTTCCCTTTGTTTTGCAGGGTAGTCCCAGCTTTTTTCCTGCACAAGGAAATCAAGTTGGTGAAGCACCCGACCGTTTGCTTCTGCATTCCAAGTCAGCATGCACAGCGTGCTTAGTCAATACATAGTGTGCTGTCTAGTCTGTTTCGCTGTTCCTTTGGCACATTTTCACAGAACCAAACAATCAATATTAGCACACGCACTGTACAATAAACACGTGCACATAAGCTACCGTACGAAATATAGATAATCAATCCAAGCATTCAATGGCTGTTATGTGTAAACTGACACTAATCCTGTAGGGCAATTTTTCTCAACCATTTTTGAGCCAAGGCAGATATCTTGCATGAGAAAAATCTCACAACACGCCGGTGACCAGAAATGACACAACAAAAGAATATAAAAATAATTCTCAATCCAGACAGGCTTTAAACAACACTGGCTCACCTGCGCTAATGCTGAAGCTATCGAACGCTTGGGGTCCAGACAATGAGGCCTCGTGGAGAGCTTGCATTTCAGCTGACATCTCCAATTGCGTGGAGGCGACAGCTTTGTAAGTGTGCACCTGCACACCATCCGAGCTGATCAGCGGCTCGTCTTCCTCCAGTTGCAGCTCCATCATCGGCATGGCTCCCTCTGAGGTGTCAATAGCCGCTAGGTCCCAGTACATTGCGAGGACCACAAATTGGAGCAGCAACCACAGCAAGCACATGAAGATCTGAGAGCAGAAAATGAGTCAGGAAATATATTTAGTGATCCCCGTATCAATTTCATCCATCCATCCATCCATCCATTTCCTGAACCGCTTTGTCCCCACGGGGGTCGCGGGCGTGCTGGAGCCTATCCCAGCCGTCATCAGGCGGGTGACACCCTGAACTGATTGCCAGCCAATCGCAGGGCACACAGAGACGAACAACCATCCGCACTCGCGCTCACACTTAGGGGCAATTTGGAGTGCTCAATCGGCCTACCAAGCATGTTTTTGGGATGTGGGAGGAAACCGGAGTACGCGGAGAAAACCCACGCGGACACGGGGAGAACATGCAAACTCCACACGGGGAAGGCCGGAGGTGGAATCGAACCCGCACCCTCCTAACTGTGAGGCGGACGTGCTACCCAGTGTGACACCGAGCCGCCCGTATCAATTTAATTTAATTTAACAAGTGGTTCAGAAAATGGATGGACGGACTGTTTTTATGACTATTGTTTTCGAATTGCTATGCTTTATATGAATTACTAAGCAAATGAGGTAAACAAGATTTTGGCTTGGCTAAGGGATCCTAAAAGAAAACGTCAGCTATAGAGTAAATTATGGAAACTTGGACTGCTTGTGGAGAGCACTGTTTGTTTCTAAGAACAGCTGAAGTGCCCTTGAGCAATGCACAAAAGACCCAATTACTTCATGCTCATGTATATGCAAAATAAGAAACCTGAAAACTGAAAACTGCATTTCCCCTCAAGAGGAAGGAATTATTGGTTTTCTTCTTCTAAATTATGCCGGAGTAGCAAATGAAGTGTCGATCGATGTGTGTCGTTGGAAGTCTTAGCGAGCAAAGTTATGTTTTTACTCTAAGGGAGTACAAAAAGCACTCGACGAAGGAGGAGTGCTCAATTTGAGCACATTACCGCTGTGTTGGTGAGGTTGAGGAGGAAACTTAGATTATTGATCAAGATGCTGTTACCCCGGGAGATGTAAACTTGTTGACAACAAAGGGTCCAAGTTTGAAATTACACAGCCGCAGAAACAGGTTGAACCCCGGCCCTGGAGAGACAGGAGGAAGTTCTTTAAAGATGAAACGGAATAACACAACACCTCCACCTTTGAAATATACTTTTTATGTGTCTGATATTTTCTCAGAAGGCCCGTGAGGTGGAGAGACAGCAAAGGATGCTAGCCTTTGTGTGTGTGTGTGTGTGTGTGTGTGTGTGTGTGTGTGTGTGTGTGTGTGTGTGTGTGTGTGTGTGTGTGTGTGTGTGTGTCCAATTTCTCATCTATTTTGTACATGTATGCAAGTGTTATTATTTTTATTTTTGTCCAATCAAATTTTAATCTTTCTGTGTTGTCATGCCATTGTAATCTGCCTGGTAACATCCCGGTCAGTAATGATCGCTTTATTCGTCGATGAAAGACAGAAAGCTTGTATGTCCAAATATGGTCATTTTCATATTTGCTGCAAACATATCTGTTGCGATCTGCACAAATTCACACGTCTAATCATGATTATATCTGGTGAGTATGATGTATACTATTTAAATGTTTTTTGGTGTTTGTTATGAAATAAATAATAATTGTGAACTGCTTCCAGATGATGCAGCCCAGTTGTGCACTTTTGTTGGTTCCTGTAATTCCAAGATGTGGATCAAGCCAGCAATTGAATGCCCACATACCAAATGCATATTTTAGTGTCTGACATGGGCGGTGACTAACCCACAAGTAGGCCTGCTTGTCGACAGGCCATGATGGCTGCAAAGATACCAGCTCGTTCTTCTGGCCAAGTGCACCGAGTCAGGAAACCGAAGATGGAGGATCCCGCTCCTGCGCCAACACCTGAGAAGAAAACGGTCTTCATCTATGACACACACCAAAGTCCTGACAGTGTGCATATGTGTGTGTTTGTGAAACCTGTCACAAGGCGACTGCCTACTAACAGCCACTTTGAATAGCCGATAAAATACATGAAGTTACCTGGGAAAATAATAAAAACAATCATTAGGACCAAAAGTGCGTCCAGTGAAAAGACATGCCAAATTCAAATATGTACCAGTGCTATCCACTTTGCAGTGTCATGCAGAAACTAGCTGAGCAGAGACAGTTAACCATCAAAATATCACATACTGTATAGGCCCGAATATAAGACGTTGGTTTTTGCATTGAAATAAGACTGAAAAAGTGGGGGTCGTCTTAGATTCGGGGTCTAGACATTATTCCCATTCACAACGCTAGATGGCGCCAGATATCTTTAAAGCGAATGTTGAACTTAATTCCCCAGGCCAAAGCGAACCCCTGTCACTAAGAATAAAAATGAAAATAGCGGTAGCACGAAGAAGAAAAATAAAGAATAGCAGTAAGAAAGAAAAGAGAAAAAAATAAGAGGAGATAACAGAAAATGGAGAAACAGTAGGTTTATTTACATTTCAAAAACCAGAAGCCATTCATTTACAAATGTGATTGCACGTTAGTTTACATATTTAAATGTTCGAATATTAAGACGTGTTGGACAGTTTATGCATGATTTGAATGAGGCAAAATAACATGCTTTTTCTCTCAAATATATTGTTATAATTATTTGTTTCAGATGTACTGTAATTATTTTCTGTATAAAAATTAAATATGGTGTTCAAAAAGTCTTTTTTCAAACTTGAGTCTTGAAAAAGAGGGGGTTGTCTTATAATCAGGGTCGTCTTATATTCGGGCCAACACGGTAATTAAGTTCACGTGGATTTGCAACTCACCAGCAATCTCAAAAAGATTGGAGAAAAGAATAATGGGCTTGGTGCTTCCACTGCGATCTGACCAGCAGCCAAATAGTGGTCTGGTGAGCAGCCCGCTTAGACTGAAAGCAGACAAACCCAGACCCAAGAAATATGGAGGCGCCTCTAGGATCTGGAGATATCGCCATATTGTAGGCAAAATGACAGCTGAAAACACCAGAAGGGGATCAATGAATGACCACAATTTCGGAAATATGTCAATAAATCTGATGCATACTCCTCAATGGGAGATTGAAGCCTACATTCTAACGGCAGCGTTTGGTTTAGGTTTTACACTCGTTTTTGCTGCATTACGTCCCACAGGCAGTTATTTTGAATACTATCAGTATAAACTTACCATACTCTATGCCGCTGAGCATAAATATTAGTCCAATGGTAATAAAAGTGAGATTCCTCTTTTGGAGATAATCCATGGTGCTGTGACTTGATATACAATGACGTCTGAACAAGTTCTGTGGTGGAGTGTTACAATAAGATAATAAGACACACAACATGTCCAATTACAGCGCCTTCCCCGGACCATGAGGACAATTTGTTGCACAAGTCCTTTTGGAGCATGATGAAATTAGAGATCATGTATTAAAGCCCCGCAGAAAAAAAAAAAAGCTGGTCAGAACGCATCAAATCGGTTCAGTCTGAAATGACAGTATAGTCCCCCAGTCACTTTTCCATTTGGCATCCATATTAAAGATGGAATTCTCTTTGAGTCACATCGGAGATGAAGCATGGCATCACGCTGTGAGCCTGATGATCAAGGAAATGTCTTGGGTGACCAGGTGAAGTACAGTACACTGAGCTTTTTTTATTTTGTTGTCTCGAGTTCCATCAAACACTGAGTCGCTGGAAAAATCCAGTTTGCCAGTGAGGTGTCTGCTCAATAGCTGATATTCTTTTCTGTTGGATGTCGGTTAAGATGTGACAACATACACATAAGGAAGTCTACCTTGTGGGCTAATTTTGGTTTACGATTAGCTTTTTTAAGATTCAAGATTCAAGAGTTTTTATTCGCCATGTTTGAGCGTGCCAAACAAGGAATTTGACTCCGGTACATCAGTCTCTGTTCAACATTTAGGTGCCTAACAACACTCAGGACATGTGAAAAATGACAAATGACAAATATTCTCAAACATCCCCTGATCTTAAACTCCCAGGAGGGCAAGGAAAAACTCCAACTAGGAGAAATGACCTTGAGAAGAGACCACAGATGGGAGTGTCCCTCTTCCAGGATGACCAGGCTACAATGGATGCAGAGAGGACACATAGTACAAACAGTGTAGGCAATTCAAAAAAGGTGTGGAGAGCAGGATGTTATTGCACAGCAATGACTCTGAGACTCTAAGAGTGGAGTGAGTTCATCAAAGCAACAGCCTGGGGGAAGAAGCTGTCTCTGTGTCTGCTGGTTTTGGCGTACAGGGCACTATAACGCCGTCCGGAGGGGAGTAGTTCAAACAGACTGAAACCTGGGTGAGAAGGGTCTGTAGAGATGTTGCTTGGACATTTTCTGGTCCTGGACAGGTACAAGTCTTGGGTAGATGGGATGTTGATTCCAATGATCTATTCTGCAGTCCTGATTGTCCGTTGCAGTCTGTGCTTGTCTTGTTTGGAGGCCGATCCAAACCAGGCAGTGATGGAGGTGCAGAGGACAGACTGGATGATGGCAGTGTAGAAGGTCTTCAGCAGCACCCGCGGCAGGTTGAACTTCTTGAGCTGTCTCAGGAAGTACAGCCTCTGCTGGGCCTTCTTCCGGACAGAGTCTATGTGGCCGGTCCACATCCAAAGGAGTTGTACAGGTTTTGTCTTGTGAACAATGAGCTGGCGCTCAAACTTCATTTACATGCTGCATCAAGTCATTTATAACGGACATCTCTCTAATAAGTAGAGTCTACTTGGTTCTGTATCTCTGACTTAATAACATCGCTGAAAACAATGGAAACTTCTCCTGGTCACATAGGGTATTACAGTTTACGCCCATCACGACAGCTTACTGTGCAGCAATTTCCTAAGCTTATTTGAGCCAAGGTACATGTTTTAGAGGAAAATAAATCTACATTATGTTGTTGCTGTTAGTCAGCAAAATTAGATGTCCAAATTTAAATAAAATTTCACAAATCGATACTTTTAGTCTATCCCAATACCATCTATTAATTTCATACAATTGTGTTGAAAATAGCTTGAGAACAAGTTTGTCAACTTTGGTGCAGAAAGAAATGGTCAGCCATGAAGGTAGAATTTTGTTTGAATATGATTTGGGGTTGGAGTTGTGTATGTTGGTAATAAAATATATACCGTAATTTTCGGACTATAAGTCGCTCCGGAGTATAAGTCGCACCAGCCATAAAATGCACAATAAAGTGAAAAAATATATATATAAGTCGCACCAGAGTATAAATCGCACTTTTGGGGCAAATTTATTTGTCAAAATTCAACACCAAAAACAGACATGAACCAGCAACAACAGATTGCTTAGCATACCGATACGGTATGCTAACGTGCCATATACACGAACGAGGAGCTGAGAACGGGCCTGACGTAACATTCAGAGTCATTCAAGTCAGTATTACCGTAATTTTCGGACTATAAGTCGCGGTTTTTTTCATAGTTTGGGTGGGGGGGCACTTATACTCAGGAGCGACTTATATGTGGGTTTTTTTTCAAAAAAATTTACTTGATCATTAACACATTACTTACTAGTACAGTTAACACTCACATATTATTTTTAATACACTGAAAAAACGAATAAAGCAATTCACACTTTAAAGCGCAATATTCAAGTTCATGAAACAAATAAACAAAACAAAAAAAAAACAACTGAAAAAGAAATATAGTTATTTTCAAACTAAACTGAACGAGGGTGATTTAAATTTCACCATTGGCCGTGACGCAACAACTGTACGGAAGAGGATTACAGGTCTGGTGAAGAGAATTTAGTGTGGTGATGTAAAAAAAAAAAAAAAAAAAAAAAAACAGTAGGGGCAGCAATGCAATTTAGGATGCAAGCTCTGCTTGTGATGGACAGCATGCGAGCACACATCACGCCAGACATGCATATCACGCGGCATTGTTTACACGATCGATGATCGATGTATTTTATGATTTGGAGTGACAGATGGTGTGGTAATATTGTTGCTATATGATAGTTATTTGAAATATACTTTATATATCGTTATATGGGTCTGTGGAATAATTAGACATGCAAATCACGAGTCCGACGGCGCGCGTACGCGGCATTGTTTACACGATCGATGATCGATGTATTTTATGATTTGGAGTGACAGATGGTTTGGTAATATTGTTGCTATATCATAGTTTTTTTAAATTTACTTTATATATCGTTATATGGGTCTGTGGAATAATTAGACATGCAAATCACGAGTCCGACGGCGCGCGTACGCGGCATTGTTTACACGATCGATGATCGATGTATTTTATGATTTGGAGTGACAGAGATGGTTTGATAAACGTGTTATTTATGTAATAATCATTTGAATAACTCTGAATGTTACGTTAGGCCCGTTCTCAGCCTCTCGTTTGTGTATGTCACGTTAGCATACCGTATCGTTTAGCCTGTTGTTGCTGGTTTGTGTCTGGTTTTGGTGTTGGATTTTGACAAATACAAAAGTGCGACTTATACTCCGGAGCGACTTATGTATGGGGTTTTTTTCACGTTATTGTGCATTTTATGGGTGGTGCGACTTATACTCCGGAGCGACTAATAGTCCGAAAATTACGGTACATAAATAACACGTTTATCAAACCATCTGTGTCACTCCAATTCATTAAATCCATCGATCTTGCTTTATGTAAACAAAGCCGCGTATGCGCCGCATATGCTGACGTCGGACCCGTTGTAAGTTGCATTTCTAATTATTCCACAGACCCATATAATGATATATAAAGTATATTTCAAATAACTATCATATTACAACAATATTATCAAACCATCTGTGTCACTCCAAATCATTAAATCCATCGATCAAATTCCTCGTTCTTTATGTCAACAACGCCGCGCATGCGCTGCAGACATCTAGTATATAACTATATTGTAGCGTTAACAAAGTACCAGGAAAGACGTGGGTTTGGTAAACGGCTCTTTATTTAACAAAACAAGACTTCAACAAGCCAACAACTACTGAACTTCCAGCCACGGAGGTGGAAGAGAGCTCCATAAAATAGGACCGGGCGTGCATAAAAGCCATGTCCGAGCCCCATCCACCGTCCCCGGACAGCCACCCGGCCGAGCGCCGGCCCCCGACTTCCACCCACGGAGGTGAAAGAAAGCTCCGTAGAGTATGACCGGGCGTGTGTAAAAGCCATGTCCGAGCCCCGTCCACCGTCCCCGGACAGCCACCCGGCCGAGCGCCGGCCCCCGACTTCCATCCACGGAGGTGAAAGAGAGCTCCCGTCGAGAAGGACCGGGCGTGCGTAAAAGCCATAATAGTTTTTCAAACCTTCTGTGTCACTCCAAATCATTAAATCCTTCAAACTCTTCGTCCTCCGTGTCGCTAATGATAATTAGTACGTGGGGCCCTTCGTCATCTTTGTCATCCCGTGATCGAATCCTTTGTCCTTTATGTAAACAACTGCCGTGCGGCACGGGTGACGTCACTTGCAGTTCAAATGACAGTAATCCCTTACTACCTCGCGTTTCGTTTATCGCGGTTTCACTACATCGCGGATCTTTGAATTTTGAAAATTTGTGAAAAAAATCACATATAAGTCGCTCCTGAGTATAAGTCACCACCCAATCTATGACGAAAACCGCGACTTATAGTCCGAAAATTACGGTAATACCAACATGAATTATGCAGTGTTTAGTAGGTTAACCAACATGGCTGGTTCCCCAAATTTACTGAAGAGTAGATATTTTGGAGACACGAGGATTCTGTCCAACAGTGACACACTGAATCATCATTATTTAATTATATATGCTCAATACATTACAGTTCAAAACACTGTTTCCTTTGTAAAAATCACAGACCTAAAAAAGATCATTAAAACAACACAGCTCGTGATGGCTGTAGAATTTGGAGCCCTTTTGCTCTGTTTCAAAGCAACTAACAAACCCCCGGGGCAGAGTTGAATAATCCTTGGCTGCAGATGCCACAAGCTCCACTTTCAGGCATAGTTAAAAGAGCCACTCTTAATCCATCTGTCTCACTGTTTTAGAGGACCCCCGGGCCCTTCATGCTTCATGAAAAAGAAAAGCTGGCAGAGGATTTGGCCATTAAAATAATTACTCTGTATAACTTATTGCAGGCCTCTAGTCAGAAACACCACCTGTTTTATCATTTCTTTGTCATCAAGTTATCTTTTATTATCTAACCATTGTTACTTCATTCAACACTGACTGGCCACAGTAATAGGTCAGTTACAGTAATCTAATCCGACCAACCATTCCTTTTCTAAACGGTTTGTTCAGGGTTGCAAGTAGGCGGAGCCAACTCATGTTATTATTATCTATTATTATATTGTTTTTATTTTATATATATATATATATATATATATATATATATATATATATATATATATATATATATATATATATATATATATATATATATATATATATATATATATATATATATATATATATATAATAAAAACTATATATATATATGCTGGAGCGTGCTGAAGCGTGCTGGAGCCTATCCCAGCCATCATCAGGCAGTAGGCGGAGGACACCCTGAACTGGTTGCCAGCCAATCGCAGGGCACACAGAGACAAACAACCATCCGCACTCGCACTCACACCTAGGGGCAATTTGGAGTGCTCAATCGGCCTACCAAGCATGTTTTTGGGATGTGGGAGGAAACCGGAGTACCCGGAGAAAACCCACGCGGACACGGGAGAACATGCAAACTCCACACAGGGAGGGCCGGAGGTGGAATCGAACCCGCTCTAACTAACTGTGAGGCGGACGTGCTAGCCAGTGCACCACCAAGCCGCCTATATATATCATATATATTTCATTCATTAAAAAAAAAATCAGCTAATGGGCAAAGTCTCAAATACTAAACTTCGAACAATTAGCATTTCCAGTGATTGTGAGGCACTGCAATATTACAGGTTTGTTGAGGCGTGGCACATAGTCCAAAGTGAGCAGTTTATTGCTGTCTGCTGCCTGTGGACATAAGAGGACACAACTCTCTTGAATTCAATTCCCACTGGTGTCTGCCTACCACTGTTTCCAGGGAAAATAGGAGTCAGTGTAAGAGGGAAACACCGGAGAGATTATTGAGATGCAGCGAAGAAACCCCCTTCCACAGCATCATCTTGGTGTGAATAAGGAAGAAAATAACTTTTCAAGGTAGAAAGGCCTTAATGCTGGATATCAGTAATGTGTTGGGTTTTTTACTACTTATTTTGCCAACTTGCTACCATGACAATTTTTATTTTTCCGTCTTCAGATTAAACGCAACAGGTCAGCCAACAAGCTGAGCCAAAATCAGCGGGAGGCTCGAGTGAACTCAAGTAGGGTCACAAAAGCAAAGAGAAGAAATCGGTGGTAAGGAAAAAGAAAGAAAAGTCAAATGCAATCAAAAATGACCCTAAAATACTTCTAAGTATGCATTCGCTTGTACAATTTAAGGAGATTAAACCCAAGAAATGAATCAAAAAATCTTAGTGAATATTGATTGATCAGTTTTGTGAGGTATTATACAATCGTCTATTTTCTATTGCGCCCGTGGTCATCGAGGACACACATTATTGGCATTTCTAGTTGCTTAAACATGATCTGAGTGGTTGAATCAAAAATAAAATATCCTCATATCTCAAGGCACCTCTGTATTGATGTTGAACTGAAGTTGAATTCAAGTACAAGACTGACTGCAGAAGGTCCACTGCATTCAAGTATAGCACAAACCTGCCATAATCAGAATTCAAACAAGTTGTGACATTTGTCTCAGCCTCCCAGGCCCACTGAGAGCCCATTAAGCATCCTACCTGGTTCACCTGTGATGGTTGCTATAGCAACAGACATGAGGGTGTTTTCACTCTCACCTTTGAGCTTGGGTAAACAAGCGGGCTGTTCCCTGAGTGTCCAGCTCTCTCGGTTCACTTTTGTCGCCGCGGGCTCCGGAGCCTGCCGAAGCTAAGCGGTGTTTGGCTCTTGACATATTTTTTTGATATTTGACTTTCAGATCCAGGCAGAGCAGCTTGTTAGGTGAATAGCCCAAGCCCGGTGGTGACTGAGAACACAGTTAGTATGTTCTTAAACACGGCCTCTCCCCGAAGAACATTCAGCATCCCAATTAACATCAACCTGCAGGGCGTTCGCAGGCGGCACGCACGGTAGGAGGACCATCAATCTGACTGGACCGAGCGGACTCTTTGGAGATCATTAGAAACGCTGCTAAAGTTTGATTTGGCTTCTCATTATGATTCTGGTACAATACACATTCTGTTTTCGGCGTGTGCCACTCTGCAAAATCTGGCCTGGCGGGGATGAAATGTGTGACATATATGTTTTTTTATTGAAGCAAAATGATCCTCCAAAGCAACAATCTGCACCTGATGTTCATACTGTATGTATTGATACTGTATGTGTGTGTGAGACACAGGGAGCTTCTGCACAGGGTGACATACCAAGAAAATGAGGGAAGTGGGATTGCAGAAGGCCATGAGGAGCAAAGACTCCGGACCCAGAAGTCAGTGGCGAGCATCGGGGAAGAGCGAGCCATCTTGTTGGGCTTCAGCATGATGGGCTTCTCAGTGCTCATGTTCTTTGTTGTTGGAATCACAACTGTCAAACCGCATGTGAACAGGTAAAAGTTCCAACATTTGATATTTGGCGGCATTACCCTCACGAAGTTTGTGAACTTGCCTTCATTTGAAATGTTTTCTTGGGTCTTTACTGCAGCCTCTTTCAGTGTGTGTTGTATGCGTGTGTTCAAAAAAGCCCTCTTGCGGCTTTTCCTGAACTAACGCCTCCTTCTTGTGCTGCAGTAAGTGGGAGGGGGAGGACAGTTGTGTGCTGCTGCAGACTGAAATCTTGGACGAGTGGGTGGACTGCAGAGGTGTGAGCAGCATGCCGTGCCTGGTGGTCACCGTTAATCTCACACACTCCAATCAAAAAGCCTTTCTGCACTTTGACGAGGAGTCGGTGCTTCTCACACCCAAGGTGAAGATAAATGGAAGTAACCGATAACCCCAATAACCCGAATGCTAATTAAACTATTTTTTCAACATCTCGACAAAGTGACAACATACTGAACTCTGTCTCTTCAGATGCTAGTCAATGAGTTATCGCAAAAGCTCTGTGGTATAACAGCACCTACACAGACTGGATTTTTTTTTTTATTCTCGCAGTGTTTCTACGTGCCCAAATGTAAAATGGACCAATCGGAACTTGAAGGTGAAGTTCTGAAGGTGAAAAGCAACTTGGACTCTCAGCTGGGAAGCGTCTCCTCGTGCCTCAAAGACCGTACCAGGCACCCCGGGGATGTCATCTTGAGCAGAAAGTACACCCTGAAGAGGACCCTGTACGCAATACTGTGGCCTCCCCTGATGCTGGCTGGCGGTGCCCTGCTGGTGGGCCTGGTCAAAATGACACAGTGTCTTGCTCATCTGTCGGCCCAGATATCCAGCGTGATAAAGTCCCAGTTAAAGTCCCAATGATCATCGTCACACACACATCTGGGTGTGGTGAAATTTGTCCTCTGCATTTAACCCATCCCCATGTGATTTTGATCCATCCCCTGGGGGAGAGGGGAGCAGTGAGCAGCAGCGGTGCCGCGCTCGGGAATCATTTGGTGATCTAACCCCCCAATTCCAACCCTTAATGCTGAGTGCCAAGCAGGGAGGCAATGGGTTCCATTTTTATAGTCTTTGGTATGACCCGGCCGGGGGGGGCCAATGACTTCCAGATACACTCTAGGGAAATTCTACAAACTCATCCAGAGGTCGACTGTGTCCACGCCTATGTGACTGTGATGTCGACATTGTCGGAAAATAAGCAACGTCCCTAAGGTTGTCATCCCGTGACCAGTTTAATGAGATCCGAGCAGTGGTGTCGAACTTTACGTGACCGAGATGCTTTTAGTTTCACTATGTGGCAATAGTAAAGTAAACAAAGTAAAATTCTAGAGTGCTATTTTTGGAGGGCGGGTGAGGGTGGCACAGATGAAGTGCATTTCTATTGATTTCAGTTGAGAAAGATGATTTTTGGTTCAGTGTGCTCATGGAACATATTGAAATTCATATCTCAAGGCATTTGAGTTTTAGAGTGCAGCATAAGAATGAAAAATATCACTTGATAATATTTGACTCAAATGTTTTATTTGTTTCATCAAAATAATCACAGAGGCAAGTGCCATTACACAAACATTCAATGTTTGTTCATTGTAAAATAATAACGCTCATGTTTATGGGGAGAAACTTTATTTAACAATGAATACGTTTTCTTATCAGACAATGTCATATGAGAATGACTACAAAGTATTTGAGGGGGCTTTATATTTAAAATATATATGTAAATATGTACACAGATGGATAGATATTGGATTTTTTTTGTTGAAACATGCAGGGTATTTATTTTCCCCTAATTGTGCTCTTTGTGAAAGCCATCATCAACCAGTGTCCTTCATTCATCCACTCAAGCTAGCTGTCAACTGGGTTCAATATTGTTTGTTTTTTTCCGTTTTGGTTTGCAATTTCAATCATGACTTTGATTATATTTTGAAAAATACAAAAATATATTACCTCTGTAGTTATTCAAGGGGGAAACAAGCATTTGCACATGTAATAGCAGTAGCATTTCTGTTACCTTCATTGTGACTGAGTTGTACCTCACAAGTAACATGGTCAATTCTATACATGAAATTCAAGTAAACAGCATCAGGTCAAAAAAAAGAAAGAAAAAGAAGAGAAAACCAAGTTACCTCATATAGAAACAACAACCATGACAACCATATGTAGTATGTAGAAGAATCTGAATTGTTTATCCAGAAAGTACATATGATCGGGGTCTCAGTTGGAATGGGTCCGGACCAAAGCATGTGACCAGGACTGGCTTCGTTTTTTGAAGACAATACAAAAGGAAAATGTGTATAAATGCATCATTTGGTAAAGCTAGGTACCTCTTATGTATGAGTCCGTTGCACGCATAAGGGCGACAATCACAGGAAGGAGGACACTTGCAAAGTTAAAGAAGTGTACTAAGAAGGAGACGAGACATAACCGGTTGAAGGTTAAAAAGGCAGAAAAACGCTTGTCTCCTTTTTAGGCTTCTGGAAACAAAAGTTGATGATACAGGTGCAGCATTGTGCATTAATTTCTTCCATGTGTATAACAAGTTTAAAGTTCACACACTTCTGAACTGGGGAGGTTGCTTTCCTTTTCTTTGACATCAACTATTTTGTGTTGTTTTTGCATAATACAGTACTTAAGATCACAAATTGCATAGTGTAACAGCATAAAACAACTGACAAAAAAGGAACACTGCATTTTTTCCCCTTGCTTTCTCCAAGCGAGACCAATTTAAACGAGTGGTCAAAGAGGTTAATTTAAATCTGCGCTTTTTTTTTTCTTCCCTCCAACCCAATAATACTGATAAAATGACACGCCACACAAAACAAAAATCAGAAATCAGTGCGATGAGTACACGAGAATGGGAATAGACAAAGCGAGGTTGTTTTTTTTTTGTTTTTTTTTTTTAAACAATAAGACTGCTGAGTTGACACATGTAGTACTTTGGCTCAGTAGAAATTGACTCAAAAAAGAATCTGTGCATACACGGCGATGCTGTACCAAACAACAAACATGAAAAGTCAAAGAGTGACTTTAAAACTGTGAACTTATCTGGATGCACCAAATTACAAAATCAGCAAAAGCAGGTCAAGTCCAAGTAATAAATGCTATTCTTGAAGTGTCTGCAACAACACATCTGTCAGTATCCTACCGTACTTATGGAAAGCTGTTTGATATTCTTGATATCTAGTTTGATGTCTATGCACTAGTAAGCTTTTTGGCCTCACTTGTATGACATTTCAGCACACTAGTAGAACAAATGTCTTACTATTTTTTTATTCCACAACTAGTGCAATTTTAAACTGACAAGTATATAATCAAATCTTACTAGTGGATCTACTGTTATGGTCCAGGAAGCTACGAGGGCATGCCACATACCTTCTAGCAGGGCCAAAGTATTGGTAGGAATAGGAAAATAATTTATTCGTTTAATTGCTTACCAGTAGGCCAAAATTAGCACTAGTAGTGAGGGGGAGATGTTATCATTGAGACAGGCATTCTACTCGTGGGCTGATTTTCTTTTCATGAGGCCAAAGTCTGTCCGAATAGTAAATGGACATTAGGCTTGATATCAAGGATACGGAATACATTTCAAAACGGCCTTATGGAAACCAAGTTACGTTTGATGTATTAGTAAGGCCTTAGTCCTCACTTGTATGACAACTCCATGAGTTTCACAGTTTTCTTATATTGTCACTAGGGATAATAGTGCAAGGAGTGCATAGTTTAGCCTTACCAAAGTAGACCTGCTATTTTGCAGAAATGTCAGTGGAAGGAAGTAGAGGAGACATTTTACTAGTGAGTCATTATTCTTTTAGTGTTCAGAATTGTCATACTTGTGAGGGCCAAGAGCGTACTGAATTGAATTCATGCAAACGGCTTTCCATCTCTACTCTGAATATTGCAAGTTCCTTTTCAGGATTTTCATGAGTAATCTGGACAGACTTTTCGAAAGGCCTTGTCTTTCTCCCACATGCAGCAATACCATCTCCACTTTCTCTATCATTCATAGTTTTTAAATAAAGGTAGTAAAAATCATGTCGTGTGATTCCTGTCAGCTGTCTGAAATAAAGAAATAAAAGAAAAAAGCCTGCTGTTCTTTGCGATTGCACAACTTCATAGGGATGCTCCTTGTAATGCTGATGTCTTCCGATGGTTGTATTAAAAAAAAGAGAGTAGAAAATAAAGTGTCTCCAGTTAGTTCTTATGAAAACGGCCAAATGTGCATTAAACTGTTTTAGTTCCTATGGAGGGAACTAATGAAATACAACTCTGAAGTTCACATAGTGCAGCCGCTAAAAAGAAAATCATGAGGGCATGAAAACATTTAGTGTCCCTGATAAAGGCTCTTCTTAGCACCCCTGTTCATACTGCGCTGGCAGGTAATGGTTCAGAGTCACATGCTGGCAAAAGACAAACCAGGTTTTAGTGTCATTGCTGCTACTGCATTTTTGGTTCTCAGCGCGCAGCTGATTCACGTCATAGTTCCACTTCACTCCTCTACTTTGCTTTCCGTTTCAGTTCATGGCGTGTTGGCGGATGGTGTGGAAGATCCAGTCCATTTTAGTTGTCCAGCCGCCGTGATGAGCGTCGTTCATCTGCTTCATGAAATAGTCGAGAGCCTCCTGCTCCGTCTTGTCCAGGGCCAAGGTCTTCCGGATATAAGCGATGTCGTCGAATGACTGTAACTCGGGCATCCCTGAGCCCAGCATCATGGAGAAGAGGTTGATAAAGAGGTTGGCGTGCTGTCGGATTGCCAGGTAGGCCTTGTAGCACATCTCCTGGAATCTGGTGGCCACAAAAGGAAAGCCAAAAACTCGTTAACCTTTGTGACCATCTTTGTCACAAACACGGAGGTATGGTGTTCCCGAGACAGCGGTGACTTGAGATACTTATATAAGTCTAATTTCCACCCACTAAAATGAATGGAAAGCTGCTCTGCCAACAAACACATTTTTTTTCTTCATTCTTACAAATACCCTGTGCAAGGGCAGGTCACTCCTTTTATACAGTCTGACAGCAAGTAGTGTTATATTCCCTGCCACAATACAATGCTTGTAACTTAAGTTTGTGCTCAATGTTAAAAATAAAAAATATTTCAAAGTATACCTTGTAGCTTAAAAAAAACAACAACTCATAAACCTGGTCATTTTTATCTCAAGGTACCATTTGTGAGTATTGATTTGGGCTATGTTTATGTGTCGCGGCTCGAGGGCTTTCATTAGGGTTTGGTTGAACAATTTGGTTCTTAAAGCACTTTGCCTCTTATTTTGACTTTTAAAAAATTGGTTTTGACAGGTTGGAATCATGTTTAATTGGTGTGGGGAGGGGTAAATCCTTTTTAAACATGTTTTTGATCTGGTTTCTCTATATTGCAGATTTTATGCTGCATCTCCTGTGATAAACAGGGATTCACTATAATAACCAAACCATAAATTATAGTCCCAGCACTGACTGTACCTTTCAAACTCTCTTGTCTTGGTGCACTCCTGTGTTCCTTTGCTTATGACGATCAAGAAGTCTTGTGTCAGAACAAAGGGCACACGCTCTCTCTTGTATCCAAATTTCTTCTTTTTGTGGTCAAGGAAATGACCAAAATCTATGTGGAACAGCTGTGGCGCACCCAAAAAAAAAAAAAATAGGGACACTCAAGATGAGCATAACAGAACATATATACTGTCATGTTGTGAATTTTACCTGTCCATCATCTTTGACCATGATGTTGCTATTGTGTCTATCTCCTATGCCCAGGATAAATGTGGCGACACAATAGCCTGCACACGAGCGTGTGAACAAATCTACGGCTTGGTCATACCTAAAAGAAGAAATGTCAATAATTAAAATGTGCATCAGAGTTCAGTTTCATCCATACTTCTTGTGACTAGCCCCTGTATTGTTTGTGCCGCTCACATCTCGCCCTTGTTCTTATCTTTAAGCCACTGGTGCAGCGTGTGGCTGTTGAACTGCAGCGCCCCCTTTAGGCCTCCTTTACACTGGATCTGCATGATGGTGTGAGAATTCCTCACCACCTCAATCAACCCGACGCAGTCACCGATGGACAGACAACCGTAGGGGAGCATCCTTGAAAGATGGGGGGGAAAAGGAAAAAAAAAAAAGTTGAGCACCAAGATCAAAGATTTGAGTTTGTGAAACTGCAACTAATTGAAAGGAGTCTCTAAGATCTAGTAAGCCCCTTCCTTATACACCGGCCATCTAAGATGGCTTCCCCCCCCCCCCCCCACCTTTTCTTCACCTTCCTTTAGGCAGTGGCTCTAAAACCGGGCTCCACAAGGTATAGCTTGCAATAATGATTATATTGTGCCATTTTAAAAAGTGCATCTCAAAAATGTGCCAATGAAGCAAACATACAAAATCAATGACTCCTATTATATATTTTCAGAACAATGTGTAGGGTTAGTCAATATTAGAGTCATGAGGTCATTTTCTGGACAAATCTATTCACTCCTAAAACCCCTGATATCACATACTGATGCAAGATGGGGGTGGTTGAAGTCAACCCAGGAATTTGCCAGCTACTGATGTTGTATCAGCGCTGCAAACAAAGTGTCTAGTTTAACACCCAGGACTCGCTGTCTAAGCCTGTTTCTTTTTTAAAGCAATTGTAGCCATTGCACCGACATCAACAGCCAACTAATTAGCACATCGTGTCTCATCGCATTGGGGCTGTCCCTCTTCAATGAGTTCAGTCTGGAAGAGTTGAGCGAATAAGTACAGGCTCGATTGTTACACCTCAAGCAATGACACAGCAAATGTCAAAGTAGCTTTAGTGTCAGATGACCTTAGATGGCTGGAACAGTTTGCAAGTATTCTGCATTACAGCACAGATAGGAGAAGATAAAAGTTATCCAGTGCCTATCAATGAGCACCTGCATCCTTGCTGTCACAGTGAAGTGAGGCACCTACCTGAGATCAAGGCCTTGGTTCTGCCAGATGTTCTCCATTATCCTAATGATCTGCAGCGTCAGCATGTCCTGCCTCAAATCTACAGAGGCACAAGATGAGGAAGGAGATGACAACAGGATGAGTAACTGTATGATGCCTTTAGGCTTTATGGAGGACAGCTGTCAAAGTTAGTTTGGTCACACAATCTATGGTATGATTTGGATAACGTCATTCCAAAATTCAGAGTACAGAGTATATCAGAAGTGCCGGAGCAATTCCTGAAAGAAAGAGCACGTGCTTATCAAACTCACCATCTCCATTTTTGAAGATGATTTCGTTGTTCTGAAACAGGAGCTCTGACATCATATCTGGGTTTTCCCAATTAAGCCACAGAGGTCGCTTGGCAGATGACATCATCCGACATTCTTCCAGACTGGAACATAAACCAGCACACAATTAGTGTGAAGCAGAGAGAGAATTGGAGAACTTGGAGAGAGATGGCTGACACAAAATAATTTAATTTTAAAAAGCATCAAGACAGAGTCTTCATCCAGGCTGTATCAAAACGCATTGGACCATAAACTCATCTGTAGCAGAGTGCCGAGGCTTTTTCTCATGCTTTTTATTAACATTTTGCCTCCTGAGTTTGAAGCGCATTTGTTATGTTTACGTTTTTATACCAGCAGTCAGGCGAGTTACATAAGGAATCAGAAGTACCGGAGGTTTCCCAGCTGATGTGCTGGATTGAGCGGGGAGGTGAAGCTCTGCAGTGCATCCATATAGTCTGGCCTCCTCATCTGCTCCACCAGAAACTTCATTTGAACCTGAGAACAGAGAAAGAGGTAAATCAATAACACAGCAGATGTGGACAGCTGAGGGAGCGAAGCCAGAGGAGTAAATAGAAGCATTGCCCCATCTGCTGGCTTGTTTCAGGAAAGTTCGCAACGCTTCAGTGATGTAACACTGATGTACTCGAGGATGAGAGGGAGAACACCCTGTGGGGAATCTATGCTGTCCACACACAACTCTTAGCAATACAAAGCAAGAATGATGAAAAGATTCTGGTTGATAGATTGTACGGTAAAATAATATTAGCCATTTAGAATAAAAAATAAATGGCCATTTTTATTTCTAGGAAAAGAAAAATGATACCCCATCATAATATAATACTCAGTGTCTCTGACATTTTTGCCCCTGCTAAACGTTTTTTTAATTTTTTTTTAACAATAAAACATAGTATAAAGCATGAAGCGCCACAAGAAAACAGCAACCATTCCAACCTCATCCCACTCTATTTGGAATCTAATGTTCTCAATGGCCCCAAGGCCAGATGTTGACGAGATTAAACTCAATACTTTGGCCAAGCAGCTGTCAGCAGTCAAATTACCTTCTGGGCCTCATCCTTTTTTTCCTGTTTGAGGAGGTCAGTGAGATTGATGAGTTTCTCCATGGCCTCCACCTGCCGGCTCAGGTGCTTCAGGTACATGCCGCAGGCTCTGCAGTACGACTCCAGCAGGAGTCCAAACCTCTGGCTCACTGTCTTGTTGTGCATTTCTGATCTAAAGACATAGAGGGAAAGAAACATTGTTAGTGTCTATATGCCTTATAAAAAAAAATGTCTGTACCACTGGACAACTCATTTATATTTTCTTTCTTAAAGGGTAAGAATGAAATTGCAATTGAATTAACATGTTTGTATTCTTATAATTGGGACTGTGGCTGTATTGAGAATTAATCAGTCACATTCAAATTAATGTTAAAGAGTCTGCCTGGTGATTTTCCAGAGGCACACACAACCACATTCAGCTGCAAAGCTAACTTGTACTCACTGCTAAGCTCATCACCTTAGCTCAGCTCTGCAGTCTGGGCACTGACAGCTGCACTTAGTCCCCCCCCCCCACCCTTAGCTTCCCTTCCCTTCCCACCATCTTCTCGAATCACACACTTCTTGGCACCGCACTGCTCTGGTGCAATTCCATTCCTCCCTAAAATTCATGCAATCATGACCTACGCGGTATACAGCAGAGTTGGGAGGAACAATCGATTATTTGATTCATTGTGTTCTTTCTGTGCTTGCAGCTTCACCTTGCACAATGAATACATTTGCTGGCAAACATGTTTTCCATTACGTTTTAATGAAAGAGAATGAAAGAAAACGTAACTTTATTTATTAAAGGCAAGCACTCCAGAGACCCAACTATTTGTATCCAAGCAATTACTTGATTTTCCATATGTTCCTGAAAGTCACAAGATGAAGTTAAAATACGCAACCTATATTGTTCTGAATATTTTTGGTGCAAAATATTTTTGGCCATCATTCCTAATAAACCTATCAAAACAAATTGGTTTCTATACTGTACATAAAAATGAACTTACTTTAGATGCCAAAAGAAGAAATGTCCTATCCTCTGATTGGTTAATGCCTTTTTCAGCAGGAAACGGCCGAGTGGATTATCAAGGTACTGCTCATACTTTAGAACCTGTCAGAGAATATTTAGAAATATACAAGAGAAGCATGTGCATAATCTGAAAAATGTAATAAAAGAAGTTTAAGAATAAACAATAAATATATATATATATATATATATATATACACACACACAGGGTGACCCAAAAAGATGCGTACCCATGAAAATTTCAATTGTGACTTTGATTAAAAAGCTATTTATTTCAAATTACAACCACACAGATTTTTCACCACACAGAAACAGGGTTTCCTCAAAGACAATGTATACCAGGGAAATCCACAAACAATTGAGGAACTGAAAACTGCCATCACAGCAAAAATAAGAGCCATCCCGAAAGAGGAGTGTGTAAAAGTGATTGACAACTTTGTCAGACGAGTACAGGTTTGCTTGCAACGGAATGGTGGACATTTGGAACACATCTTGGGAAAGCCATAAATTGACTAAAAATTGACAGAAATAGCTGAAACTCTGGTGAATGGTCTTCCATAAACTGAATAATGTGTGGTTGTAATTTGAAATAAATAGCTTTTTAATCAAAGTCACAATTGAAATTTTCATGGGTACGCATCTTTTTGGGTCACCCTGTATATAGTACCTCACCTGAACCAGTTGAATAAGGTACTGTGACAGTTTGTCATCAGTTAAATATTTCTCAAGGCATTTTACAGCAAAATCTCGGATCATGGGATCGGGAAAGTTGCAATCCAGCAACTCCATGGCTTGTTCTGGCTTGATAGCAGGCCAATTCTTCAGAAGGCAATACATCTGTTGGCATAGAGGTACAATTACGCTGAGTAATTGCAAACGCACAAAAACAAACTTACAGTTGATGAAACAGGGAATTAGCTGTGTTTATCAATTGTGAAATCTGCTGAGTAATATTTGTAACAAAAATAAGCCTGGTAGACGTCTGTTTACCCAAACAATGTCCTGAAATTAATGTCAGCAAAGGGGGGGGGGGGGGGGGGTGCTTACTTGAGCAACCTCATCTCTAGAATTCCATTTCACAGCAAGGAGGATCTTGGGAAGGATCTCGGGCATGTTGACACAATAATGTCTGTGAAACAAAACGCTATTTTAAAACACTACTCGGAAACCTAAGAAACCTATTTGCCATATACTATCCGTCACATCACACAACATGATGCACTTGCACACATTACCTGTGCCTCCACAAAAAATCTTTCTCCTGCTCAGTGATCTCAGACAACGGGTCCCGGTTACACACTTGGCGAAGCTGCTCATTGTCAATGTCTGTGAAGGGGTTGTCTCGGGCCACTCTATTGCTCTATAGCACCACATGACACATTGAAATAAACTGAAAGATCATATAACAGTGGAACCTTGTTTTTTTTTGTATGCTTAGAATATGATTTGGGTACAAACTTAAGATGTATGCTCTCTTACCAAACCTGTGGGGCAGTAATTAAAGCCAAGCTCTCTGGATATATTCCAGTTTGCGTGGTCCTCAATGGTGGTCAAATCAGGGAACGTCACTGGTGAGCTAAAATGGTCAAACTCCAACTCCAGACAAGGGGTTTCCTATAAGATTTTAATGTAGATTTTATTACATTCAACTATGTGGTTACCGCAAGCTATATTAAAAATGGAGACTCTGACGTTTATGTTCCATAAAATACAGAACTAGATTCCGAAGAATATTTGGCTAACCTTGTTGGGGTTTGAGCCAGAGACGCCGATGGGGTTGAGCAAATCCTCCAAGCCATGTGGGACGGGCCAGAGGTTGAGCGCCATCTTCCCTGCTACGAGTGTGTGGGTGTAGTCAAACAGGTTAATGTTGCCCCAGGCCAGAGGACAGTGCTCCTACAAGAAAATACCAGCACGATGATGTGTATGAAAACAATAGCAACAAAGCCACATGACTAATTTGTTTGGGTTCCATAATGCTGTTTGTCAACGTAAGTAGAGTACATCAAGTGTGCACATCAGTGAGGAGGGGTGCACATCAGTGAGGACTTCTCCTGCACCGCCTGTACTTTCTGCGGAAACTCAGGCGAGCAAGTGCTCCTCCTGCCATCATGACCACATTCTACCGTAGCACCATTGAGAGCGTCCTCTCACTGGGGGCTGCACTGAATACAACACGAAGGCCCTGCAGCGCATAATGAACACAGCTAGTAAGCTCATTGGGGCTTCACTCCCCTCCCTGAAGGACATTTACACCTCCCGTCTCACCCGCAAGGCGACCGCGATTGTGTCACTCTTTGTTTGATCTTCTGCCCTCTGGGAAGAGGTACAGATGTCTGTGCTCCCGCACCACCAGACTCACCAACAGCTTCATACTCCAAGCTGTCAGGATCCTGAATTCTCTCGCCCCTCGGCTGCATAACGTCCTGTTCTTTTGCGCTATATTCTGGCTGTCTGCTGTATGCACGCTTGCTCCATTTTGCTCCTCTTATTTGTCTATTTATTTATTGTTTGTTTATTTATTCGGTTATTTGCTTATTACTTATTCATCGCTCTTGTCTATTCGTTTTTACTCTTTGCGCTATTTGCTTGTATGTGTTGTGTAATGTGTCTAGTCCCCGTGGGACGGTGGGAAACGTAATTTCGATCTCTTTGTGTGTCTTAACATGTGAAGAAATTGACAATAAAGCAGACTTTGACTTTTTTTTTTTTTACTTTAAATATGACTGATTTGACAGCACGTCGAATGTCCCTTTTAAATTGTTTTTCTCCATAAACTATATATTTGCAAGGTATTTCAATAACCTCCCCCGACTGTCCATGTTCCTTGGCTGGCTCCTTTTGGCTTGCCAGTAACTACAGCCTCAATGCGGATTGACACGTTTTCTGATTGGGCCAAGGAAAACGAAACCACGCAAATCTTTCAGGGAAATATTTGATTCCAGACGGATTTGAATGATCGACTGAAAAAAATGCCAAAACATAGAAAATATACCATTAAAGAGAAGCTAACAATTGTAGCTGCTGCCGATGCAACTTCTATTAATGCATCTTCTAAAGAATATAATCTCAATCGTAAAAGAATCAGAGAGTGGCGGGACAAGAATGCTTTAGGTGTCTTTGATCTGGTTCCTCGAACCGCTTCAAGGCTGCCGGGAGCTGGTCATAAAGTGAACAGTGAGGAAGTTGACGACGCCTTGTATGAATGGCTCGTAGAGATGAGAAGAAAAGGAATTTGTGTTACTGGTAGGGTTTAAATGGTTGAGTTAGAATTGAGCTAGAACTTCTTTATTAAAAAATATAATAAATAAAATATACATATCGCCCATTTCAGTGCCCCTTGGCGATCGGACAAAAGGTGTTCTCTATTAATTGCCCACCCCTCTGTTGGACCCTGGGCGATAATTAGAATAAATACGGTCGTTTGATTGCAGCTAACCTCTTTTGCTCCCTTCCTCCCTTTGACAGAACAAATGGAGAGGCAAAGACGAGCAGCGCGCGGGATGTCTGGAATGTACATGTCGTAGTTGAGCCACTCATTCCACCTGGAAAAGATGAGGATGACATTTTCAAATTAAAAAAAAACAAAAAAAAAACAAATGAGTGTGTTATAGTATTGTATTAGGAATTACCTGGGATTTGAACAAGGCACGCGCTGAGTGTTGACATTGTCGCACAGCTGCTCTCCACCATGGTATATGCCAGTCCTGACGTAGATCTAAATCGGGCGCAAACAAACACCAAATTATTCACCTCCATCCTGACGACATTATAATGTGAAGGAAAAGCACAAAACTCGCCAAACTAAGAGCTAACAACTGCAACCAACAATAATAATAACATATGATGTAACCACATACATTTGCTGCATTTGTACCTTGTCTATGTCTCTAATATTGACATTGACGTAAGTAGCGCACAGCACCCGAATCCTTAGTGCTCCGTTGATAGTCCATAGTGACTTTGTGGATGTTTCCCCATTCATGTAAGGTGTTGCTGTGGATATTCGTCGCGCATACGATGGCATGGTGAAATTGTCCATTGGCAGTTGGGAATATAGACTGTCTTTTGCCATCAGCATCAAGTTGGGCATTCGCCCCAACATGATGCAGCTGCGCACATACTGAGTACAGACAAAAAATAATAATAATACATTCATGAAATAAATATTCGCATATTATATTTACAACACATTTTTCTTCAAATTGAATCTGATGCTAATTTGACACGCTGCACTTTGCGTTCAATGGATAATCATTGGATGCAGTCCCATGAATTAGATTACCTTGTACTGACTCAGGGGGTATTTCTCCAATAAGTACTCATCACAACCACAGACTTTGAGGATGTATTTCCCTTGATACTCCTGCACACACATCTTTAACTGCTCCTGGGAGAGCAGCATACTACGCGTCTTCTTGCGAATGGCCTCAGCGATAACATGTTCCGGCACGCAGTCATGGTTGATCTTCAAAGTGTACTTTTGCTTATCATTGCTGGGTGACACAATAACCCATATTACCACAATTATTTGACCTGAGAAAAAGGAAATACAGACAGTTTGTTAAAATATAGATTTAAGAAAATATATATATTATCACTAACTTCTCTTTTTCTCTCACCTTTATCTAGTTTGTTATAGATGTGCCTGGGCAGTTCCGCTGAGGATTCCACATTGGGAGGATAGACATACAACGCTCTACTGTGGGGTCCGTTACAATCTCTAAGGTCCACTGCCTCTTTGCAAACATTCAAAATGTTCCGTCTAAAGTCCTGCACTTCAGGATCTTTAACCAAATCAAACTCACATATGGGCATCCCAATAGCAAAACCTACAAGAGAAGTGCAAACAATACCAACAGTATGACTACTGTAATTAAGTTCTGCTTTCTTTCTTTGCATCCCTCTTTAGCTTTGGACAAGCACAGAAATGCTTGTGGATATTTTGAACACCCAGAGCACTGTGGCTAAAGAGCAGACACATAGACTGTTATACATTTATGACTATGGTTGTGACAAATATCTAAGTTATACATAGAGCTGTATGTACTACCTGACTGAAAACAACAATCACAATAAACATATTGTCAATATAATATCTCCCTGACCGTGTCAATTAAAAAGCCTGGTTAGTTTTGACAGATTTCCATAAAGCTCATACACAGGTCTCATTAGACGATGTGCAAATTGTGACCATCGGTATTATTATGACATTATTTTATTACTTTTCTCGTAATTCAAAGACTATACATACCTATTTCTCGATTGAGAATCTTTTCTTCTCTGTTGCCTACAGGCTCAATGACTTTGAGAAAAGCCTGGAAGAGTCTGAGGTCACATAACCTCCTGGTTTCATCGTAAAACTCCTCTAGTTCTGCCTCTTGGGTGACACTGACAAAGATGTAGGAGCTCTCCTCTTGCAGTAGATGGTAAAGAGGATATTTCCGAGCTTCTTTGAAAAGCTCGTGCTTCACTGTGATCAGCGTGGCCTCACGGAGGCACTCCAACGTGAGGATCATGCCATTCGGCAGAAGGCAGTCTACTTTGATGCTGGGTGGCATCAAGTGCATCCCCCATAATTCTCCTGAGGATGGCCGGGGAGGCATGGCTGTTCCAGTTGATCCACCTGCGTATTATGAGATTTATGGGAACCAGCTAAATGAATAGAAGGAAAACAAGAGTTACAAATGAACAACTGGCCCAAGAACAATAATGCAGTACAGTACTGAAAATTTGATTTTTTTAATTTCAAAGCTGATGAGCGTACTTGTCTTAACGTGAAGAATTTTGTTTTGGAACATTTTGTACACACGATCGCTGAGTTTTCAGTGATACCAGTCTTTTTAAAGTTCGATAAAAGATTAAGGTTATGACAGTTTCAAACTTTAATTTTCACTCGTATTAAAGAGTCACAATTTATCGTTCGTTTCAGGATTTTTTTTTTTTATATACAACTGCAGTCGTTTTTAACGGATCTTTCTTGATAATGCTGGTATTATGTAAATCAATGCATCTTTTTACACACCAATATTCCAATGACCAGAAAATCATCTCACGGTTACCACTAAAACACATTGCAATTGTGATATGAATATAATAGTCTTCAAAAGAAAACGTATTGGGGGACAGGCTCTGAGACTTGCGGTGCTAATATATATTTTTGGGAGATATAAACTTGCCAGTCATCCCTTCAAACTTTGTTTTGCTACTAATGCTAGTTGGCATGCATATTCGCGAATTGTCCAACTATGCAGATCGATTTCACGAGCAATGCGGAAACCCACTGTAGGCAAACACAAGCCCGTATGTATCCATAACATATAGATGTCTTATTGAGTGCTTGTTTATCAGAAGGGGTAAAGAAGAAAAAAACAATGCTAACTACCTGTCACAGCGCTAGTCCGAATCGGATGGCCCCGAAGCTAGCCATCCAGCACAATCATTAGCAGCGGCGGCTAACTGGGCAAGTCCCTTTCGTGCCAGCTTCGAAGGTCCAAACATGAGTCTTTCCAAACTATGACCGTGAGGCCGAAATACGCCTCGAATTGGCCCGTAGTTGTGTGTGAAATGACTTACTACTTCATGATGCTGCCCAATGGGCTGCCCTCAAAGTGAACGGCACAGTGTGGCAGCATGCTAGCTGGTAGGAGCTAACTGCGAGCGGGCTCCTCGTGAAGGACCGCCTTCTCCGAGATGAGGGAAGCGGCTTTTTGACGGCGGAGAGTTTACTGGAAACAATCTGTTTATCTTCCTGCTAAAGCGAATGATGTGAACGCATAGGTAATTAATCGATGGGGACTCTTGGTTCTTGGTGTCATCCCTGAGAGCTGTATTTTTCTAAAGAAAGTTAGCAACAACAACAAAAAGAAAACATTTTTCAGTGTGTAAAATTTCAAAGTTTGATGGGACCAACATTTATTTTGACTCGACAGAAACTTTAAAGAGGTCAAAGATGTGATGCACTTTTTGTGTGTAACCTTGGAAAAAATGTAGGTACAAAAGATCTGGCTCCCCCACTCATACTATGAAAGTAATCAAGCATATATCGTCAAGGCTGACACTATAATGCTGCATACAAAAAGGAATTTTATTTCTAATAGAAAATGCATTGAATTTGAAATAAAAAAAGAAGTGGAAAGTAATAAGATGTTCCTCATGAAATGAAGGACTTGTGAGACCTGCTGCTTGTTTTGGTCACTTGAATAGTAGCAAGCACATTAGTCTGTTTTCTGAATTATACTGGAGTATAATAGATATGTGAAAAGTAAAATTTCTCATACAAATAGTGGACAAGTTTGGGATTCGTTGTCCTGTATGTCAAATCTCTCTCATGCAAAATATTTCATACCACAGACAGAAAACTTGTAAACTGTCTCCAAACTGTTTAAATGTTGAGTTGTGTTGTGTTGTGTTGTGTTGTGTTGTGTGACACCCCCTAACCCCCCCCACCCCACCCCACCCCGCCGCCCTTCAGTCAGTTTTCTTGAAATAGCCACGTTCATGCAGTCCGTTCCTCAATCTCGAGAGAGTCAGTTGCCTCAAAATGCCTGAGCCAAAGGCATCATTTGCCAGAATCCAGTTTTGTTTAAATCTTTGCTTTTGCTCATAATGTCAGGTGCCTTGTAACAATGGCTTCACATCCTGATCTTCACGATCTGTTCGCACAATCTGGACAGGTACTGTGTGAGCTTGACCATCACAATTATGAGGACGCCTCCTATGAACATGCACGAGGGCCACAGCAGCGAGTGGAAGACGACACTGTGGTCGTAGAGCCGAGTCAGGAGAACTGTCTTCTGCTGCTCGCTGGGGTCAAAGTAACAAGGAACCTGCTGTTTGGCCTTCAGACGTTCGGAGATGTTCATGATCATGGTGTGCATTTGAGCGCTCTCCTTCTGGCACCTGGGCACATAGAAACACTGCAACGGAAGGACTGGCTGTGAGCAGTCCTCCACTTGTCCACTAGTAACTTGACTAACTCCAAATCCACGAGTACTACTCACTTCCGAGCTGGCATCCTGTGTCTCCTCGTTGTGAGATAATCGACTGATGCGGCCTGTGTTGTTGACGTTCACGTAAACCTGCAGACAGGGGTATTTGGAGACTCGCCTGCAGTCTGAGCCACAGTTGTAGGAACAGTTCATGTCTGCCGTGACTGTGGAGTTGAGAACAACGCACACACCTTCCTCTGTCCACGCACTGTTTTAAAATTTAAACGGAGGTACAAATTGAATGTTAAGTAAACACAAACACACATCAGACATTCGGCAGAGTCTTGATAAAACAAAGCTAAGTATGGTGTTATTCAAATACAGTAATCCCTCCTACTTCGCGGGGGTTACGTTCCAGACCCACCCGCGAAATGGGAATTTCCGCGAAATAGAAACTAGATTTTTTTGAGCTATTCTTGGAAGATATTCTATTTTTATCGCTGACATCAACCAGCTCGCTGCTAGGGGACTTTCATATCAATGGACTGTGCGCTCCGCATTCATGCCTTAGCGACGAGACTAACAGTGTATTGCTATGTCCAGATGAAGGCCACCCCCGGTGGAGAGTGTTATATCTTTACTATTTTCCAGGTTCTGATGTAGCAAGCATGGTTCGGACAACGACGTGATGGATACTGCTTTATTCCTTTCATCACAGTCAGTTCACTGGCCGTACATCGCAACACTGAACGTCCCCGAAGCTCCCCCTCCCACATCCGGGGTTTTCCCACTACGGAACATGAGTTAGTCCAAAATATACAACAGAGAGAACGCCCTGAAGTCACATGTGACGATAAAGTATACTGTACTGACTCTTTAATTTATTCATTTCAAAACAAGAAAACGACTTTTAAACATAAGCTATCATTATTAAAGGAAAATGAAGAAACTCAAGTGGCCGCGAAACCTCGTGAAATGATGAAATTTCTGCGATAAAATAATTAATTTACGCATTTTTGAAAACCCGCGATACAGCGAAGCCGCGATAGTTGAAGCCGCGAAGTAGGAGGGATTACTGTATTGCCACTCCCATATAGTTTGTAATTGCCTATAAGTACCACCAGATGGCAGCAAATCACTATTTACAAATCTCAAATCAGCTTTTCCTATCAAAACAAATTTGCTCTACTGTTGTTTAAAAATAGAAATGAACAAAAAGCTGTACACTCCCATAAATTTTTAAAGCCATTAATTTGTTTCAGCCACCCAAAAAACATTGTTCCTGAAAATAATTCTGTGTGCCGAACTGTAAATATGCAAGGAATCGCTGTATCAAGTTTTTATTTCATTATCATTTCAATTTGCAAGTGAAGATTGTGAAGTTTTTGAATATAACAATTTTGACTTTTACCTTTCAGCATACGAGCGTAATATAGTGATCCCAAGAACAAAGTACATCATGACGGAGGAGAAGATCATTCCGAGACCCAGGAGAATAGCTCTATCTTCACCAGGCTTCAGAGCCGTCACGGTCTTTTTCTTGTCCAGTATATCAACCTCACGGATTTTCTGATAGATTGACCTGACAATAACGAAACGGAAGAGCGACTTGTATTGCCACTTTGAAGCCACATAGCAAATATAACAAGCTAGAAATCAAATTGCTTGTTTATAGCGCCTCTCTCAATACACCCATCCACTTGCCCTTTCCTCACCTCCTTTCATTTCCTACGCCCAATGCTGTATTTTTGGCCCCGGCCACAAAAAACATTTTTCTTGATGATCCTCTTCGTCCTTTACTCACTGATGTGGAACTGGGAGATTGCTGGAAAGCTCTTCAATGAAAGATGAAATACTTTGGCAGAGAATTTACAGGAGCAACAAAACAAACAATACCCACTTTTGGTGAATGTCTACTCTTTGTCAGTGCGATACTTAAAGAGATGATATCTACGAATAATGCTGCGCTCCCTCGTTTTTAGGGTGTTGTCGGAACGGGATCGTTCCTGTTATGGTTGACTTCCTGGTGGTGGCTACCGTGTAAAAATTTCATTTTGAAGACAAAAAAACGGTAAAAAAAAACCTACCCAATGGATCATGTCAACACAAAGTCATTGGGTCCTCGCTTGGCAAAACAACAACAACTTGCATGAGGATCCTTTTTCTCTCTGCAGCTCCTGCCATGGATGTACGTAAAACATAGACTCATACATGACACAGTCCTTGATAGACATTTTTAGTCAATATTGACACTTGAATTAGATTTACACAATAGAATTAGTTGAGATGCAGTCATTCTAAATCAACCATGTAGTGTACAACATGTAAGCCGCCCCATAGTTTTCACCAAGCCAACAACTAATTTCTCCATTGTGTTACATTCTCAGCTGCTTCAGGAAAAATGTTTTCAGGAGTTGCACAAGACATTTAAAGGAAACTGTTAAAGTGATCATGCTTTTCCATCTCAAAGAATCACACTTACATGATTTTAATGCCGTGTCTTACAACTTTACTCCGTCGTGTGAGCAGGCTGGCCATTGCCTCAAGTTCCACACATACCTGTATTGAATTTAGCTAAACATGGACACATACATTTTCTGAATCACCATCTTACTCCTTCAACTAACTTTAGTCAAACCGAAGCCTGTAAACTTCTCGGAGAGTGGTTCACTTGTTCACCATGCTCTACAATCTACAGAGGCTGGACTTATTGTGACAGGTGAGTTCCTGTCAAATGGCTCATGACGAATGGCTAGTGTCACACTTCGGGGTGATTTACAGGAAAGGGCTGGGATTCTCTTTGAGTCTAACCCTGCAGCTCCGCTAGTTTAATACTATCACATACTGTCAAACGTCATAAAAGGGACAACAGAAATTTGAGCACAACACATGCAGACAGTCATTAGAATAATACTCTCGTGCATATCATCGGAAACATGGCACAATTGCCTAAGTCATATTTCAATGGTTTGGGAAATGAAGAAAAAAAACACATTTTAAAACATGCATAATTATGAAACGCATGAGCGTTGCCACATGAAATACGAACCCACTGAGCAAAATCTACGCCATAGATTATTCATGTTCTTGCAATTGTGTGACTTCACCCACCAGGAACTTATTATTTGGACTTCAGACCACCTGTTGTAAGTTAAGAAAGCACATATCTTAAGTCTGACGTGGACACCATCAACTGACCTTACTGTACAGTATACGTATATCCTGCAAGGATGTGACTGATGTGGCTTGGTTTACATTTTTTACGGTTGCCGCTCTCCTTTCTTGAAAGCGAGTGAATGAGTGGTAAATCTTGATGGTATGTGGCAGACCGCATAAGTGTAAAGCTGGTGTTTATTTCTATTTGTATTATTTTTCATGGCTCAGTTACAGAGCTCAACGTCAAAAGTGAAAATAAATTTTAATTACTCTCCATATTGACTCCTTTTGACGGCTTTTTTCCATTTGTAAAAACGATTTGATTTTGGAGGCGTTTACTCCCACATTGTGTGTTTTTGTATTCAAAGCCCAATCTTGCTCTCCACACGCTCTTTGATGAAGAATGTGTCAGCATGTATTTTTGCCCTGTCCTTCCAGTGATTATTGCTTCACTGTCAGGTGTCCTTCTGTTTGATGACTTTGAATAGGCTCAACAGAACACGACTTAGAGGGTGGGAACACCTACCTGAAGTGTATAAACAGTCCAAATTAAAGTCTTCGCACATTTGACATAACTCCAAAATTAAAGTTTTGATTCCTCAACTAAAGGGAATGTTGATATATCATCAATTTGTCATACAATTTGATATGCACGAGCATGCAATCAAGATGAACTATTAAATAGTTTGAAAGGGTTTGCTATTAGATAATTTTTTATTTGTCTCATATGGGGACCCCCTACAACCTTTTTCTAGGCCATATCATGCTCATCTGTCATCTTGATTTTTATATTTCATTTTACATAACAGAGTAGTGATGGTTATTGAATCAGTGCATTCTTTAAAATCCTACCTTTTACTGTCGGGCTGTTATGATAATCCAGACTTTGGCTATAACTGTCAGCAGTAGCTTACCAAATTGCTCTGGTCTTTCGGTGGCCACCAGCTGGCCCCCTCATATTTAAACTCTTACCCCAAGCAAACAGGATGCCTACCATACCTGTGTATGTAACATGAGTTTATTCCCTGTTCCGTGTTGGTCACTGCACAGTGAATGAATGGCCGGTTGTGACTGGCACCAACCTGGGCCTGTTGCTATGTTTATTTCAGACACTCGTGTACCTCAAAGGAGCAATCCTGGGCGTGATATTTCAAACATCTTGGCCTTGCCATGGGTACTGTGAACCGTACTCGGGCACCTTGAAAGCGGTATTACCATTTTATGCCACAAGATGTCTCTTCAATCTCAGTAACAGGAACACGCTTACATAGCGGTTGTGTTTCAGGTTAAAGAGAAGTTGTTGACTATCAATTGCGCAAGTACGCATTCCTTTTTGCATTTAGATATGTCTTTTCAATAATACAAAATGGAGAATACTACATACTCTATTCCAAGGGTAAGCAAACGTTTGTGTTCTAAGGACACGTTAGCTTTTGATAAATAAAAAAAAGAATCCATAAAACACTACCACGCCTACCACTACTACTACCACTGCTACTACCACTACTACTACTACTACGACAACGACTACTACTACCACTACTACTACTACTACTACTACTAATAATAATAATAATAATAATAATAATAATAATAATAATAAAAGACAGATGCATTATTTTATTAATGTAATGATTTATTATTGTTTATTCTAAAATTATTTAGGAAGAATCTTTTGTTTGTCCTACTTGCACTCTCCATCCAGCAAATGAGCAGACAATAATACTGTTCTGTGTATTGCTCAAAATCTCCACGTGTTACCATTCAGTTATACCCAAGCCTGGATTGAGCCCTGGAAAAATAAAAATACCACCAAGACATTTTGCACTCATGAACAAATCTTGCACAAACAGAAACAAATATGCAATGGCAGATAAAGTCGTCATATGTTCTTCATGTTTGCATTTAAACATGGAAACATTGATTGTCGGCTACCCTTGAATGCTACATTTGGAGGTGGAATTAGATTAAAGGGCAATTCTGTGTCTTTGTTCGCAAGATCTAAAAATAGCTCTTGCTGAGCAGACACTAAAGGCAGCATGCAGTTCCTTTTACTGCTCCATTTTCCCGTTTGTCATTAATTTCACTATCTCAGTGCATCTTGAAATTAAAAAGGAAAATCTGCAAACTGTTAATAATGAAAGGATTAATATTGTAAATGTATTCAATTGCACCGCCATTTTGTTTATCCATAGAGGTGTCTGTGTTCATACTTATTTCAGTTGCTATTTCTTTCTAATTTTGACAAACAACAATCTACCTTTAGCCACAATTATTCAGTCACATGATGAGGCACGCTGCCACTACTCCTGTATGGAAGCAGCACAATGCCAACAGGTTCACCTCAAATTATCAGCATTGCTGCTAGCAACATTATGTTACCATCCATCAGATTTACTCCCTGCCCCCACACAGCAACAGATAGCTGTACTCATGTCAGTCACATTACACAACACATACAAGCAAATAGCACAAAGAGTAAAAACGAATAGACAAGAGCGATGAATAAGTAATAAGCAAATAACCCAATAAATAAACAATAAATAAATAAATAAATAGACAAATAAGAGAGGAGCAAAATGGAGCAAGCGTGCATACACCAGACAGCCAGAATATAGCGCAAAAGAACAGGACCTTATGAAGCCGAGGGTGGAGGGGGGAGAGAATTCAGGATCCTGACAGCTTGGAGTATGAAGCTGTTGGTGAGTCTGGTGGTGCGGGAGCGCAGGCATCTGTACCTCTTCTCAGAGGGCAAAGATCAAACAAAGAGTGAGCGGGGTGACTCACATCACACACAATTGCGGTCACCTTGCGGGTGAGACGGGAGGTGTAAATGTCCTTCAGGGAGGGGAGTGAAGCCCCAATGATCTTACTAGCTGTGTTCACTATGCGCTGCAGGGCCTTCATGTTGTATTCAGTGCAGCCACCACCCCACACAGCGATACGACTAGAGAGCACGCTCTCAATGGTGCCACGGTAGAATGTGGTCATGACGGCAGGAGGAGCACTTGGTCGCCTGAGTTTCCGCAGAAAGTACAGGCGGCGCTGAGCTTTCTTCGCCAGCGACGCAGCGTTGGTGGTCCAGGAGAGGTCCTCACTGATGTGCACCCCCAGGAATCTGGTGCTGCTCACTCTCTCCACCACAGCACCGTCGATGGTCAGCGGCAGGTGTTGGGTGTGACCTTTCCGGAAGTCAACAACAATCTCCTTGGTCTTGCTGACGTTCAGCAGGAGGTTGTTGTCCCTGCACCACGTGGCCAGAAGGTCGATCTCTCGTCGCCCCCGGTGATGAGACCCACCACAGTCGTGTCGTCGGCATATTTCAGCATGCGGTTGCTGCTCTAGGTTGCAGTGCAGTCATGCGTCAGCAGGGTGAAGAGCAGCGGACTGAGCACGCAACCTTGAGGGGCCATTCATAGGTAGAATGAGCACTCAGATATCATTATGGGGCAATTTATCCAGAATAATCATTTACCACTGTTTTCTACTCATGCACGGTATGAGGCTATAAGAATGAATGAATAGTATTCAGGGAATTTGATTGCATGTAAAATAGATTGTGTAAAACCTAGTGTGGAAGGAATTCGCCTCATATTATTGATGGGAATCATCCGTACACAGTGGGAATGCAGCGGATTTATTTTCACTGCTCTTGGCTCAATGAGAGAGAAGCAAAAAGGCACCGTATGGGAAACTACCCATACTTGAACCAAACAGTAATAAATCTGGAATGCAGTCTTTCGATATTGTGTATCCAAATCTGTAATTGTCAAAATCGATGCCATGAAGACTGTTCACAGTTTATACCCCTGTGCGAGAAAATGAGGATGTACTGCGATCGTCTGGAATTATTTCTGAGGATGTGGTTTATGTGGATGTGATGAAAAAAGGCGGAACAAAACAGATGAGTGCTGCAATAATTGAGTGGGAGGAAGGATCAGACGGCTAACTGCAGTATTTCTGTTTCAACCAAATCCCTCTGTAAATAACAGACCTAGCGTACTGTACCATATCTAAACTACAAATAATGCACATATTAACCCATTCTTACTCCGTGACCTGCATGAATAATGAACAATTTTGAAGAATGCGACAGTAGTTTGATGAAACACCTAAGGTGAATTAAGCTTTTGTTTGCTTATTTGCAAGAAGACGGTATGAACCGTGTGACAACAAACAAAGGATGCTCTGAAAATGTTTGCTGCAGGTGCAACACTGCAATTGAAAGCCCTGTAAAAAATGGATTTCATAGTATGTCGTCATCCAACATAGGAGAAACCTGAGGCAGAGTGGCAATGTCCGTCAGCCGAACTGAGATCAATGTGACTTGGGCATCTGTTTTGGATGCCTCCTGGAGGACCCGTCCCAATGGAAGGAGGCACAGCTCTTGATAAATCCACATTCCCAGTAATTCACAAGCTCTGGTCATGACTGAAAGCACAAGATCACCGCACAAGATCACCAATGCAATTGGCCAAAATTAGGTTCCTGCATTGAGGCCTCTGAGATAGGGTGAGAAGCTTGGTCATCCAGGAGGGGCTTGGAGTAGAGACACAAAAAACGTGGCTTGGTTATCTGGTTAGGATGCCTCGTGGCCGCCTCTATTTTCAGTTGTTACAGACATGTGACTAAAAAGGAGACCCTGGAGAAGACCCAGGATACTCTGGGGAGACTGGAGATGTCATTTGGTCAGCATGGGAACACCTCGAGGTACCCTGAAAAGAGCTGGACAAAGTAGCAGGGGGAGGCAAGTCTGGGATTCCCTGATTTCTCGATTAGGCCACTGACCTGACTCCGGATAAGGCGGAGATAATGAATGGATGATGTGGAATAATTATTATATAAATGAATAGTAATGAATTGTGTAAGTTTATCAGTGAGCAAGCAGCATATGTATTGCATTTAGGGACATTGTATGAAATAAAATGATTACGGATTATGTATTGAGCGACAAACACACAAAAATGTGTGTAGAACAGAGATTGCAACGATGATGTAAGCTTGTTGACTTTCCCAGTCTGAATGGCTGAGAAAGGATACGGAGTGAGGATATGGGGTGAAGATAGGGGGTGGGGTGTCATTAATCCTCGCTAGTGGTGACCACACATGCACAAATGAGCTGTGTCGTGGGGGATGGGAGCTCACTCTGTTGTTATGACTGGTACTTGGCTGCAGGACAACTTCCAAGGCCTTGGTATTTTACATTTTCCGCTCATCGCTCGGCAAGGACATGCGACTCCGTTTTACCACAAAGCCGTCCAACATAACCGGAGCTTATCAGCAAAACAAGAGGGGAAATATCACCGGGTGTTTGCTGCTTTTCGGAAAATAGGTTAGTCACCGTTGTCGCGATTTTTGCTACCGCGACTATTGCCTGCTTGTGCTCTAAAGAATGAATGTGTGTTGCCGATTGAGGTGTCTTCGAGAATGATTTGAGATAACCATAGACATGCTGGGAGTGTACATATGAAATGAGCAGCGCGGCGCTTTGATAATAACAGTAGTTACAGGCACCTAATTTTTGCTTGCTTGGTCAAGCCACTATTGCCAAACGTCTGAAAGCGTTGCAGGCTTCTTACCGCCTGGCTATAGCTTTAATATTTCAACCTAACGATTGATATTAACATTTGCAACAATAACAACAAAAAACGATAATCGATAACACACATGACACGCTCCAAGTTGTACACGAGAACTGTCGGGAGATATCGTCGTATTTGAAAAGGTTTTAAAATCAAGTAGGTACCAGATTTTAGCGACACCTAGCACGCTAGCATTTAGCAAGCTTGTTAGCACCCTTAGCGCAGAGGAGCTAGGTTAGCTTGGAGCTAACTAGCTATGTCCTAGTACAGTACTCATCAATCCCCTTGAAAAGAAGCTAATTGTAATCTATCTATTTGTGGTGTTGTGATGTAAACATTACGTAGTATCAGCAACACTCACTGTTGTATTATAATAAGATCAATTCAAATTGAAAGCGCCTTGTGTGGCGACCGCCTTTAGAAAAGCATTGCCGGCCGGGGCGTCGCTGTACTGTTTGTAAATGATAAACAGAAAATGGATAAACAATTGTAATCAAATTGCATTAAATATGCTTCAAGTGCTATTTGTAACATATTAAAATGAGGTGATGTGCTGTTGTCATTTGTCATGCATTCACCTACAATGCAGGGGCTTCAATAATGTACGCTTGATGGTTAAGTGATGACTTTGCTTACTGCTAACCCAAATAAATTATTAGTCAATTATGCGATCAAATAAGTCTCAATTAGTTGACGAAGTGCATCGGTGTAGGTCAACACTATTATTACGTCGAGCCCATTCAGTGCCGCTCCGTTGGGGGATGGGCGACGTATTTCCGCAAATGGCTAGCACGCCATGCTATCCTGCTAATTTAGCCCCCCGACAGATAGGCATGTTGACACGCATTTACACACACGCGGCTTCGTCAAAGAGCGAAACTAACAAATAAAACGAGGGGACAAAGCAATACGCTGTGAGCCCCCCACCCCAACTGGAAAACCGCAAATCCAGGGTGACGCAGTTGACCGTTGTTATATTTGAATCTGGGAGTAAAAGGCCACAATAGTGCATGACACAATATTGGAATGGTTGATGATATCAGATTTAACTTTGGGTAACCTGTGAATTTGGGTAATTTTTATGTCCTGCGAATGAATGGAAAATGTTTCAAGTGTAGACTTCCAAACGGCAAATACAGCTGATTGATAATATATGTTCACATGCAGTGGAATTATCCACTTAGCTTTGAGTTGTTGACCCATTTTCTCTTTGTTTGGTTCACGCATCCATGTTTACTTTTCAACAACGCTACCACAACTTTACTAAAGTGTTTATTTGATACAAGTTCATTGTCATAGTGCTGTCATCGGTATGACGTGTGGATAGGATTTGACTGAGCCTGCGCATTACTCACTTGAAGTAGAGTTTAAATGTAGGTTAACATTGGTGACATGGCAGCAGTTTAGGCGAGTGACTTCATAATGAGTTGCAATATTGTTCAGTGATGTAATCTAAATGCTTCTATGAAAAATCTGTTTTGTTTTGTGTCTTTTAGGGGTTGACTGTTCTTTTGAGGACAACAAAGCAATGATGCATGCATAAAGACATCCTGATCACATGGGTAAGACATTTTTCATTCGTCGGGGCCCATTATTCCATCTGTGAGAGTGCCTCGTATTCAACTCATGTGATTATGGCGTTCATGAATTACATGAACTACTTAAACTATGAACCAATTAGTGTAGGAGGCACACCTAGTCACATTAAATCTGCGACTGTCACCATTGTTTCCAGTGGAAACATGACAACAGTTAAGAGAAAGCGGTTGGCAACAGTTGTCATGTGCTTGCAGTTGTTTGTTGCCGGTACTCTGGTTGATGATGGTTAAATTTGGGTCCTGCCCGATCATAGTCACCACAAAATGCAGTGATGGAAAATAGAGCGAAATTCCTGTTTTGAGTTTTAAAATATGGAAAATCAGATTGCACTGACTAAATTTGTTATATAATGACTAATCGCGGATACCACGAGGAGCCAGGCAATTAATCTAAATGTTATCGGGATTTTTTTTTTTTTTTTTTTTTTTTTTTTTTTTTTTTTTTTATAAATCATGGATGACCCAGATTCCCACTATTGCTCATGTGTGCCACAAAGCCAGATGGCCAGCAAGAGACAAGGAAGTTTCGAGAGAAAAATTAAGCGTAAAATATATTAAATAATAATAATTTAAAAAAAAGCCATTGACAGACCTGGCAGCTGACTTGTCTTCCCAACTGTAGTCCGGCCAGTTTATATTGACATCACAAACTGTTGCCAACACGTCGCCCCGGGCCCATTTTCAATTGCTAATTAGGAATGGTAAAACAATTCACTTATTCAGTCATTACATAATACGGCGTTTTGGCTAGTGGCTAGCGTCTAAACTCGGTGCTTGGCGCACAGGCAGAGTATAACTTCCAGTCAGCAAAAATCGTTGTCACTCATATTTATTTTAAAGTATTTCCATGCAACTGACATGACTGTTTGTGTTGCATCTGACCATTTGCATGAGTTTGAGTATTGTACAGATGTAAACTAGTCAGTGTCAGTAGCAGTGCATCCCTCATCAGTTCGACAATGAAAGGTCTTTCAAATCTAAGTGTTGCCATGTCCATCTAAAAGCTTGAAAATACTTCTGTAAAATTGAAGTACAGACTTGTGTTCTAAATTGTCCATCTAATCATGTGCAATTATGTCTAGCAAAACAACTCAGTGGAATGATGACACGAAGCAATCCTGCCCATATTTGGTGTTGCAAAGCGACCTAACATCCGCTTTGGATGCAGAGTTGGCCGCAGTTTCTATCTCTCTCTCTCTCTCTCTCTCTCTCTCTCTCTCTCTCTCTCTCTCTCTCTCTCTCTCTCTCTCTCTCTCTCTCTCTCTCTCTCTCTCTCTCTCTCTCTCTCTCTCTTTCTCTTTCTCTCTCTCTCTCGCAGTTACGAGGGTGCGGGTTCGATTCCACCTCCGGCCCTCTCATTGTGGAGTTTGCATGTTCTCCGCGTGGGTTTTCTCCGGGCACTCCGGTTTCCTCCCACATCCCAAAAACATGCTTGATAGGCCGATTGAGCACTCCAAATTGTCCCTGAGTGCGAGTGCGAATGGTTGTTCGTCTCTGTGTGCCCTGCGATCGGTTGGCAACCAATTCAGGGTGTCTCCCGCCTACTGACGGCTGGGATAGGCTCCAGCACGCCCGCGACCCCCGTGGAGACTAAGCGGTTCAGAAAATGGATGGATGGACATATGTCATATATATATATATATGTGTGTGTGTGTGTGTGTGTGTGTGTGTGTGTGTGTGTGTGTGTGTGTGTGTGTGTGTGTGTGTGTGTGTGTGTGTGTGTGTGTGTGTGTGTGTGTGTGTGTGTGTGTGTGTGTGTGTGTGTGTGTGTGTATATATATGTATATATATGTATATATATGTATATATATATATAAACTTCTCGGGAAGGCTATCAGCCAGCTAGCAGATGGAAACTTTCCCTTGTCCAGACCCCATGTTTATTTCTACACTCGCATTTAAACTGTGCTAGTTCTGCAAGAAACTGGATTCCAGAAGAAAATCACTGAGATCAGTTATTATGAGATCTTTTCCAGACTTATTTCAAAATACCCTGTAATGGCTGCCTCAGATTAACTACTAATTTTCTCCAGTCATAGGTTAATGAATGGAAACAGTTTTCCTGCCTGAGCTTGGAGAAAAACCTTAATTTCTTCATCAAATGAAAGATCACTTGTGCGGGATTGTTTCTCCCCGCACACCCTTTCAGAGTTCAGCGTAATATCATTCAGTAGTACTTGTTTATTATGTGAAATGCAATCCTCTGTGTGTTTTTATGGTCCGTTGACTCTACGTTGTGTTTTGCTCTGGACTGTCAATAAGCAAATCTCTTTTTTGTTTTGACTTCCCCAGGCTCCTATAATGTGCTGACCAAATGGTTTAATGACCAGGACTAAAAATGAGCATAAGCAGTGATGAGGTTAATTTCCTGGTCTACAGATACCTGCAAGAGTCAGGTAAACCCAGATGTGATGTGAATTGAAGTCATTCAACTTAGAGACTTTTTGTTTTGTTCTGTTCCACAGTTGTTTTTACCTTTGAGTCATTTCTTTCTCTTGATGTTGTGTTCTTCTTCTCCAGGCTTCTCGCACTCAGCATTCACCTTTGGCATAGAGAGCCACATCAGCCAGTCCAACATCAATGGAGCCCTGGTGCCCCCTGCTGCCCTCATCTCCATCATCCAGAAGGGCCTGCAGTATGTGGAGGCTGAAGTCAGCATCAACGAAGTCAGTCGTCATCTGTACATCGACACCCGGCTTCATTTTGCCACTCCGGCGTTGATCTGTTGTCAAAAACTCTTTAACAACGCATTTCTCGAATGTCCTTCCTTTTTGTTTGTTTGGGTGTACGTGCAGGATGGGACCTTATTTGACGGGCGCCCCATTGAGTCACTGTCACTGATCGATGCAGTGATGCCCGATGTAGTTCAAACTAGGCAGCAGGCCTACAGGGACAAGTTAGCCCAGCAGCAACAGCAGGCGGCAGCAGGCAGTGGCAGCAGCACTGGGCCCCAGGGTAGCACCAAGAACGGAGAGGGTGCAGCCAATGGGGAGGAAAATGGATCCCATGCCTTAGCCAGTAAGCAAGCTCATGGTTTTAAACAAGCTATTAAACAGCTTTGTGTTCTCTTGTTGGAGGGGTTGTGTTAGGATTAACAAATTACTTTGATCGTATGATTATGTTGAAATGTAGACTAGAATTATTAACTTTGTTTAAACATTTCCTTGACTCTGGAAAGTTTCCACATTCAGTTCTTGAAACTTTCTAAATGGTGTGGAAACATTCTTGGTTAGTTAGTTTTCTAAAATGCTTCACTAGTTTCTGTTTCCACAACCTTGTAAAACAAAGAGCTGGGACCCCCTGCACTGATTAACCAGTTGCTGAGGTGACCACCATGTCCGCTCTCACCCCCACCCTGTTTTCTCAATAAATATGCTCTTGCAAGGGGCCTAAATCAGATTACTTTTCAATCACCTCTGTATGCTATAAGGGGACGAAGGTTTTCTCCACTTGCAAGTGCTAAAGAGCAAACTGTCTCCAGTGTGGTTCTTGCAAAGAAGTTGTGAGCACAACTTTTAACAGGTTGGATCCCAGTTTACCATACATGGGCTATTTCTGCGATTTTTAAAATTCCAAATTGTGTAAAAAAAAAAAAAAGATTCTCTGAAAATTTTGGGGAAAACCTTATTTATTGTTCTGCTTCCACTTGTGTTTTTGTCTGATTTGCTCTGATCTGCTCCTTGTTGTAGATCACCACTCAGAGATGATGGAGGTGGATCGAGACGTAGAAATACCCCAGAGTAAAGCCATGGTCCTCAGAGGTCATGAATCAGAGGTTTTTATCTGTGCCTGGAATCCAGTCAACGACTTGCTGGCATCTGGGTCAGTGCCTCTCGATACTTACTCACGTTTACAAATAGTCTGTTTGGTTATCTCTGTCTATAATATGATTGGTCTACCCATTTGGAAAACTACTGACAAGTGAAATTATTGCACTGTGGAATAACATTCAACTACCTTCAGAAGTGTTACTCGGCTGGACATGGAATAAATTGAACTTGTAAGGCAAAGCAACGCTGTATTGTGAAACTTCTTTTAATCTACAATGTTATGTAACGTGCAGGCAAACTCACATCATGTTCCACCAGCACTACCCCAATTTCCTCTTTTAACCACCCACAGATGGTTTCACAGCTTGTGAAATAATTTCTTTTTCCCTGATTGCTCGTCTGAATGATTGAAGCGCTTTTTGTCATAAGAAACGTTCTGATCAAATCCTGTAAATTCAATTCTTAAAAATGTACTCTGTTAAATTTGCGTCCTGTTCATAATATTTTGAAATTGAATTGATCCACTCATAAATTTTGTAAATCTCCGACAGGTCTGGCGATTCCACGGCTCGAATCTGGAACTTGAGTGAGAACAGCTCAGGGGCGTCCACCCAGCTGGTTTTGAGGCACTGCATACGGGAAGGGGGCCAGGATGTACCCAGCAACAAAGACGTCACCTCACTAGACTGGAATGTGAGTAGGAGTTCGCCTCACCCCAATATGCTTGGTCTTGTTAAATTGAGTGCACGTGCCTGTGATCACTTTCTTTGGTGGTAGTTTATCCCTTTTTTTTTTATGATGAAAAATCTTTGTCTTTCAGAGTGAGGGCACGCTCCTAGCAACAGGCTCCTATGATGGCTTTGCCAGAATATGGACAAAAGACGGTAAACTCGCACCATTTTTATTTTGTAATTTAATATTACTGCATACCTCAAACAAATGGTTTTTTTTATTTATTTTTTATTACAGGTAACCTGGCCAGTACTTTGGGTCAGCACAAAGGTCCCATATTTGCACTTAAGTGGAATAAGAAAGGAAACTTCATACTGAGTGCTGGGGTAGACAAAGTAAGTCATTATTGGTGGTTTGGGCTCTAACATACACTGCTGGCAAACAAGCGTGTGCAGATATTTTCTGTAATATATTTTCGGTGTTTACAATATTTACCTGTTTCGAGTTAGCTGTGCACTGTTATAAACTAATATGACCATTAGCTGGCTATTCAACATTGCCATCCAGTGTTCACCAGTGGAATAACGTATTTTTGACAACACAGCCTGGCCGTAAATTCATGGATGAAACTCAAACTGTTTTTAAAAACGTAATGGTATATTATATATTTTATTATATGTTATAGTTGATGACTGCAGCCTGAATATTTGCCAAAAGCAAGATATGCTAGTTTTTCTTGTTCATTGTTGCTAGAAATACAAAACACTGTCTTTTACCCAGACAACAATTATATGGGACGCTCACACAGGAGAGGCGAAGCAGCAGTTTCCTTTTCACTCAGGTGAGTTTGAAACCAAGTTCATTGTTGATGTATGCAATAGAAAATCTACACACCCCAGATAGAATGTCAGGTTTTTGTGATAATACAAATGAGACCGAGAAAATAGTTTGAAACCATTTCCTCCATTAACGTGTCCAATCATCTGCATTTATTCTGTTCCTCTCCGCAGCGCCTGCTCTGGACGTTGACTGGCAGAATAATACCACATTTGCCTCATGTAGTACGGACATGTGCATTCATGTCTGTAAACTGAGTCAGGACCGACCCGTCAAGACCTTCCAGGGACACACAGTAAGCCAAACTTTAGTCATTGGAGCAAAGTTAGTTTGTCCCTGTAGTCCTACAAACTTGTATATCAACTACCGGCCTCCCACCACTAACCTTTTGTTACCTGCTGTAGAATGAAGTCAACGCAATCAAGTGGGATCCCACTGGCAGTTTGCTGGCTTCCTGTTCTGATGACATGACTCTCAAAGTCAGTTCATACATGTGTCGTCTGGTCACTACACCGCCACGCAGAAATGTGTTCTCAGAACTAACTTCCTGGTCTCTTGTGGGATTCTTTGTAGATATGGAGCATGAAACAGGACATGTGTGTACATGACCTTCAAGCCCACAGTAAAGAAATTTACACTATCAAGTGGAGTCCAACAGGCCCTGGGACCAACAACCCTAATGCCAATCTGATGCTGGCCAGGTGAGTCCTGGATGTTTATGCACACAGTGAGGATCACCACACACCAAGCGACAGGACTGAGCGGAACAATGGCAAACCAAATTGTACAGTACAGCACAGCATAGCACAACAAAATTAGTCAAAAGGCGCAGGTGGGATTAGATAATGTGATATAGTTGATCAAAATGGTCCTCTCAATGTGCATTTGCGCTTGCATTTACATCAACATGGAGGGCGGAAAAAATGTCATGCTGTACAGTTCCAGTTGTGTGGTGCTGGTTGTTTAAAGTTCAAACAAATGTACTGCAACTCTGCCCTGCGCCCTCGCAGTGCCTCATTCGACTCCACGGTACGTCTGTGGGACGTGGAGCGCGGGGTGTGTATCCACACACTGACCCGCCACCAGGAGCCCGTGTACAGCGTGGCTTTCAGTCCTGACGGCAGACACCTAGCCAGCGGCTCATTCGACAAGTGTGTCCACATCTGGAACACTCAGGTCTGTCTCATTCTCACACGCACTTACTCACACACACACGCACACACACACACACACACACACACACACACACACACACACACACACACACACACACACACACACACACACACAGCTGTGTCTAACTTCAGTTTGTGTGTCTTCAGACCGGTGCTTTAGTCCATAGCTACAGAGGGACAGGAGGGATCTTTGAGGTGTGCTGGAATGCCACCGGCGATAAAGTAGGAGCCAGCGCATCTGATGGATCTGTAAGTACCTCTCTGCCTGATCTCTGTTGCTTACCTCATTCGCCACTCCTGTTGAGAAGACTGACTTAATGCAGCTTAGATTAGAGCGCCACATTCTCACCAGAAATTCAGAGTCTGTTGGCCAAAGGGTAAGCCCAATTATAATGACGCCGTTCAAAAAAACATAAAATAAAATCATTTTGTATTTGTCTTTGAGTTATTGGCCCAGTAAAAGAATGCATGCAAGTTTTGGGCAATTTAGTTTTTTTTCCTACTTCACTCAAGCAGCTGCATAAAGGAACCTTGCTCACGTACCTCAAATTTAGGCTCACAACATGAAGTAGAAAGTTTGACATTCATCCTCTTACTAAAAAAAATAACTTTATAATTAATCAAACCTAATGAATCACATTTTATTCATAACATTATTTCATTGAGTTATTTAAAGCGGAGAACAATGCATTTGAATTATTTAAAGAAGTTAACAATGGAACAATTCAACAATTTGAATGCAGTTTTATTAATTTGAGGAACTGTGGCCCTTGTGGCTTCCGGCCTGTAAACTGTCAGTTGTCTTCACTGCTGACATCCTTTTACCATCTGCAGGTTTGTGTATTAGACCTGAGGAAATGACACTCGTGCGGGAGAGCCATGGACCGACTACGAATGTGTACATAGCCAAAATGACTGACCTGTCCCTGCCTGTCCGCCACACTGCTGTAGTCCCCGCCAGACGCCATGGCCTGCCAAAAAGAACGCTGCCCCCCACTCCCGCCTTCAAACACTCATTCAAGGACCACATTTTTACCACATCTGCTTTTCAGCATGTGTGAGAGACTGTCAAGAGGAAGGCTTTCTTTCTGTTCAACCCAGTTCAGACCCAATACATGCAAACCAAAACACAAGAATTCCTTGTTTTTCCTCCTCCTAACCCTTTGTACCAGGATTCTAAAAATTTTTTGGTTGTTCTCTGTTGGTGTGTGCATATTGCATATGTCAGCATTTGGTGTCCTGTGGACATTGTTTTTAAATTGGATTTCACTGTAAGTTTTATATCATACTCGAAGAGAAATGAGCAAGAGGATGGAGAGTCTTTAGTGTTCAAAATGGATGCCCAGTGTTCAACAGGGCATCACTTCTTGGCACTCTACAAACATGCAGATGTATCGCTTAGGTCATCCATCATTTTTATCCACTTGTTGCTTTTTTTGCCATTGTAAAAAAAAATTATAAAACAAGTAATCCAAACAATCCAAATGTCCTTTGTTTGCGTCTTGCCCAGAATATTTTTTTTCAGGTGTTCATAATCCATCCGGTTAAATGTCGATCGAGCTGTTTTAAAAAATTGAAAGGAAAAAAAAATCTTCAAGGCTTAGAGAGATTCTCCCTACTTTACATGTTGGCCTCGCAACATACACCTCAGGCTGGCGGCCTCTGACCTCTGTTTTTGTCATAGAGAAGGAGCTTGGCAGGGCCGTTTGCAGCAACTCTGATCTGTGAGTAAAGCGAGATCAAAAGGGGTGTGAAGCTTTAACTTTGCATCAGTCCTAATAGTCATTTTGCTTGCATCCTCAATTCAAGGCAAAGTAATGCTAAATGATAATCAGACTAGTACCATCTTATTTGTGCATCGCAAGTTTTGAACTCCTTTCCAACTTTTGCCCGAATCATTTCTGTTTGGCTCCCTCGTTTTGAGCAAACGCTCTGGAGACGGGCTCCATTTGAGTCTACGCACCGATGGACTGCGTGTTGATTAGATTTTTTTTCTTTTTTGTGTCATGTTCAGATGCCAGTGCTTGTTGGTTAAAATGCACACAATTGTGTGCCACTCGAGTGCATGGAGTGGAGTCAAGTACACTTTCATGTTTGAAATACAATATGTGACGTTCTTGACCTGGGGCCGTGACCATGAAGAATGTTTTTTTGTTTGTTTGTTTGTTTTGTTTTTTTTGCTTATTTTGTAATAAATACCATTTGACAGTCATTGGAAAGATGAACTAGCTGCCCTTCGAAAGGGTTTTCTTTTCCTGCACTTTAGAGTAAAATGGCGAAACAGGGAGGTGTGTTTATTCAAGTCAAAGACATCTTTAAAAAAAAAAAAAAAAAGGAAAATTTGAAAAAAGGAAAAAAAAATTGTGCAGAGTTCTAGAGATTCTAAGGGTTTTCATCACATTTTGTCCGAGTCCGTTTAAATGTCTAAGCCAATGTCTGCATTCCAGTTGTCATCTCACAGTCATAACATCAGCTCAATACAAATCTAGAAAAACACAGGAGGTTGGTCAAAATGTTACTTGTTTGAAACGTTTTGTACTATTTTGAAGTTTGCTTCAGTGGTGTCGATGGTGACTGAGCTGTACTACAATTACACAATTTCAAACTGAAGTCCATGACAGTGGAATGGTATTTTTTAATGTTTGTTTTAGAGAAGCGTTTTACACTGCATTCAAGGGGTAGCTTTTTTCTTTTTGTTCCTACCGATTAAAAAAATATATATAATAACAATGATTCTTCTATCTTTGCTATGTTTGAGAGCCCTTGAAGGTTTTGTATTCCTCCAAACTTTTGTAATTCAGATTGATTTGTAGCTATGTACTCAAAAATGAACAAAAAGAAAAAAATCTGGAAAACGGTTGACGTATCACAGAAAATATAAATAACAGTTTGCAAATCTTTTTTTTTTTTTTCGTCTTTTGTTTTTGGTGATGTCTTTGCCCTCACTTGCGTTGTATTATCTCACTCACATGGTCTGACTGTTGGAATAGCAGTCAGATCTCAAGGTCTAGAATAAAGTATATTTTGATAACACTTGGTTTTATTTTTCCACGCTTCCACTTGTGTCAACAGAAAGCTTTACACACGTTTTATAACAGTTTTTACAAATTAAATGAAAATGTATCCAACTTCAAAGTTAAATACAACTGAACAACGCTTCTGTTTTTTTTCCTACTGCATAAGAAAAAATGAAACTCTTCTCCTTGGTAAACTATAGATATGCCCTTATCTACTTCAAGGTTCAGGTGCTGCGTGGCTGAAGATTGCCACAGTGCTGTAAACTGCACAAGTCTGACCAAGTTGATAAACTCAACAGTGAGGCTCCTCCCAACAGTTGTTTCAGAATAAGGTAAGGTTAGATAAGGTAAAACAAATGTATCCAGTCAAGATAAGTCGAGTGTAATTAATACAGTACACAAATTATGGAATGTTTCATCCATTTCTTTACACTCCTTTTAAAAGTGATGATACATGAGGACAAGAAGAAGAACAAAATCCACAAGTCATAGGTTGATGAAGCAGGGAGAGAGTCTTGGGGGCATATTCTCATGTGCATGCGTTTCAAGAATAAAGGCATCTTTTTCTACAATAAAAGGCATAAAAATTGGACAATGAAGGTTTTTTTTTTTTTAATTCACTAGTTAAATTATTGCTTTTGCCTCTCTAAGATTTAGAATCATTCATTATATCATGGAATTATGTTGAAAAAACACAACTTTATTTTTGTAGGATATGAGTTTGGTTTTTTTATCCTGGAAAAAAAATAAAAGAGTGGCTCCCTTGACCCAAATAGTTTGCAAAGCCCTGAATTGGACTTAATTGCCCTTACTACAACTAAATAGCTCCACCCCCATCCACACCCATAGAGGGATGTGAGAATTGAGAATGAGGGAGGCGGCGGGCAAGATCACACAGTTGACGCGCTCCAGACAGACTGAGAGCAAGTCACAACAAAATATGAAGAAAAACTAACAAACTTGAACTTGATGGAAAAAAATAGGGGACGCTTAAAGCCACTCTTCGGGTGAGTGTTTAATGATGGTGTGCCTTCTATTTATACAAATGCTGACTTTGGAAGTATGCTGGTAGTGCGGTACACGTTCCTGTGCTAGTTTTAGATGCAGTATAAACACTTGGAAGCTTGTTCTCCAGTAGCGCCAATGTATTTTCTACACATAGTTGAGCCACAGTGGTCCCAGCAACACCCTCAGTCAACAGTCGAGCCGGCCTGAAACCACAAGTCTGTTTGCATGATTGGTCAACAGGGCTGCGAAGATGAGGTAAGAGCTGTTTCGTTTGTCCTGTACCCTACCTACTATGTTCATAAGTTTGTTGATGGATGTCTCATTGTTATTATTGGGAAGCGCAGAACAGTGCAAATAATGTTCATGTGGTGGTTGGTTGGGCGTCTCAAGATTCAAGAAGAATTTATTCGCCATGTTTGAGCGTGCCAAACAAGGAATTTGACTTCGCTACATCACAGTCTCTGTTCAACATTTAGGTGACTAACAACACTCAGGACATGTGTGAAAATGACAAATGACAATATTCTCAGCCATCTCCTGATCTTAAACTCCCATGAGGGCAAGGAAAAACTCAAATCTCCGACTAGGGGAAGTGAGAAACCTTGAGAAGAGACCACAGATGGGAGGGTCCCTCTTCCAGGATGACCCGGCTGCAATGGATGCAGAGAAGACACATAGTACAAACAGTGTTGACAATCCAAAAAGGTGTCTCGTTAGACACAATAAAAAAAAAGCAAGTGACCCCCATCAAGCACTACGCGTGCGTCCACGGGTGATGTTTGAAAAGCTCTCAGGGTGCTTTTGGAGTCTCGGGCCGCTCAGGCGCCATCATGATGTGGCCCCCTAGTTGGTTTGAGTGCCGGAAGCAGCAGGCTATTCTCACCCGTTGCATTGTGCAGCGCAGCTATTATGATGCCCTCCATTGTGTCCCCCACGCTTTTTGCTTTTTCACGGCTCTCAGCGCTTTCATGGGGGCGTCCATCCACTTACCCCTGGCAACATTTGCTGTGTTAGCTTTTTGCATTCAGACCCCAATGTCGGCCAAAGGCCCCGCTCACCCAAACCCTTCCTGTTGCAGCTAACACCTCCCCATCTTTGTGGGGTTTTTTTTTTGTGTGTGTTATACACAAACGTGCTTTCGCTTCTCAGCAGACTCACGGCACAATGAGACTAAACAAGACAGCCGCCAACAAATTAAAATCTGTGATTCCCATTTGCACACCTGAAATCAGCTACATAGTTACAAAAAATGCTGTTCTGGTCATTTGTATACTGCTTTATTGAGATATTCAAATTATACCCTTTTTACCACCTCTCTTTTCTAATCTTAGAGCAAAGATTCCTGAACATTATCGAAAAGGCTCGAGATGGGGGACATGTCATATGACGTGACTTGGGGAGCTATTTTTATCACTGGCCAACAACTTGGGAACGACTTGGCTTTGGCTTTGACTCGAACTACATGACTTGACAAATCATCTATTTTTCAAAGTTTGACATCTGGAATTTAACACAGTTTGCCTTATTAGGACCATTTTTATTCTCGAGCTTCACTTGGCTCAACGTTGTGTCATCGTTTGCGGAGGTGCTGAAGTGCACTTACAAATCACTGATTTTATGTTTTCACAAAGCCCCAAAATGTCCTACAACACTCAGTTTGTGTTTGGCCACAGTCGTGTCACCACAGTAAATATGCTCTCCTTCCTCAGATGAAGATGAACGACTGGCTGCAAAGTGGCTTGAAGGGCGAGACATACTTTAGCGATGGGTGATGTTTCCCAGCAGACCCAGTGAAGCCCATCAACACTGCCTAGAATGGACGACCTGCTAAATACTGCACTGAGCCTTCATAAATTTAACCCATCGCGGCGCTTCACTGCCCAAACCAAGTGACGAGATGCTTTGGAGAGTCCGCCGCTTGTGGAAGACGCTGTGTGTCCGGTTGCTAACCACCTGTCTGGTACTGTCTGTGGTCACGGTATGGTGGGACAACGGCATGGTGAACCATGTCAAGTCCTACTCGTACCGCCTCCTGGTGAACCGCTTCAGCGATATCACCAAAAGCCTCACCATCACGCGGGAGCAGGCCAGGAGCTTCAACAACTTCCGCAACCTGTTGGATCACCCAGACAAATGTGCCGGCCAGGACGTCCTCCTCCTGCTCTTTATCAAAACATCCCCGATGAACACTGCCAGGCGTGAGGCCATCAGATCCACTTGGGGCAATGAGACCTTCATCTCGAATTCCCTGGGAGTGACGGTTAAGGTGGTGTTTGCCTTAGGAGCCCCCCGGGGACCCAACGGCACGGATACGATCATTCAAAGGCAACTGTTCCAAGAGGACCGTTACCATGGTGATTTAATCCAGCAGGACTTTTGGGATTCCTTCCACAATTTAACCCTGAAGCTGATCATGCAGTTTCACTGGATGCACAGGTGTTGCGCTCACGCTCACTTCCTCATGACGGCAGACGACGACGTCTTTATTCACATTCCCAACTTGGTGGTGTACCTGCAGGAAGTCAGAGATCGGGGCGTCACGGACTTCTGGGTAGGCCGAGTCCATAGGGGCGCACCACCGAACCGTAGTAAAGACAGTAAGTACTATGTACCTTTTGAGATGTACCAGTGGATGTCGTACCCGGACTACACGCCCGGGGCGGGCTATGTGGTGTCCGGCGACGTGGCAAACAAGATCTACCATGCCACTCTGACACTGAACGCCTCGCTCTACATAGATGATGTGTTCATGGGCATCTGCGCCCAGGCAGTTGGCATCTCGCCACAGGAGCATTACTATATCTCAGGGGAGGGGAAGACACCTGACCATCTATGTATCTACAACCAGATGATTACCTCCCATGGCCACACGGAGGACCTCCAAAGCCTGTGGAAGGCTGCCACGCACCCGCGAGTAAAAGAGAGGACCTCTGGATTCCTGGGCAAGCTGTACTGCACAGCTGTCAAGATCTATTTGCTCTGTCGGTACCATCTCAACTGCTACCCTTGCGTAGCTGCCTTTTATTGAGATTGGATAAGGACGAGTGATGGGTCCGGCAACACCGATGCGTCAGCCCATGTGTCGAGTACGTAACGTAGAGAGAACCTCGTGTCAGTCCATGTATTGCGTATCAAGAGTCACGTGACCTAAATAGCAGCAGTAGCTGTCAAGAAAGCGCGCCAAAGCTCTGTTAAAGGAAGTGCATTGTCAACTAGATGGATCTGCCAAAACAATATCTGATCTTTTGCGGGTCATCCTCGAAATTATCAAGAATTGTGGAGCAGACCCAAATCAGATACTGGGACGATCAAAAGACCCATTACACAGCACTCCAACCTCATCTGTGCCGTGTGAGCGGGTGTTTTCAACGGCTGGAGAAATTGTGTCCAAAAGGCGCAACAGGCTAAATTTCAAAACATTGGAAAAACGTATTGTTTTAAATAAAAATGTGTAAAAACCAAATCCCAGTGGACAAGCATCCTCTTTCACAACACGTTCACTTAAATTTTCATGTTATAATACATGTTCACATTATTGATTGACTGTAACAAAAAAAGAAAATATATTTTAAATGTAAATGAATATGTGAAAGAATACAATATAAAATATAATTACTTAAATTATTTAATGTATATATTCGGTCAGGGCGGCTCGGTGCGCACTGGGTAGCACGTCCGCCTCACAGTTAGGAGGCTGCGGGTTCGATTCCACCTCCGGCCCTCCCATTGTGGAGTTTGCATGTTCTCCCCGTGTCCACGTGGGTTTTCTCCGGGTACTCCGGTTTCCTCCCACATCCCAAAAACATGCTTGGTAGGCCGATTGAGCACTCCAAATTGCCCCTAGATGTGATTGCGAGTGCGGATGGTTGTTCGTCTCTGTGTGCCCTGCGATTGGCTGGCAACCGGTTCAGGGTGTCCCCCGCCTACTGTCCGATGACGGCTGGGATAGGCTCCAGCACGCCCTCAACCCCTGAGGGGACAAAGTGGTTCAGGAAATGGATATCCATCCATACTAGGTCATCAAATCAGTGTCAGTTGAGTCTGTCAACTAGGTTGCCTGTAGTATTTTAAGGTCCAGCAGGTGTCAGCACTCAGTGACAGTATCAATCCAGATTGGCAATGAGTCGAAACGCTTCACGACGCAGCATCCATCGACCCATCACTAATGAGGACCATCCAAGAATGCTAATGGACTGTATTTTTGAATGAAAGACTTTGCTGTTTTTCAACGCTCCCACCTGTGGTCCTGCTCCACAACACTCTGCAGTCATTGGCGCGAGTGTCTGCTTCTCTTGTTGTTTGAGAGATCGCATGAGATTTCTGCCTCAGAGAACTTAATACTTATAATACTTATAATAATTAGTGGTGGTGTGATAGAATTTGTCTGTGTGGTGCTCTGCATTGACATAATTGGAGCGCACAAACAATGTGATCGAAACTTTTAAATACCTGGTTTGCTCTTTCTTATATGTGGATTCTGTTACTGATTTGAAGAAGAATCTCTAAAATTCGACAAATCCTTTTGTGTGTACCAGGCCTCACCAGTCATGTTCCTGACGTCACTCACCAGGCCACAGCCCCTTTAAGGAAGAACGCTCTGGCACACTTATTTATGACTTCCAGTTTGTCCCAACGTACGCTTACACTTTTTTTCCCCGCTTTATATTCTCTTGTTTTTTTCTATGCCGTATAATGCTGTTTATTTATTAAATCAAGTAAAATAATGTTGGTTTTAGACTGTGGGATTGCGTTGCAATTTGCATCGCTACATTGCATGTAGTTTTCTGCAGAAGTTGGAAAACAGCAGGCCTATTTTGACAAAGTAAGGAGCAGAAAGTACTTATATGTATTAAAAAGTCAGAATAATAAATTGCTGGAAAATCCACTTAAGTACTGTGGAACAGGTGTACTTGTTGACTGTGACTAACTTTGAATATTGCTCTATCGCTCATAGTGCCTACTAAAACAAAAAACTCACTTTTGAAGAAGGATCATTGAACTTAAGCTCTGAGTACTTGATTCAATATTTGTTTTCCTAGATACAGATGCTTGACTGATGTCAAATAAAAGAATTTCTTGAAACCACTGACTTGGTTATGCAACAATGCAAAGCATTGACTCAAGTGTTTTACGATCCCGGTTATGAATCCTAACTGGAAAAATATCTACATGGCTTAAAGTAAAATTCCACAGAGAAGGAAAATATTGAATGTGACTGATCACACAGTAAGTTTGTGGACTGAAATAAAACGTGCCATAAAATGACCAACTTTTCTATTGTGAGTCATTTTAGGAAAGAAACTGCAGGTGTATGTCCATTAAAACACTAAATGGATCGAACAACCTCCATCTTAAATTGGACATTAGTATGATGCAATACAGTTGAACATGTCAAAGTACAAATGTTCATCTGTATCGACCCAGGGAGGCCACTGAAAAAAGGATTAATAAACATGTCTACATTAAGGCTTCCTGCTTCAGCATCATAGTCCTTTTCGCAAAAGTAATGTCATATGGTGGTGGCCGTTTGTCTACCGTCGATCATCGGACACGTAAGTATGGCTGCGGAACAAGAGGTTTGTACTGCTTCGTGCACCAACTGCACCCTTCTGTTAGAGAGGTTGTCCCTGCTAGAGGGACGTGTCCGCCAGTTAGAGCAGAATAGTGCCATAACAGTAGATGTGGCGGGCGGACACAGTCGCGGACTGTAGTCAGCCCGCTAGCCCCGTTAGCATTAGCCCCAAGCGGCTTGCTAATCGCGATGAGCCAGGTAAGACGCATAGCCGTCCAAAGTCATCTCGGTCTACTGGCCCTCGCACCTTGGTCATAGGTGACGCCATTACCCCGCTTAAAAATCCAGCCACGGTCATGTGTATTCCTGAGGGCAGAGCACCCGACATAGAAGCTAATCTTAGGGAGCTGACTCGCAATAGGACTAGTCAACAGCGTAGTTCCAACATGATATAGTGGTACACGTCGGCGCCAATGATGTTAGGATGAGGCACTCTGAGATCTCAAAGAGAAACATAGCGAGGACTTGTGATCTCGCCAGAGAGATGAGTCGGCATCGAGTATTTGTCTCTGGCCCCCTGCCTGCCTGGGAGAGGCTCTGATGAGAGGTTTAGTAGATTCGTCTCCCTTAATGGATGGATGGCTGGGTTCTGTAAAAAGCAGGGACTGTATTTCATAGATAACTGGTCCTCCTTCTGGGGCCGCCCCGACCTGCTGAGGAAGGACGGCCTTCATCCTAACCGTGAAGGCGCCTTCACTCTTTCTAGGAATATAGATTACTGTTTGAGCCACTCATGACAGGTCACCTTAGAGCAGGCCGGAGCACAGGTGACTAGACCACCTGTCAGGATGGGTTTGGAGTCAGTTAAGTTAAAGTTAACTAGCGCTAGGCTAGACTTCCAGCATGCACATAGCTCCTTGTGTAGACTAGAGCGTCACAGTTTGAATAGTGCTACAGTACACATGAACACACTTTCTACTGAGGTGGCATATAATATTTATATGACTCCGCTTGGGGACATAATACGTAAATATAATATTAGTTTTCAATGTTACGCGGATGACACCCAATTATATATGCTGTTATCAATGACAGATCCGCGGGACTGTTGTAATCTTGAGGCATGCCTTGCGGAGATCAAGCAATGGATGTCTCTCAACTTTCTTTGTCTGAACCCAGATAAAACTGAGATGTTGATAATTGGTCCAGCTCGTTATCAACATTTATTTAAGGAAACTGCTATAACTCTAGATAACCGTACTATCACTCAGAGTGATACTGTAACTAATCTCGGGGTAATATTTGACCAAACGCTCTCCTTTCAAAAGCACATGAAGAATATAACCCAAATTGTGTTTTTTTTCACCTTCGTAATATTGCTAAGATTCGCCCAATCCTCTCGACCGGTGATGCGGTGATACATGCCTTTATCACGTCGCGCCTGGACTACTGTAATGCATTATTTTCTGGTCTTCCCAAGTCCAGCATTGAAAGTCTACAGTTAGTACAAAATGCTGCTGCAAGGCTGCTCTCTCGGACAAGAAAATTTGATCACATTACCCCAATATTAGCCAACTTAGACTGGCTCCCGGTCCATTTAAGATGTGACTTCAAGGTTCTTCTATTCACCTATAAATCATTGCATGGGTTAGCGGCTTCCTATCTTGTCGACCTAGTTGTTCCTTATGTTCCGTCTCGTCACTTTCGTTCGCAAAACGCTAGTCTTTTAGTGACACCGAGGGCCAAGAAAATGTCTGCAGGGTCTAGAGCATTTTCTCTTTGCATCCATTGCAGCCTGGTGATCCTGAAAGGGGGATCCTTCCATCTGTGGTCCCTTCTCAAGGTTTCTCATTTTTCCCCTGCTAGGGGTTTTTGAGTTTTTCCTTGCCCTTTTGGGAGCCCAAGATCAGGGGATGCTTTGAGAATAATTGTCAACTGATTGTCTATGTGAAGCCCTTTGAGACTGCTTGTGATTTAGTGCTATACAAATAAACTTGACTTGATATAAATGGGATAAGAAAATGTAAACGTTGGAGTTACTTAAATCAAGGACAAGCATAGCTTTCACAGCAATTTTTCATTTATTAAGACATTCTTACAATTTGAGAGGTCTGAGTAGTGCAGGGGGGGATATGTGTGCGTGTGTCTGTAAATGCTAACACATACTCTAATGCAGGGGAGGGGTCACTGACTTCAGCCCTCAAGGGCGCTAATCCAGCGCGCTTTAGGTGCATAAAGCGCAGCCGTACTACAACACATCTGCTTTAAATGATTAGCTCATCAGCAAGCTCAATTAAGCCTGATAACGCTCCTGATGATTTGAATCAGGTGTTACAGTGGGGATGCATCTTCAAAAAAAAAAGGCTGGATTGGTGGTGCCCTGGAGGACCAGACTTGATGACCTGTGCTCTATTGTGAGCAAGACACCAGCAAACCATGGCCAAAATGAAAAGTCTGACAGCAAGTTGGATGAAAACACATTTAAATAAACATTCACAAAAAGCAAATACAAATCTATTATATATAATACCGTGAACAAGTGCCTCTAGTAAGCAGGCTCACTACACATCGCACATGTTAACATAACAGAATTTGCAGACTTTATACAGCACTTGTACCTTTTAGTCCACAAGTAGGTTACTAAATGGTGGAGCACATCGAATATACGGATTATAATAGAACATGGAAAGAAATGCCTGAAAAGGACCACAATAATAGAGCCCATGGCTTTGCAGCTCCAATCGGCCAAAATCGCAGAGGTTCGGAGTCTACAACTGCCCATGAGGAACTATAATAGAAATCACCTCGCGAAAATAATCTGATCCAAGGTTTAGCATTGATTTTATTTTTTAAACCTCCCCCACCCTCTGGAATAATAAGCACAATGCAAGTGTACAGTCAACTATCACTGCGTTTTATAAAGAAAACCAAAAGTTTCAAATGAGGTCTGCCACATTCATGGGCATCTCCTCCACCGTAGTATTGTAAAACGTCTCAATGTCTCGCAGAATCCTCTTGTCCTCTTCGGTGACGAAGTTAATGGCGACTCCCTTTCTGCCGAAACGGCCACCACGGCCAATTCTGAGGGAGAAGCGGCACGTCAGTCAAGAGAAGGTTGAACTCTCTCCCTCCGCAACTCAATTTACCTGTGAATGTAGTTCTCTCGATTTGTAGGAAGGTCATAGTTGATGACCAGGGAAACTTGTTGCACATCAATTCCACGAGCCTGGGGGAACAGGTCACAAATTAGTACATTTTTTTTAAACTCTTAACATTTGAGAGATGTGGTTCAAGGTCACTCGTGTAAAAGTAACAGATCCCTACATTAGAGGGAACCCTTGTGGAGCACATGTCCTGATCTCCCAAATGTTCACACTGCTATGTCATTGAGGGACTATTTTGCAAACATTTGGGCTTGAAAACGAACACCCACTACCTCAATAATGCCGAAACAAATGTACAGTTTCAGTGATCAGGTTCACTTAAATAACATTACTTCTATGTTCATGCCACATTGCGACAGACAGAACAATTAAACCACTCGATGGCACAAACAATTAGAATGTGTATCCATCCAGCTGTTGCTATTCATACAACAGAATTATAACTTAAACTTAAAAGGGGTTAAGGTATCGCACCAAGTAAATTGAGAAGAGATTATCTCAATGGAACACTGTTCTATTTGATACTAACCAGTAGATCAGTAGTGATCAACACTCTGCTTGAGCCAGACCTAAACTCCCTCATAATGACATCACGCTCCTTCTGGTCCATATCACCATGCTAGGGAGAGAAAGTGAGTTTCTGTTCAGTCAGTGTGGCTATGAGAAGGGGTGAGCAAGCTTTTTTTTTAATGGACAAATTATTTGTAGAATTGTTATGCAAGTAGGAAAACTTGATGTGTTTCATTCGCGCACGCACACACACACACACACACACACACACACACACACACACACACACACACAGTATTCGTATAATATATATATATATATAAAAAATAGAATGGTGTTAATGCACGTAGAAACTTTTAAAATGTGTATTTAAATAGAGAAAATTATTCTACAATATATACTGCAGACTTGAATTTAATCCAAATGAGGTTACCAGCAGCGTAGGACCACTAGAAGAAGGATAATTAATAAATAAATGACTATAATAGAAGTAACGACGAACATAATGGGCCGTATTTTGCCCTCGCATGTAATAAAGAGTCACTCATCGTACCAGAGCAGAAACCGTGAAGTCTCTACCATGCATCTTCTCAGTGAGCCAGTCTACTTTTCTTCTAGTGTTGAGAAAGATCACAGCCTGGGTGATGGTCAGAGTCTCGTACAGGTCACACAGGGTGTCCAACTTCCACTCCTAAGTCCCAAAAATATTTAACATTCAGTGACTTGAATACATTCAGTCGCAACCAAGTCCCCGATGAAAAAGCCATGTAGCACAGTATCTTGAGACAATGGACAGCGGACATTAAGAAAGAGGTCCCTCCACGCCTCATTTGCGAAACTGCGGCTTTCATCTCCTTCCCTAGTGTACCCATGCTTACACACCCACATCGGCTGAGCCCTTGGGGAGGCTCGGCTTCTGCAGTTTGAGCAGGATGCTTTAGAGAGAAGGCGTGGTTCAAAATGAACATTGGCCTTAACAGACATACCTCCCGCTCAACATTGATGTAGAACTGCTTAATACCCTCCAGGGTGAGCTCTTCTTTCTTCACCAAGATGCGGATGGGGTCGCGCATAAACTTCTTGGTCACCTCCAGCACATCTGTGGGCATGGTGGCAGAGAGCAAGACAACCTATAGAAAACAGCGCAGGCAGCTTAGAAAGGCAAGCCGGCACAAACTGCAGTTAAGGCATCTTATAAATTAGTCTTACCTGAATATTTGTACTCAGTTTCTGGAAGATCTCATAGATCTGATCTTTGAAACCCCGACTCAACATCTCATCAGCCTCATCAAGAACAAACATTTTGATCCATTTGGGAGCTGTAGGGGAAGGCAGAGTTGTGTGAAATGTGGCAGCTAAGGTGAATTCCCGCTCCCTACTAATAATGCATACAAGCAGCCAGTAACAACATACAGTTTCATCATGTTTTGTGTATTCGGTTGCTTCAGGCGCCTTTTGCGTCAATTCACTGCTAGGCTATTATGAAGTTACTACTTTAAAGACAATGTATGATATAGCTAAAGCACTCACACAGATGTCTCCTGTTGAGCATGTCATATACTCGACCAGGAGTGCCCACAACTATGTGGGGAGCCTCAGCCTGAAACTTCTGGATCTCACTGCGGAGATTGGTCCCTCCAATACAGGCGTGGCAGGTTGCCCCCATGTAGTCGCCAAGGGCCAGAATGACTTTCTGAATCTAAAGAGCAGGGGTGCACAAGACAAGCACGCCAGCTCAGTCAGAGTTGCACAGAAGAATGGTGGCAGCACATTAAGCCAAACTGTTAAGTGATCAGTGTGTCAAGAGCTCTCAACACCAAGAGTCAGTCCCGAAAGATAGTATGCCATCACGTCACCCAGTTATTCACAGCCACAAATTGCCCAAAGAGGAGAGAGGAAGTTAAGCCAGATCACCTTTTAGACCAGTGCAGTCATGGACTGGGACTACACCAAATCTTAGAGGGGCAAATTTCAATTTTGCAGAATTTACACGAGTCTTTAAAGAACGGTACCTTTCAGATTTGAACAGTGTCCTCAATGTGCTGCCTAGGTCTGAGACACTGCTGAGGTATTCATGAGTCATGACCTCAGGAACAGCATACCTGCTGAGCCAGCTCTCTGGTGGGAGCCAACACCAGAGCCTGAGTCTCCTTCTGCTCTATGTCCAGCTGCTGCAAGATAGAGATGGCAAATGTGGCCGTCTTGCCAGTGCCTGACTGGGCTTGGGCAATGACATCATAGCCTGATGGCAAAAGGGCATAGAATTATGCAGGGCAGGACTACAAGAAACACACATATTTGTCATACTTTTTAATCAGTGATTTCCCAACCATTGTACCACAGCAACATTTGTTGAGATACAATTCTTCCAGGCAAGAGCAATAAAATATTTCTGGGGATGTTTGGTGGAGCGCCGTGAGATTTTTCCAATGTAAAATATGTACCGTGGCTTAAAGGTTAGGAAATCAGTACATGTTGAGTGATCAGTGAGAAAAAAAGGGTATCCCCATTATTGGGTAAGTCCCGAAAGATGGTAAAGCATCATTTCACTCATATATTCATACTAAGAGCTACAGGGCTTTTCATAGACATCTGTACCTTTAATGCAAGGGATTATAGCCCTCTGTTGAATGGCTGAAGGCTTCTCAAAACCATAAGCATAAATTCCCCGAAGAAGCGTTTCCTTCAGGTTCATATCATCAAAGTTGTCCGTAATGTCATTCCAGTTGCTCTGTAAAAATTTTTAAAAAAAAATAAAATAAAAAAAATAAATTATATATATATATATATATATATATATATATATAAAATGAGCACCAATATATGTTCACATTTTACATTATTAATTGGTTGCAAAGTGTTCATACCTCAATGACACCATCTGGCTCCATTCCATCGGGCCCCGCATGGTCGCTGTTAGGACAAAAAACAAATCCATCAAATAAATTCTATTACATTTATACTTATTCATAAATAGAGTTGTCTAAAGGTACACACACGTACACACACACACACACACACACACACACACACGCCTCTGTTCTCGAAACTTCCGGTTCTTGAACAATTCGGTATTCGAACAAAAAGTTCGTGATTTTTTTTTGCTTCGGATGTTGAACGAAATCCGGTTGTCGAACCTCACAAGATGAGCCGAGAAGACCTGCATGCCAACTGACTCATTACATTCTCGTTACTCTTGATTTTGTCCGATCGTGCAACTGCAGCACACCGCTGAACACACAACCGCAGTGCGCCGCTGACCGCGCAACTGCACCGTGCTGGTCGCATTATTGTGACAGAGCAGTCGCTAAAATTTAGAAAATATTTTTTTAAGTCCTGATGTACTTTCTAAAATTTAAGTGGACCTCAGTGCGCATAATTTGGTCCAATCGCGCAACCGCAGTGCGCCAGACGCTCACTGTTGCATTTCTTTAGAAGAGTCTTTGTGTTTTAGGATGGCTTTACTGCTCCCACTTGCTTCCTTTGGAGGCATGATTAGAGTAGATGCAATCCTCACAGACAGTAATGAGAATGTAATAACGAAAAGAGTCAGTTGGCATGCAGGTCCTCTCGGCTCATCTCCCGAGGTTCGACAACCGAACTTTGTCAGACATCCGGAGCAAAAAGATCTCGGATTTTTTGTTCGAATACCGATTTGTTCGAGAACCGGGACGTTCGAAAACCGAGGCTCCACTGTGTGTGTGTATATATATATATATATATATATAAACACATGTTCTCACGTTAAGTGATATAGAATTATTCAAGATATTTTCAGTGTACAGATGTGGAGGGCCTCATGAATGGCCGCAGCCCCGAAATGACTGAGCCCCTGCAACCACGTGGTGCGACCCACGTGCGGGGAAGATCGCAGTTATGGCGCAGTCGTGTCGGATGAACGTTAGTGACAACATTTAACAAAAAAAAAGAAACGGGGCTACCTCGTGAGCAATGATCAGGTGACCTTGGCCTTTGGTGACTCGCTCAAAAGTAATGCCTTTCGTCAGATTTCACGAGCAGGGACGGTTGACTAAATTCCAAAAGTGTAACACTTACGTAACTGAGCAGGTATTAGACCTGGGTTAGGGTTAAATTATTGTCATATGGACGAACTTTTCAACAAGGAGCCCGCGGTTCGACCACAGAGCCAACATGTCCGCCAGTTTGGCCTGTGCTGTACCGTCCGCGGATAATTGTACTGCAGTCAGTGAGATCGTAATGTAGTCAGTCCAATTCACGCTTGAACTTAATACATAGAGAACACAACATATTTATGAATATAATGTATTATTCGTCACATTTGACTGAGTGAATAAGAACTTGTCGCGAACGTATACCGGGCCAACCGTTAGCTACTCATCATTAGCAGTGTCGGCCTCGGGGCCTAGGCTGCTATATGGTTAATCGACGAAATATAAAGCAAACAATTATTTACTTAACTACGCTTCTAAGCGACGCGTTATTGCAATTTTTATCTTTCCGCGCGATTTTCCTTATTACCTGTTGTAATCAGCAGAATCGTTAGACATTGTACGTATCCAAGCTCAGCATGCGACTGGAAAGATCGCTGATGGGGACGTCAACTGCCTTTATGCAGCCGAACTACTTTCGCTGTTTGAACGCAATACTCACTGTCGTCGGGAATACTGTTTATAATGTGTGCAGAATTTCACCCACACCATACTGAAATATAACAGATAGTAGTTAGTTGAAAGAGTTTCTACATATATCAATAACAAACCTAAATCGTAGCTTACTATATTTATTAGCGGAAGGATTCTGCAGTAATAAAGAGTGCTGCGGCAGCTACGGTGCTCCTAAGTGGACAAATGTTTGGCGGTCGAGGTTGCGTAATAAAGTTGTCATTGAGCCAAAGGAGTGGTTTAAATGAAACTATGCATTATGCCATCATGATAAATTAATTTAACAATTTAAATCAGTCAGGGGAAGGCAGAACCTTTCTTCAACATATGTACTGATTTTTTATGCATATTATTTTCAGAGACCCTCTTGCTTAAGATTTCTTTTGACGATACCTAGTGGCCAGTAAATTTACGACATGCTCAAACTGGCATATTACACAGATAATCGATAAACATGTTTTGACTGGTGGTGGGTGACATGGGTCACATTTACCTTTGGGGATAGGGACTGCAACACATGGAAAACACATATTTTACATTCTGATATAGATTCACTGTTTGTGGCTATTCTCATTCATCCAGGTCATTTCTTGAGGGCATTGAATCGATCTCAATCGGAGTGCTTTAGTTGTTGACAATTTCCCTCTTATCTGAGAATGCAAATATATTCTTGGTTTTGGACTGACCATCTTATTCAATTGAAATTTGTAGTTTTATTTTACAGGATTTCAGTAATGGGAATGAAATACTTCCTGCACTTTCTACATCATCTGAAGGGATGATCCACTAATGTTTATGTACTGCTACAACTGTCTATCCTGCATTTGCCGGAACACACACACATACTTATTGAAAGTATTTGGAGGACAACAGTACAGCGACACTGCAGACAAGTGGATGAATTGATCTGAGCCAATATATTTTTGTCCAGCTGCTGGCAGGGGAAATTGTACAGACGCATAGGGAAGGCCAGCTCTCACTCCTTGATTGTTTCTTGGACTCACCTGAATTAGTTTAATAATCAAACCAAAAGTTGGGGAGGTAAATTTTATTTTTCCCGGACTTCTTTATTTTGTTGCTTCGAGTGCACAATAGTGTAGTAATTGGAAAATAGCTCCTCTCCTACTGTAATGTCTCTGAGTGATACAAGGACAACACAACGAAGAGGTCTCTGCGAATGCGGGCTGTAGTTGACATTGGGAAGATAGTACCGAAGCTCAATGGGAAAAGTGTCAGAAACATCAAACTCCTGGTAGCACACATTGGCGGGCATCTCATTGGAGCAGTTGTTCACATACTGACCCACTGCCAGCGGATTCTGCAGAGTGGATGTTAGCCAAGTGGTATCACTCGTCGCGAAAGGGCCCATTTGGTCTCTGCCACTGCATGAATTGTACACTATCTTGGAGATCCCTTTATCATTCCCATCAACCAAGACACCATCTATGCACCTAAAGACAAATGGATTTTTGATGGATTGGAGGAGAATAGGCTCATAATCTTGGTAGATGGTGCCAGGATACATGGCGACTGTTGCTCCTTTAGGTACCAACCCCCTGGTGACAAACACTCCAGTTCCTGCATGGGGAAGTGTGCTGGGCCTCCGGTCGATGCAGAATCCAAGAAATTGGAACATGGCATCATGTACACAATGCCCATTGTCACTTATTACCTGGCAGCGGATATTACCGAGCTCTGCACGATGACTCGCCCCGTGAAGAACTCGGAAGAGTTGCAGGAGGATCCGTGACACCTCTTCGTCCGGGATCAACTTGTCCTCACAACGCCCTTTGACTTGTCGAAGTGTTTTTTCATTTTTAGACATGTTTAGGACAATCCAAGGTAAAAATCGGTGTCGGTATGAGTTCCATTTGAGCCGAAATCGCTCTAGTACTTTACTAAACATTCAGAGGGACGAGGAACAAACACTTCAGTACTGTACTTGGCTGAATTGGTTGTTGCATCAATTACTCATTCACTTCCGCCAATAGTACTTCACAACAAAAGTATCCTTTGCGCCTGGCTATTGGTACCAAAATAGTATGTCAGTAAAAAAATATCACAAATTATAAAAAATTATTTTCATATTTTTGTTATTTATTAAAATTACTGTTGTATATTTTTTTCCTCTGAATGAGGAAAAATAAATAATAATTCTTTCGAAAAAGCCAACCGGAAACGTATTTGTTTCCGTAACGTTGTTACTTACTTTAGCCAGCTGGATGGGAGGAGAGAAAGCCAAGCAAAGACAAACATGGTAAGAAATGTTATGTCTTACCTTCGTGCACTACTGTAAATATCATCAATCACGACAAGCTCGTGCTTATGGTAAACAAACCCTTATACTTGCCTTGAACAGCCCTTCAGTATCCCCATAACACGCAAATGGGCGCGTTAGCATCCGCTCACTCGCCTCAGGTATTGAGGCCAACTCGCTAGCTAAGTTGCGAAAGGGTTGTGATGCCAAATGGTCAGTTGCACGCTCCTGGCAAATGACACCCTCGAGGTGTCGTCGCCCAGCTTTTGGCGAGCTATTTTCATCCACAAACAAATTGTAGCCTGCAGATATTCAGATTGGCACAGCTGTCAAACAGAGTTCTGGCGTCTGAAAATTGAAACGTGAGCGTCTGTTTGAATGATGATGAAACTATGAAGCCAGTCTTGCAGTGTGTTTCAGATTTAAGTTTTAGTTGTTGTTTTTTTCACGTTGGATACGCACAAAGGGGCTGAAAGTACTTGCTTTAACAACCTTTTACTTAGGTAGAAGTAAAAACCTATGTGATAAATATAAGACTGGTAGAAACAAGCCAATGGATCAAATGTATATAATCGTCCCACTGCTATAGAGAGCAATTTTCAAATCGCTGAGGCTGCAATTTTAGGGCAGAAGCTTTGTTACTTTCACCACTGCATAAGAATAAAATTGTGCCAGCTACATCTGATTCCACGTTTGGTTTGAAAGTTTGTTCCTTTTTTCTTTTTTGTAGAACAAATTGAAGTCCTCACAGAAGGATAAAATTCGCCAGTTCATGATTTTCACCCAAGCCAGTGAGAAGACTGCACTGGTTTGTCTGTCACAACATGACTGGAAACTAGAGGTTGCCACGGACAAGTTTTTCCAAAATCCAGAGCTCTATGTTTCCAGTTTAAAAGGCACTTTCGACAAGAAGAAGCTTGAACAGCTGTACACCAGATATAGAGGTATGTCTTTAAAAATAATATCATGCACATTACAGTTTATCCTGTTATGGGCTGGCAGAAACATTTATCACAGGGTGCTACACTAAAACAGTGAATGTAATCATTGTCATTGATTATTTTCCCAACTTTTCACTCAGATCCTCACGATGACAAGATTGGCATTGAGGGAATTCAGCAATTTTGTGACGATCTCGGTTTGGACCCCGCCAGTATAAGTGTTCTCCTCATCGCTTGGAAGTTCAGAGCTGCAACACAATGCGAGTTCTCGAAACAGGAGTTTATAGATGGCATGGCTGAACAAGGGTGAGATTGTAGAAAAGGGTGTCTTCCTTCACCTTATACTTTTCATGATTTGGAGTTGTTCACTAAATGTCAAACTACAGCCTGTTATGAAGTGACTTGAGTGCTTTGCAACAAGTGTGCTCATATGTCAAAATTCTTGCTCGCAGGTCAAAGCCCCCCCCCCCCCCCAAAAAAAAAAAAGATGAGCAATGTCTTTTATTGTAAAAACAAATTGTCAGATTCACCTGTAAGTCAAAATTTTGCTTTAGTTTAATTGTCGTAAAGTTTTATGTACAGATTGGGAGCCTGAGTCAGATTTTTTTTTATGCCTTTCTACTTTCTTGTGGCATTGTGGTGCAAGTATGAGACATAATATGTATTAATTTTCTTTATGTTTCCTCAGATGCGACAGTATAGACAAGCTAAAAGCTCAACTACCCAAGATGGAACAAGAGTTAAAAGACCAAGGAAGATTTAAGGACTTTTACCAGTTTACATTTAATTTTGCGAAGAATCCTGGCCAGAAAGGTTTAGGTAAACAATGAACTGTGACACACTAAATGATGTACTAACCTTTTTTAACCCAAATTTTCCACTTTATTCCTCCTTTTGTTTTATTCTTCTAGATTTAGAAATGGCTATTGCTTATTGGAATTTAGTACTGGATGGAAGATTCAAGTTCCTCGACCTATGGAAAACATTTTTAGTTGTAAGTACACAGTGTGCTCGCTCAATTGGCATTTTTCCAGTGTGGTATATTCCAAAATTGAAGTTCTCGCTAACAAATAATGATGTCAATTTGTCTGTCTGTCGTTTTGTTTGCTGATGACAAATTTTTCTGAACAAGTGAGAATTTATAGCAACTACTCAAGTATTATGGAAAGTCTTGTCATCACTTTCTTCAACTTGACTGTGATTTTACGTTGCAGGAGCACCACAAAAGATCCATTCCCAAGGACACTTGGAACCTGCTGCTAGACTTCAGCACAATGATAACAGATGACATGTCCAATTATGATGAGGAAGGTGAGTACTTTGTTTAAATTTGGAATGTTTCTACTGTAGTTTTGGGAGTCAGTCTATGGTTATTGTATTGTGTGTTAGCATTAAGCTAGCAGACTTAATGGTTTGGCAAAGTTCCTGTGTGATTGTCTTTATTTTTTATTTTGATGTAAATTAACTAGCTCTAGTGCTAAACATGATTGACACAGTCACCTCACTTCTCACTTCCTTTTTTAACCCTTGCGAATATTCAGGAAAAAATATGATGAAAACTCTTAAATCGGGTCATTTGTAAGGTGAGGAATTAAGGATGAAATTTGCCTTCAGAAAAAAAATTAGCCACAATAAAAAATGTAGCATGGTAACGTGTTTCATGAAGGAAGGAACGTACACTACATTTTCTTATCACTGAGAATCATTCTGGCCTCACTACATGAATGTTTTCCCTTCATCAGGAGCTTGGCCTGTACTCATTGATGACTTTGTGGAGTTTGCACGACCGCACATCGGGACCAAAAGCACTGCAGTTTAGGCTCCTCTTAGCCTACACAAGCAAGAGAAAAGAACACGTGGCCCACACTGAGCTGACAACTATGTTGCCTTTTCAATCCTCAGGACTGAAATATTTTACACAGCAGAGACTTTATATATACACACGTGCGTATTTGTGTGCGTGTGAGTGTGTGTGTGTTAATGTATGTTTGTGTAGATACAATACATATGTTAAAATAATGCATATCACTTCGCTGGTGAGCTTTTGGTGGTTTGGGCGCTTTTAACGACAGTATTTGGGATTTTCTGGGGGTGCCGAAGCCAAGCAAGAAGCAGCACCATCTCAGTTTTGGGATGTGTTTGGGCTTTGCTCAAATATCCACTCACATTCTTCAACTGTCATGTAAACATTTTTCTAAAAATTGTTTTTAATTTGACTCCTGAGTTGCATCCAGATTTTTATTTTATGATACATCTGTGACTATTCCATAGGACCTTTAATCAGATTTTTCCAAGATCAATGCTGCTCCATTCGTTTAACTTGAAATAAATGTTTGAATTTGGTACCTTTGAAGCTGCCAGCCCTTGTGTGCCTCAAAGCAGCCGCCCGCCTCTGCGTGATGAATACATTGTTATGCTTCCAGGCTCATAAGGGATTGGTTAAATGAGGTCAATCTTTGGATGTCTTGCAGTTCCTCCCTTCTGGCAAAGGCATACGTGAACGGAGAATGATTCAGAATCACTTTTAGTATTGTACATTTGCCAGCCAAAACATTAGGCAGACCTGAGAAAATATGTTTTTCATGGCAAATTACAGCTAAAATAAACATTGGTGTTTAAAATTACTGCTGTAGTTCAGCAATATTTTTATTATTTGCATGACTTAATGTTTTTTAGCACTGGGTTGCATCAAACCAAGTTTAGCATTTTTGGTCATTTCATAGCTGTGCTTGCACAGCAGTTTAAAAAATAAATAAAAATAAATAAACCCTAAAAATATGAGAGCAAGGAAATTCTAAATTCTGACCACCTTAAATGTGTATATCGGAATTGGGGGAGGGTCTTCTCGTGAGTGTAAGTAAAAATAATGGAACGAAAGCCAGTAGAATTTGTGAGGTATGGTTGCTAAGTGACGAGATGTCACTCCCAGTAGCTAGGAGCATCGCCAGACCATGTCATAAAGCTGCCCCCTGATTGTTGCCTTTCAAACGATGCATCCCCTGTGGTTGACATCATCAGAGTAACTACGACACCAACTCACGATGTCGTATATATATATATATATATATATATATCACTCCGGGGAGATGAGGAAAATACTTTACGGTTTTGATGTGATGAGTCAATTGTATCCACTTGCACTTTTAACTTCACACTGCACTCACAATAACCACCAAAAGAAATCCCTATCAATATAGAAGGGTAACTTGGAATAACTAAATATGGCGGCATTTGCAGCGAGAGTTTTATCAGAGATGGGCTGGGAGCAGCACTATGCCCTCCCGGTACTCAACACTGAAAACAAGGGTTTAATAGACAAGGTGAGTATCGTGCTGATTTATTCTCATTACTCCCGGTAAATTAAATAGACTACATTCTTCGCCTTCAATGCATTTTTTTTTTTTTTAATGAGGAATCTTTGAAGAACTTTCCTGTGACCCTTATGAGAATAAGCTGTTTGGAGAACTATTGAATGAATTCCGAATCGCAATAAAAAAAGCAAAGCATTGGGAATCTCATAACACAGTCTTTGTTCTCTGAATTTTACAGATATGCGAAATCAAAAGGACGCTGTTGAAACTAAGAAACAAACGTGAGCAGAATCAAGAAAAAAAACAATTGGGAAACGACTGCTTGAAAAATGTTAGAAAGGAGCTGGAAATCACAGAGGTAGGTTTACCGTATTTTCCGGACTATAAGGCGCACCTAAAAACCTAAAATTTTCTCAAAAGCCGACAGTGCACCTTATAGTCCGGTGCGCCTTATATATGGATCAATTTATGAATTTGTTGATCCATACTGGTTGTACACAGTGCTCTTCCAAAATTTTCAGTACGTTTTAGTACAACTAACCAGCTCAGTGGCCTAGTAGTAGAGTGTCCGCCCTGAGACTGGAAGGTTTTGGGTTCAAACCCCGGCCGGGTCATACCAAAGACTATATTGCCTCCCTGCTTGGCACTCAGCATTAAGGGTTGGAATTGGGGGGTTAGATCACCAAATGATTCCCGAGCGCGGCACCGCTGCTGCTCACTGCTCCCCTCTCCCCCAGGGCAGGGGATGGATCAAAATCACATGGGGATGGGTTAAATGCAGAGGACAAATTTCACCACACCCAGATGTGTGCGTGACGATGATCATTGGGACTTAACTAGTAAATTACAAGGTCGCATCGCTTACCAGCATTACGGCAACCGTGGTCAGGGGGCGTCACTGAATAGCTGTTGTACCCGTGAGGCTATTCCATGTCAAAATCGACTGCTCTGTTAATGTTTCGAGGAAATTTACGGATCGATATAGAAGGGAAACATAGGTAAGCAGTACCAAGGTGTTAGATCGAACTTTAGTCAGTTCTGATCATTTTTCTAAGCCCTCGTTTGAGAAATGCGATTGTTCACACTTTGCTGAGGCTCATGGGAGTTTGCGGGTGGCTAATGCTATAGTGGTAGCTGCTATACGCACGAGGCTATTTTATGTCAAAATCGGCTGCTCTGTTAATGTTTCGATTAAATTTACGGATCGATATGGAAGGGAAACATAGGTAAGCAGTACCAGGGTGTTAGATTGAACTTTAGTCAGTTCTGATCATTTTATAGGATAGTTTGAGAAACGCGATTGTTTACAGAGGGCTCATTGGTTATTGGCTAGTGGATGCATATCGCAACCCTAGTCAACCGCAGTTTGTTGCGCGTTTGTTATTTTATGCGCCTTATAATCCGGTGCGCCTTATATATGGACAAAGTTTTAAAATGGGCCGTTCATTGAAGGTGCGCCTTTTGGTCCGGAAAATGCGGTAATTGATTTGAGTCTGGAAAAAAAAAGTTTATTTAGGGAAGCGGCTCAACAATAACTTGATATGATGTTTGTGCAAAGGCTTTGTGCAAGGCCAAAGAAAGAGAGATTGATTTGGAGATAGACCTCGCCGCTGTTGCCGAGAGAGAAAACGGCCGTCTGGTGCAAGAAAATGCAAAGATGGACAATGAAATTCATCATTGGGCTGAAAAGGCCAAATATTTTAAGGTGAATATCAGCCATCATTTATTTGATTTGAAATATGGAAATCAAATGTTCTGACGAATCCTTCTGGCCATTTTCTCAGAACAACATCACGAAGGCTAAACAGAAGCTGGAGCAGTTTCGGGAGAAAATGAACTGGGACCAGCAAGCGCTGAATTCCTTTTTGGAGGAGTCAACAATAAAAGATGATGATATGATGGCCATCATGAAGTATTCACATCAGGATGAGCAGAGGATCAAGGTGAGCATGGCATTTTTTCTCCCCATTTCTGAATCATTCTCAACTAAAACAGTCCGTCCTGCAGTCACTTTCTTTGGCCATCGAGAGGACGACATTGGACACCAATAAAAAGCACAAAGTGCTTGACAAAGAAATGACAGAGACTTTATCTGCACAGGTGCTGAACTCCTCAAAAATGTGTACAAAAATGGAAAGGAAGGATACAATTGATGACCTTGCTGTATGTTGTTTTTTCCTTTCAGATTGCTTTGGACAAGACGACGGCGAATTTGCATCAGGCTCATGTGGAAACTGAGCAGATCATCCACCAGTGGGAAAACACCATCCAACAAATGAAGCAAAGAGATGCTGAGATGCATCAGTCTGCTCTGGTAACCAACTAGATGCACAATGAGTCTCTATTCATTGCAAGAGTCAAGTTGTGACTAAAAATAAAATAAAGGAGTTTAAACCTTAAATCTGTTCATTTTCCATGCAGACAAAATATGTTCCGAGTTAGGAAAATAATATCCTCATCATATTTGTCTGTATTAAATTAAGAATTGCTGATCTTTTGATAGCCTCTTTCACGATTATTCTGAATCGGTGTTTCAGGGAAAAGGAAAAGTGCATTTTATTTGGCGTGTGAAAACACTAATCAACAAGTCATGATTATTCTTATGGTCTTTTTCTTAATATTACAGATACCAGTAAACCTAAAATCCATTTTTGTAAACGGGCTCAAATTTGTCTTGTACCTTTGTGGCATTCAGCATATTTTTATTACTGTCAAATTTGACCTGAACATATTAAAACATGTTAAATTATATATTTTTTAAAGCACACTGTATATGTGAAGACACAAAAAAATGAGAGCATAAAATCTAAATAATTTCTTTTATCGCCGATGACTTCAAATACTCCTCCCACATACCGTAATTTTCGGACTATAAGTCGCATTTTTTTTCATAGATTGGGTGGGGGGGCGACTTATACTCAGGAGCGACTTATATGTGTTTTTTTTTCAAAAATATTTACTTGATCATTAACACATTACTTACTAGTACAGTTGATCACCTCACATATTATTTTTAATACACTGAAAAAACGAATAAAGCAATTCACACTTTAAAGCACAATATTCAAGTTCATGAAACAAATAAACAAAACAAAAAAAAAACCAACTGAAAAAGAAATATAGTTATTTTCAAACTAAACTGAACGAGGGTGATTTAAATTTCACCATTGGCCGTGACGCAACAACTGGGAGGGGAAAGCGCTGTTTTTAAAAAGCACAGGTCTGGTGAAGAGAATTTAGTGTGGTGATGTAAAAAAACAAAAAACAGTAGGGGTATTGAAGCAAGACCATTAAGAACACACTCCAACATAACTTATCCTTTCATCAATCTAGAAACTGGCCGAGACCCACCAGATCATCAGAGAAAGGAACGACTCTTTGACGGAACTGAGTCACTTGCAGGACTCGCAGGTGATCGACAACAAAGTCAAAGAGAAGAAATTAACCGCGACTAATCGACAAACTGCAAAACTGCGACTTGATTACAAGCAGCGAGAGAGCAATTACGTCGAGATGCAGGATGAGGTATTCACAAAATGTATGAACTATGAACTATATAACAGCACATGAGTGTTTTTGCTTTGTTTTTAAATCTATTTTTTGTTCCTCATGCATCTGTAGGTGAAAAGTTGCAAAGCCTTATTGGATAGAACAACCTCCAATGTGCACTCAATGAGGTCTCACATCCGCAGGATGGAGGAAACCGTCCAGAACAACAACCAAAAGTCAGTCCAGCTCAACTGCAACAGTGTTATGCCGAAACCAACTCTGGCGCTTCACTAAATAATGATTCCATATTTTGTTTATTGCAGACTGAAACAAGCGCAGGCCTATAATGCTACCCTTGAGGCAAAGCTGAAATCTGTGATACAAAACGCCATGAGTGAGAAAGAAAGAGCTGCCCAAATGGAAAATTTCCTCAAGGAAGAGCAACAAGTTATCAAGGTGGGACGCTGTAAACTGTAAGATTAAAGTACACAGTATAAGGTTAAAAAATGCTTTGGGGTAAAACATCTACCGTAATTTCCGAACTGTTAGCCGCACCTGATTATAAGCAGCACCAGCAAAAAAATAGCAGAATTTTTTTCCCCTCATAAATAAGCCGCACTGTACCATAAGCAGCATGTGCATGCGAGTTATTTACAAAGAAAGACGGTACACAGAAAGCCTTTTTAAAGTTTTAATAACATACCTTAACATTTTTTTCCAAACACTGCCTGTGACGCAGCAGTAATACTGCAGCAACACGGAAGTAACACAGCACTAATAGGGCTGGATAAAAAAACAAAAAGGTAAAAGTCATTGAGACACGGCGGTAACACAGCAGCAACACGGTAGCACAGCACTAACAGGGCTAGTTAAAAATACATACCAGTAAAAGTAAAAAAAAGACCCAGTAAAAGAGCCATCTTCATCTTCCTCCTGTGCACTGAAACAATCGAAGTCTTCCTCCTCAGGGTCCGATTGGAATAGCGTCAGATATCCTACGCCACACACTTTCTCAGTCTCTTTTTTTGTCATCACTCTTATCTTCTAGCATTTTCATAAAGAGGGTCTGTTGTCATCACTCTAGCATTTTCCATAAAGAGGGTCTGTCCGTGCTAATTTTATTTATGCACAAAGCGCTAAGTTACATTAAACTAGCGAGCTACACGTATAGCTCCAGAGTAGACGTGACACAACACGATGTCATCAACAATAGCCCAAATAGACTGCCTTAAACTTAAAAGCAGCATCATATACATTTCTTTTGTCCCCCATAATGACGGTTTGTGTATAAAAGCTTCCTTTCTTCAGTAATGTCTGTCAAGATCTTGTTCTGTCTCTATTTTTTTTTTAATTATATGACACCATTTGCCTGGTGGATGGACATGCGATCAACACACCACTTTTCTCCCCAGTGACCGTGTCACATATCCCTCTGCCCAACAAAGCGGTGCCACACAACAGCGGTCCACAGCTTTTTACGAGTGTATAAAAGTGATCAAGTCATCACAAAAATCACGAAAAAATCCAGATACGCCGCACCCAACTACAGGCCGCAGGGTTCAAAACTTGAGCAAAAAGTAGCGGCTAATAGTCAGAAATTACAGTACTTAAATCTAAGTACAGTACAACATCAGTTAAAAAAAGGTTGGTAATCATCAAAAGTGGGAGGAAGTCACATGAGCCATGAAGTTGAGTTAATGTTTGAGTAGTTATCAGTTAAACTGAAGGTAACGTTACCACCTGTCTTTCTGTCACGAAATAAGTTGTTTGAGTGTGGCTCTAGAACCAATGAATGGCATGACCATTAATTTTAATGCGGAAAGACGATTTGAGTTATGAGACTGTTTACCAGGAGCTGGACGTCCAGTTACGTGACCGCGGCAAGGAGCTTGTCCGCTGCAAACAGAACGGAGAGGACGCCAAGGCAAAGGAAAAGAATTATGTGGCGCATTTACTACGGAGCAAATGCACCGTCAACACATTAGAATGTCAGCTCAAGAAGCAGGAGGAGTACCTACTCAAACAGATGATGATCATGAATGAAAAGGTAAGCATATGTAAAAACGACAACACAGTCTGACTGCTTGCTTTAACTCACATTCCATTATAATGCCACTTTTCTCCATTAGGATTCCCAGTTGATCATTTTAGATAAAAAACTATCACGATTGCAAGGTGTTGTTGGTGATTCCGATGAAAAACTGGGGATGGAAGTCAAGATCACAGAGCTGCTAAATGCCCTCGAGGAGAAGAAAAAGACATCCAGTAAGATCATCATCAAAATCAAAGAGTCTGAGGTCAGACAGTGCACATCAGCACGTGACCATCCCCATGATGACATCTTACTGGATATTCTTTTGTGTATGGCAGGAGGACATTCGCTTTTTGCTGAAAGAGCGGGAGGATTCCGCAGCTCAGAAGAAAGAACTGCACAACAAAGTAGGGGAACTGAAGCTGATCAATAATAATATTGATAAAGAGCTGAAGAGACTTGGGCAAAAGAAACAGGTAACTTCCACTGAGCAATATGAATTTAGACTGTTGACAACTATCAGCTTTACATTATGGCAAAAAGTCATTTTGCTATGTAAAAAAGCGGGGTGGGTCACTTCAATTGTCTTTTTTTTTTTTTTTTAAAAGCTTTACATATATTGAATAAAGTTATTTTGACAGAACCAAGCTAAGGCTGGCTGTCACCATGACGATCAGTTTTTTTTATTGTATGGCTCTGAATACTAGATCAACTGCGTCCATAATAAGCAATTGCCCCGTGGCCCTTTATCAGGAACATATCGTGGAGCAGAACATCTCCAAGCTGGAGGTGAGGCGTAAGAGGGATCTGCTGTTCAGCAAAGCCAACAGTGTGGTGTCCTTGGAGAAAAGACAGCTGAATGTGAAGAAAGCAATTCATGAGCGGCAAGAGGAAATCAGAGTCTACAGTCAAATGCTCACTCAGCAGCTGAAGACTACAGAGCAGGAGAGACAGAAAATCAGGTAAAAACATGACAAAATGTTGAAACTGAATGTTACTTTCTCTTACTTCAAAGCTAAAAAAAAACGTAAAAGCTTACAACTGTGAAAGCCAAGTAGGGTGGTTTACACAACTTGGCCAAACAAGGAAAGCCTGTCCTTTGATAGTGTGTGCTGAAAAGTTGTTACAATTCCTGGAAAAATCAGAAAATGTCCAAAAGTCAATCATTTGTTGCAAAAGGACTCTGGAAAACTTTTGACTTTATTGTCAACACTGATTTGCATTTGCAATTGAATTACAATTTATTTTCTTGCTATCCTCCCTAGCATGGAACTGAATATAAAGTTGTCCAAGGTTGAAGCCTCCAAGAAGCATTACGAGGTTGTGACCTTTGCCATGGCAGTCCAGGAGAATGACGAGAATGCGGTCAAGTCTCAAGCTCACTACATCGCCCAGGTAACCACGATCAGGAATGTATTTTGTCAGGCACCGTCACTAAAATGGGACTCCCTTCCACTAGGCCGCGCTAGAGAAAGCGGAACTCAAGCAGCGGGGAGAGTGTCTCAATAACAAAATCCACAACGCCGAGCAGGAAAATAAAGCTCTGGAAAACACAACTCTGTTATTTCACATCAATAATACTGGATTTCATACAACGGTCGTCAAAGCTAAAGAGGCCAGTGAGTCAATCTGATTTACACTCTTATCAGTTGCAATACTATTGGGCAATCCACACATATGGGTGTTATTGTTTACAAATTATTGACAAATCTTCACGTAAAAAATGGCTTGCTTGCTCTTTTTGATAATGCAATATTAGTGGCTGAACCAATATGCTGCTTTTTGGGATCTCCTGAAAAGTGAAACTAGCTATAGATTTGTATTTCCATGTCAGCTCCAGATTATCAGGAAAAATTCAATCTTGAAGAGCAGCTTCAGGTAGCCAAGGAGACGCTGGTGTCCAAAAAGCAACTCGCTAAAAAGCTTCGTGAGGATCTACAGGTACTACGAGCAGCGGTTATTATGATTGCTCATGTGAGAGAAAAACATTTTTAAAATGTGTTGGTGGATTCTGTAAAAATATAATTACAAATCTAAAGAAATGCACCTTCTCCTTTCACTAGGAAAAAAAGTTTGTTTTGCTTAATCCCATTCTTTTGCAATCAGCATTCACATAGGTTGGTTTTATCACCTTACAATGGTTTCTGACCAAAAAGTGGAGAAAAAAAAAAGCATTTTGTCATTTTTGTTTGTTTGTGCCTAACTATCTTTCATTCCCTTTTCTCCTGAGGCAATTAACAATGCCTTGAAGACTCAACTCCAAGACAAACAGGCTTTGGAAAAAGAAGTCATGCAATTTATGGATTTTAATGATTCTGTCAGTGAGATGATCCTTACTGCCACCAAGTTCAAACCCCAACTCAAATCAGCACTGCAGCAGCAGTTTCAGCAGGTTGGGCTCTTAATGGCAGTTTGCGGATTTGTCATCATTGAAGTCATGTGGAAAAAAACATTTCAAGAGATAAATTCATGTCGATCAAACCAAGTAAATGGCCTGAAAACAATTGTTTATTGACTACAAATAATTTTTCCACGTTCATCTACGTATATGCCAGCCATGTACAGTTGCATTGAACATTTCACACTAGTTGAAATCGAGATGAGATTATCATTGTTTTGGTGGTTATGATGATATATATTTTTTGTTTTGTTGTGTGTCATGAGATTTTTCAAATATATAAGTAATATGTGTCAATCATGTTGACGCGTGTGCTTGTTTCAGGCCAATCTGTCTTTTCCATCTCCTGCTTTCTCTGGCACAAGTCGAAGGTCCAACCTTGTCAGCAGCTCGCTCTCTGTCAGGTCAAATTCAACGTTTATTTAAAAAAAAAAAAAAAAAAAAGAAACTTTAATACATGTTTTGGATGAAACAATATCTTATTTTTGGAGTAGTCATACTTTGACTTATGAGTCATCCCTTTCTTTATAACTTATATGTGTGTTTAAAAAAAAAAAAAAAAAAAGTATATATTGTCAAAACTGTTTCTGGATATGTTAATCTATTTCTCTCTTAGGTGTGGTGCATTTTCAGCCAGTAGCCACAAGCCTTCTGATGAGCCGGACCCCACTGTGAAGACTGTGATCCTGGGCCAGGATCTTCCATAACGCTTTTGCCCTGGTGACATTTGGTTGCTCAGGAACTTCCCCTCCTTGTGAGATTGCATATGTGACTGAAAAATAGACTACTAGGGACAAAAAAAATACATCTTACCTTTTGAAAAGGACAATAGTTAAATTATTTTCTTAAGTCAGGTATGTCCAAAGTCCGGCCCGTGGTAAAATTTCATCAGGCCTGCAGCCTCTGTGATAAAATCTTTAGTATGTGGCCCGCCGCCATTGTTGACCAGCGCTTTAATACACACGTACCAAAGCTATTTTATGCCGCAGAAATGTAATCTCGCACGACCCGACGTAATTTCACAGCGAGAACATGACTCCAGCTGTCCTGCTATGCGGAGCATGCGCAAGTCAAATGCGGAAATAAAAAATTAAAAGTGAGGGTCATAACCTGGCTTGGTGGTGCATTCATATTTGGTGATTTTGGCCACACCCCACAAGCCCCAATATTCAACGCTGCAGGTGGCCATTCCACCCTAAACACCAAGACCACATTCAGCACAATACACACACACCAGTCCACCTTCCTAAACTCGAAAAAAAAATATCTACCTGCTCATTCTTCTGCCACAGCTTTCATTGGTCCACAGGTTTAGGGTTAGTGAAGTGACAGTTGGTCTGCAGCAGCTTCATGTTGACATCAATGTGGCAACTTCCGGAAAACTGCCAGGCATGACACCAAAAGTGGACTCATTACAAACACTGCAAGACATATTGTGGATCGTGCTATGCGGCTAACCTGATGATAGTTGCCGCTCTGGACCTCCAGCAGCCTGAACTTGAACCCATGCTTGTGATTTTCATGAATATATCGGACGGCCATGCCAGCTGCCACCGTCACGCTGTCGTCTTTGAATGTGACTAGAGGAAAAGAGTTTGCCGCCGCTCACCACAGCGCACCACAGAAGAGCAACTAGGCAAACCATCATCATGACAAGCAATTGAGAAGGAAGCAGCACACGTCACACCACTGCAGATGGCCACAGGAGACAGTTTCTTAATTATTCAGCATTTTATAGATTCAAGATTGGTTAGTACAACAGTGCAGGTACTCTTTTCTATGTTAGACCGCATGTATTTATGATTAATGATTATGAAAGCCTTGTTTGCTTATAGGGTATATAAAAGTGTTTGAATGAATCTTTCAGTCAATTCTGGAACAATGGACACATTCAAAACAGAAAAGGTTGACACAGCAGAAAGGTGAATAAAGGAACACGCCAAAGTGTTATTGAAGGCAAGCTGCAGTGCGACCTGCTCCACTGCAATAAAACAATCTGTTAATGAAGATGTGTTCTTCATAAACCTCACGCACACTTGGAATCTCTGACCGGGTTGCAGCCTGACCCACTTGGCCAAATAAATAGAAAACTAAACAGAAAAACAGACGCGAAAGGAAAGAGAAACTGCGTGTTTGTTTTGGTACGATGGGTTGTGAGAGATACATTCCCAGGTTACGATGACGTTAGTGTTGTCTCCAAAAGAGGTGGCAGTTCCGTGGGGATTGTGACATCGCCGACAGACGCCAGGACAGGTGTCACAGTGACAGAGGCCGGAAGGGCGACGGTGTTGGAAGTGGGCAGCATGGGGGCCATGCCCTGAGGCAGGAGGGGAGTCAGCTGGGAGGGCAGCATGGTGGGCAAAGGGGGCAGAGGGGCCAGGCCCGGTATGCTCAGGGGAGCCGTCAGCGGGGGAACTGCAATGGAAAGAAAGGGGGATGTCGAGTCACAGAGTCATTCAACTTGTCAATTTTTTTTTTTTAAGATCTAATCAGAGATGTATTTTCTTGTAAGGTTTGTCTGTGTTTCTGTTAACGTCATATTTTGTCAGCCCAATTCAAGTAGCGCCAAGCAAATTACAGGGTGCAGCATTTCTTTCATCAAGCCATCCACCCATTTTCTGTACGCCACTGTTGACTTAATTCACTGCTTAGGTGCAGTTCTACGTTTTTACCAAAAGAGGGTGCTTGGATACCAACGTGGTCTTAATGTGTACATGTGTACATTGTTCAAATAATTAAAGATGTTTAACATTGATGGATCTATTTATTATTCAGTTGTACTTATTTCACATTGTTTTCTGTACTGCCAGTACGATCAAGGGCTCCTCCGACACCGACAGCTCTTGGCTTTGGCCTGGACATCCACTTTTTGATTTCCATATGATGTATTTTATGTGCCCTCTTTGCATCCATTGCAGCCTGGTGATCCTGAAAGGGGGATCCTTCCATCTGTGGTCCCTTCTCAAGGTTTCTCATTTTTCCCCTGGTAGAGTTTTTTTTTAGTTTTTCCTTGCCCTTTTGGGAGCTCAAGATCAGGGGATGCTTTGAGAATAATTGTCAATTGTTTGTCAATGTGAAGGCCTTTGAGACTGCTTGTGATTTAGGGTATACAAATAAACTTGACTTGTATATTAGACTATAGCTATTTTATATAAAAAGTTTTTATTTTGTGGGTTCTTATTTTGAGGCGTCATGAGTTGATCAACTGTATTTACATGATTTGCATTGGGAAATATAGCTTTGTTTTTTTTGTCTGATTTGGGTTTGATTCGTCTGTTGTTTCAGGATGCTGACAGGTGGAGTGATGTACCTGTGGTTCCGCCTGGCATTAAGGTGCCAGTGCCCGCTAGTGAGATGGCGCCAAGGTCCGGGAGCGTAAGGTTGAGATTGGGAAGATTGGGCAACGGAGGTAAGCCAGCTGCGAGTGGCATCAAGCCTAAAAGGAAAACAACATGCATATTAAATCACCTCACTTAGCGTGTGAAGAAAAAAATGGTGTCATCCCTGCAAAGAACAGCCAACTGGCATGGCGCAGTTAAACTGACCCACCCACCTGGTAGTGTGGTGGCGGGGTTGAAGGTGGCCGTGGCAGGATTGAGGGGGGCGAGGGGGCTGAGGGACGGATTAGAGGAGGGCAGCAGGGGAACTGTGGGCAAACCTGGTGAGGGAGCCAAGAGACACGTTTGTGAGTATTGTGACAATTTTGTGTGCCATCAAATATAAAAAAATAATAAAAAAATACACACAACTCCGCCCAATTATTTCTTGCAGCATTTTCGATAAGTCTCAACATAGACTACAATGTTGGTGTTATCGTCAAATAAAGTACAGGACATACCGGTCTGCAGTTCGCTCGGCATGGTGGGCGGGGCTGTGTTGATTGACAGGCCTGACAGCGAGTCTTTGAGGCCAGAGGGGATAGTGGGGGCAGTAGTAGGCGGGGTCACCGCTGATAACGGAACCTGGGCAAAAAGTTCTTCATTTTCACAGCTGCTAAAATATATTGTAGGAGTGGAATGTTGACATTATAAACCTCAGTGAATCCATCCTTTAACGGACTGATGGGCCCGCCAGAAGCGTTCCCTGGAAAACTGAACTTCTTTCCCTCCTCAAAAGGTCGTGTGGGAATCCTGTGGAGGTATCCGTAGCCAATCCCGCATCCAAGGCTGTGACGGAGAGAAAATGAACAGAGGATATTTTAAGTCAAATGTTGACATACTGTCAATGATGCCCACAGACCTCAAAAGCACTAATAATCTACCAATAAAAAAATTATAAAAAAAATTCTGGTAAAAAAAAATAAAAATCTGTCCTACCATGAAATGGTCCCTGATGGGGAAAAAAAAAAGTTATTATTATTACGACAACTAACGCACAAGTCTTTGTTGGTGTCTAATGTGTGCATTTCCCGGATTCATTTGACTTTGGCCCTGTAGTTTTATCACGTTTTCTCCTCCAATTATACTCTAACAGCAACCATGAGCGAGGCCCTTAAGCAAAAAGAACAATTGCGTTTTACCGCTGCTGCTACTTGAATTAAATGACTAATAATAGCTTCCCAAAGTATCGTCTTGAAGTACAAATCCCCAAAGCACACAACTATAAATGAGATGGATTGTTGTATATTCCTAAATGGAAAGCTCACTCAAACTAACAACATCAGCAATAAACAGACTAATTACCTCCTTGGTTTGTTTGTTACTCGCCTAGTTGAAGATGTTTCTTCTAATTGTGACCATGATCCCAAGACTAACTTCAAGTAAAGAAAACATTGCACAGCTTCGTGCTGATGAATCTATCTGTACGATCATTATAGTTTTTTAATATGCACAGAAAATCTGACAGTACCGCTAAGCACTAAGAATGGACATGATGTTCTTTTGCAAGGAAAGGTGAATATCTTTGATATGACCTTCCCTCTCCTCCCCAGGCACTGTTGGGTGTAATGACCACCTCTCTGCAGTTGTCAGTATCTGTGTTGTACACATAGAGCTTCAGTCCCTTCCCCTCGTGGCTCTCGATCAATGAGAACAAGTCTTCGGACTGCGCAGGAAAGATAATCAATTATCACGACCGGGTAAAAGAGGAAAAACACAAGTTCATGCATTGATAGCCCACCTCATTCATAACAGTATCCGCTCCAATGATGTAGTCAGTGTGTGGTCTCAAACCAGCGAGGGCTGCGGGTGAATTTGGCTCCACTTCCTAGGAAGTGAGCAGCAAGTGAGCGTTGGTCGACAGCTGCAAAAGAGAGGTTTACATACCAGCACGTGCCAGACATTCTCATTGGCTCCTTCAAAGCTGCAGAAGCGAATGGAGACCCCGAGCAAGCCCTGGCCACCCCACAGGTTGCTGGGTGTGACTGTGGACTCCCTCAGCTCCAGAGTCTTTGAGGAGTATACTAACATCTTGGCTGGTTTCTCCACATTGGCTTTCAGAAGGTCCTTCAAGGTGTCATTGTCCTTGTTCTGTGGATCAAAAGTCATACAGAAGAAGAAGCTATTAGGTAAGTGTTTCTCCTATTATATTGGATAATTACTGTTTGTTTGAATTTTGAGTTGTGAGCACGTTCCACAGTTGACTTACCAGGCGGGTGTTATTGATGGAGACAATGAAGTCAAAAAAAGGTTCAAGTCCTGCTCGGTGACCTGGGGAATTCTCCTGAACCTGCAAGACAAAAAAAAGTTGAGATGCCCAAACATGTATCAACCTCTGGATTGTTTGAGGAAAGTGCAAAACACATGATCTCAGTCTTCAGGGGAATAATGAAGATATCGGAAAATTCACAATAAATGCGGTGCACGCACGTTTTAAATATCCCTCACTGCACAAAAGAGTCCACACACCATACAACAAGAGCATTCTGCAAACCATTGTGGCAGGTGCCATTCACTGAATCCGCGTAGCATGTAGCATTTAGCAACATTGCTTTAAGCAAGTACATTTTACAGGTTGCCACTTGTAGGCTCAAACCAAAAGCATTCAATACACACGACGACAACAAGGTTGCATGTGTGATTTGTGTTTCTCCACCACATTGGCCCGACATGACATTCAGCTTACTAGTCAACACAGTGCTGGAAAATTAGCAATGCTAGGCTACGTATTAGAAGCAGGATATCACTCAGGAATCAGGATATGCATGCAAATAACTCACCCGGAGGACATGGTAGCCCTCTGAGCCACCGCCAGGTATCTCCACACTCTGCGATCCTCCCATGATAACGCTTACTTAAGGTTTTGCAAGCTAAGTCAGAGGAACGATAGGTACCTGACTACTTGTACAGACCGGGTACACGTCGTCAAATGGGTAGTCATCTGTTACGCATGCGCCGTTACGTGGCAGGAAATGGAGACGCCACTGTTCTATCGGGTAGGAAATATTTGCATCCAAAGAAGCATGTTGTTAGGATACGGATTTTAGCTATTGATCTGACTCCAAATTGCGATCAACACACAGATGGAATAATGTGCGATAACATCAGCCAATTTATATAGAATAAGCTCAATTTTTTTTTTTTTTCCGTGTCACATTTCACATGCCCCAGATTGGGACATAGAAACTTGTGTTAAACAAGTTTCTATGTCCCAATCCACACACTGGCGCACCTAACAATTTTGCGAGTTCGTTCTGTCAAAGAGAAGACCAGTAGATCAATCAGACCAAATTTACCAATTGTTTATTCCTAACAAAGCGCACTAATACAGGCCTGGGTCCCGGGTCCCTCACACTAAAACTCGTGCGTTTTTGTGACCACCAAAAGACGACACATTCTTCCGGGTTGCCCAGTTTTAAAGAAACACAATATGAATATTAAAGCATGCAAAATATTGTGTGATGATTGGTCGATGGTCATCTCCTCCCCGTCGAGGTGTCATCACTGTGGTCAGGAGTTGGGGATTTTCCTCTCGAAGCCCGACCACCTGGACGTGGTGTTGTTCTTTGTTCTCGTTCCTCACCGACCTTGAGGTGTTATCGTCCGGTACTCCCTTCGTCCCGTACCATCCCGTACTCCCTGTCTGGTACTCCCTTCCTGGGCCTCCCTGTTCCACAACTCTTAGAAGAAAACAAGTTCATGCAGTGTGCCTGCACATTCCTCACCCCCCACCAATCCACACAAGCACTCCAATACTAGATATTATATTGATATGATTATATGTTTCACACAACCCTAAAAATGTGTTTGCAAACTGCTAAAAGCACATTTCCCTTTATTCCCTCTCATGACCTCATTTATGAGGTCATCACCCGTTACTCTAGCAAATAGCTACCAGCGCGCTATCGGTCCTTCCTTCCTCCCGCGGCTCATGTTGAGCCACCAGGGTATATTGGCCCATCGGTGGCAACGGGCCAACGGTTTTCTCGATCAACCGGACAGCGAGTGATCTAATACATGGAATACAACAACAACCGCATAACATCATAATTGTAGCAAAAATAGCCACAGCAACAAGCACAGACATGATCAGCCCTTTCCAGTTTCCGAACGTTTTCATCTAATCAGACCAAATATCGGTGTGTACACCTGAATGATCTTTCATCTTTTTATTCAGTGTTCTTAGTCCTTCCAACGCCTTGGTCAGTCGTCCCCCTGGTGCCGTGTTGTTTGGAATGAAAGTACAAAATGCATCACCAAACATTCCACACACACCATGTTCCTTAGCCAATAGCAGGTCCAACGCAATTCTATTTTGGAACGCCATTAATGACGTTGCGGCCAATTGTTCATGAACTGCGGCAAATGATTCAGCTGTATAATTACCCAGTCGTTGGACATTGTAATGAACGTAATTAATACGGTCTACATTTTTATTGGGGGTGATCCATACGAAGATACTTTCGAATCCCGAGGCCACTTGATTAACGAGTTTATACTCATCTGGTACACCTCGGGGCACTCCTATAGCGTCAATATATGTTGGATCGTCGTCACTCAACCACGGGGGCAAAACGTCTCTTTTGGCTCGCTTCAGGAGCTCCGCCAATGGGGACTCCGGGTCCCAATTGGTATTCTGTATTTCAATGGGGACAACCACCACAGGCATTATCAAAGACACGAGGGCACAGATACCTGATACATTCTTTGGCAAGCGATCATATAATTTGTCATCACCACACCACAACCAGATGTCTGCACGAGAGAGAGGAGAGGTTACAGTCAGTGACAAATTGAATTTGCACCATGTGGAATCTATTGTCCCAATACTTATGCCGGTCCCCTTTAACTTTAAACATGTCATATTTTGTTGAGTCACATGGTTGTCAAAAATGGGCTTTCTTTTTTAGTGAATAATTGTATGCCGTGACTCTCCAATGCCCTCTCAACCGAGGACAAACCAAACTCATTCCCTAAGCATTGAAAAACCATAAATAAAATAAAACAACCACATTTTTCCATATGTTAACTTCTTTTGTTCATGACATAAAGCAACTACAAACCGTCCATCCTCTTTACATTGGTGAATACATGTCCCTTCTCTGTCTGGTGGGGCTAAATCCAATACTTCCCTTACCTGTTCAATTTGCTTCCTCCACACCCTTCTCTGGTACTTTTCCAATTTGTCCTGTAACGTTTGGTTTGTCTCTGTCCAATTAAACAACGTAACATGCATTTGCCAATTTCCGCTGTCACATCTCTGTCTCAAACCTCCCTGTTCCTCTCATGAGAGCTCTTCTGTTGTGTCCACCTCAGCTTCATAAACTACTTTTCCTTTGCATCGGTATTGTTTATAGGTGGGTAAAATTTGAATCCGGGACGTTTTCTGCTGGATAGTCTCATCAATTGTCATCAATGTCCACACAAAAAGACAACTTAATAAAAATAGCACTACTAAAATTAATTCTGAAAAATCAGAAAAACCTTTCCAGCCCTCCCCTTTACTTTTCCGTATTGCTGCTCCTTCTCCTTCTGTCCCCCCCACCTCTTGGCCGGATCCGGGACACGGCCAAACAGGAATACCTTCATCCTGACGGAACAAACTCTGGGGCCGGACACAGGTGTGAGTAGTGATACCACCGGCGTCCTTTGAAGTCGCGCTGGGCCGCGTGAGACGTCCTGGCCAAGACACGAAAGGGGCCCTTCCACCTGGGCTCCGTCCACTTTCTGGAGACGACTCGGACGTACACGTACGGTGTGAGCTGTTTATCCACCGACACGCCTTCCTCCGCCACAGCTGCAGCGGTTTTCTCTCCAATCTGTGCAGAAACACTGGACACCAAAGCAGACAAATAGGACCAGTATGCTGCATGAGACAAATTTGGTACCGTAACATCCTCCGGCGGGACGAGCGTTGTCGCTGGTCCCGGCATTAGACGACCTGTCATCAATTCAAACGGTGCAAATCCAGTGTGCCTGTTAACAGATTGCCGCACAGACAACAAGGCAAGCGGAATCGCTTGGAGCCAATTCATTCTCATTTGAGCAATAATTTTGGCCAGTTTTTTCCTTCAACGTCCGGTTCATTTGTTCAACTTTGCCCTGGCTCTGAGGATGGTAGACACAGCCAAATCGATGCTTCAAACCCAAAATTGATTCCACCTTGGCCAAGGCTTTGTTGTTAAAGTGTGTACCATTGTCAGAGCGGATCAGGGCCGGAAAACCATGTGTGGGGATGCAATGGGTGATCAAAGCCTTGATCACAGCAGCAGAATCTTCTTTCGAGCACGGATATGCCTCAGGCCAGCCTGAGTAAGCGTCAACCAACACAAGCAAAAAGCGTTTCCCATTCACTCTTGTATACATGTCGGTGAAATCAATGATCACCTCTGCTCCCGGCCACGTGGTCGGCTGAAACAGGCCGGGCTTAGGCTTCAACGTAGGACGCAAACAGGAGTCTGGGTGTTCCACGTCCAGATTACTGGACCGCAGGACACCAACATCTCCAGCAATCCTGTCTGCCATGGGTTGTTTAATTTGGTATGCATTCTGAGACTCAAACCAGTACAAATTAGGAATGTGAGTTTCCCGCCAATCGGTCTGTTGCAACAACTGCTTGACCATTGAGCCCAATTGTCTGGCCTTGTGTCCTGGGGCAATAGCCAGCGAAATGTGTGGCACCCCTTTCTCTGTCATTTTGAACCACTGCATTTGTTCATATGTCAGTTCAGTTGCCGCTGCAACTCCCTCTTTATCAATCAAAATGCGTGATGAAGTTATCAATCAAAATACGTGATGAAGTTAAATCCCACATGTGCCCTTCAATTTCTTCAAACAAATCCCGATATACATCATCACCTTTTCGGTCATAATATAGAGTGCAATGCAAAGGATCAACAGGTGGTTGGTATGGCGCCAGTGAGCAGATCCAGGGTTTCCACAGTAGGTAGGTCGAGAACACACCACCACCAGCAGGGGTCTCTGGCTCCAGCCTGGCCCAGTAGATGGTTGCAGTTTCTGCTTATGTCGGTAGGGGCGCAATCAGCCACTGACCATGTTGTTGTATTTGTTGTGAGCACTGGATGCTGACGCCATCTGGAAATTGAATAATCACTCCCTCTGGCCCACACAGAATTCTGGCTTCAACGGCTGACAACAAGTCCCTCCCCATCAAATTGATCGGAGTGTCTGTGGAATGGATGTATTTGTGCCACAGTCTACACCCCGTCCGGGTGATCACAGTTTCAAGTGGTTTGGTAAAAGGCAGAGTTTGTGGTTTTCCCGAGAAGCCGACTAAAGTTGTTGTTTTCTTTGACAGTGAGGATACAGGAAGGGCAGTGTTTATGGATGAATAAGTTGCTCCTGTGTCCACCAGCATCTGCACAGGTTTTCCCTCCACTGTCACATGAAGCATTGACTCGGCTGGGCCACTGCTTCTCTTGCTCCCCGGGCAGCCCTATTCAAATTGTCCACACCAGAGATCATCATGTTGGTAGTACTGACCTCCGTGTGTTTGTGGCTGTTGCCAGGGCCGTTCACCAGACGGAGCTGTTCCTGCTTGTTGCATCGGCGCCTCGGGTTGATGTGGCGGGCCTCCGGCTGGGCGGGCGGCTCCGTGCGGTCGATACTGCGGGCATTTTCTTGCCCAGTGATCGGTTTCGCCGCAGATGAAGCATGCGTTGGGCGAATGGTTTTTGTATGTTGCCCTCCCCGGGTAAGCAGGTGCACTCCCTCCCCGGCCTCTGTATCCGCCCCGGAACTGGCCCCTTCCGCGTCCCACCACCTGAGGAGCCTGTGACATTTGCATTTCCTTTTTCTGTGATTTAGACTGTAGCTTCACCATGCATTTTTGCCAACTGTAATTTCAACAACTGTTTGAATAATGCATCTGTCTCGTTATCAACTTTAGCTTGTGACTCAGTGAACATTCTGCAGTGATGCAAAAGATGACGTTTAAATCGTTCCTCGGCACAAACCAGAATGTCAGGGTGTGACATTAGCTGCCTCTTTACATCTGGCGGAAGTCCACCAGCGCCGTCCGGAAGAGCACCTCTGCCTCGTGCGTGAGAGTCGGATGGCGACCTGTGGTTTCAATCCAACTCTCCACACATGTTACATAATGTTGGGCAGGTGACATTTTCACATCATAAGGAAACATAGTGGGGGCCAGATCGGTGGGTTGTGGGAAAGTCATTTTAATGTTTTCAAACTAGTACTGCTACTGCTACTTGTGGCAAGGGCACCTCCCTCCCCAGTCTCGCTGTGAACGCTCTTTCTGTCTCCACTTGCTCTTCACGTCTTGTCTCACTTTTCCGTTACCCATTTTAACATCTGCGCTTCCTGTCTACGCTGCTCATCAACTTGATCAACTTTCTTCTTTAGCTCCTCGTTCTCGGCACTAAGTCTATGCCAGCTTTCTCTACCTCCTCTGCTTTTCTCACATTAACAACACTTTCTACGGGCAGTTTCTTCTGAGTGGCAAACAAAGCTGTTGCAGCTGTTGCCATATTGTGCAAAGAGCGTCGCTCTTCCTCTCTCTCCCTAATGTGCTTCTCGAGCACCTTGCGCTCACGCCAGCCGGCCCCTTTCTGCTTGTCTTCTAAGGAGAGCTTTCTTTTCAGCACCTGACCCTCTTTTTGCTGCAATTGCCGTGAGAGACGTTCCATGTCCCAAGTTGTTGAAAAACCCTGAAACAATTTGTCAGCTTCCAATTTCGCGAAGACTTTTTGGTGTCTCACACGCTCCTTTGCCACTTTCTTTCTGTCAATGCCACTCACAATTGGCGCTACCACATTGCATACATTCTTTCAATCTCACTCCATTCATTCCTCTCAGCGCACACACACCTCTCATCACACACACTATCTCACTCCATTCATTCCTCTCAGCACACGCACTCCTCTCATCTCACACACACACACACACACACACACACACACACACACACACACACACACACACACACACACACACACACACACACACACACACACACACACACACACACACACACACACACACACACACACTCCCCCCAATTTGATTCAATTTGGATATTTTAGCGGTCTGATCTCTCACAGAAGGAACTGTTACCACCGGATGTTTTCGGGAGGCTTCACTTCTCCCAGGATCTCAAAAAACCTGGCTATTTGAATACGCTCGTCAACGTACCCTTGTCCGCCACGACTAAGCTAGGTCCCGGACCTATTCGTAATACGCGTAAGTCCCTGACTTTACCGTACACGTCACACACGTAAGTTCCAAACTTATTCGCCGTATGTAGCTCTTGCACACTTTATTTGATCTGAACAACAGTCTCCTCTTAAATTGACTATCGACTTATAGTAACAGGTATTCTGCTTACCTTATCAGTGACGAGCGCTCAGGGTTGAGGAGACGTTGTACCAGCTCAACGTTGTGCACTTTATTCAAAAGGGTTCGCCGACCGAGAGACAGCGTCCCAGACGCTGTCCGGTGTCCTGGATACAGACCACGAGTTGCCAATTACCCTTCTCTTGACATCACGTCAGGGTCACCAAGAAATTGTTAGGATACGGATTTTAGCTATTGATCTGACTCCAAATTGCGATCAACACTTAACACAAGTTTCTATGTCCCAATCCACACACTGGCGCACCTAACAATTTTGCGAGTTCGTTCTGTCAAAGAGAAGACCAGTAGATCAATCAGACCAAATTTACCAATTGTTTATTCCTAACAAAGCGCACTAATACAGGCCTGGGTCCCGGGTCCCTCACACTAAAACTCGTGCGTTTTTGTGACCACCAAAAGACGACACATTCTTCCGGGTTGCCCAGTTTTAAAGAAACACAATATGAATATTAAAGCATGCAAAATATTGTGTGATGATTGGTCGATGGTCATCTCCTCCCCGTCGAGGTGTCATCACTGTGGTCAGGAGTTGGGGATTTTCCTCTCGAAGCCCGACCACCTGGACGTGGTGTTGTTCTTTGTTCTCGTTCCTCACCGACCTTGAGGTGTTATCGTCCGGTACTCCCTTCGTCCCGTACCATCCCGTACTCCCTGTCTGGTACTCCCTTCCTGGGCCTCCCTGTTCCACAACTCTTAGAAGAAAACAAGTTCATGCAGTGTGCCTGCACATTCCTCACCCCCCACCAATCCACACAAGCACTCCAATACTAGATATTATATTGATATGATTATATGTTTCACACAACCCTAAAAATGTGTTTGCAAACTGCTAAAAGCACATTTCCCTTTATTGTACATTATTTGTATAGAATTTACGTTTAAGATCTTTCAATAGATATTTGTCTAATTATAGTATCCATTTATTTTAGATATATTCTGACATTTTATTTCGGCTCTGATGCAAGCACAATCAGTTGCACCACATACTAATTGGAGAGAGATAATTCCACACAAAAACTTTCAACTTTATTTATATTCATCCTCAACAGCTCGGTCCCTGTGTGGAGTTTGCATGTTCTCCCCGAGCCCGCGTGGGTTTTCAACGTGGGCTGGAAGTCCTCCCGGCCCCCTTCGGTCACCCCGAGTAGACGACATCTCAATAACTAGTTGTCAGCAAACAAAGTCTTCTCCTTTGGGGTTGATTGCGGCAAGGGGACGACTGGACGCCGTCGTCTCGTTGAAATGCTCAGCGGAACCTCAGAGCGTTCCCGGCATTTACTCATATGATCCAGAGGCCCACGTGATCCCTGAAACAAACAAACAAACAAACAAACAAACAAACAAACAAACAAACAAACAAACAAACATCACCCGCTCACTCTTTGTTTGATCTTCTGCCCTCTGGGAAGAGGTAGAGATGCCTGCGCTCCCGTACCACCAGACTCGCCAACAGCTTCATACTCCAAGCTGTCAGGATCCTGAATCCTCAACCCCCTCCACCCTCGGCTGCATAACGTCCTGTTCTTTTGCGCTATATTCTGGCTTGCTCCATTTTGCTCCTCTTATTTATCTATTTATTTATTTATTGTTTATTTATTTGGGTTATTTGCTTATTACTTATTCATCGCTCTTGTCTATTCGTTTTTACTCTTTGTGCTATTTGCTTGTATGTGTTGTGTCATGTGTCTAGTCACTGATGGGACGTGGGAAACGTAATTTTGATCTCTTTGTGTGTCTTAACATGTGAAGAAATTGACAATAAAGCTGACTTTGACTTTTGACTTTGACTAAAGGGGAGAGCAGTGTAATGTCCTGTATCATTTGTTGTCGCCCTCTGGGCGTGTAAGGGCGGGGCCAGGAGTGAAAAGTGACGTCATGCGAGTGGGTTGTGTGGGCTGGTTAGCTTGGCAATCAGTTGCTGTATGAGGCGCATGGGCGTTAGTTGTGGCCACCAGCAACTCCTGTTTGAATATGTTTTTCTGTTGCCTTTTTTGTTGTTGTTACAATTAAAGCGGCGATCATTATTATTTTAATGAGGTCGTTGGGAATATACGAAACTCTGTAATCGCTCTCTTTCTGTTTTAGAGGGCGCAGAGATGCCGAATCCTATTATATTCTCACATATCTCTCAACACTAAAATCAATTATGCTTCCCTGGATATTCCTGGAAAAAAAGAAAACGCTCTTCGAGCACCGTCTATTTACCAAATTATTATTATTATTATTATTATTATTATTATTATTATATGTGTGGGCGCGTGGTCTTTGTTTTTGTACGGGTGTAGTATTTTAAATTTAAGTCATAAATTGAAGATTCAACAACAATTCATAAATGTCATAGACTTTATTAGACATCGTATAGAGACGCTGTGTTTCTTATTAAAGTGCCTCCTGGCTAACATTCTTTACAGCTATACTAATCTCAAAACCATACTGGTCACATAAACGATTTCCTGACAACAAATTTTTCAATATGATTTTGCAATAATCCTATTCACATAATGGTCCCTGGTTACCATCAATGTTTCATTAAATTAAATCTTATAGTACACATCCATTTACAATGGAGGAAAGAAAGGTGAACCTAGTGCAAAGACACAAAGACAATCTCCTCAAACAAGATATTCCGTTGAGCTCCCATAATACTGGAAATACATTGAATATGTATTACAATAAATATATTATATTACAGTAAATGCATTGGGATTCCAACAGATACCGCAACTTTTGCGACCCATTCCAAGAAGAGAATACATTCTCACCGTCCTATGCTACGCACTCATCCAGCGGAACATATACTTTAGATTTCTTTTGTCAGTCACCTCAGACATTCAAAGACTCACAATCACAAAAGTAAACGCACAATAGAAATTGCATTGCAGTTGAGGGTCACATGTTACAAACATCTAGAAGTTATATATGAGGAATAATGACTTGCACTATTTCCACTCTAATCTTTCTTTGGCCACTATTATTTCCATTTTAAATAAACAAATTATCACCATGTACCACACATGAAGATACATTTACATTAAAATACCTGAATTTGTATACAGTGAAAATGCAATATTTTCTATTGAATAAAATATGAAGAAATACTTTTTAAGAACACATACAGGTATCACAAGATTGCATGAAACGGACAATGAGCCAGCATTTTTAAAATCTTCACAACTGCATTTTGTCATTGCCATGACCTGTCCAATGAATGTGACAGATCTTCTCGGCAAATGACATTTCGTAGCTATGCTGTACCCATACGTTCGTTCATTAGCTTATCTTTAATAAATAGCTCTGAAATACTTTATATGCACACGGTGTGCCCACCACACTCTTGTGTAGACAAGAATAATTTGGAGCTGTGCTATTATGCTCTTCGCTTACACGAGTACACCCACACGCGCACGCACACGTTCACAGTGAACAACAATTTACATGAAATGACACTGGATTGAACACACGCAGTACAAGACATCCCACGAGCACATCCATCAGTTACCTGAAACTATATTGGCATATACGCAGCTAAAGGAGGGAGGACAAATGTGTGTGCAGGGGGTGGGGGTCTTGAAGTCGTCTTATCGGGGTCTCTCGTCGGGATGATGTGCCATAGAACAAGGCAGGAGCGCTGTGAACGGAGGTCTACAGCTCATGACCCAGCCTCTCTATCTCATCAATGAGGAAGTCGATATCAGATTGGGTGGCCGCATGGTTGGAGACCACCATACGGAAGAAGTTGACTTTATTGCCCTGAGGCTGGTAGCCCACCATGGTGGTCCCTGACTCCATCATCATGGCCTTGATTTTTGGTGCAACCTGACAATGAAGATAGTTAGGGAGGAGAGCTATATTTCACCAATGTTTATCCTTGGTTTCAAGGTTTAGGCTAACGCTAACCATGGTTTCGCAATTTGGCACAACAATTCCAAATAGCATTCAGTGTTAGCGCAAAACCTTCACTGTACCAAATCCACTCCATTTATTATCCTCACCCAAATGTTCTGTTGGTATGATTTTGATTATTTTTTGTGGGGTATATCCGTTTTTGTTATAGTTAAACGTCAGGTCAGTGGTCGTCCAATTCATTTGTGCCACATATTGTTTACAAACGTTACAGAATGCTCTTCGACAGATGCTCTCTCACCCTATGCAGCTTTTCCCGCCTCTCTTCATTGTCCGGCATCCCCCTCAAGCTGGGCGGAATGTACCAGAAGCAAACGTTGGTGTGCTGAGGCTGTGGACAGAAATAGTCACAAGTCCATTGAGGAAAAAAAAAAAAAAACACGAGACACAGCAAAAAACAAAGTCGGATTTCTTACTTCTCCATCAAACACCATCTCATATCCCTCCCTGTTCTTGATCTTGTTATACAGGTACTGAGACAGATCCAAGCACCTGTCAATGTGCTGCTCGAACCCAGTGGTGCCCTGTGAGGGGAAACATGACAATTAAGTACTCATAGAGCCGAGCTCAAATAATGGCATGCAATTTATAATATTATTTTGAAGGTAGCATATGTCCTTTTACCTTGGCTTTCCACATTAGCCAGAATTTAAATATATCCACGTGCCGGCCACATTGGATGGCTTTGTCTCCGGTGTCATACGTGACGTCGTACTGCTTGTCTTGTTGGAACAAATAGCCAGCACACATGGAGTTACAGCCCCCCATCAGTCCCTGCAAACACACATACATTTAAATCTCTAGAAATCCTCTGCTCGAGGCATGGCTCGGAAAATATCAAGAGAAATGAGCTGACGTTACAATAACCGCTGCTAGCCTACCTTCTCCCGAACGAGGATGGCTGAACACTGCAGCGGCACGCCCATCATCTTGTGAGGGTTCCATGTGACAGAGTTGGCTCTGCAAAATTCAAAGAGCGTTTTCTCTTCTACTGACTTAGGTAACTTAGGTAACATAATGCCGTGTCAGCAAATCACCTCTCAATTCCATTGAGCTTATGGCGGTGTTTCCTTGACATCAGCAGACCACCACCCCACGCACCCTACGGGAGACAAAAGGCATCACGACGGTGACCTCGCCTTACTATTAGCTGAATATGAATCATAACAACATAACCACTCACGTCAACGTGCAGCCACAGGTTGTACTTCTCGCAAATGTCAGCAATCTCATTGATGGGGTCAAAGGCGCCATAAACGGTGGAGCCACCTGTGGCGTTGACAAATAACGGCACGTAACCCTGTGAAATGTATGCACAAACACACATAACACTTGAAGATCATGAACATCGGTGTCAAAGCAAATAAGGAAGAGGGAAGGCAAATCAAGACCTCACCTTCTGTTTCGTGTCAATGACCTTAGCCTCCAGATCAGCAGGAATGACTCTCCCCCTAAAAGAGTGAAAACACCTCTTTATATAGGGTGGGTCCAAAGGTCATTATGTACTCCCCTTTTTTTCTATTAGCATTTGACATTAGTAAACAATTACCAAGCTTGATCAAGTGTGAGTGACATATTCACTGCAAGGTATGTCAAGAACAGATCCTGTTTTGAGAGACTTGCGACGGAGGGCGCAACTTGGACTGAGCATTGGAGTACTGTGACGACCATAAAGCTTCTTAAAGAGCAGTCAAGGGAAGAAAAACATTTTGCCAGGTAGCAATTTTGCAACGCTACTCCAATGTCAATTGGAGAGCCATGGGCAAGGGAACGATACGCTTGTAAAAATGGCAAACGCTGAGCTGTCAAATGCTAAGGGCTTCACTGTCCAAATGAATTGAAACGAAATTTTAGAGACGGTAATGATGTTTGTTTATTTATTTACATGTTACATACATATATATATACATACATTACCTCTCATCTGTGCTCAGCAGAATCACATTCTCAGTGCCAAAACCCAGAGCGGCACCAGCCTTCTTTATGGAATAGTGACTCTACAGGAACAACACACATCAGGTAAACAATTCCTCTCTTATTGACAATTGCTCAAAAGCCATCAAGGGCAATGGAGCTTTTGTGGCCTTATCACAGCTACACAATTCTCTAAAGCAGCCGCAGGCAAAGTATTCGGACCCGCTCTGTTCTTCAACCAAGCCCACTGAGCATCTATTTAAATTGTTTAAATGTACAATTAAAATGCCTTTATTTTTTTTTATTAAACTATTGGTTGATTAAAAAACAATAATTATAAATAATAAAATGAATATGAGTATACATTTTGAATGACATAATTACGATAGTTGTGATTATTGTAAAAACATTTTCCGAACGTGTTTTTTGCATTTTTTTCCATGATTTGGCCTATGTTTTACATTGTTTTCCTCAACCTTGCTCTAAGGACATGGAATAACATAAATCTTTGTGTGTGTTCATGTCCAGTGGTCTCATACAACTTACATGTTCCGACGTGAACAGAACCAGGCGAGGAGCAGAAGACATGCCCTTTGTCTTGACCTCGGGGAAATACTTGTAACGAGCAATCATCACACTGTACATGTTGGAAATAGCACCGCCTGATGAGCACAAGAGACGTAAATGTTTTTTTTTTAAATTGGTTTGATTCACAAAGTATGCTTCACTTTAGTATCTAAGCTAAACTTTGTCCCGCATTGTGTAAACATTGTTCACGCTCATACTTGTCACTGCCAATTGCCACTGGGAATTTTATCCATATCTTTTTCTTTTGTCACTAACCTGGAGAGAAGAGGCCATCTCCCTCGCCATCAGGCCAGCCAATCATCTCTCTCATCTTCTTCAAGGTCAGCTGCTCCATTAAAACAAACACTGGAGCGATCTCGTAGGTGAACCTGTCAATCACAAAGTCGAAAATGCTCACATCAGCACATCATGGAGGCATCGTAGCACCGCCTGAGTCATCAACAACCACCTTTACAGCAAGAAGAGAGAATTTTGCATGCATACACACAAAGAGTGATTCGTTTTCCATTTGCTCCTTCGTAATTCAATCCACAGGAGCCTGTGCTGACTGAGCTAATTAAAGTGTGTGATGATTGTAGTCTTATCGGCAGCAAACATTCATATTCAAATGCCTTGTCAAATCCCTTAGTCGTTTAATTAAAGCACACAATGCTGTGATGGCTATCTGTCAATCTGCCAAGCTCAGTCACAAATCTGAATGGTGCTGATTTGACAGCTGAGAGGGCTTCAGTGTCTGTTTGGGAAAGATAACAGTGTGTGTGTGTGTGTGTGTGTGTGTGTGTGTGTGTGTGTGTGTGTGTGTGTGTGTGTGTGTGTGTGTGTGTGTCTGTGTGTGTGTGTCTGTGTGTGTGTGTGTGTGTATGTTTTGACCACAACTTATCAAAAACAGTTTAACTAATTACAGTGTGGTTAGATGAAAGCAAAAGATTGGACATCACCAGGATGAAGGTGGTACAACAAAAGAAGTCCAGGAGAAGGGAAAGTTGCCACATAAATCTTACATCCACTCCATACCTCCCACAGTGACTGATCCCTCTCTGTAATGAGGCCACTTAGGGCTCCACCATTACCATCAAAACATCTTGTTTGCAATTACTCTGCATGTTCTGCAGCATAGGAAAAGCTTTGTATTTTGTGTGCAAGAGGAGACAAGATAAAGACCGCGACGAGGAAACACAGAAAAATGAGGGGGCATAACAGGACATTGAAAGAACATAAGAAAAACAATATATACATAGTGAGTCGTCACCTTATCGTGGTGGAGGGGTTTACGTGCTCCTATGATCCTAGGAGCCATATTGTCTGGGGCTTTATGCCCTTGGTAGGGTCACCCATGGCAAAAGGGTCCTAGGTGAGGGGCCAGACAAAGCACGGCTCAGAAGACCCCTTATGACGAGTAAAATGGACCTAGTTTTCCCTCGCCCGGACGCGGGTCACCGAGCCAGGCCTGGAGGTGGGGCTCGAAGGCGAGCACCTGGTGGCCGGGCCTTCGCCCATGGGGCCCGGCCGGGCACAGCCCGAAAAAAAAACGTGGGTCCCCCTTCCCATGGGCTCACCACCTGAAGGAGGGGCCAAAGGGGTCAGGTGCAAAGTGAGCTGGGTGGCGGCCAAAGGCGAGGACCTTGGCGGTCCGATCCCTGGCTGCAGAATCTGGCTCTTGGGACATGGAGTCACCTCTCTGGCTGGAAAAGAGCCTGAGCTTGTGTGTGAGGTAGAAAAGTTCAGACTAGACATAGTCGGACTTGCCTCCACGCATAGTTTGGGCTCTGGTACAAGCCCTCTTGAGAGGAGCTGGACTCTCTTCCACTCTGGAGTTGGGCATACTTATTGCCTCCCAGATGGACGGTGAATGAGAGGGTAGCCTCCCTCCGCCTTCGGGTGGGAGACGGGTCCTGACTGTTGTTTGTGTCTACGCACCAAACGGCAGCTCAGAGTACCCAACCTTCTTGGAGTCCCTGGAGGAAATGCTGGAGAGTGCTCCTTCTGGGGACTCCATTGTTCTACTGGGTGACTTCAATGCTCACGTGGGCAATGACAGTGAGACCTGGAAGGGCGTGATTGGGAGGAATGGCCCCCCGATCTGAACCCAAGTGGTGTTCTATTGTTGGACTCCTGTGCCAGACACGGATTTTCTATAATGAACACCATGTTCAAGCATAAGGGTGTCCATGTGTGCACTTGGCACCAGGACACCCTAGGCCGCAGTTCGATGATCGACTTTGTAGTCGTGTCATCGGGTTTGTGGCCGCATGTTTTGGACACTCAGGTGAAGAGAGGGGCGGAGCTGTCAACTGATCACCACCTGGTGGTGGGTTGGCTCCGATGGTGGGGGAAGATGCTGCTCTGACCTGGCAGATCCAAACGATCTGTGAGGGTCTGCTGGGAACATCTGGCAGAATCCCCTGTCAGGAAGAGCTTCAACCCCCGCCTCTGGCAGAGGTTTTCCCACGTCCTGGGGGAGGCGGGGTACATTGAGTCAGAGTGGACCATGTTCCCCGCCTCCATTGTTGAGGCAGCCGACCGGAGCTGTGGCCGTAAGGTCATCGGTGCCTGTCGTGGCAGCAATCCCGGAACCTGCTGGTGGACACCGGCGGTAAGGGATGCCGTCACGCTGAAGAAGAAGTCCTATTGGGCCGTTAAGGCCTGCGGGACTCCGGAGGCAGCTGACAGGTACCGCATGGCCAAGTGGAACGCGGCTTCGGCGATTGCTGACGCAAAAACCCGGGCGTGGGAGGAGTTTGGTGAGGCCATGGAGAATGACTTCCGGATGTCTTCGAGGAAATTCTGGTCCACCAGCCGGCATCTCAGGAGGGGGAAGCAGTGCACAGTCAACACTGTTTACAGTGGAGATGGCGTGCTGCTGACCTTGACTCGAGAGGTCATGAGTCGGCGGGGGGAATACTTCGAAGACCTCCTCAATTCCCCTCAGTCCTCATTGTCAAACCAGGGCCTGGAGACTCTGAGGCGGACTCTCCAATCGCTGGGGTCGAAGTCACTGAGGTAGTTAAAAAACTCCTCCGGGGTTGGATGAGATCCGCCCGGAGTTCTTAAGGGCTCTGGATGTTGTGGGGCTGTCATGGCTGACACGCCTCTACAACATTGCGTGGACATCGGGGACGGTGCCTCTGGATTGGCAGACTGGGGGATGGTTACTCTCTTTTTGAAGGTGGACCGGAGGGTGTGTTCCAATTACAGGGGAATCACACTCCTCAGCCTCCCTGGTAAGGTCTATTCAGGGGGGCTGGAGAGGAGGGTCCGTCGGAAGGTCGAGCTTCGGATTCAGGAGGAGCAGTGTGGCTTTCGTACTGGCCGTGGAACAGTGGACCAGCTCTACACCCTCGGCAGGATCCTCGAGGGTGCATGGGAGTTCGCCCAACCAGTCCACATGTGTTTTGTGGACTTGGAGAAGGCGTTTGACCGTGTCCCTCAGGAGCTTCTGTGGAGGGTGCTTCGGTCCCTGTATCACCGATGCCAGAGTAAGTCGGATTCGTTCCCAGTGAGGGTTGGACTCCGCCAAGGCTTCCCTTTGTCACCGATTCTGTTCATAATCTTTATGGACAGAATTTCTAGGCACAGCCGAGGCGTTGAGGGGGTCCGGTTTGGGGACCTCAGCATCGCGTCTCTGCTTTTTACAGATGACGTGGTTCTGTTGGTTTCTTCAGGCCGTGATCTCCAGCTCTCACTGGAGCGGTTTGCATCCAAGTGTGAAGCGGTCGGGATGAGGGTCAGCACCTCCAAATCCGAGTCCATGGTCCTCGGTCGGAAAAGGGTGGAATGCCCTCTCCGGATCAGGGATGAGATCCTGCCCCAAGTGGAGGTATCTTGGGGTCTTGTTCACGAGTGAGGGCAGGATGGAGCGCGAGATCGACAGGCGGATCGGTGCAGCGTCAGCAGTAATGCTGACTCTGTACCGGTCCGTTGTGGTGAAGTGAGAGCTGAGCCAAAAGGCAAAGCTCTCGATTTACCGGTTGATCTATGCTCCTATCCTCACCTATGGTCACGAGCTATGGGTCGTGACCGAAAGAGTGAGATCCAGGATACAAGCGGCCGAAATGAGTTTCTTCCGCAGGGTGTCCAGGCTCTCCCTTAGAGATAAGGTGAGAAGCTCGGTCATCCGGGAGAGACTCGGAGTAGAGCCGCTGCTCCTCCACGTTGAGAGGAGCCAGATGAGGTGGCTTGGGCATCTCATCAGGATGCCTCCAGGACGCCTCCCTGGGGAGATGTTCCAGGCATGTCCAGGCATATGAGACCCCGGGACAACCCAGGACGCGCTGGAGAGACTATGTCTCTCAGCTGGCCTTGGAACGCCTTGTGATCCCCCAGGATGAGCTGGATGAAGTGGCTGGGGAGAGGGAAGTCTGGGAGTCCCTCCTAAAGCTGCTGCCCCCGTGACCCAAACCGGGAGATTCTAGGTGACAGGCAGTTACTCTAGGAGAGCTGCACAGCGCCGTAGACGGTCCTCATTCCATCAGCAGGACCGATGCTTTGTGCAAGAAGGAACCGGTTGAGCACTGCCCGAGCCCTACAGAATGACCTTCAGCAGGCTACTGGTGTGAATGTTTTTGCCCAAACAGTCAGAAACAGACTTCACGAGGGTGGCCTCAGGGCACGACATCCTGTAGTGTGCCCTATGCTCACTACTCAGCATCGTGGAGCTCGATTGGCATTTGCCATAGAACACCAGAATTGGCAAGTCCGCCACTGGCGCCCTGTGCTTTTCACAGATGAGAGCAGGTTTACCCTGAGCACCTGTAATAGACGTGAAAGGGTCTGGAGAAGCCAAAGATGCTGCCTGCAACATCATTCAGCATGACTGATTCGGTGGTGGGTCGGTGATGGTCCGTGGAGGAATTTCCATGGAGGGACGAACAGACCTCTACAGGATAGAGAACAGCACTCTGACTGCCATTTGGTATCGGGATGAAATCCTTGCACCCATGGTCAGACCCTACGCTGGTGCAGTAGGTCTTGGGTTCCTCCTGATCCACGACATGAGGCAAGAGTATGCAGACAATATCTGGAGGATGAAGGAATTGACACAATTGAATGGCCCTCACGATCACCTGATCTAAACCAGATAGAACACCTTTGGGACATAATGTTTCGGTCCATCAGACGTTGCTCGTTAGACTTTGCAGGAGCTCACTGATGCCCTTAGACAGATCTGGGAGGACATCCCACAAGACACCATCCGTCGTCTCATTAGTAGCATGCTGCGATGTTGTCAAGCATGCATACAAGCATGTGGGGTCTACACAAGATAGTGAGAAGAGTTTTGAATTGCAGAAATTGAATTTAGGCAAAATGGACGAGCCTGCCACATCATTTTTTCACTTTGATTTTTGGAGTGTCTCTGTAGGCTGAAAACTTTTATTTCCATCAAAAGATGTGGCATCCTTTGGTTCCTGAGACATTAAACTGTCCATATCAATATAGATATCCAACTTTTTTTTTCACCATTGAAATCTGATGTGTTTTCAAAGTGTTCCTTTAATTTTTTGAGCATATATATATATATATATATATATATATATATATATATATATATATATATATATATATATATATATATATATATATATATATATATAAAACCAAATATAGACTTTCAGTGTCGCCGTTTTCTGCATTTCAATCACAGCAGACAAGAAACAAAACCTCTTTGAAATTCTCTTCCCTTTGAGTCATTTCACGCCATAATGACAATAATGGTGATGATTATCACAATCAGAGCCAATCATTGGTCTTTTGAGGGTGAAAATTACCCCTCAGTCACCTGCCTGTCTCCAGGGAAAGCCCCTAAATGCCCTTATTACCATCATCAAGGGTGCTCCTTGTGCGTGTAGGTCTCTTTGAATGGGCGTCTTTTATATGAGTAACCCTGCGACATGCAGGCTCCCTCTTCCCCTCTGAGGCGCGTGGCAATGCCGAGTCCCACCGTGTCCGCGGGGGACAATGCACCGAACGCTCCGCGGGGAGTCGCAGCAGTCACTTTCCACAATGTGACAGGGTTTTGTGTGGTGCCTGAGGACATTGTGTGACAGTGTGGGGCCCAGCTGGCCTATCTGCTAAGACCACCTCACAATGAGTCCGCAGTCAATGGACTGGAAAGCCTTGCTGCTGTATCTGGGACAGCCGGAGCTTGTGTGTGTGTGTGTGTGTGTGTGTGTGTGTGTGTGTGTGTGTGTGTGTGTGTGTGTGTGTGTGTGTGTGTGTGTATGTGTGTGTGTGTGTGTGCGTGTGTGTGTGTGTGTGTGTGTGTGTGTATGTGTGTGTGTGTGTGTGTGTGTGTGTGTGTGTGTGTGTGTGAGCGTGCGTGCGTGCGTGTGTGTGTACGTGAATGTGTGCCTGCCTGTGCATGCGAAGAGAGGGTTGTTTCATGACTAATGTTTTGAAAAATTGGACACATTAAGTGTCTCAATCTGTGTTGATTATCTCTGCATTGAGCTTTTATTGTTAAACCAAGTGTATAAAATAAATGACAGTGGAAATATATTATGTGCTACATTATTGTTAAAGTATCATTTGGCCATTATACTTCTGTTCTGGGGTGAAAAATCAAACATTTCACTGGAAGATGCATGCCATTAAGTGCAAGAATGTAACACACACGCACGCACACACACACACACACACACACACACACACACACACACACACACACACTCAATTGTAAATAATCACTCATCATATAGGCTAATTGATATATTGATCCAGATAAATGCTATATCAAAATTCTTAGAGTTTTTATTTTTGTTTGTTCCCTTAGCAAAGTATGAGTGATTCATCATTCTGACATAATACAACAGCATGAATATTTCTATTGGGAATTAAGTTTGTTTTGGGTGCGCCTGGAAAGTGTGAAGTTGATGTGGTTCATGCCCTCTATCAGACTAGGCCTCAATGTAACTGTGACCCGAGATCAATATGCAATCTAACCACCCCTGGGGCGGAACAGACTGTGATGCACGGAGCAGCTCGACAGCTGCCAACATTCTATCAAGTCACAAGTCTTTACAGACCAAAAAAAAAAGCGTCTGACTGGCCTACAAACTGAAAATTCTGTCATGGCATACAGAGGGGGTTTCCACAAATGTGCTCAACCACAAGCACGCCAATAAAGACAAGCATATATTATGACTTACATGTTGGTGTTGGCGGTGGAGGTGAGCCACTCTCCTGCCAGGCCAATAATATCTAAACCTGAGGACAACTGGTTGAAAAAGTGAGGGTGACCTAAGAGAGAAATATACACAACATAAAGTCGTTCCAACAGCAGTTAAGACATAAGGACAGAAGCATTTGAATTGTCTCGGGCAATTGTGCTACTCCTACGTTGCTTGCTTAACTCAAATTTGTCCCTTTTGCAAGGCAACTAAATAGATTGTTGCTCCACTCTGGTAACAAGGTGATAATGTGACAGCCATTTAGACTCAAGGTGCTGGCACACACAGTCAGCCTAAAAAAAAATCCCCACAACCTAAATGCAGTCATAGCATGTAAATGTGTTAGTAGGCCCACATAATAAGTATGCGTAGTAGTTGACTGTATAGATGAGTAGGACTGCATAGAGCCAGGAATAAAAAATGCATAGTACAGTAACGATGTACAGTCTGTGTTCAGCACCAGGGACAGCTCCCGTTGTATTTCTCTGGAGAGCAATCAATCGCGAGTCTCCGCGCTAAGTGACTTAGCGCGGAGACTCGCGTGATATTCTGTAGGAAAACCCAAAGGACAGTTTGAGCGCTGTCGTTTTAACAAGCCACGTTAGGACGCCCACAGGCGATACTTACTCGAATAAGAGAGACGGGAGAGCTCGGGGACCTCAAGCCAATTCATACCATGGGGGCAATACAAAAGGGGGCAGACGACAAACGTATTTTTTTTTAAGGATTGCTGAATTTGATTTTGCACTATACTGGCCTCACATTTCCTCCGCCTTTAATTGGCCAAGTATTGACCACAATAGCAGAGTGATTGTCTACAACCGCACCCCCAATGTGCTTACCGTGCTTTACAACCTATATTTTGTTCAGGATGCAGTACACTTCATACATTTCTTTGCCGTACCTGTCCGAACGCCATATTTGAGCGTGTCCCTGCAGTCCACCAGGATTTGTTCCAGAGACTCGGGCTGGTCGGACAACTCCAGGTTAAAGCCCTCCATTCCCTCCAGGAGCTGGTGTGGGTGGTGGAAGTCCAGCACCTTGGTGGAACGGTCGAACGTCTTCTTCACATAGTTGGTTAAGATGTCAACCAACTCCAGTAAAAACTGCATGGTAGGTTCCTCGCCATTCTTTGCGGGCAACAAGTCTATAGATGACGCAGGGGCAAATTATTTTAAAGGATAGCTCTTTTGTTTGAGTGAAAATATTGTGCATTTTACTTATTTGCCCCCCCCTTAAAAATATCTGCACTGCATACAATAATGATTAGTGCCCCCCCCAAAAAAAAATCAAAGCACTTTAACTCAACCAAATACTTCAGCTTTTACTGTAAAATTAATGTGATAGTCTATAGACCGACCGTGTTTTTTCTTTTAATTGTGAGATTTTTATGATAGCCGTTTGGTTTTTCCCATTTGATACGTTCACTGAATGGCTAATAGAAATCACGTTTCTATACCACCATGATAATAACTTTATTTTTCTAAATAGGTTTATGTCTATATTTGTTTACTTTTATTGATTGATGTATTTTCTTAGATTTGAGTTATTTTTTATTATACATTGCAGTGTTGATTTACAATCTTTTCTTTCTCCCCTTCATCATCGATTCTCACCTCGGGCAAACAAGTTTGAGAAGTCGGTCTCGGTGCGTCGGAACCGGGCGTCCCTGTCACTGTTGTCACAGGAGAATAGGTTCTTCTGACCCAGTCTTCCTTTCTCCTCCAGGCTGTTGTTCTTCTGCAGGAACCCTAGCGTGTTGCACGGGGAAGTGCACGAATTATCACCAAACATCTCCATAACGAAAAAAATGTATGTATACAATAAAATACGATTTTAATGTAAATTGTAGTTGTGCTCCGGCATAATTTAAAAACGATGTATCAAGGTGGAGATCAAACCAAACCAAACCAAACCAAACCTAGGCTATATATAGAATAAACCACACCCCACCCACACGCATGCACGCGCGCACGCGCACACTGATCGGCTCAGTGATCCGGACAGCTTCGGGCAATGGCTCCGTACCACTAGTAGACGTACCCCTCCATAAAGAGGGTTAATGAAGGATGCCAGAGCCGCAGCATGTCTGCTTCCACTATATAGGCCTGCCTGCATGGTGATTGATCCGCTTCCGTGTGAAGGCCATATAAGGCCCGCTAATTGCGCACAAAAAAGGGAACGTATTTTGATTTTTTATTGCGTCAATTTATGTAATTTTGTATTTAGAATTATTTTATTGTGCAGTTTTTTAAAGAAATTCCTAAATTACACATTCAAAAATCAATATCTGAAGCCATGACGCTCTAAATACAGTGTGATGTAATTGAATTAATTATTGTCTTCATTTGTCAATTTCCCATTGATCGATCTTACATTTTGTTGGTTGCTTCTTTGTTTTTGTTATTGTTGTTAAGGAATGAAATGTCTAACAAACTTATATTTTTTTATTATATTCTATTATAGGATAAATAATTTGTTAGCTGCGAGAATGCGCCTGCCATTTCTTTAAAAAAAAAATCTGCTTTAGCATATTTTTCTATGCTGTCTGAAGTACGTTCGTCCCAGTGTTTGATGAATGCAAAAGACATCGGGCGGATCCGGGGGTGGTCAGAGTGGGTGTGAGGAGCGCTCATCATCAGACCCACAGGGTAATGTCCACTGACCTTTCCAAGATGGTAACACACTGTGACAGTTTTGTTCTCATAGTGGCCTATTTTAGAAGGCAGAGAAATGGCTGCGATTCGAAGAATAACATGCGGCGATGACGCTGTTTGTGAACATTCACCTGACACCAATGAGCAATACAAGAGCTGTATGAAATATTCTGCATGTTTATTGAACTGTTCATGCATTGACTACATTATAGGGAGTGATGTGTGTTATGACTGCAGAGCTATTTACCATTGCAATTATCATACACAATAATATTAAATTAAATGCATCTTATTGGATTTAATTTGGTTTGTTCATTGATAAATTTTACAATGAATATTGGGTTTACGACTGTGACCAACAAGTTAAGAATGCGCTTAGTGAATTAATTAGTATGTTGGGACAGTGTTTTTTTTTTTTTTTTTTTTCAATTGTACAAAAATTGACGGCGCGAATTTGCAACTCCGTCGCAAACGACGACCGCTGATGGCCACGCTTATTTGCAGGATGCGGGAGAAAACTTACCACAAATCCTCATGCCCAGTTTCCTTGTACAGCCATGCATCCACGCATATTCGTTGGCTAAAACAGAATAAACCTTTAAGTTTGGGAGGTGCGGCGATGGGAGATGGGTGCAAAGGCGGCCAAGCACTGTGGAGGCTATAGCGTTATGGCGGGTGACTTGGCCGCGTGTGTGACAGACTGCGTGGATTTAATCTTGCATGGGGAAATAAACTATTCGGATGTTATGCGTGTATTCTTCAATTTGGCAACATAATTTCATTATATTTAGTCCATGAATATTCCCATATATATATATGCGGTGTGTGTATATATATATATATATATATATATATATATATATATATATATATATATATATATATATATATATATATATATATATATATATATATATATATATATATATATATACGGATCCCTGTTCTGGGGAGGAGGGGGGGGTGCTAAATCAGAACATTTCTGACCTATAAAGGCAAATCCATAGGGACACGCTGGCTCACACACTTGCACACATGCAGCCAAAACGGCCGGGTGGGAATTAACACCCGTGAAATGAGCTCACGGAGAAGGGTGGGAATTAATTGAGGAAAACACCGCATGTGACTGGAGCGAGCTGGTGATGGTCGCGGAAGTCTATAGCAGCAGACACTTAGAGACACGCAGTCTCACTCAGACGCACAAAAGCGTGGACATGCGTGAGCAGAGATGTCGTCGATTTGGACCAAATGCAAAGCGACAGAACCACGGCGTGGAAAAAAGAAAATGCAAGTAACTTTCACAACAGCAACAATTCTTTTTTCTCTCTCAAAGCTGTTCAAAAGCGCTTGGGCCGTAGCGTGCGCCCACACGCACGCACGCACGCACGCACCCACGCACGCACGCACGCACGCACGCACGCACGCACGCACGCACGCACGTACTCAGAGTGATACTGTAACTAATCTCGGGGTAATATTTGACCAAACACTCTCCTTTCAAAAGCACATGAAGAATATAACCCAAATTGTGTTTTTTTTCACCTTCGTAATATTGCTAAGATTCGCCCAATCCTCTCGACCGGTGATGCGGAAATTATTATATATGCGTTTATCACGTCGCGCCTGGACTACTGTAATGCATTATTTTTTGGTCTTCCCAAGTCCAGCATCAAAAGTCTACAGTTAGTACAAAATGCTGCTGCAAGGCTGCTCTCACGGGCAAGAAAATTTGATCACATTACCCCAATATTAGCCAATTTACACTGGCTCCCGGTCCATTTAAGATGTGACTTCAAGGTTCTTCTATTAACCTATAAATCATTGCATGACTTAGCGCCTTCATATCTCGTCGACTTAGTTGTTCCTTATGTTCCGTCTCGTAACCTTCGTTCGCAAAACGCTAGTCTTTTAGTGACACCGAGGGCCAAGAAAATGTCTGCAGGGGCTAGAGCATTTTCTATTCGGGCTCCAGAGCTCTGGAATGCCCTACCAATGGATATTAGAACTGCTACCTCAGTAGAAACATTTAAGACACGTTTAAAGACATATTTTCTATGATATGGCCATTAATTGGCGGCTCGGTGGCGCACCGGGTAGCACGTCCGCCTCACAGTTAGGAGGGTGTGGGTTCGATTCCACCTCCGGCCCTCTATGTGTGGAGTTTGCATGTTCTGCCTGTGTCCGCGTGGGTTTTCTCCAGGCACTCCAGTTTCCTCCCACATCCCCAAAACATGCTTGATAGGCCGATTGAGCACTCCAGATTGTCCCTAGGTGTGAGTGCGAGTGCCCTGCGATTGGTTGGCAACCAGTTCAGGGTGTCCCCCGCCTACTGCCCGATTACGGCTGGGATAGGCTCCAGCACGCCCGCGAGCCCCGTGGGGACTAAGCGGTTTAGAAAATGGATGGATGGCCTTTAATTAATCTTTAGTGGCCGATTCGGCTGGAGTTTGTTGTTGCTCCCTAGTATTAGTATTTTAGTATTTTATGTGCCCTCTTTGCATCCATTGCAGCCTGGTGATCCTGAAAGGAGGATCCTTCCATCTGTGGTCCCTTGTCAAGGTTTCTCATTTTTCCCCTGGTAGTTTTTTTTTTTTTTTTGAGTTTTTCCTTGCCCTTTTGGGAGCTCAAGATCAGGGGATGCTTTGAGAATAATTGTCAATTGTTTTTCTGTGAAGCCCTTTGAGACTGCTTGTGATTTAGGGCTATACAAATAAACTTGACTTGACGCGCACACACACGCACACACACACACACGCACACGCACGCACGCACATAGGCCCACAAGCGACCACACGCCACAGGCCGTCGGGAGTGAGATAAAGCATATAGCTGAGATAATGGCATCGTTCAGCAGCAGTACGTGGGCGCATCCAATATAAGCGTTACGTTAAACATACAGCGTAATTGGTTCAAACTGATTTATGTCTGTAAGTAGCAGAAATACAAATGGCACATGCCATAGATATAAAGATATAGTATCTAATATATAGAATTTATGAGTGCGTGATCCAACGTCCGTTACATCATTTCCTTGCCCGGCGTACTGCTTTGCGCACTGCTGCACCCAGACAGACAGACAGACAGACAGACAGACAGACAGACAGACAGACAGACAGACAGACAGACAGACAACCCGAGAGACAGACAGATGTGATGGCTCTGCTTTTAACCGCAGTGATTAACGACGGAGTCCACACAGCAAATGACCTGGGCAAGAGTCGCCCCCCCCCCCCCCCAGTCAAAGAAGGAGGGGGTACGGTAGAGACGACCCAGACGGAGGGGAGGGAAGCACGGAGGAAAGGCGTGTGAGCACTTTGAGCAAGGTAGCCTTTTATTATCTGCCATGCACAAAATCTTGGTGAAGGGCGGCCGAAATGTGAATGACCGTCGGGGGTCGATACTTCAAGGTGTTATTATCACATACTTGTGGATGAGGGTCTTAAATTGGCGGTGATGGGGTCCTGTTCCCCGCTGGTGGCTCGCGGCTCTGACGTGGCCATCACGTTCTTCCTTTACCTGATCTCCAAGAGGGCTATTTTAACTGCAAACAAAGCAGAACGATTAGAATGATAAATCAGCCATTTTGTCGCATGTATGTCAATCTGAATAACAATAATAATAATAATAACAATAACAATAATAATAATAATAATAATAATAATAATAATAATAATAATAATAATAATAATTATAATGATAAAAATAAATTGCATGTGCCGTTGCAGGAATGGTATCACGCACGATGCCAGCTCTACTCTTGGATGCGCAATTGCGCTCTGACAGAACTGCCACAATAAGGATAAACGCTCGTGGACATAACACGTACATCCATGTCGGAAACGCGCTGCAATATTTCTTGAACTCAATTAGCCATTAAATTACGTCAGAGCCGCAGTATATGGCAGCTGATGGAATAGTGACACATCAAGACAATAAAAAGAGATATGATATCAAGGAAATGACAATAACTCACTGGAAAAAAATTTGTTTCTTTGTAACATACCTTCCACAAGAGCTTCGAACGGAATAAATTAAATAAAAAAATAAATTGTATCCCCCCCAAAAAAAGAAGGAATCTACATTTTTTTAAAATATGAATTAAACCCGAAAAACATCAACGGTTCTATAGGCAAAACAGCAACAACAAAATAAAACCAACGGTTCTATAGGCAAAACAGCAACAACAAAATAAAACCAAACTGGACAGTTCTATTCGTTTTAGGTCAGTTGTAATTATATTTTACATTTGTCCAAAATAACTGTGTCAAACGCTTTTTTCTTGTTTGGAATAAGGCGTCATGAATAGATTTAACGCGCACATAATGGGAATGAGAGCAAGACGTCTTACCGCACGCAGGAGCGCCCACAGGTAGTGGAATCCACACAAGTAGACGCTGAAAAGGCTCAGAGGTGCAGATGTCTGGAGACTATTGCAAAGTGCGCCAATAACATCCCATCCCGCGTTGCATGTGCAAGTGAGCAGTGTCTCCCTCAAGAACATTTTTATGCCTTATTTATATGAGGAGCTGCGGCTACCCATTGGTCTGTTCACACACACAGTCGTGAGTCACACCCTCACTTCCTTCTGATGACTCACAAGGCTCGTCAAGGGACACGCACAATCGGGGACACGCACAATCGATTAAGAAGCTAAAAAACCAAACATCATAAAATTGTGAATCTCCCAACACCATAGACTGTCAAATGTATGCACAGTGTGAGGGTTTTCTTTTTGCGTCTGCGTGACCTTGGAAGGACAATTGTGAGTTCTGGGACCACACATGTCTTTGGCATTACAGGTCAATCTGGATCAGTGATTTTGAGCTGGTTAGTAAATTTGAATTTTTATTTACAAAAAGGTAAAACCTGGAGTGGTAATTTGAAGATCCTGGCGATTTTTCTGTTGAGTTTGTCTTCTGCATCCTTGTACTTGCAGTCAGAGTCCTGACCTGATTTCTCTTACTGCAGCACACCTCTTCATATCTTTGTATATTGAGGTCACGTTGGATTCACTGCTTGCGCTTTTCTGCAAACACCTCTTCATATCTTTGTATACTGAGGTCACGTTGGATTCACCGCTTGCGTTTTTCTGCAACTGTGAACAATGCTTTTTCGTGGTCTGTCAGCTTATGCCGCCATATAATTTCTTCTCCTTTACCATCATTGTGCACAGTTAATGGCCCCCACCTCCTCTACCGCTATTATACCCCTACAGACAATAATTTTCACCTTCATAAGTTGACATTGGGTGCACATTTTTTGGAGGGAGAGGGGGCGTGACCTAAACTCTTCTTTATAACCAGCTCAGTGGCTTAGTGGTAGAGTGTCCGCCCTGAGACTGGAAGGTTGTGGGTTCAAACTCCAGCCGGTTCATACCAAAGACTATAAAATATGGGACCCATTGCCTCCCTACTTAGCACTCAGCATTAAGGCTTGGAATTGGGAGGTTGGATCATAATTGATTCCCGAGCGTGGCACCGCTGTTGCCACTGCTCCCCTCTCCCCCAGGGCGGGGGATGGATGAAAATCACACGGGAATGGGTTAAATGCAGAAGCCAATTTCACCACACCCAGATGTGTGTGTGACGATCATTGGGACTTTAATTTAAACTTTTGACATGGTCAATAAGATTGAGATATCACAGTTGCTCGCAGCTAGCAAGGGATGACTTAGTGTTCTTACACTGCTTGTGTACTGGTCCACTGAATAGACAGAGAACGGCCATTATGTTCATTCGGTCATCACAAATGATACAGCCTATATCAGGCGGCACTCATATTTTCTCTAACCACATGTTGCAGACAACTCATAAAGATGAGTACTGCAATGTTGAGAGCTCAAAATAGAACACTTTCCACATTGTGAAAACTGACCACGTTGCGACAACTTGCTCAATCTTATGTGATCCATCAAAATGTCGGAAAAATATTAGTAAGCAGTATTGTAAAACATACTTCTACAACACTTGAGGTAAATTATTCCCAAAGTTAAGAGAAGTAAAGCAAAGTACGAGACCCCGGGGACTATGTCTCTCAGCTGGCCTAGGAATGCCTTGGGAACGCCTTGGGACGCCCCGGGATGAGCTGGAAGTGGCTGGGAAGTCTGGGAGCCCCTCCTAAAGCTGCTCCCCCCGCAACCCGACCCCGGATAAGCAAAGAAGATGGATGGATGGATGGATGGATGGATATTCCCAAAGTTGTATCAATCTGTGTCAAAAGGAGCAGCATATTCATTCAATGTAGTGGTGGAGTAGACAGTATTATTATTTGCCATCATTTGGGACCATTTGGGTTGTTTCTTTGATTTAATCCATTGACTTCCGAATAAAATTGCAAATATTTTTCAAGCTATAATAAAAAAAAAAAAAATAACTAGTGGTAGCGACTCACTGGAGTGGCTGCATCATTCGGAAGGCCACTGTGAAAGGGAAACTGAGCCCGTTCCAAAATTGTATCTAATTTCTAGCAGTAGCATAGAGCATCAGATTGTGATCACATCACGTTTACCTGTTGCCAGGGAAAATTTGTAGAGCTCAACCACACCCGCTAGGCTGTATGAATCACAAACTGTGAGCTGACAGCAGGGCCATGGTTAGCGTAGTGATTCACATAGCTGACTCCATCAATTCACCTCGAGTAAATGTTAAAAATGTTGACTTCTCAGAATGTATTTTCTGATTTCTTGCTTGAGCTGTAACTCTCAAACTGACACAGGATATGTCAATTTGTTTGCTTTTCTTCCCCACTTCCACTGTCTTCATTTGACGGTGAGGATAGTTCTTCATCATATTCAGAGACATCGTCTTCGTCATCGCTATCACTGTCGTCACTGTTGTCACTGTCCTGGTTTTCCTCTTCTTCTAGAAAAAGAAAATTGCAGTCTCCACTTTTAGGTGTGAGTATGTTTTTTACCTTCTGATAGCTTGGCCTGGATCAGGGGGAGGAACTCCGAAGCTTCTGGATGCAGTGGGTCATAGATGAGAACTGAAAAGATAGCATCACGTGACATTACCACACCGGACTGTGGAATGAACGTGATGCTCCGTATTCCCTACTGATTTTGCACAGTCTTTTAGCCTGCTGGTAGTCTTTGTCTGTCAGAGCTCTGAGGAACTGAATGCAGAGATCCATTCAGGTTGAAGGTTCACCACCACCACAACAAGAAGAAGAGTCTGACTTCACCTCCATTAGCAGCTCCACTGGAACGTCTCTGAGGTCATCTGCATCGTCCTCGGAGTTTTTTCCACATTCGTATTTCTCCTCGGGGGCCTCTGTTGGTGGACTCTCGTCTTCTAGAAACCATCATCATCATCATTATTATCTTGCCCAATGTCTTTGGACTTTGAATTTGCCTCATAGCAACCTGCTGCTGAGCCTGGGATGTGTGGAAAGTTGACGTTTTGCATTTTAAGGTCCTTTCCAGGCTCACTCTTCAACCCTGAAAACAGATTGGAAATTAGAAATGATTAAAAAGGAACATTGAAAAATACTTGCTCGGCTGATGGGACATCAAGTGAACCATTTAAAAACTGTAAAAATCAAACACGGTCATTACAGCTTTCTCCAATAAATTTATTCTCTAAAGAGTTTCTGGGATATGGAGGGAGAATGCTTTCATTAAAGAGCTCCCTGTGCATCGGAAATAATTTGCATGACTCAGTAATTCATTAATGACCTTTGTTTGCATGATTTAATTAATTGGACAATGTCATCATTGTGTTTTGAAGTTAGATATATAATTCTGTAACAAAAGATGTTTTGCTTACCCGTCAATGGTTGAAAATGAAGTCAATGCACCAACTGATAAAACAAAGTCCAATATTGGTAGAATTTGTTGACATAGTTGAATTTTCTAAAAGCTTGTTTATTGCATGGAAGGTTGCCACGTAACAAGGGAATGACGCAGGGCGGTTGCCATAACAACAGAACAACGCTGATTTTTTGGGGGGACTAAATACTGCCCCCTACGTTCAAGAAAATACCGCAACTGAAAAAACATTGAGGAATACGTCATCAAATTGCGAATTTGGCACCAAATAAATACAGATATTCTCATGAATCACACGAGATGTTTTTTCCAACACCGTTGTCCAATGTCAGAAGAGGAAAATTGGGAAAATGAGCCAGACCCTCAAGCTGCACCAAAATAGTTCATCGCTGCCCCGTTAGCTGTTCATTAACTAAGCTAATTACTAATTTCATTTCTGAAGTTATGATGTTCTGATCCAAATCATTAAACACAAGCTGTTTGCACTCATTGCGGTAACGAAGCTGCACTTTGTAACCTACGTGTGTGAAATAGTAATTTCACTATGAAAAACTTTGAAGGCATTATGTTGTGATCCAGAATAATATTGCCATTGCATCAGTTTGTTTTCATTAATGTTATTATTATTATTATTATTTATATGGGGGCTGTTAGGGATGTTCCGACTTCTAATTTTTCTATTTATCTTTTAGAAACAAGTTGTATTACTTTACCACTTGATTTGCAAATTTTAACTTCAGTGTGCACACATAATCCGACCCCTTGTCATTTGTCGGGCATACAATCAGCATTGTCATAATTTCATTGTATGTACAGGAGTTCTAATAACCTAAAAAAAATGTTCTAAACCAAAAGTAGGACCATGAGAGGTCAGGGGGGGAAGCCCGTTTTGCTGAAAATTTGGCTTTTCCTCTGCCCCTTCCTCCACCCTTTGGTTGGTCTCGTTTTGCATAACGACACTCTCTTGCAAAGTGTCCTCGTCTCCCACAGTTCCAACAGTTGTCAGAATTTGATTGGTCTCGTTTTGCATAACGACACTCTCTTGCAAAGTGTCCTCGTCTCCCACAGTTCCAACAGTTGTCAGAATCTGGTGGGGGTTTTGAACCATATGGCGGCCTGCGACCTTGTTGGCCTTGACCTCTTCCTCTGCCCCATTGGGAACTTTGGAAGAAGACTGTTGCATCTTCATCTACATGATTATCATCATCATCTAGATGAAATACATCAGAACTTTTGCCTTTCTTGATCACTTTGTCAGCGTCTCTGGCCCACTGCATGGTTGTTGTAACACAAGCAGTGTGTGCTTCCACCAAGTGTTTCCGCACCCTGTTGTCTAATTCAGGTGGGGAACCATTGAGGAGCGCATATTTTAGCTGTTGCTGATAAGCACTCTCAGCTGCATCATTGAATGGGATGCCATTATGCACCCTAAATTCTTTTTCAAATGTTAATGGGATGGCAGCCTCATCACTTTTTATCTTTCCATTTTTGGTCTTTTGAATTTGTTCACTTCGCTCTTGTGAAGTTTTCAACCACACTCTAGCACATTGCAATTCTCCCTCTTTTCTTTCCTTTCTCAGTCCTTTTGTCTTCCTAGCCACACTCTCCTCCAAAACATCAACCACTATTTTCCACATTTCAACTTTCAACTTCCCTTCTACTCCATACTTTTTCTTCCACTTTGGCACGTATCGCATACAATTAAGAAATCTACTTGCCATGTACTTCTCATCACCTTCAAGAGTTAGAGATTTACCGTTTTTTATTTCCTATCTTAACTTGGTATTTTTAGATTTTTCCAATTTTTATTCAATTTTTTGTTTTACTTTTTTGAGGATCCTCAATGTAGGATTAAATTGACCCTTCAACAAAATTGCCTCTTAGTCAAATTATCCTACCAGTCACACACTCAACCACACAACTTAGCGCTTTTTAACTTTTAGGCCTATCTCGGACGGGTGCAAAAACCCCTCCAAACAGCTGGGAAAAAACGGACAAAAAAGAACCTACGCCCTTCTCCAATTAAGAAAAAGAAGCTCTGTCTTTTTTAACCCGTTCCCTCCACTGGGTCTTGGACCCAAGCTGTTCTTTGGCTCGGAAAAACGTACAAAGAAAAATCTACACTCTTCTCTGAATCACAAAAAAGAAGCTCTGTGTTCCTTAGCACGTTCCTTCCACTGGGACTCCAACCCAAGCCAGATCCCGCAGCTTGGAAGAACAGACAAAGAAGAATCTACGCACCTCCTCGATGAACGAAAAGGAAGCTCTGTTTTTCCTTAGTCTGTTCCTTCCACTGGGACTTAAACCCAAGCTATATTCCGTGCACCTTCCACTCTTACGCGTTTCACAACAACACAATCACACAATTTTAGGGCTTTAACTTACTTGTCCCCTGGTTCGTTGCACTGCCGGATCCCGTCAATCCACTGTTGTCCGACGAAGGCAGACCTAAGATGCTGGCCCAGCGAAGAATTTTCTTGCCAGGACTTTTCTTTACCAGGTCCTCCTAATGGACGCTGGCTTGTCGACAATGCAGCACGTCGTCCTCCGTCGATCAGCAGTGGGTATGTTGGATCCGGGTCACGGCACCAAAATGTTAGGGATGTTCCGACTCTAACTTATTTTGCAAGAACCACACGGGAGACAGTATGCCCTTTGAACACTTGCAAGTGGAGAATTTGTTCGTTACTGTAGATACAGCAATGTCCGAACAAAGTCTCCCGTTGGAGTCATGCAAGAGGCTATTTATTGAGAGAAGAAGGGTGGTGCTGATAACGCCAAGGTGGGGGTGACAATTTACATGTGTGGTGGTCACCTCAGCAAATGGTTAAAACAAAGTTCATCATTCTAGTCTACATCTCAACATAATCATACGATCAAGATAGTTCATAAACCCTAACAGGGGCCAATACATTTTTATAAGCAAAAAATAATTTGTTATCATGACTTCCTTCTCCAAAAAGGGAATCTTTTTCATTCCATTGGCATTTTTGGAAACACATTTAGATTTTGAGGGCAGCCTTTGTGCGGCAGTGTTGAGTGTTGTGTGAATCCCAATACAAATGACAACAGCATTGCACACCAAAACCTTTTTCTGTCCTGAACTTGCAAATAAGGCAAATAACCAAATCAAATGATCTTATCAATTCATTTGGTGTTAACAGGGTCAAAAAAAGGTTAAAACTGCACAGCAACACATAGATACACAGTGACGCACATCCATCAGAGCCACCTGCCATAAAATTTGGATGGGAAAGTATATTCTCCCCAGATGACGCGGTAACAGAATCATTTCACACTTGAGTGATCCTCTACAATTTTTTTTTGGGTGTATGCACATTCCATCCTGCAAGTCTATTAATGTGCCAGTGGTCTATTGTTTACCGCATGTGCCTTCAGAGACCGTTTCCCAGACATTTCCATGTGATGAACCTAGAGGCCATCTTGACAGTAAAAGAGAACACAGAATCAAAGTCAGGTTGACGCGTCACAGTCTTACATGACCTTGCCATGTGACGTCCAGGTGGTCGGGCTTCGAGAGGAACAAACCCAACCCCCTGACCACAGTGATGACAACTCGACGGGGAGGAGATGGCCATCGACCAATCATCACACAATGTTTTGCATGTTTTAATATTCATATTGTGTTTCTTTAAAACTGGGCAACTCGGAAAAATGTGTCATCTTTTGGTGGTCACAAAAACGCACGAGTTTTAGTGTGAGGGACCCGGGACTCAGGCCTGTATTAGTGAGCTTTGTTAGTAATGAACAATTGGTAAATTTGGTCTGATTGATCGACTGGTCTTCTCTTTGACAGAACGAACTCGCAAAATTGTTAGGTGCGCCAGTGTGTGGATTGGGACATAGCAACTTGTGTTAACTGTTGATCGCAATTTGGAGTCAGATCAATAGCTAAAAATCCGTATCCTAACAGTGCTTTATGTAAACAATGCCGCGTATGTGCCGCATATGCTGACGTCGGACCCGTTAAGTTGCATTTCTAATGATTCCACAGACCCATATAACGATATATAAAGTATATTTCAAATAACTATCATATTGCAACAATATCATCAAACCATCTGTGTCACTCCAAATCATTACATCCATCGATCAAATTCCTCGTTCTTTATGTCAACAACGCCGCGCGTGCGCTGCAGAGATCTAGTATATAACTATATTGTCGCGTTAACAAAGTACCAGGAAAGATGTGGGTTTGGTAAACGGCTCTTTATTTAACAAAACAAGAGTTCAACGAGCCAACAACTACTGAACTTCCAGCCACGGAGGTGGAAGAGAGCTCCATACAATAGGACCGGGCGTGCGTAAAAGCCATGTCCGAGCCCCATCCACCGTCCCCGGACAGCCACCCGGCCGAGCGCTGGCCCCCGATTTCCATCCACGGAGGTGAAAGAAAGCTCCGTAGAGTATGACCGGGCGTGCATAAAAGCCATGTCCGAGCCCCATCAACCGTCCCCGGACAGCCACCCAGCCGAGCGCCGGCCCCCGACTTCCATCCACGAAGGTGAACGATAGCTCCCGTCGAGAAGGACTGGGCGTGCGTAAAAGCCATAATAGTTTTTCAAACCTTCTGTGTCACTCCAAATCATTAAATCCTTCAAACTCTTTGTCCTCCGTGTCACTTACAAACAAAGCCGCTAATGATGCCGGTGGTACGTGGGGCCCTTCGTCATCTTCATCATCCCGTGATCGAATCCTTTGTCCTTGATGTAAACAACCGCCGCGCGGCACGGGTGACGTCACTTGCAGTTCAAATGACAGTAATCCCTTGCTACATCGCGGTTCATTTATCGCGGTTTCACTACATCGCGGATTTTTGAATTTTGAAAATTTGTGAAAAAAATCACATATAAGTCGCTCCTGAGTATAAGTCGCTCCCCCCCCCCCCCCCCCCCCCAAACTATGACAAAAAACGCGATTTATAATCCGAAAATTACGGTACGTATATGTGGTTTAGAAATACTCTCCAGTGTTTTCAAACTCCCATGTTTCTGAAACATCTGTGCAGATCTATATGGCTGTGAGGCTGACAAGTCATCCTCATGCTCGTAATAATAAATGCAAATTACAATCAGAACAGCCTGGAGGGGATAATTGCTCAATTATGTCTCCTCTGTGTGTGTGATTGTGTGTGTGGTACAGAAAGGGAAAAACAGTGGGTTGGCGACAATGTTGCTTACATCACATTCAGGCTACATAACACAACAAAGGGAGATGTTGCAAATATCGATCTATTGTTGGACAACGTTCCTAATTTCGAGTATGACCGGCAAATGAGGCTAATTAAAGTCTATGATGTAACTACTTTTCACAAATCAATATAAACAAGCTCACAAATTAGGTCGGAATGACAAAACTGAGGAACAAAGTGTTCTTCCTTTATGACCCAAATGCCATTTGTGAAAAACATTAAGAAACCATAAAAAATCTAATTTTCCTCTCCCACACACTTTAAACAGAGACTAATAAAAACTGTTCAAATATTTAAAAATGAAATATTGAAAATCTAATTAAATCAAATATTTAGAAATAAAAATGATTTAAAGAAATAAATTGTTATAAAAATTGGTAACAAAATCTCTCTTTTTTTGAAAAGTGAAAACAATTAGAAATTTTGGAATTGACATATGAATTTGGTGGACAATTTGTCTTCGCAGGCGACCTAAAATGACTAACTTGACTTTGACATGTGTGATTTAGTGTCTCATTCATACAGTCGCTGATTGGGAAGTGAATCCAAGCTGGCTGAAATGTGCATTAGTTAAAGGGTTACTGTCAACCACATCATTAACTGTCATGATTTATGGCTACTTGCAGTTCGAATCTGGTTGACAGGAAGATATTAGCCACCGGACTCTTTGTAAACATTACGTTTGGCTTTTTTTTAGTCCCCTTTCAGTCTCTACCGGGCAACTTAGAAAATAGCAGGCGCGAGTCCATTTGTCTTCTTCTCAGCACATTCCTCATTTCCTCACTCATCATCAGTGAATTTCTTCATTCCTCAAGTGTCCTCTCGCCAGCCGTGCCCCCGCCCTCAGATCATCCTTCTTAGATGCTTTTTCATTTTATTTCTTCAATTCATCCCATCCATCTGCCCCAAGATCTTTGCTTGCAGCTGGCTTTTTGCTTGCTGCTTTTTATGCCTCCGTCTTCTCAGCTGGCCCTCCCCCAAGAGAAGAGAACATTTAAAGAAACGCTTTTGTGATTGGTCATTAGGCCCATTAATTGAGTAATTATATAGAATTATCCCATTACCTTCAAATTGTACAGAAGCATACAGTATATTCACTATTATAGTATATTGGTCTAAATCAAATATCTATATTAATTGGTTCCATATAGTAGAAGCTGTTGAAATATCTTAACACTTTTGCAGAAAAAACAACAACAACAGCATAATAAAGCACCGTAAATTCGGACTATAAATCGCGGTTTTTGTCATAGTTTGGGTGGGGGGGGGGGGGGCGACTTATACTCAGGAGCGACTTATATGTGATTTTTTTCACAAATTTTCAAAATTCAAAAATCCGCGATGTAGTGAACCCACGATAAACGAACCGCGATGTTGGGAGCCCAAGATCAGGGGATGCTTTGAGAATAATTGTCAATTGATTGTCTATGTGAAGCCCTTTGAGACTGCTTGTGATTTAGGGCTATACAAATAAACTTGACTTGACTTGACTTGATGTAGCAAGGGATTACCGTCATTTGAACTGCAAGTGACGTCACCCGTGCCGCGCGGCGGTTGTTTACATAAAGGCCAAAGGATTCGATCACGGGATGACGAAGGGCCCCACGTACTACCGGCATCATTAGCGGCTTTGTTTGTAAGTGACACGGAGGACGAAGACTTTGAAGGATTTAATGATTTGGAGTGACACAGAAGGTTTGAAAAACTATTATGGCTTTGACGCACGCCCGGTCCTTCTCAACGGGAGCTCTCTTTCACCTCCGTGGATGGAAGTCGGGGGCCGGCGCTCGGCCGGGTGGCTGTCCGGGGACGGTGGATGGGGCTCGGACATGGCTTTAACGCACGCCCGGTCATACTTGAACTCTTGTTTTGTTAAATACAGAGCCGTTTACCAAACCCACGTCTTTCCTGGTACTTTGTTAATGCTACAATATCGTTATATACTAGATCTCTGCAGCGCACGCGTGGCGTTGTTGAAATAAAGAACGAGGAATTTGATCAATGGATTTAATGATTTGGAGTGACACAGATGGATATTGTTTTAATATGATAGGTATTTGAAATATACTTTATATATCGTTATATGGGTCTGTGGAATAATTAGAAATGCAACTTACAACGGGTCCGACGTCAGCATATACGGCGCATACGCGGCATTGTTTACATAAAGCACGATCGATGGATTTAATGAATTGGAGTGACACAGATGGTTTGATAAACGTGTTATTTATGTAATGCTTACTTGAATAACTCTGAATGTTACGTCAGGCCCGTTCTCAGCTCCTCGTTTGTGTATATGTCACGTTAGAATACCGTATCGTTTAGGCTGTTGTTGCTGGTTCATGTCTGTTTTTGGTGTTGTATTTTGACAAATAAATTTGCCCCAAAAGTGCGACTTATACTCCGGTGCGACTTATATATGTTTTTTTTTTCACTTTATTGCGCATGTTATGGCTGGTGCGACTTATACTCCGGAGCGACTTATATTTTGAAAATTACGGTAATACATATTCCTTATTCCATATTCCTATACATAAGGAATACATATAGCGTTTTGTTTTATTTATTTTATTTGACATCCTCACATAAATTGTTTTTACCTTTACTTTGACTTACAGAAAATATTGTTGCAGGCTTTTACCAATATTTACTACAAACTATTTTTAGCACAGAATCTTTATGGATCCAGTTGGGCCCTAGATAAGCTTTTTTTCTTCTTTTCAAATACATTGGATCATAACAGCCATTATAAAGCAAGCTTCCGATGTGTCACGTGGTGCGTAGGGAGCAAATGATAAAGATTTATTCCCCATGTGCATGGCTATGATTATGATAGCATAACACAAGATGCCATAAAGAAAATGCTGTCAGCTGAATGAAGAACACAGTGTGGCGACACACTCGCCATTATGTCATCAATCAATGTCGTCAAGCAGGTAGCCAGCCATCCATCAAAGAAGCTGGCAGCCAGCGCCTGATACTTTCTCCCTCATGCCTGACTTGATGTCCAATGTCTTCTGGCTTGGTCATCTGAATTTGTGTGATTGCCTCTTTGACATTTTGTCTCTTTTTTTCCTGGGCGGCCCGCAGGTCACCACCTTGAAAATGTGAGAAATGATAAGAGGTGAGGAATAAAGCAAACATGTTGGCTGGGATCACACACACAGGCAACGACGCCTTTTAATATTTCACCGGCGTGAAGAAAGGAGTGCATACATCATTGTGACAGAGGCAGAATGGAGCGAGACATCCATCCCTCTGTTATCTCCACACACACATGCACTGTCAGAGATTTATAGTACAGGAATTTAATCGTGGCCTCACACACACTCTCTCCCACTCTCTTTTTGTATAGCACCAATCTCTCTTTCTCTTGCCTCTCTCTGTGTGACTTCATTTCCTAATACTTTCCATTTCTCAAATAGGCCAGCATCTTTTTGTCTCCTTTCAAGACAGTTCCTGTTGTCTCTTTTTGCTTGCTTAATTAAAAGTACAATAACAGATATGTAAGTCAAAGTCTCATGCAAGGGGTTAAATAGTGTGCCAGATTATTATTCAAAACTGTGAAAGACAATTTATGTTGTCACATGCATACTGTATATGAATAGTGTCATGCCCCTAACAAAGACCTCGCTGACAACCATACAAGACTCTAATGGGAAGTTGTTAAACTTTAAACACAAACCATTTAACTGTGATTTATGGAGACACTTGGTAAGGCTCAGGTTTAGGCTGATAGAGCAGTAGGGATGTAACAATTGATCAAAAATCCATTTAAACTGCTTCAAATATGCATCAATGTAAAATAATCAAATTAATTGAGTAATATTAGAATTGATTGTAGTCAACATAATTATTTTTAATGTTTTTTTTGTGAAGTTAGTGTACTAACTAGAAATGCAACTTACAACGAGTCCGATGTCAGCGGTGCATATGCAGCATTGTTTACATTAAGGACGATCGATGGATTTAATGAATTGGAGTGACAGATGTTTTGATAAACGTGTTATTTATGTAATACTTATTTGAATCACTCTGAATGTTACATCAGGCCCGTTCTCAGCTCCTCGTTTGTGTATATGTCATGTTAGCATACCGTATCGATTAGCCTGTTGTTGCTGGTTCATGTCTGTTCTTGGTGTTGGATTTTGACAAATAAATTTGCCCCAAAAGTGCAACTTAAACTCCGGTGTGACTTATATATGTTTTTTTTCACTTTATTGTGCATGTTATGGCTGATGCGACTTATACTCCGGAGCGACTTATAGTCCAAAAATTACGGTAGTTGTAAATGTCTGGATATGTTACTGGCAAAAAAGTCACCTTATCAGAGGACCAAACGCTTGCTGTCCCAGCTCCTGTTACGCTTGAGCTGGTGGCGTTCTTACTTGGTTTCCACAGCGGATCAACATGAATGTTACATTTTTTAACTTTTCAATGTATCCCTTGCGGCTTTCTTGGTCCAACTGGACGAAATAATCACTCACGACACCCACCCAGGCCGCCATCCTCATGAGTCTAGTGGCAGCGGACGAGGCTTTTTGCCTCCCAAACAATAATGGCCGCTCCGATCTGTGATATCAGTGGATATCCTCCATCAGGGCTTCTGCTGCTGCTTTCGACATGAGTATGTCTACGCCTTGTCATGGTTGTTGTCGTCTCTTTCTCAGTAGATGATGGTTTCTCCTTCTGCCAGTTCCACTGTTCTTCGTCTTTGTCCTTGTTACATCTGCATTAGTGCATAATGTAGATGTAAAAAAAAAAAAAATTTTTATCGAATTGAATAAAAATCAAGAACTGAAATTTGAAAATCAAATTGGGGGTTGAGTGAATCTGTTTTGGACAATGTCCACAGAAAGCTTTCAATAATTTGTATTAATGTGAGTTTATCACAGCCAGTTTGTGAACTTAAAAAAACCAAAAAAGCAAAAACAATGATTAATGCATGAAATGATGCATCTGCACGCACTCTAAATTCTCATTCCATCTCTACATAAACTACTTCTGAGATGAGCAGAGGTTGATTCAAGGTCACTGAAGATGTCCGCCAATTCAGGGTGATAAAACATAAACGTAGAGAATTTGGCCCATCATTGCTGCCGGCTTTATTTTTGTTTCAACGTAATGCTCCGAATTCGTCAATATTCGTGTGTGTGTGTGCGCGCGGACGCGCGTGTGTGTGTGTGTGTGTGTGTCAGTAACACCTGAGATTGATTGGCTGGAAAATAAGGACGATTCCTTTCTGCTTCTAGTGCACCTGAAGAACACATTTTGTATGCGGGAGGGGTTTGCAGTCTCCTTCACACATACACACACACGCACACGCACACGCACACGCACACACACACACACACACACACACACACACACACACACACACACACACACACACACACACACACACACACACACAAACACTCTCTTGCCCTTCAACGCGGCACTATAATTTGCCAGATGCTGTGAATTGCCAGTTACTATGGCAACTAGATAGAGGAGAGTTTTTCGTTTTGCTCAATTTTGGCATATGGCTGCAGAGACACACATGCACACAAAACACACACGCGCACACTGAACCAGTGAATGTTTCGCTGGTTTCGAGCTGGAGTCAATGGTTGTTCACTTATGTTGGCAAGGGAAACCATCAACGGTCACTTGAAATCGTTCTAAAGTGCAGGTGGTCATTTATAAACATACACACACGCGGATTCTCTCACGCGCAATAATAATCAGAATCATTACAACGGTATAATGATATAAGCAGATTCAATGAAAAGACATGTCTGTGTTTTTTTATTTGAGCTAAACTGACATGAACAAGCTCTGTCTAACATAAAACACCCACATTGATGCACACCACATTAAGCATATTTTGGAATTTAATGCGCGCTGGGGTCTTGCCTCATTAGAGGTGTGGCATTTAAAAAGAAAAAAACATGCTCAAATGCTGGATGAAATTCTGCTATTTTGACATAACAAAATCACAAGTCATCACCTGCACTAAAACGTGCTGTTGAGCCAAGAAGAGAGGATTAACAAGGACACACGGGCACACACGCACACACACGGTGGTTCATCTGGTTGGGGCTGATAAGAGTTTTGGCCCACAGGGAAATTGGGTTCAAGTAAAACACAATGGAAGGCAATATGGAATAAGGGGAGGAGAGGAATTTATTTTGGGGTGGGGACTGAGAATTAAAAGTTGAGCGGTATGTGTGTGTGTGTGTGTGTGTGTGTGTGTGTGTGTGTGTGTGTGTGTGTGTGTGTGTGTGTGTGTGTGAGTGTGTGTGAGTGCGCCCGCGCACGTGCATGTGTGCGTGCGTGCGTGCGGATGTGTGTGCGTGTGTGTGCACATTATAACTGAAAATGAACATCATTTGCAATCTTATTTGGATATGCTTGAACGTAGCTAAATGATGAACATAACACAATGTTGTGTTTCAAACAACACCTGCTGGATAATTCGGAGACTGTGATGTACAATTAGAATATTCCACACTGCTATTTTTGAGAAAAAGGGCAATATTGGGCTTGTCCTTGGTTTGCCCTTAGGGGAGCTGAAAACAAGGGACTCGGTGTTCCGGCCGCCTGAAAAGTACGTGGGTGTACGTCTGACGTGACGACTATCAAGTGGACTACGTCAGCCGACGACACAAATGCTCTCGTCCCGCTCTCGTCCCCATTTGTCGTCAAGCTTCAGAAAGGGGAGTGTTAACGCGTCACTCCTCCATAGCCAAACACTGGCATGGAAGGAATTTACATAAATCTGCATGACTAATGTACTGTGCAAATTGAAGGAGTGACACTGTGACTTCCCCCTTTTTCACATGATAATATAATCCAGCAAGTGACCTCAAAGTAAAAATGTAATGGCCTGATAAATCTATTCATTTCCTTTCATTCAGAGTGGAAAACAAACTGCATTTGTCTGTGTAATTGCCCATGAGCAAGACAGATGGAAGGAGAAGGAGGAAAAAAGTGGAGAGAAAATAAATAAATAAATAAATTCATAAACAGAGGATGGAAGGAGCCATTAAAGTGTTAGAGAGTAACGGAAAGGGCAGCAGAGAGAACACGTGTTGGTTGGGTTAGATACGGAAATGGACAAAGGGTTGGAAAAAAATATGCAGGCCTATAAAATATTGTAGCCAATTGATACACTGTGAAGTATTAACTGTTGATTATAACGAGTGGAAAAATACATTACATGACCACTTCAACCAGGTTACAAATATTGCAATAATCATTTTCATCATGGGAAAACTCATTTGCTAGAGACTTCACATTTACAGTGCACAGTTAAAAAAACAACTTGGTTAGGGATGAAGCCAATGACATAACATCAGACCTCAAGGGCGAAATACTAGATTGTTCACACATTATCTGGGAATCATTGTGCCTGGCTGAGCACCAACAGATGTCACTTTCCTGATTCACAGTTCCCATCCTGTCTGCCAACTCCACTAGTCCACTCACACGAGACACTCAGATACGCTTTCTTTTACTTTAGGCAAAACAAATCTCTTCCAACTATGACATATACTGTAGTTCAGATGAAACTTCAGCCATTTGACAGCAGCAATAATAATAATAATAATAATAATAATAATAAGAATAAGAATAAGAATAAGAATAAGAATAAGAATAAGAATAAATACATAAATACATAAATACATAAATACATACATTTTAGATGACCTAGCCCAAAACAACAACAATGTCAATATTAATTATTATGTAGAATATTTTGAATTTTACAACTGAAACTGATCTTTTAATGCCTGATGTGCACATTTGATTGCCCAATAATTAAGTGTCATGTCAGACAGGAATTTCATACAATTTGACAAGACCAATTTTTCATAATTTGATATAAAAGATCATCATCATGAAAATATTCAATAATATATAAGGGTAAAAAAAACAGGAAATGGAGCATGCCAGCTTCTGTTCGAGTGAAGTTTATGATGTCTCACATTTTCCTCATGTAGACCATTTGCTCAGACCTTCAGCAAAATTCCTTGATTTTAAAATGTTGCTGACAGTAAAGCAACCTTGAGGGGCTGGATGCTGAGTGGACAAGACCGATTCTCAAAGTAACACACACACACACACACACACACACACACACACACACACACACACACACACACACACACACACACACACACACACACACACACACACACACACACACACACAAGCATGTGTTTTTGTCTTTCTGGATAAAGTAATGATCTGCTTAAGTGCACCAGTGGCGCATGACTATGTTTTGACATCTTATGAGAATTTCTTTTTGGGATAGAATTAATTCTTTCTCATGTAGCAAAAAAAAAAAAACAGTGCATCAGTGTTTGTGTAACTGTGCCTTAGTGACGTCATGATCATCATCCAGTCCAAATACAGGCAAAACTGGCAAGCAACCATTTACAGGCAGCCAATGAGAACGCAGCATGTTGCATCAACAGCAATGAGTCTATGTTCTCATAGTTGTGGAAGGGCTGAGAGGTTGGGGGGGGGGGGGCAGAGCAGAGTGAAAGGGGGCATGGTAAACAACTAGGACAGGCACACTTTAACAATTGTGGACAAGCCTTCAGTTTCCATTAAGTTCATTGTTGCCCTGAGGATGGGGTAAAAATACTCCACCGCAAAGAGGGGGGCCAACAAAACATCGGTGTGTATGGCAGCAAATGAAACGAGGTGGAGGGGGGGGGAATAAATTGCTGCCTAATTTAGTCACGTAATCTGTTTGCCATGTATCATTAATCATTTGAAATGCGGATTTCCAATAGATTCTACTATTGGAAAATGGATTGTACAGTTCCTGGAGAAGGAGGAAAAGAATCAAAGCACAAGTCGTGATGTACCCTAACTAGGACATGAGTAGGTGGTTAAACCCTTCAGCATGAAAGGCCACTGCCTGCATTAATACGCACACCCATGGCTTCCATAAGAACCATCACACTGAGCACTCTCACTTTGTACGCTGAAAAAAATAGTTCCACATTTTTGTCACACCTTAATAATCCATCCGTTAACAAGAAATCATGAGATGGCTAGCTTCAATTTATTGACCATCAACTCCAAAGCTCATAAATGAAGTCAATTAACCTTAAAAAAACGAGATAAACTCATCACCTTGTGGCTTGATTTTATTTCCATAGCAATCATTAATGTGAACGAAAGAAAAAATCGTTTTTTCTTTTCAGATAGCCTCAAATCAGCCCTTAAAGATTCTGTTCCACTTGCTAAAAACAACAAAATCCTCTCTTTATTTTGCTGTAAACACAGACATTTCCCCCCCTCCTAGTCAGTTCTCAGGCTGATGTTGACAAATTGTCACATGAAATGTGGGCAATTTGGTGAGCACTCTACCTACCCCTGCTTATTGTCTGCTATATCTCCATCCATCTCTTTGTGTTTTGTCGATGTGCTATGATGCAGTCTTCCGTGCTCGTGGCACACACAATCTCATTGATATACAAACCTCCTGGTTCTCCTTGGCCATTAATAATGGTACTGATAGCAATGCTGAGGTTACTGACACATTGCAAAACCATTAATCAAACTATACAACAAACATATGAAATTAATAAATATGCTGTAGACAAACACCTTCGAGTCATGGAAATGGAAACTTTCCTTCCCAGAGGCTGAAAGTAGGAGGACGAATGTGATGGGAAATAGATAAGATAGAATTGTGGTATTAAAAGCACCAATATATTCTCTGTGAAAATCTATGCAGCCAAGCAGTGGACACACATTCTGCAAAGCCGCTCATCAAAACCTACGAAGCTGATATACGACATACCCTCATAGGTTCCATAAATTATAATTGGATGGATATACACCTCCTCCTATGTGTATGTGTCTATGTGTTAAGTCAAATAGATATAAATAAGTGTCAAATTAAGCTAATTAAATCGACCTTTTTTGTCTCTATTTTTTGTTTTGTTTTAATAAAAGGATATGGGCTGTAGTCGGTCTATTGTAGTAGTGTGATACTGCTCTCTAGTGGTTAAAAGGTACAATTACAATCCTTGCCTCCATAGAAATGATGACGATATTATGATTATAGTATTATTATTATGCTAATATTATCCATCCATTCATTTTCTGTACCGCTTTGTCCCCACAGGGGGTCGCAGGCGTGCTGGAGCCTATCCCAGCCATCATCGGGGAGTAGGCGGGGGACACCTTGAATCGGTTGCCAGCCAATCGCAGGGCACACAGTGACGAACAACCTTCCGCCCTCGCACTCGCACTCGCACCTAGGGGCAATTCGGAGTCCTCAATCAGCCTACCAAGCATGTTTTTGGGATGTGGGAGGAAACCGGAGTACCCGGAGGAAACCCACGCGGGCTCGGGGAGAACGTGCAAACTTCACACAGGGAGGGTCGGAGGTGGAATCGAACCGGCACCCTCCTAACTGTGAGGCGGACGTGCTAACCATTGCGTCACCGTGCCGCCATAATTTATATTATTATTATTATTATTATTATTATTATTATTATTATTATTATTATTATTATTATTATTATTATTATCAATCATTATTAAAGGCTTCTTCATCTTGTTTAGTATCTTCATGTTTAGTAGATTAATTTTGCATCTGACAGTAAAGGAAGCATATTCTTGCAAACGTAGAAAAATATTGGTTGTGATTTATAGAACTTGTCTTCGCTCGACAAAAAGGTTCGGTTGCTAGCAAGAGCTCAAGTGGGAGGAGAAACTTGGCCTGTTGTACAAACATCTGCCAGTAGGTGGCAATGCGATTACTCGAGCACACAAGCAGGCGTGTCTGACGCTGGGGAGGAGGCGCAGTACGCTCCAAAATCCAACAAACGCTCAAATCCGTCCATTATTAGCTTGTTGCTTCATGTTCAACCGAGAATCGGAAAAGATGTCCAGCATCAACTGGAAGCCTTTTGTTTACGGGGGACTGGCTTCTATGACGGCGGAATGTGGTGAGTGAGTGACGTGTGAGGAAGCCGCGCGGAGGCCCTGATGCGGGGCTCAACGGGTTTGGTGATGTTTGGACAATATAACTGGAGCCGACGACACGCTCTGTTTTCCAGGTACATTCCCAATCGATCTAGCCAAGACGCGTCTCCAGGTTCAGGGTCAGGTGGGCGACAGTAAATACCGAGAGATCCGGTACCGAGGCATGTTGCACGCTATTGTCAGGATAGCAAGAGAGGAAGGGATCCGGTCACTGTATTCAGGGTACGTGTGTTTTACTTTCGTGTTCATATTTCTTCCATCTTTCTTTGTGAAATGTGTTTGCGGTAAATGTTCTCACGTCCTCCTAATGTGCACTTCCCCGAGCACCTTTTTCCTCTCCTCTGCATGCATCTGTCAAATTTGTTGTGGTCACGTGTTCCCTTTTTGTATCAATGAGACATTCATGCACATGTGACTTTTATAGAATAGCCCCCGCCATGCTGCGCCAGGCATCCTATGGGACCATCAAAATCGGCACATACCAGTGCTTAAAGAGATTACTTGTGGATAGGCCCGAGGGTGAGGCTCACTTCGTCTGTCATGTACACACTTGACTTAAACATGCATCCCATATTGTTGAACAACTAAGAACTGCCACAGCCTGCTTAGACAATTGTCTTTCTCTCTTCTCATTCAGATGAGACAATGCTGACTAACGTACTGTGTGGCATACTTGCTGGAGTCATCTCTTCATCCATTGCGAACCCCACTGATGTGCTGAAGGTAACTAAAGTCTCAAATATGCAGCAGCAATAGATCATCTGTGAAGGACTTGGGCTTTGCATTTGGAGGGTCACACTTCAAGTTCTTTTTTTTTGGGTACATCTCTCATGTCACTTTGTATTATATAAGTGTGCCTTAGAAAACGTCTCGCGTGTGACATATTCCGGTGCTGTAACGAGTGTCATAGTCCCACTGGGACCTCATGGGTGTCTTATTAATAGTGTGGCCTCCCAAGGCTTTATTTAGTGTCCTGTAAATGATACGGGTGCATGAATGATTAGCATACTCTCACTAAACTATCACATAATGTCTTTAGTATGGGTTAAATGTTGATACACATAGCAACAGTTTTTCATCACAGAACATCGAGCCAAGTGATCATGAGGGCGACAGGAGGCGAGTACGTAATAAGCACCAAGAAAAAGCAAGCCAAGTTTAGGCTTAAGAAAAAGGCTTGAGGAAGAAATAGAAACTAACTTTTTCCTCTTAAGTCGGCTCACTCAAAGGCAAAATATAATGAAAAACACCAATTCCTTCTCAGATTCGCATGCAAGCCCAAGGAAGGGTGATCCAGGGAAGTATGATGGGAAACTTCATCAACATCTATCAGCAGGAAGGGACCAGGGGACTTTGGAAGGTACAACAATGGCTTAGTTTGGAATGATTCATCACTTTGAGCTATTCTGTCTTTTCGTTGTCAATATTCTGGGTGTCATCTTCACTCTTGGCCTCTCTGTATATCAGGGTGTCTCTCTAACCGCTCAGCGAGCAGCCATTGTGGTCGGAGTGGAGCTTCCTGTCTATGACATCACCAAGAAGCATCTGATCCTGTCTGGTCACATGGGTGACAACGTGTACACGCATTTCTTGTGAGTGAAAAGTTTTGATATTATTCCTAACAGGAAATTGGATAGCGCAGCTTTATACTCTGGTTTTTTTAAGGTGCACCAAGATAAAGAGCAGATGTTTCTCGTGGCTGTTACATCAGCTTAAAGCGCTGTAAAGCTAACTTTATGGTTCTTATTCGACGAGCTTACTTGACCAACCCCTACCCGTTCCATACACGTCATTGCTTAACATTCTAGTTCGACCTGTAAATGCTGTTTTGTGATAGGGCTGTTTGGATGGTGAAAGAAGCCAATGGGAGCAGTTGATATTTACAAATGAAATAAAGCAGAGCCATCATTGTTCTTACCATTTGACAATAGAAAATATTTTACTGTAAGTCGTTCTTTTCAAATCTTTTCAAACTATTTTAACAGATTTTAATACAATTCCTTTCATTTAAAATTTTCATTTTTAAAGCAATATGTCCAATGTTTCTCTACATATGTGATTTTCCACTCATGACTTCTCATATTGTGAGATTTATCTCAATTTATCCACTGATGTTTGCTTACATAATTGCTGTTCGTTGTCAGGGCAAAGCCGTGTCCAATAAAAAAGTGGCTTTGTCGCCATCTTGTGGCAGATTTGAGCAATTGCAGGAAATAGTGGCAAAACACTTTATAGACTTCTTTTGCAAGTGTTATATTTTAATATACGACATGGCTTTGCGGCATGCAGGTCCAGTTTCGTATGTGGCCTGGCAGGGGCGTTGGCCTCCAACCCGGTAGATGTAGTCCGGACGCGGATGATGAATCAGAAAGGAGGAGCATTGTATCAGGGAACACTCGACTGTATACTGCAGGTCAGTCTAAGCAAAAATATCAACTTTCTGTCCAAGACTTTTTTTTTTTTGTACACAAAGGGCCTATTTTAAATTGTTGAATATTGACGTACCAGAGCAGGGTCCAACAGTTGCCCATCACTAACAAGTGATTTTATAAGCATGCCAATGCCCTTCCAAGTGTACAATTGTAAGTGATTAATGGACTTTACTTTCTACTGTCCTCCGTGGTGTACCGGGTCATGCCTCTAAGTTGTCCATTAATCTCTGATAATTGTACCATATTTTCCGGACTATATGGCACACCTAAAAACCCAGAATTTTCTCAAAAGCTGACAGTGCTCCTTATATATATATGGACCAAATTCCGAAATTTAAACTGGCCCAAAGCATTGTGTCATGAAATCAATCATAAGTGGCCCGCTGAAGACTATGAATCATGAATCAAAAAGACTATGGGTCATTATTTTTTGATTATAAAGTAATTTGTTGCATCTGAAGTTGAAATAAAAAAGATAAAATGGAGAATGTTTTGATTCGGATTAAAAATCTGACATGATGCATGAATGGTGCGCCTTATAGTCCTTATATAAGGACAAAGTTTTAAAATGGGCCATTCATTGAAAGTGCGCCTTGTAGTCCGGTGCGCCTTATAGTCCGGAAAATACGGTATACCTTGTTGGTCATTTAACCCTGAATTCTACAAAAAAAATAAAAAATTGGTGACTCAATGGCATATAAAGACTCTGAATAATACACATCTATTATTTGAATCTTTTGCCAAGAAGTCTAAAAATTAGATTTGGAAGAATCATAACATTTTGAAATGCGTAGGAATTGTATTAAAACAAGATTAATTGAATAATTAAAGGAGGAATTAAAAATAAAATGATTCAAGTCCTCCAAACATCATTTGCTGCACATAAGCTGAAATTAGTATTTGGTGCAAATCCCCTCTTCTGTGTGACATTCTAACAACATTCTGTTATCTGAGAGCTCTTACAGCACGTGAGGGCGACTACGACAAGCGAAAGCTGGATAGATAAATTAAAGTGCACATGGTACCTTGATAGACTGCTTTCGACAAGGATTGAATAAAAGCTAGCCATCTATCCATGGTTTGTAACATTTGTCCTCATTCGGACCGATGGATAGCTGGAGGCTGTCCCCGGGTGGTCGCCAGTCAATCAAAGGGCTCAAACAGACAAACATTCAACACCTACGGGGACTTTAAGGCTTGACTCGACTTAACACTTACAAGTTTTTGTCATGAGGAAAGAAGCTGAAATAAAAATTACACACACACAGCATGGGTGGACATCAGACAGGGAGGGCCTGAGTGGAGATTTGAACTCAGAACCCCTGAAGTATAAAGATGGTGTGCTAACCACATACAGTAATCCCTTGCTACTTTGCGCTTCACTTATCATGGCTTCGCTCTATCACGGATTTTTTTCAAAACATTGCAGATAGAGTCGGTGCATCACGGATTTTTTAATTTTTTTATTTTATTTATTTATTTATTTTTTATAAATGTCTCACTCACACACACACGCACACACACACACATTCACATCGTCATATGCAGGAATGAAGCACACAAGACAGGCAACGAGACAAGCAAGTGCACCACTCTACCATCAGCGACATCGGGCGTTGCTTGGAACGCGCGGCTTTGTCTGACCATATGACACTAATGGCCAATGGGAACATGTTGAGCTGTGTCCTTGCAGCTGATTGGCTGAGCAGCTCTAACTACAATTTATCTCAGCCTCCCGCACTGTATCCACTCCATCTACGATGTCAACATATCGGCAGCACCTCAGACTTGCACTTCATTACACACATACTATCACGTCTCCGCTCCTCGATCGCCGAGCGGAATAGAACTGCGTGTCTGCTCGGCACTCATGATCAGATCGTCCTGTTTGCCCGTCATATGCAGGAATCGAAGCACACAAGTGCACCCCAACACGATCAGCGGCTCCCCGATGCGTCGTGGCTTTTTGTGGGGTCACTTGGAGCGCACGACTTTGTCTGACCATATAACCCTAATAGCCAATGGGAACATGTTGAGCTGTGTCCTTGCAGCTGATTGGCTTGGCAGTTCTAACGACATTTTATCTCAGCCTCCCGCACTGCCAAAATGTTCAAAGAGCCATATTGCCCCCCCCAAAAAAAATAACATACCTGTCTGGAGCCGCAAAAATCTAAAAGTCTTTTATAATGCAACATAGACTGTCAATACATAAGTTGTATGCCTACCATTAAAATAATGTAAAGAAAAATAGTGTATCAATTTAATCATTTCTTCTTGCGGCCCATTAGAGTTCACATACCTGCATAGCAGAGGTGTCTGTTCGATATCGGTCACGTCACACGACTCATCCTTCACAGGCAATTGAGAAAGCTGGAGCTGAATTGATGTCCTTGATCTGGTGATCGGTGATATTGTTTGTGCAAAGAGGCATGTCTTTAATTTTCTGAATGATCTCGGTTTTGGTTTTAAAGTCCGAAAATAGGCACTCTGATATTTTAATGAATGAATCCGTCATGAACTTGCCATTGGTGAATGGTTTTCCGCGCCTTATTATCTCCCGGGCTCCAACAAAACTTGCAGCAGTAGTAGAGTTTGGAGATGCAATCCACTTATTGAAACTGTTTTTTAGTTCCTCAAATTACACCTTTCCTCTCAGGGTGATCGGCAGCAAATTTAGCATTCTTTAGCTGAAAATGTCGCTCCAAATTCCTCTTCTTGTGATTCGAAAACTTCTCATTGCAGATCAAACATGCAGGCAATGCTTCAGCATTGGCAACGAAAGCAAAAGGTTCAGTCCATTCTTTCTTAAAGCCTCTGTTCTCATCGACAATCTTTCTCCTTTTGAATCCATGGCCCATCACTCACACACCGGTTTGTTTACAACTCATCTGTGCTGTGTCTCAGGCTATGACGCAATTTTGCTATTTGGCGTCATTCTTAAATTCAGTATTTTTAATATATTTACAACTACATACATTTTTAAAGCATAAGAATTCTTGTGTCATGATAACCATCTAAAAACCATGTTTATAAAAAAAAAAAAAAAAAAAAAAAAGCCTTATTTTTCCATTTTTACGCATTTTTGCAAAAACTCCAGGGAGCCGCTAGGGGCGTGCTAAAGAGCTGCATGTGGCTCCGGAGCCGCAGCTTGCCGACCCCTGGTCTATGTCAACATATCAGACTTGCGCTTCATCACAGACGTTTTTTTACTTCGAAACTTTAGTGAAAATGTTTACAAAAGTGTTTAAGTAGTTAGTTAGTCAATAAGAATGTCTCTGAGAGTCAGCTTGTCTTTAGCATGTTCACAAAGGTGTTTACTAAATACCGTATTTTTCGGACTAAAAGTCGCTCCGGAGTATAAGTCGCACCAGCCATAAAATGCACAATAAAGTAAAAAAAAATATTTGTCAAAATCCAACACCAAGAACAGACATGAACCAGCAACAACAGGCTAAAAGATACGGTATGCTAACGTGACATATACACAAATGAGGAGCTGAGAACGGGCTTGACAAAACATTCAGAGTTATTCAAATAAGTATTACATAAATAACACGTTTATCAAACCATCTGTCACTCCAATTCATTAAAACCACCGATTGTCCTTTATGTCAACAACGCCGCGCGTGCGCCGCAGAGATCTAGTATATAACTATATTGTAGCGTTAACAAAGTACCAGGAAAGACGTGGGTTCATATAACAACAATATTATCAAAACATCTGTGTCACTCCAAATCATTAAATCCATCGATCAAATTCCTCATCCTTTATGTCAACAACGCCGCGCGTGCGCCGCAGAGATAGAGTATATAACTATATTGTAGCGTTAACAAAGTACCAGGAAAGACGTGGGTTTGGTAAACTACTCTTTATTTAACAAAACAAGAGTTCTACGAGCCAACAACTACTGAACTGTCACGATAAAAACATATACAAGTTGCTACACGAAATAAAATATATCAAACAACTATAACATAAATAAGTTTTTCAAATCTTGTGTCACTCCAAATCATTAAATCCTTCAAACGTGGGGCCCTTTGTCATCTTCGTCATCCCGTGATCGAATCCTTTGTCCTTTATGTGAACAAGCGCCGCGCGGCGCCGCTGACCTCACTTGCAATTCAAATTACAGTAATCCCTTGCTACATCGCGGTTCCTTTATCGCGGTTTCACTACATTGCGGATTTTTGAATTTTGAAAATTTGTGAGAAAATTCACATAAGTCGCTCCTGAGTATAAGTTTGCCCCCCACCCAAACTATGGAAAAAAAAAACGTGACTTATAGTCCGAAAACTACGGTAGTTAGTAAACAAGAATGTTTCTTGACTTTAAAATGTTTGCAAAAGGGTTTGAAAATGCAAAAAAAGTGTTTAATAAACAATAAAGTGTTTAAAACTACAATAAAGGTTAATAAAAGTCTTGTGTGTATATCTTGTATTAATATATTTGCTTTTATTTTAGTATTTATTTAAATGAATAAGAATATTTCAAAAAGTCAATTTGACTTTAAAATGTTTACAAAAGTGTTTAAAAGTACATAAAAGTGTTTGAAATTAAATAAAAGTTCATGAAATCCTTGTGTGGATATTGGAAGAATGTATGTTCTCTACTTCGCAGATTTTCACCTCTCGCGGGTGGGCGTGGAACTAATTAACCACGATAAACAAGGGATTACTGTATATCACCCAACTTGGCTCAAAAAGCAATGGTCCACTAATAAGCAGCAGCAGCAGCAAAGCAAAGCAAAGCAAATCAAATCAACAATAGTGCTCAAGGGAACTTTGTCCTGAGACGGACAGGCTATATGTGACAAAAGAATGCAACCGCCTGATATTGGCCATTTTAGAGTTAAATCAATACTAGGAATAACAGGTAGTATGTCTCTTTTGAGCCAAACTTTATTTCCCTCCAGTGCTGAGTGAAGATAAATATCTTGCAGGGATCTTTAATATTTAGCTCAAACCTTTGTGACACCAATTTGCGTCTCAAAAGCACCCAGAGGACTGTTGAATAATAATGAAGAGATAACAAGCCCATTTGTGTATGAAACCTGTTTTTCCAGACGTGGCGTTCGGAGGGTTTCATGGCACTCTACAAGGGCTTCTTTCCAAACTGGCTTCGTCTGGGTCCGTGGAACATCATTGTATCCTTTAAACGTCTCATTAGTGCTGCACAATGTAAGTGATGCAATGTCTTTTGGAGATGAATAAATTGTCTGGAAAAAGCTCTCAGACCCCTTATGACGAGTAAAATATATGGACCTAGTTTTCCCTCGCCCGGACGCGGGTCACCGGGGCCCCTCTCTGGAGCCAGGCCTGGAGGTGGGGGTCGAAGGCGAGCGCCTGGTGGCCAGGCCTTCGCCCATGGGGCATAGCCCGAAAAGAAAACATGGGTCCCCCTTCACATGGGCTCACCACCTGTAGGAGGGGCCAAAGGGGTTGGGTGCAAAGTGAGCTTGGCGCTTTGATCCCCGGCTGCAGAGGCTGGCTCTAGGGACATGGAATGTCACCTCTCTGGCTGGAAAGGAGCCCGAGCTGGTGTGTGAGGCAGAAAAGTTCTGACTAGACATAGTCGGACTTGCCTCCACACATAGTTTGGGCTCTGGTACAAGCCCTCTCGAGAGGGGCTGGACTCTCTTCCACTCTGGAGTTACCCACGGTGAGAGGCGTCGAGCAGGCGTTGGCATACTTACTGCCCCCCGGCTGGGCGCCTGCACATTGGGGTTCAGGGGTGAGCGAGAGGGGAGCCTCCCTCCGCCTTCAGGTGGGGGAACGGATCCTGACTGTTGTTTGTGTCTATGGACCGAACGGCAGCTCAGAGTACCGACCCTTCTTGGAGTCCCTGGAGGAAGTGCTGGAGAGCGCTCCTTCTGGGGACTCCATCATTCTACTGGGTGACTTCAAGGCTCACGTGGGCAATGACAGTGAGACCTGGAAGGGCGTGATTGGGAGGAACAGCCCCCCCCCCCCCCCCGATCTGAACCCGAGCGGTGTTCTATTATTGGACTTCTGTGCTCGACACGGATTTTCTATAATGAACACCATGTTCAAGCATAAGGGTGTCCATGTGTGCACTTGGCACCAGGACACCCTAGGCCGCAGTTCGTTGATCGACCTTGTAGTCGTGTCATCGGATTTGCGGCCGCATGTTTTGGACACTCGGGTAAAGAGAGGGGCGGAGCTGTCAACTGATCACCACCTGGTGGTGGGTTGGCTCCGATGGTGGGGAAAGATGCCGGTCCGACCGGGCAGACCCAAACGCTCTGTGAGGGTCTGCTGGGAACGTCTGGCAGAATCCCCTGTCAGGAAGAGCTTCAACTCCCACCTCCGGCAGAGCTTTTCCCACGTCCCGGGGGAGGCGGGGGACATTGAGTCCGAGTGGACCTTGTTCCGCGCCTCCATTGTTGAGGCAGCCGACCGGAGCTGTGGCCGTAAGGTTGTTTGTGCCTGTCGTGGCGACAATCCCCAAACCTACTGGTGGACACCGGCGGTAAGGGATGCTGTCAAGTTGAAGGAGTCCTATAGGGCCTTTTTGGCCTGCGGGACTCCGGAGGCAGCTGACAGGTACCGGATGGCCAAGCGGAACGCGGCTTCGGCGGTTGCTGAGGCAAAAACTCGGGCGTGGGAGGAGTTTGGCGAGGCCATGGAGAATGACTTCCGGACGGCTTCGAGGAAATTCTCCGGCGTCTCAGGAGGGGGAAGCAGTTCACGGTCAACACTGTTTACAGTGGAGATAGTGTGCTGCTGACCTCAACTCGGGATGTCGTGAGTCGGTGGGGGGAATACTTCGAAGACCTCCTCAATTCCACCGACACGCCTTCCATTGTGGAAGCAGGGCCTGAAGACTCTGAGGCGGACTCTCCAATCTCAGAAAACTCCTCGGTGGCAGGGCCCCGGGGGTGGATGAGATCCGCCCGGAGTTCTTAAAGGCTCTGGATGTTGTGGGGCTGTCATGGCTGACACGCCTCTACAGCATTGCGTGGACATCGGAGACGGTGCCTCTGGACTGGCAGACTGGGGTGGTGGTTCCCCTCTTTAAGAAGGGGGACCGGAGGGTGTGTTCCAATTATAGGGGAATCACACTCCTCAGCCTCCCTGGTAAGGTCTATTCAGGGGTGCTGGAGAGGAGAATCCGTCGGGAGGTCGAGCCTCGGATTCAGGAGGAGCAGTGTGGCTTTCGTCCTGGCCGTGGAACTGTGGACCAGTTCTACACCCTCAGCAGGATTCTCGAGGGTGCATGGGAGTTCGCCCAACCAGTCCACATGTGTTTTGGGGACTTGGAGAAGACGTTCGACCGTGTCCCTCGGGAGGTTCTTTGGAGGGTGCTTCGGTAGTACGGGGTGCCGAGCCAACTAATAAGGGCGGTTCGGTCCCTGTATCACCGATGCCAGAGTTTGGTCCGCATTTCCGGCAGTAAGTCGGATTCGTTCCCAGTGAGGGTTGGACTCCACCAAGGCTGCCCTTTGTCACTGATTCTGTTCAGAATTTTTATGGACAGAATTTCTGCCTGATGCAAGCGGGCAAAATAGAAAGAGAAGGAAAAATCTCTTTCAAATCCTTTGTGCAAATGTTAGTTTTGTTCAAGACCACCAAGGATTGTGTCTGAAAGTCCCTAAAAAAGAACAGATGTCGCCTCTCATCATTGAGCTCCAACCTAAACTGTAATGAGATTACACAAGCGGTGACAAAAGGGAGGCTTTGTGCTTAACTAGGAGAAAGAAAAAAAAAAAAGACTTTCCTACTTCCTTTACTCTACGTCCAGTTCTTCCTCACATACGAGCAGCTCAAGAAGATCAACGTTTGAGCGGCGGAACCAGAGCGAGCACTACTTGAGAGACAAATGGGCGGAAGGGTCTCGACTGTCAGGATTGGAATGGCTCCATGATAGAAAGACAGAAGGAGTGAACAGGGCTCCATGGAGACCCTCGTTTGCTGCGGGAAAGATTCGTGAACATGTGTGTGAGTTTGTGTGAGTTAGGGGGTATCGGGCCTGCTCCTGTGGAGACTGCTGCGACTTTTGCACGTACTTGAATCTGATATTTTAGCTCATCCAAATGCTTCTTCAAGCCAAACATTTCATTCTGACTCGATTGAGAGATTCATGTAACAGTGGCCTCTGTGTTCTTTCATAATTGTATGAGGCTCGTTTTCCAGGCCTCTACTACTTCAAAAACGAGTGCCTTCAAGTTTGCCGATAGAAAATGTTGCACAAGTTGTAGAGCAGCTGACAATCACTGCAGTCATTCCTTTCTTAAATAGAGTGTTGCAGTTTGTCAATGGAGTTCACAAATGGTCTTCTGTGTACTTGGGGAAAAAATTTTTAAATAAATTGAGAGCCAAAAATTGGTTTGTATGGTAATAAATTATTTAAAAGCAACCTTAAGCACTAAGCGTCCATCTGTAGATGTGAACGAGTCAGTGATCAGGCAGCTAAGAGGACCTTGTAAAATTTTATTTGACATCTTGGCTTGGATTACTGCTTATTTGCACTACGACTCCTGATGTGATACAGTCGAGTCAAAATTTCTGTGCACGATGCTTCCATTGAGGGAATATTTTATACTTCCTGGCTCTCTGTCTAAACAGCCAAGTTACTGACAAATGCCATTGTGTATCTTTTAAGTATTGCTATAAATGTGAAATAAATTTTTTAAAAAAAGACGAAGCTGTCGTTTTGCTATACTTTCACCACAGCGTGGCGCGTGGAGCTACATTCATCTTCTGACCCAGATGATTGCAGCCTCTATGGAACCTTGTTAAAGCTCTCAGATGTTTCCGAGGGATTGCCCGGCTTCTATCAAATACGCTGCATACCACAAAACATCAGCCCATGAATTATTCAGGACAGTTGAACATGTAATTGTTCTTGTTTCTCCAGGTAAATTCCCAGTTTTCCCGCCATCAGAGCTGTTTAGATGCTGACAGCTCAAGGGAGCGCAGTGGGAAACATTGCAGTGAACGATGTGTTGTTTGTGTGCCTAGCTTCTTTATTTTGAGAGAGTCACCATGGGAGTTATTGTGAAAACTTCAAGTAAACCACCACAAGTTGCACTTCTGTATTTCTTCTGGATTCCTTAGTTTGCCTCACTTAAAGAGCTCTTTTTTTCCCCATTTGTAGCTGTAGCAGTCCAAAAAACAAGCTCACATCTTTATTCAATCAGGGAGCAAAATAAGGCTAGGAGAAAACAATGGAACACAAGTACGGTGTCGTGGCCAGGAGTTGGTCCCTTCAACATTTTGGCACTATGGCTTGGCATCAAGGCGCAGACACAGACTTGCACAAGCTGAACGAGTTTGGCCGTGAGGGATTTCGGTAGCCGCAGACATGCTTGCATTATGGTGTATTATTTGCTGCCTGGCCCAAGGGTGGAGGGAGTTGGCGCTATTGTGTTCCAAGGATCAGAGTGAGCTTTTGTCAGAAGCATGAGGCTAACGTTCTGCTCCAGCCCCTTGACTCTCTTTTTTTTGTTTTTGTTTTTTCAGCCGTTGCTCACATGAAAATACAGCACACTCCAACACACACAGAAATATACGGCCAAACAAATGGGGGAGTTTAGACAACGAGACAGACCGGGTTCTGTTGCTCCATTTGGAACGACTGCAGCGTTTCAAGCTGGAAAATATTCCTGCTCATTATTAATGCAAATTACTGTTCAACACAGCCTGCTCCTCAAACAAAACATTTCACAGCTGACCGATGCCCAAACCTTGGGACTAAACCAGTAAATTAAAGTATTTTAAATATTCACTACACAATGTTTTATTCATTCATTCATTTTCTGAACCGCTTTGTCCCCACGGGGGTCGCGGGTGTGCTGGAGCCCATCCCAGCTGTCATCGGGCAGCAGGCGGGGGACACCCTGAACTGGTTGCCAGCCAATCGCAGGGCACACAGAGACGAACAACCATCCGCACTCGCACTCACACCTAGGGGCAATTTGGAGTGCTCAATCGGCCTACCAAGCATGTCTTTGGGATGTGAGAGGAAACCGGAGTGCCCGGAGAAAACCCACGCGGGCTCGGGGAGAACATCCAAACTCCACACAGGGAGGGCGGGAGGTGGAATCGAACCCGCACCCTTCTGTGAGGCGGACGTGCTACCCAGTGCGCCACCGAGCCGCCTACACAATGTTTTTTTTTTTTCAAATCAATTTGTACCAGGGCTGTCACTGTTAAATACTTTTAGAATCAATTATTCCATCAATTAATTGATTAAATTTGACTGCTCTAATTGTTGCTATAATGAACAATTGTTTAAAAAAAAAAAAAAGATAAGTGAAACAACAATATCCCAAAAGAAGAGGTGGTACACCCATTTTACAGATTGTTCTAACATGTGTACGCATATGTTAAAGCAATGTCATTTTGGGACCTTTACACCACATGCTCTTTTAGTGCCCGAGTCGTCAGTTCGTCTTGGTAAAAACAAACTAGTGGCCTACTAACTCGTGGTCGACCTACATTTACACAGAACTAGAAAAAGAGGTGGACTCCGGGGAGGCAGGATCTCAAGGATGAGCCGTTAGTAATTCTGCTCCGATAGTTCTATTAAGATGGAAACAGGCCAACACAATGAATGTTAAATGAGATCATGTAAGAAGAGATTCACGCCACATGCTGCTTTCCTATGGGTCACTTTTTTGCTTTGTACTTAAAACGAAGAAAGTTGCTTTGTTGCTGCATGACTTTTTTTCTGTTGGACCACAATTCAAAAGCAGTGTCTGATTTTCAATGATTAATTTTCACAAAATGTACTTTTTGACACTCAATTACCATATTTTTGGGACTATAAGTCACGTTTTTTTTTTCATAGTTTGGGTGGGGGGGGCAACTTATACTAAGGAGCGACTTGTATGTGAATTTTTTCACAAATTTTCACAATTCAAAAAAAAAGTGAAACTGCGATAAACGAACCGCAATGTACCAAGGGGTTACTGTAATTTGAATTTAAAGTGACGTCAGCGGTGCGGTGCGATGCGGTGCGGTGCGGCGCGGTGCAGCGGTTGTTTACATGAAGGACAAAGATTCGATCACGGGATGACGAATATGACAAAGGGCCCCACATACACTGCTTAAAAAATTAAAGGAACACTTTGAAAACACATCAGATTTCAATGGTGAACAAAAAAAGTTGGATATCTATACTGATATGGACAGTTTAATGTCTCAGGAACAAAAGGATGCCACATCTTTCGATGGAAATAAAAGTTTTCAGCCTACAGAGGGCTCAGTATGTAGACACCCCAAAAATCAAAGTGAAAAAATTATGTGGCAGGCTCGTCCATTTTGCCTAAATTCAATTTCTGCAATTCAAAACTCTTTTCAATATCTTGTGTAGCCCCCACATGCTTGTATGCATGCTTGACAACATCGCAGCATGTTCCGAATGAGATGACGGATGGTGTCTTGTGGGATGTCCTCCCAGATCTGTCTAAGGGCATCAGTGAGCTCCTGCAAAGTCTAACGAGCAACCTGGCGGCGTCTGATGGACCGAAACATTATGTCTCAAAGGTGTTCTATCGGGTTTAGATCAGGTGATAGTGAGGACCATTCAATTGTGTCAATTCCTTCATCCTCCAGATACTGTCTGCATACTCTTGCCACATCAGGAGGAACCCAGGACCTACTGCACCAGCGTAGGGTCTGACCATGGGTGCAAGGATTTCACCCCGATACCAAATGGCAGTCAGACCGCCGTTCTCTAGCCTGTAGAGGTCTGTTCGTCCCTCCATGGAAATTCCTCCCCAGACCATCACTGACCCACCACCAAACCGGTCATGCTGAATGATGTTGCAGGCAGCACAGCGCTCTCCTTGGTTTCTCCAGATCCTTTCACATCTATCATAGGTGCTCAGGGTAAACCTGCTCTCATCTGTGAAAAGCACAGGGCGCCAGTGGCGGACTTGCCAATTCTGGTGTTCTATGGCAAATGCCAATCGAGCTCCACGGTGTTGAGTAGTAAGCATAGGGCACACTACAGGACGTCGTGCCCTGAGGCCACCCTTGTGAAGTCTATTTCTGACTGTTTGGGCAAAAACATTCACACCAGTAGCCTGCATAAGGTCATTCCGTAGGGCTCGGGCAGTGCTCAACCTGTTCCTCCTTGCACAAAGCAGCGGATATCGGTCCTGCTGATGGGATGAGGACCGCCTACGGCCCTGGGCAGCTCTCCTAGAGTAACTGCCTGTCTCCTGGAATCTCCTCCATGCTCTGGAGATTGTACTGGGAGAGACATAAAATTTTCTTGCAACAGCACGTATGGATGTGTCATCCTGGAGGAGTTAGACAATCTGCGCAACTTCAGGAGGGTTAAGAAATCGCCTCATCCTTCTAGTCGTGATAATGACTCTTGCTAAAGCCAACACTTGTGGAAAAACAGTTAAAAAAGATCAAGAGGGAGGAGCTTGAAATGGCCTCCACCTTCAAAACCAGTCCTGTTTTGGGGACCATGTCGTAGTTGCCCCTCTAGTGTACCTGTTGTTAATTCTATCAACACCAATGCAGCTGAAAGTGATTAACAACCCCCTCTGCCACGTGCCTGACCAAAACCTTATCAGAAAAGTGTAATTGAATTACCCTGATAAAAAACTGTAATTTTTTTGAGCAGTGTACTACCGGCATCATTAGCGGCTTTGTTTGTAAGTGAAACGAAGGACAAAGAATTTGAAGGATTAAATGATTTGGAGAGACACAGAAGGTTTGACAAACTTTTATGGCTTTTACGCACGCCCGGTCCTATTCTATGGAGCTCTCTTCCACCTCCGTGGCTGGAAGTGCCACCTCCGGGGATGGAGGTCCACTCCGCCACACACCTGGAAGTCGACGCCGGTGCTTGGGGCAGTGTGGCGGTGAATTATTTATGTTATAGTTATTTGATATATTTTATTTTGTGTAGCAACTTGTATATGTTTTTATCGTTACAGTTCAGTAATTGTTGGCTCGTTGAACTCTTGTTTTGTTAAATAAAGAGCCATTAACCAAACCCACGTCTTTCCTTGTACTTTGTTAACACTACAATATAGTTCAAAGTCAAAGTCAAAGTCACCATTGAGAGCGTCCTCTCCAGCTGCATCGCTGTGTGGGGTGGTGGCTGCTCTGAGTACAACATGAAGGCCCTGCAGCGCATAGTGACCACTGCGAGTAAAATCATCGGGGCTCCACTCCCCTCCCTGAAGGAAGTTTACGCCTCCCGTCTCACCCGCAAAGCGGCTGCGATTGCGTGTAATGAGAGTCACCCCGCTCACTCTTTGTTTGTACTTCTGCCCTCTAGGAAGAGATACAGATGCCTGCGCTCCCGCACCACCAGACTCAGGGACAGCTTCGTGCTCCAAGCTGTCCGGATCCTGAATTCCCTCCCCCCACCACCCTCTGCTACATGACGTCCTGTTCTTTTGCGCTATTATCTGGCTGTCTGCTATTAGCGCGCTTGCTCCATTTTGCTGCTCTTATTTGTCTATTTATTTATTTATTGTTTATTATTTGGGTTATTTGCTTATTACTTATTCGTTGCTCTTGTCTGTTCGTTTTTACTCTTTGTGCTATTTGATGTGAGTGTTGTGTACTGTCTAGTCACCGTGGGACGGTGGGAAACGTAATTTCGATCTCTTTGTGTGCCTGGCATGTGAAGGAATTGACAATAAAGCGGACTTTGACTTTGAATTTATATATTGTTATATGGGCCTGTGGAATATTTTGAAGTGCAAGCGCCGTCAGCTGCGCACACTCGGCCAGCATTGTTGACATAAAGGACGATCGATGGATTTAATGATTTGGAGTGACACAGATGGTTTTATAAACGTGTTATTTATGTAATAGTCATTTGAATAACTCTGAATGTTACGTCAGGCCTGTTCTCAGCTCTTCGTTTCTGTTTATGTCACGTTAGCATACCTATCGTTTAGCCTGTTGTGGCTAGTTCATGTCTGTTCTTGGTGTTGGATTTTGTTGAATAAATTTCCTCCAAAATGCGACTTATTATCCGGAGCGACGTATATATGTTTTTTTTCACGTTATTGTGCATTTTATTGCTAATGCGACCGATATTCCGGAGCGACCTTTAGTCCGAAAAATACAGTATTTCTATGACCTCTGTGGGTTTTCCTTTCACAAACAGAGAGCCACCATGTTTGTCCATGTATGTATAAACAACAAGTGGTAAAACACACAATATAACTCTTCTTCCTCAGCCAAATAAGAGTCACATGTCTTCTGGAAGCATGGCTTCCAAATGTCACAGTAAACTGCTGAGGGAACAATTCTTGCCTTGTAGCAGCAGAGGTGAGAGGCTGCTGTTTTTATTTGAAATAATAACTATATTGTATTCCTACATGTGTCATCTTACAAAAGTTGGAGGGGGGCACCTTCAAAAAGTGTACTACAAGGATACAAATGACAGAGCCCCCTCTCTGTCTTCCTCGTAAAATCCGCTTATTCCCATGCAAACTCTTGAGAGTGATGGACTTGTTTACTTTTTCCAAACATATCACACAATTTGACAATGAGCCAAGCTGTTTGATGCCTATGTTGAAACACATGCACCAGCAGCTGGTCACAAGGTCGTAATATTTCAATTATTTGTCTTCTGTCAAAGGCGCTTCAAATAAAGTGATGTGCCGCAAATACGTCTTTAGCCTGAGCTGCTTTTGATTTACATTTTGTTAGACACTCACCCACATATAGACTGGCATTCGAGGAGTTTTGTCCTTAAGGAGACGATTTGTAATGAGAAGCATGCATTGCCAATAGAAGTTCCATGGCCCAATTCCAGTTCTTACTATTCTTCTTTCAGTGTTATTTTTCCATCCCCTCCTATCTGCCTCCATGTCATCAACACGTTCATATATTCAATACAGCTTCATTTCTTAGTGACAGGTGCTAAAAACAAGTCCAGTCTAAACTATACTTTGTACAAGATGCATTTAGCTCCACAATGTTGTATGCATCTTATTTTTCTGCTTTACAAAATATTTTCTGGGCCATACACACAAACTTGATTATACCAACATAAAAGAAATAGCAAAGATCTTTTGAAATTCCTGTGTTGAAAACCAGACAGCTTCCAAAGACAACGACTCCTTTTTAAAAGAACTGACATGTTTTGCCCTAAGGAAATTGTTGGACGGAGTTGCTGCGCTGCTCCAGGAATTTAGTATTTGAAACAGGAAAAGATTAATCCACATTTGGTTTGCATTTAATACTGCCGTTTCATCCCTCAAAAACATCAAAGACACACAGTAGAAATATCGCTAAAATAACTTCATGAAATTATTCAATAATAATTATATATTGTTTCATTACATAATGATTATTTATTGTAATATTATGATTAATTAAATCAAATACATTATGAGCATTGAAGCTAAAATTTCCCCTCTCAATATTTCCACACATTGACATGTGATTTGGCAAAGGACACACAGATCCCACAGTATGAAGGGAAAAAGTGGCACGGTAGCCACAGCGTCACGGGATGTTTTTCATCAACAATAACAAGAAGACTAGCCACAATTTAAAAGCTGCAAATGTAGTAGATAGATCTTTAATGTTTAAAAAAATAAACATAGACAAATCATCCATAGTGCTCTGGACCTCAAAGCTATTACTTGGGCAAAGGTTCACCTTCTGGCCAAAGCGTATATTTACCATAGCCAGAAATGATGTGCAGCTGCAATTGCACATTTAAAATGTGGATGCATATAGTTTATGCTTTATCAGGTTTCCTGCCCAGCCGTGACAAAAATCGAATCTTTTTAAGTGGAACAAACAGCCCCAGGGCTCGTTGCAGACAAACACACGCTCTCTTGGCAGTATCTTCACTTGTACTTTGGCTGCTCACATGACAGGTGATAAAAATCGCTTGTCATCTGTGGTACATTTCAGCAGCAACTGCATGTTGGAAGCAATTCATAGCTTTCTTAACTTGAAAAGGTTTTGAAAGACGATCATGTGGGAAATGCAAAATTAAGTAAGGGATCTGCTGCATTCAAAGTCATTCAAAAAATGACATTCAAACATGCTGTTTTGGAGTCAAACAACATTTCAGTCACCTACTAAATGCGCTATAATGAACAACAAGGAAATCTATTACCAAAGGTTAAGCCATTGGCTGCTAGTGTATATGGCAGGTTAATACACACGAGAGAAGGAGGAAGCATGATAATTGAATTTGAATGCAAGTCAAGTTTTAAATGAGGGAAAAATTTTGATTAGGTCATTTTCTCATTAAAATGCGCTGCAGTTTCAATGTGGTTGTCCTGGTGTGTGACTTTGGAGGTGGGAGAAGAAGACGGGCAGAAATCCATACTAAGGAGAGAAAGAAGTTTGGTTGTGAGAAAAGATGTATTATATAAGTAACCAATTTAGACAATGGATGGAAAAGATTTATAAAAAAAAGAATGCAGACAGGATCTGTTGAGGTAACATTGACGATAGATAGATGTAAAATGGCATTACAGCATTTTTTTTTTAATAGCAAGCTTGCATCCGTGTGTTTGTTTCTGTGTGTGTGTAAAAAAGGTCAGCACCATGGGCTTGGCCGCAAGCTCACCGCAACTGCAACAGGGTTGTCCAATACGTCAGCACCTAGCTTAGTGTTTTGTGCAGGTCCCCACATAACAGACACTAAGGGGAACGTTAAAGTTTGTTAAATAGACGTGCATGTTTTTCAGGCTGCAACTGATTACAGAAAGTTTTGCACATAGTGTCCAAATGAACTACCGTAATTTTCGGACTATGAGTCGCTCCGGAGTATAAGTCGCACCAGCCATAAAATGCACAATAAAGTGAAAAAAAACATATATAAGTCGCACCGGAGTAGAACAGACATGAACCAGCAACATCAGGCTAAACGATACGGTATGCTAACGTGACATATACACAAATGAGGAGCTGAGAACGGGCCTGATGTAACATTCAGAGTTATTCAAATAAGTATTACATAAATCAAGTCAAGTCAAGTTTATTTGTATAGCCCTAAATCACAAGCAGTCTCAAAGGGCTTCACATAGACAAACAATTGAGAATTATTTTCAAAGCATCCCCTGATCTCGAGCTCCCAAAAGGGCAAGGAAAAACTCAAAAAAAACCTACCAGGGGAAAAATGAGAAACCTTGAGAAGGGACCACAGATGGAAGGATCCCTTTTCAGGATCACCAGGCTGCAATGGATGCAAAGAGAAAATGCTCTAGACCCTGCAGACATTTTCTTGGCCCTCGGTGTCTCTAAAAGACTAGCGTTTTGCGAACGAAGGTGACGAGACGGAACATAAGGAACAACTAGGTCGACAAGATAGGAAGCCGCTAACCCATGCAATGATTTATAGGTTAATAGAAGAACCTTGAAGTCACATCTTAAATGGACCGGGAGCCAGTGTAAGTTGGCTAATATTGGGGTAATGTAATCAAACTTTCTTGTCCGAGAGAGCAGCCTTGCTGCAGCATTTTGTACTAACTGTAGACTTTCAATGCTGGACTTGGGAAGACCAGAAAATAATGCATTACAGTAGTCCAGGCACGACGTGATAAACGCATGTATAATAATTTCCGCATCACCGTTCGAGAGGATTGGGCGAATCTTAGCAATATTACGAAGGTGAAAAAACACAATTCTGGTTATATTTTTAATGTGCTTTTGAAAGGAGAGCGTTTGGTCAAATATTACCCCAGGATTAGTTACAGTATCACTCTGAGTGATAGTACGGTTATCTATAGTTATAGTGGTTTCCTTAAATAAATGTTGATAACGAGCTGGACATCTCAGTTTTATCTGGGTTAAGACGAAGGAAGTTGAGAGACATCCATTGCTTGATCTCCGCGAGGCACGCCTCAAGATTACAACAGTCCCGCAAATCTGTCATTGATAACTGCATATATAATTGGGTGTCATCCGCGTAACATTGAAAACTAATATTATATTTACGTATTATGTCCCCAAGCGGAATCATATCAATATTAAATAGAATTGGTCCTAGTACCGATCCCTGTGGGACACCACACATAACCTTATAGAGCTCAGAGGACGTATTGCCATGGACCACTCGGTGTGTCCTGTCTGATAGATATGAGTGAAACCAGCATAGTGCTGACCCTGAAATACCAACACAACCTGTAGACGCTCTAATAAAATATCAAAGTCTACGGCAGCCATGTCCAAAGTCCGGCCCGCGGGCCAATTGCGGCCCGTGGTCAAATTTCATCAGGCCCGCAGCCTCTGTGATGAAATCTTTAGTATGTGGCCCGCCGCCATTGTTGACCAGCACTTTAATACATACGTACCAAAGCTATTTTATATTTATGCCGCAGAAATGTAATCTCGCGCGACCCGGCGTGATTTCACAGCAAGAACATGACTCCAGCTGTCCTGCTATGCGGAGCATGCGCAAGTCAAATGCGGAAATAAACCCGTTGTAAAAAGGGTACGCGCGAACAGGCTGCGTGAACCCTGTGTGAAATGTTCATGAGGCGAAAATAATTTTAAACTCATGTAAATTTAAGGTATTTCATACAGTTTGTTCAATGTTATCGTATTTTATGTATTACTTATAACTCCTGTTTAAAATGTTCATGAGGCGAAAATAATTTTAAACATGTAAATTTAAGGTATTTCATACAGTTTGTTCAATGTTATCGGACTCTTCAGATATGAATGAAAGGCAGAATTTGTGTTTTTAGAGTTGTTCACATCTGCCTGAGTGGCTTATATTTGGTTATTTTGTCATTTGAAAAATAAAGACAATTGGGAGAATGAAAATTGTTTTATAACAGTGTTTATTTGGATGAAATTGTAGTTAAAAAAATGTCCGAAAAAACTACTGGCCCCCGGGCCCCTTCACTTTATCAAATCTGGCCCTCCTTGCAAAAAGTTTGGACATCCCTGGTCTACAGTGTCGAAGGCAGCACTAAGATCGAGTAGTAACAATACCGATGAAGTGTTTGAATCCATAGCTATGAGGAGATGATTAGTCACTTTAGCAAGTGCCGTCTCAGTGGAATGATGAGCTCTAAAACCAGACTGAAAAGATTCAAATCGATTATTAGCGACCATGTAATCAAGCTGCTGCGCTACTACTTTTTCAAGAAGTTTTGCTATGAATGGGAGATTTGAAACTGAGACAGTCCGGGTCAAGATTTGGTCGCTTAAGTCGCGGTTTAATGATAGCAGTTTTAAAGGCTGTTGGCACTATCCCAGAGGAGACAGACAGATTAAATACATTTAAGACGGACGGTCCTAAGATTTGAAATAATTCTTGAAATAGTTTGGCTGGAAGCGGGTCGAGTAAACATGTTGTTTGTTTAGCCGCGCTAACTAATTGTGTAAGCCTTTCGAGGGACACGCTTTTAAAATTTGAAAGGGTTATTGCATGATTGTCAGCGCCGGTAATCGGCGGTGTCAACTGAGCGATCGGAATGGTCATCTTGATCTCATCCCTAATGGATTCAATCTTTCGAGCGAAGAATTTCATGAACTCGTCAGCTGAGTGAAAGGAGCTATCGGGGATCGGCTGGCGTAGTGTTAGCTTTGCCACTGTATCAAATAGGGATTTAGGATTGTTTTTATTGAGATTAATGACTTGCGAAAAATAACGAGTTTTTGCTAAGATAAGCGCGTCTTTATATTTCAGCAGGCTGTCGCGCCATGCCTGATGGAAAACCTCAAGTTTGGTTAAACGCCATTTGCGTTCATGCTTTCTACATAATTGCTTAAGCGTACGTGTTTCATCCGTGAACCACGGAGTAGGCAATCTATGGCGAGTTTTCAGACGTAGCGGCGCCACAGAGTCGATGGCATTTAACAATGCAGCATTGAATTCATTTGTAAGATTATCAATAGAGCCGGTATATGGGGGGAATACGGCAGTTGCTGGTGGCAGTCGCTCAGATAGCGCAGTTGCAGTCATGGAGTTAATATTACGACTGCTATAATTCTGATTGCTCTCTTGTCTTTGACTACGAACTAAAATTTCAAATTTTATTGAGTAATGATCAGACAAAACAGTAGTGTATGGCAGTACTGTGATATTTGAGGTTGCCAGTCCTCGGGATAATACCAGATCTAAGGTATTTCCATTCTTATGCGTTTCTGCCTGTACGGCTTGCGTAAAACCAAACGTATCAGTTAGAGTCTGAAATGCCAAAGTAAGTGGCTCTGACGGTAAATTCATGTGGATATTAAAATCACCCATGATTATTATATTATCTGCATTTGTCACTAGATCAGCCATGAATTCAGAAAATTCATCCAGGAAGCCAGAGTAAGCCCCGAGTGGACGGTAAATAACAGCAAGATAAAATGACGGTAAAGTGAGAACTTCAAATGTTTGAAATACGTTAATCGAACGAGGCGTAAATCTAAGATTGGAATCTGAGATGAGGGCAACACCCCCGCCCTTTTTTCGAGGACGCGTCACATGTGAGCTCACAAAATTTGGAGGCGAGAGCTCATTAAGCGGTAGCAGTTCATTAGGTTTTAACCAGGTCTCGCACAGATCCGTGATGAGGTCATTAACGAGAACTGCTTTCGTATGAAGCGATCTAATAATCATAAAACCGAGTTTAAGTGTAATCGGTCGATCATAATTTGTATCTCTCAAAGGATTTTTAAACGAAATGAAAGTAAGATTGTGTTCGCTAGGCCTGACATCACCTCTCAATTGTTTGCTATACCGGTCAGTGTGGAGCGATTGGATTTGTCTACTACCTCAGTAGAAAATGTGTTCACATGTACTGTAGCACTATTCAAACTGTGACGCTCTAGTCTACACAAGGAGCTATGTGCTTGCTGGAACTCTAGCCTAGCGCTAGTTAACTTTAACTTAACTGACTCCAAACCCATCTTGACAGGTGGTCTAATCAACCTGTGCCCGGCCTGCTCTAAAGTGACCTGTCATGAGTGGCTCAAACAGTAATCTATATTCCTAGAAAGAGTGAAGGCGCCTTCACGGTTAGGATGAAGGCCGTCCTTCCTCAGCAGGTCGGGGCGGCCCCAGAAGGAGGACCAGTTATCTATAAAATACAATCCCTGCTTTTTACAGAACCCAGCCATCCATCGATTAAGGGATGGTTCTACTAAACCTCTCATCAGAGCCTCTCCCAGGCAGGGGGCCAGAGACAAATACTCGATGCCGACTCATCTTTCTGGCGAGATACGTCCTCGCTGTGTTTATCTTTGTGATCTCAGATTGCCTCATCCTAACATCATTGGCGCCGACGTGTATCACTATGTCCGAGTAGCTAGTGTTGTTGGAACTACGCTGTTGACTAGTCCAATTGCAAGTCAGCTCCCTAAGATTAGCTTCTATGTCGGGTGCTCTGCCCCCAGGAATACACATTACCGTGGTTGGATTTTTAAGCGTGATATTTCGGGTGATGGAGTCACCTATGACCAAGGTGCGAGGGCCAGAAGACCGAGATGACTTTGGACGGCTATGCGTCTTACCGGGCTCATCGCGATTAGCAAGTCGCGTGGGGCTAATGCTAACGGGGCTAGCGGGCTGACTACAGTCCGCAACAGTGTCGCCACATCTACTGTTATCGCACTATTCTGCTCTAACTGGCGAACACGTCCCTCTAGCAGGGACAACCTCTCTAACAGAAGGGTGCAGTTGGTGCACGAAGCCGTACAAACCTCTTGATCCGTAGCCATACTTACGTGTCCAATGAGTGACGGTAGACAAACGGTCCAGTTGACTGGATACAACAGTGACTGATTTGGTGTGGGATTTTGTCCATAAGCAAGAGTCGAAAATATCTTGCCGCCCCACGCAAATAGCACGTTCATCAAACCATCTGTGTCACTCCAATTCATTAAATCCATCGATCGTCCTTTATGTAAACAATGCCGCGTATGCGCCACATATGTGCCGTGCCGCTGACATCGGACTCGTAAGTTGCATTTCTAATTATTCCACAGACCCATATAACGATATATAAAGTATATTTCAAAGAACTATCATATAACAACAATATTATCAAACCATCTGTGTCACTCCTAATCATTAAATCGATCAATCAAATTCCTCATCCTCTATGTCAACAACGCCGCGCGCGCCGCACAGATCTAATATATAACTATATTGTAGCGTTAACAAAGTACCAGGAAAGATGTGGGTTTGGTAAACGGCTCTTTATTTAACAAAACAAGAGTTCAACGAGCCAACAACTACTGAACTGTAACAATAAAAACATATACAAGTTGCGACACGCAATAAAATATATCAACTATAACTTAAATAAGTTTTTCAAACCTTGTGTCATTCCAAATCATTAAATCCTTCAAACGTGGGGCCCTTCGTCATCCAGTGATCGAATCCTTTGTCTTTTATGTAAACAACTGCTGCGTGGCACCGGTGACGTCTTTTGCAGTTCAAATGACAGTAATCCCTTGCTACATCGCGGTTCGTTTATCACGGTTTCACTACATCGCGGATTATTGAATTTTGAAAATTGGTGAAAAAAAATCACATATAAGTCGCTCCTGAGTATAAGTCGCCCCCCCCCCCACCCAAACTATGAAAAAAAACGTGACTTGTAGTCCAAAAATTACGGTAATTTGGAAGCAGGTGTAGATAGAACAGATGGAGCAGGGTGTGTTTTCATGCCTTCAGCTGGAAGGCAGGCTCTAGTTTTCAATATTTACTTGATCTGCTTGGTGATTTATTTTTTCATTCATTCAAATTTGGCAGCCATAATCGTCTTTGTGTTGTGTCCAAGTCTTTTTTCGTGGTCCCGTCACAGGGTCTTGAATCACTCTCTATTTAATGAATCAAACACAAGCACATGATTACGTTCGTGTAGAACCTAATACTGTTGTGAATTTTTTTCTGTACCAATTATTATGTTATCTAGTGATGCATGGCTACTTATGAGATAGACGGAGTTTGTAGTTTTCCATTCTCCTGTTCATTTTTGTTTACTAAATAGCTAATATCCATATCTAATTGTTCATGTTTTTCATCCTCACCCTCACTTGCATGATTTGTTTGCCAATGTTTTGACGCCAGATGTCCTTCGTGATGCACCTCACCCGATTTGTATCATGACTTGGGACCAGCTGTGGCTGGGAAATGCATGAAAGGCAGCAACTTGTATCACTTACACTACAAGCGCATTTAGTCTCTAGTCTGCAGTCTGTAGGGGCAAATGGTGTCCTTATTGTCTCAGAAAATGAGAAAAAAAAGAAACATGGAGATGGTTAAGGGACGGAAGAGATATAATAAGGGCCAGACAGAATTGGAGAACATATGCGTCACACGCATACCCTGATTGTGAAAAGGTTCTGATGATGTGGAATGTCTAAATGGAAGCAGAATGCAGTGATGTGAAAAGCGTTTTAAAGCAACTCAACATGCTCAACCTGGCTGATTATGCTGTGAAATAACCAAATAAAACCATTCCATAGGTGGAATGCTGAATTTTTAACAAGTGACAAAATAATCTCAGTCCATATGAATCATTAAAAGGGTATGTTTATAGATAACTGCTTTAAAATCTTCCATTTGTGTTTTATCAAAAACATTCTCAATGCAAACGTATAAGGAATTCATGCACTCAAAGAAAAATACATGATATAAGACTGAGGCCAACAGATGTACCGTAATTTTCGGACTATAAGTCGCTTCGGAGTATAAGTCGCACCAGCCATAAAATGCACAATAAAGTAAAAAATAACATATCCAAGTCGCACCGGAGTATAAGTTGAACTTTTGGGGCAAATCTATTTGTCAAAATCAAACACCAAAAACAGACATGAACCAACAACAACAGGCTAAACGATACGGTATGCTAACGTGACATATACACAAACGAGGAGCTGAGAACGGGCCTGACGTAACATTCAGAGTTATTCAAGTAAGTATTACATAAATAACATGTTTATCAAACCATCTGTGTCACTCCAATTCATTAAATCCATCGATCTTGCTTTATGTAAACAATGCATATGCTCACGTCGGACCCGTTGTAATTTGCATCTCTAATTATTCCACAGACCCTCCATCCATCCATCCATCCATCCATCCATCCATCCATCCATCCATCCATCCATCCATCCATCCATCCATCCATCCATCCATTTTCGTTCATTTTGTCCCCAAGGAGGTCGCGGGCGTGCTGAAGCCTATCCCAGCCGTCATCGGGCAGCAGGCGGGGGACACCCTGAACTGGTTGCCAGTCCATCGCAGGGCACACAGAGACGAACAACCATCTGCACTCGCACTCACACCTAGGGGCAATTTGGAGTGCTCAATCGGCCTACCAAGCATGTTTTTGGGATGTGGGAGGAAACCGGAGTGCCCGGAGAAAACCCACGCGGGCTCGGGGAGAACATAAAAACGCCACACAGGGAGGGCCGGAGGTGGAATCGAACCCGCACCCTCCTAACTGTGAGGCGGATGTGCTACCCAGTGCACCATCGAGCCGCCTATTCCACAGACCCATATAACGATATATAAAGTATATTTCAAATAACTATCATTAAAACAATATTATCAAACCATCTGTGTCACCCCAAATCATTAAATCCATCGATCAAATTCCTCGTTCTTTATGTCAACAACGCCACGCGTGCGCTGCAGAGATCTAGTATATAACTATATTGTAGCGTTAAAGTACCAGGAAAGACGTGGGTTTGGTAAGCGGCTCTTTATTTAACAAAACGAGCCAACAACTACTGAACCTCCAGCCATGGAGGTGGAAGAGAGCTCCATAAATAGGACCGGGCGTGCGTAAAACCCATGTCCGAGCCCCATCCACCGTCCCCGGACAGCCACCCGGCCGAGCGCCGGCCCACGATTTCCATCCACGGAGGTGAAAGAAAGCTCCGTAGAGTATGACCGGGCGTGCGTAAAAGCCATGTCCGAGCCCCATCCACCGTCCCCGGACAGCCACCCGGCCGAGCGCCGGCCCCCGACTTCCATCCACGGAGGTGAAAGATAGCTCCCGTCGAGAAGGACTGGGCGTGCGTAAAAGCCATAATAGTTTTTCAAACCTTCTGTGTCACTCCAAATCATTAAATCCTTCAAACTCTTTGTCCTCTGTGTCACTTACAAACAAAGCCGCTAATGATGCCGGTAGTACGTGGCGCCCTTCGTCATCTTCGTCATCCCGTGATCGAATCCTTTGCCCTTTATGTAAACAACCGCCGCGCGGCATGGGTGACGTCAGTTGCAGTTCAAATGACAGTAATCCCTTGCTACATCGCGGTTCGTTTATCGCGGTTTCACTCAATCGCGGATTTTTGAATTTTGAAAATTAGTGAAAAAAATCACATATAAGTCGCTCCTGAGTATAAGTCGCCCCGCCACCCAAACTATGGAAAAAAACGCGATTTATAGTCCAAAAATTACGTTATTTATTTATTTATTTATTTATTTACTTACTTACTTTTTTTACTTTTTATACTCAATATAATGACATCTTTAATTATTTGCTTTTAGTTTTTTACTCAATATAATGTCAAAGAATGTTTTCAAAGTGTGAACAGTCCACCTTTTCAACCTTGTAGAAATGAAAGGTCAAAAGGGCTTGAAGAGGCTGAGCGCACTAAAATCAATGGATGGAGACACTCACCCAATGAAGCTCCATTTATGGATGTAATTAAGTGTCGAGTCATTATTCCTGCAGGGCAAAGGTCAACTGCCCACTTGTGACCATTTGAAGACACACTGCTTCCATTTATTGCATATTAGTGCTCAGGGGGGGGGGGAATAATTCAATTTAAGGCTGTTGTGTCGCCGCTGATGGCAATAAAGCCGAAACAACAGCAGACTATGTAACGTGGGAATCTGTAAAATAATATCTTTCGAGGACATGCATGAATGTATTTGTCCAACATGGAATATAAGGGAATCACCCTTTACTAATAGAAAATAAGTGTGAGATGTTTGGGCGTCTCAATGTGCCCTCTAAATTTCTCAACAGAAGAGATTGAGCAACATTGTTTTTTGCATGTTAGACTTCTTTGTTGTTTAACGACACCCCGAGAAATAAAGTAATCTACTTGCAAAGGTCTCAATTAATGGAGGGTGTCTAATGGGAGCTGGGCTGAAGGCCAGCTCACAAGGCTCATCAAATGAAACATTAGAGCTCACGCTGGAATTGTGACGCGTATTTCACTGAAGGCTTTAACAGGTAATGTGAATCATCTGTAGTGGTTCTGACATTCAACAGATGGAACAAAACACCCTCAAATCATACAGAGTGAATAATTTTGGATTAACTTTATTTGGCTTCCAATCCAAGTTTTCACACACTTTGGAATGTTAAGTATTCTCCACCCACAGTGAAGCTGGAACGTGTGATTTTGTCAAAAATAGAGGGATTTTTGAATTGGACCAAATACCAGTTAATTTTGGTAAAAACAAAACAAAAAAAACGTTAGCTATTTAGCTGTGAAGTTGAAAATAAATGTTAAAGTTTAGATTTCAGCACTGCCTTCATTCAGCGTGACAAACACTCAAATGTACTAAAGAAGTTTTCCGGTCAGAGCAAGATCCAATTAAATCTCTGCGAGGTGTTCTGAAGAAAACAACGGAATCCCTCACAAGCTGCCAAAGAAACAAGAGGAAAATTAAGTCGAAAGGTACCTTACTTACAAATACAAATACAATGCTAGATTATTCCACACAGTATTTTTTTGCTCATTAAAGATTTTTCCATTCAGTATTTTTTTGCCCGTCTATTTGTTGAATTGTAGAAAACGACATAAGTGAATTGTGACTTTTTCTTTGAAAATAATAACTTGTGAACATTCTGTTGGCCTTCCTCTGTCTTCGTCTACGCCTCTAGATAAAACAAGGAGTGGTCGAGGGGCAGCTGACTGAACTCACAGAGACTCAGCTAGTACTGGACAGAAGAGGATGAGACGACTCAGGAGCAGATGTGGAGGTTGACCTGGACCGTATTCCCAAAGAGGCAAAGCGTCGTGGGAGATGACTACGCTGTCACTTCAGGAACAGCTTCCCTTCAATTTGGGAATTTATCTCGGTTGTGAGAGGCTCACAGGGGGACATTTGATCTGAGAACTACATATTCTGGATAATTTCTACTTCAACAAAGAGCAAGTAAGTCAGAGTTTTGATTATGGGCAGGGTTAGAACGTTTGACATACTTTCTTATTGTATTGAGGATTGGATGGCTTGTGATATTAGAGATCCAGTCCAACAGTGCAAGGTTTCTGAGTGGACAGACAGAGAGAACGGAGAGAATGGAGAAAAAATAAAACAGAGCAACAGTAGATTAATTTACTAGATTAATACAATATATGACGACTGCAACATTACCAGTTATGTCCTTAACTGTGGAGGAGGGTGAGTGCCACACCCTGTACAAAAAAAAAAACAGAACTAGTAGCAACCAAGACAGGACATGATACATGACAGGTGAGGATAGGACAGGATAGGACAAGCTAGGATAGAATAGGACAGTATAGGATTGGAAATGACGGGATAGGACCGGACAGGACAGGATTGGATATGACGGGACAGGACAGGACAGTGGAGTGAACCAGGCGGTGCTACAAGTTTGTGGTGGAAGTGCCTATTGGAGACTTTTGGATAGGGACCTTTGAATACAAATGAGAGTACAGTCCAGGCAGTTTACATACTGGATCACATGACTCATGCGTGGAAGTCTTCTGGTGTATGAGAGGGAAGGAAGGCTTCCCAATCAGAGCCCAGCAACATGTTGCCAACCAGCTGCTCCACCAGCCAAGAACTCCCACCGCCGTAGGAGAGCGAGACTCTAAATTGATTACTTAAGGAGCTTGCGGTGGAAGTTAAGATTTGTCTTGTGACTGCCTTGTAAAGATAATGTGCCTAACTAACAACTAATTGACTACTATGCTGTCCAATTGTTCAGAGTGACTCACAATGCTTAATTTATATTTTATTTGTTTACACTGTGTCATAATGTCATTCAGCCTTGTTCTTTATTAAGAGTTGTCAACAATATCACTTTGAAAAGTAGTGGAAAGTTTCAAAGTGAATTCAGACTTTTATACCCAAATTTCAGTTTATTTTGAAATGTAATCACATAACTATACTGAAATCTCTCTCTCTCTCTCTCTCTCTCTCTCTCTCTCTCTCTCTCTCTCTCTCTCTCTCTCTCTCTCTCTCTCTCTCTCTCTCTCTCTCTCTCTCTCTCTCTCTCTCTCTCTCTCTCTCTCTCTCTCTCTCTCTCTCTCTCTCTCTCTCTCTCTCTCTCTCTCTCTCTCTCTCTCTCTCTCTCTCTCTCTCTCTCTCTCTCACTCACTCACTCACTCACTCACTCACTGCAGCACTGCAGCACTGCAGTTTGTGTATACAAAATGAAATGTTAGTTTTATGTGAATCTGCCAAATAAAACTAGGAGCTAAAGTCTGCACCATTTGTTCTTTCTCAGTTTCAGGCAAAGAGGATCAGGTCAATATTCATCAAACACCAGAATGAAGCCTCTTTACAATTTGGTCTTACTCCTGCTGGGCCTTCATTTCCTGACTGTCAGCGGGCAGCTGGAACCCAAAAACCAAATGCCCCCTGACCCTCTTACTGCTACGCAAAGACGTGGGCTCGTTGAGCGGGTCGTGCAGGGTCCGGTGAGGCCAAACATCACAATGCCGCGCCGGCGAATGCCCCCCATGTGTAGTGCGCCCACAGAAATCCGTGATACATTCAAGTACATCAACACGGTGGTGTCCTGCCTGGTGTTTGTTGTGGGCATCATCGGAAACTCCACGCTCTTAAGGATCATCTATAAAAACAAATGCATGCGGAACGGGCCAAACATCCTAATAGCCAGTCTGGCTCTCGGAGACCTGCTACACATCATCATTGGCATTCCCATTAACGTTTACAAGGTCAGTTGAATGGTCATCTGGAATTCAAACTAATATTTTGGCTGAGTTTTGGACTTGGGCTTGTCACGTGCCCACCCATACCCAAAAGGTGCATACTTTATTAATGTTATTATTTCCACTGGTTGCTGAGCCCCTTGATTTCCCATTGTGTCTGGCATGTTAATATGTGAATGTTTGGAATATTTTTGAATGTGTGTATTATGCAAACAAAAAATTATTGAAACGAGAGGGGGAAAAGGTTGTCAAAACAATATCGGGGGGAACGGGTCCATATGACTCCAATTGCCCTTCACAGCCAGAAGGGCTTTGCTGTCTGACAAAACCATGACTGAGTTTTTTTTTCTAAAGCCATTAACCCTGACCAGAATAAAGAGATTATTACTTTTATGTCCACTGAAACCAATAAGTTGAGCTTCACGCATGTCTATTGTGAACTGCACGCCTGAAGCTGGGAAAAAACAACAACAGAGAATTTGCTTCATGGTTGAATTGTGACTGCTGACCTCTCTCCCTCCCTGCCTCCAGCTCCTAGCAGAAGATTGGCCTTTTGGGGTGGCTCTGTGTAAGGTGGTGCCATTTGTACAGAAAGCCTCGGTGGGGATCACAGTGCTGAGTCTGTGTGCGCTGAGTATAGACAGGCAAGTTTTATTGTTAGCCGCTGCGTCCTGTTTCTCATCTAAGCCTATATTTTCATTTCCTCATGTGTTAAGCATCAGTGCTTGACAAGAACCTTGTCCAAGTACAGAACTTTAAAATGACACATCTGACCTCCTTGCAAATGTTTGCGGAGCTGTGATGGATTTATTGGTATTATAAGGTGGATGGACTTGGACAGAATTTTTAGCTTATTTTTTTAAACTAAACCTGCTACAGAAAAATACATATTAATATACATGATAAAGAAGATATATATTCATATAGATATTGATACAGTGATATAGATGTAGCTGTATAGATTTTGTGCTGCCTCCTAAATAGTCACTTTTCAGGAGAGCCCAAAATCATGCATATTTGTTCTACCAAAGCTTATAAACATCAAATCTTTAGATCTAGAGTGGGGAGAATATGTATTTGATACACTGCTGATTTTTCAGGTTTTCCCACTTGGAAAGCATGTAGAAGTCTGTAATTTCGATCATATCTGTCAGGATCCTGAATTCCCTACCCCCTCCACCCTCTGCTACATGACGTCCTGTTCTTTTGCGCTATGGTCTGGCTGTCTGCTATGAGCACACTTGATCCATTTTGCTGCTCTTATTTATTTATTTATTTATTTATTTATTTATTTATTTGGGTTATTTGCTTATTACTTATTCATTGCTCTTGTCTGTTCGTTTTTACTCTTTGTGCTATTTGATTGTATGTGTTGTGTACTGTGTCTAGTCACCGTGGGGCGGTGGGAAATGTAATTTCGATCTTTTTGTGTGTCTTAACATGTGAAGAAATTGACAATAAAGCGGACTTTGACTTTGACTTTGAGGTACCCTTTAACTGTGAGTGATGGAATCTAAAACAAAGATCGAGAAAATCACATTGTATGATTTTTAAATAATTAATTTCCATTTAGAGATCAGACGTTTCCTGTAGTTCTTGACCAGTTTTGCACACACAGCAGCAGAGCCTTCAGGTTTCAGGGCTGTCGCTGGGCTAGGTCTGATATCTGTAATTGCAAACAAAGGTTTCTGCACCAATTATTACGTTCTGATTATCTGATGTATCAAATACTTATTTCATGCAATAAAATGGAGATTAATTATTTAAAAATCATACAATGTGATTTTCTGGATTTTTTTTTTAGATTCCATCACTCACAGTTGAAGAGTACCATAATTTTCGGACTGTAAGTCACGTTTTTTGTCATAGTTTGGGGGGGGGGGCGACTTATACTCAGGACCGACTTATGTGATTTCTTTTCACAAATTTTCCAAATTCAAAAATCCGCGATGTAGTGAAACCGCGAAAAACAAACCGCGATGTAGCAAGGAATTATTGTCATTTGAATTGCAAGTGACGTCACCCGTGCCGCGCGGCGGTTGTTTACATAAAGGCCAAAGGATTCGATCACGGGATGACGAAGGGCCCCACATACTACCGGCATCATTAGCGGCTTTGTTTGTAAGTGACACGGAGGACGAAGAGTTTAAAGGATTTAATGATTTGGAGTGACACAGAAGGTTTGAAAAACTATTATGGCTTTTACGCACGCCTGGTCCTTCTCGACGGGAGCTCTCTTTCACCTCCGTGGATGGAAGTCGGGAGCCGGCGCTCAGCCGGGTGGCTGTCCGGGGACGGTGGATGGGGCTCGGACATGGCTTTTACGCATGCCCGGTCCTATTTATGGCGCTCTCTTCCACCTCCGTGGCTGGAAGTTCAGTAGTTGTTGGCTCGTTGAACTCTTGTTTTGTTAAATAAAGAGCCGTTTACCAAACCCACGTCTTTCCTGGTACTTTGTTAACGCTACAATATCGTTATATACTAGATCTCTGCAGCGGACGCGCGGCGTTGTTGACATAAAGAACGAGGAATTTGATCGTTGGATTTAATGATTTGGAGTGACAGATGGTTTGATAATATTGTTGTAATATGATAGTTATTTGAAATATACTTTATATATCGTTATATGGGTCTGTGGAATACTTAGAAATGCAACTTACAACGCGTCCGACGTCAGCATATGGGGCGCATACGCGGCATTGTTTACATAAAGCACGATCGATGGATTTAATGAATTGGAGTGACACAGATGGTTTGATTAACGTGTTATTTATGTAATACTTACTTGAATAACTCTGAATGTTACGTCAGGCCCGTTCTCAGCTCCTCGTTTGTGTATATGTCATGTTAGCATACCGTATCGTTTAGCCTGTTGTTGCTGGTTCATGTCTGTTTTTGGTGTTGGATTTTGACAAATAAATTTGCCCCAAAAGTGCAACTTATACTCCGGTGCGACTTGTATATGTTTTTTTTTTACTTTATTGTGCATTTTATGGCTGGTGAGACTTATACTCCGGAGCGATTTATAGTCCGAAAATTACGGTACCTATGATAGAAATTACAGACTTCTACATGCTTTGCAAGTGGAAAAACCTGAAAAATCAGCAGTGTATCAAATACTTGTTCTCGCCACTGTAACTCAACTAAAACGGAATATACTAGTCTAGAGACTTGATCCAAACATCACTTACACAAGTTGTTTTGGTGAACTCATGTGATTGATGCTTCAGATATCGCGCCGTGACTTCATGGAGTCGAATCAAAGGGATCGGCGTTCCGAAGTGGATGGCCATTGAGATTGCACTCATCTGGATATTATCTATCATCCTGGCTGTGCCCGAGGCAGTTGCTTTCGACATGATCACTATGGACTACAAAGGAGAACGTTTGAGGATCTGTTTATTACACCCCATGCAGAAAACAGACTTTATGAGGGTAAGCTGATACACACAGAGAGGTTAACCAGTGCATGATCTGGAGATGTGTCATGATGTCACCTAAGTCAAGAACGCTGTGACAGCTTCCAGGTTAGCACGAGGTCAAAAAGAGTTTATTGAAGCGTGTATTAAAGGAGCAATCAGCAATCGCTGATTTCTGGCACAACATATTCTCCTACGCAAATCTAGGTTCATGTGTTCGAAATATTCTTTAAGAACATAGGTGTCAAACTCAAGGCCCGACGGACAGACACGGCTCACCACATCATTTTATGTGGGCCGAGAAGACAAATTGTGACTTTGTGTCAAGACTGAATTAATAATTGAGCTCTTTTAAATAATACAGATATTACAAGCAATTTCTATTACCATTCATTTTTTAAAATATTTGAACAGTTTTTACTACTCTCTGATTTCAAAACTACTGATTCATAAGTTTGTTGTGTAGCCTATACTCGCGTTGACAGTTATAATAGGCCTCTGAAGGAGACTATGACTACAATACGGCCCATGACAAAAATGAGTTTGACAGCCCTGTCTTAGAATGCATTTCTGACTATTCATTTGATTCTTCCTAGTTTTACAAATCAGTGAAGGACTGGTGGCTGTTCAGTGCATATTTCTGTCTGCCATTGGCCTGCACTGCCATTTTTTATACTCTGATGACCTGTGAGATGCTGAGGAAGAAGAATGGAGTTCAAATAGCTCTCAGTGACCACCTGAAACAGGTTTGCTCGGCACATATGGGATTCTTTTTAATTGGCCGCTTATTGCTTTTAGTGTCGGACGTATCAATTGTTAAGAATTGGCTGGATTGTTTGGATTTCACTCGGCTGGTGTGTGCTACTTTTGGCTTCAACCGGCGGCGGACTTTTACAGTGTAAATTCCTTCCAACATTGCGCTTGTTACACAACAGCATCGAGACAGTTTATACGACTCAGATAAAGATTGTAGCAAATCCCATTTTAATCAAATCAAGTGATGAATTTTAATCATAGTCAATCAAGGAAATTGGGTGGGATTTACAGTCAAAGTGTATTATACTGGGTGTCCACCCCCACGAATAAACTGGAAAAATACACCAAATAACCCCTCCTTTGTTCAAAAAAGCAAACCACACCAGAAAATGTGTTCTCTAAATAAATGTAATGATACATTAATGTAGCCCAACACAAGACTTGCACTTAAATCATCAATTATCTTTCTGATCAAAGACACAAAATGTGCTCTTTGTGAGCAAAAATTCCTCATGTGACTCAAAGCTTTGTGCGAAGAGGCATCACGCTCATGTTGTTTTTGAGCGCAGAGGCGGGAAGTCGCCAAGACCGTCTTCTGTCTGGTTCTGGTCTTCGCTTTGTGCTGGCTCCCGCTGCACCTCAGCCGAATTTTAAAACTCACCATCTATGATGAGAAGGATCCCAACCGCTGCGAACTGCTGAGGTATGTGACATTAAAATTGAAACTGAACCGAATTGCAGGATTAATGATATAGTACGTCTATGCGTTTTGCAGTTTCTTTTTAGTCTTGGACTACATCGGCATCAATATGGCATCGGTCAACTCCTGCATCAACCCGATTGCCCTCTACATGGTCAGCAAGCGGTTTAAAAATTGCTTCCGGGTAAGCAAAAGCAGTGTGAGAGATGACGGATACTAGTAAAATCTGAAATTCCTATGTGATTAATTGGAGGAAATTCAAAATTGAAAGGGTGTGCATACTTGTGCAAATGATTTCAGTTTGTTTCTACTTCCCCTCTCAAAGATTAAAAATAAATATATTACGATCTTGACTTCCTGTAGTCCTGTCTGTGCTGCTGGTGCCTACCGGCCGAGATGCTGATGATGGACGAGAAGCAATCGTGCATGAAGCTGAAGGTCACAGAAAGAGCATCTGACCAGAGCAACTCTCGAATGACCAACAAGTCGACCACAGCTTGAATATTGTAAGCAACTCCTCAAAAATCAACAAAACATGAGGTCATAAGAATGTCGAGGTTTGCGCAACCCAAAGAGGCCCAGGTTCATCTACAGTTCATCATAAGAGGTCTTGGACTCATGAAAACAACTGTTGTGATGTGATGTGATGTGATGCTTCATCGAAAGTGTGATGAGAAAGGCAAGGATAAGGATATCATTGCAAATGTGAAAAACTGACAAGTTTGCTAGAGGTCAGAAAATGCATGGCATGATACCATAATGTAGGAAATTTCTCTGACCCCAAAGCAAATAGATGACAGCCACCACACTTGATAAATGCATCAGATTTTCTCCTCAGTGACCCACTGAAAAAAATGCAATAATTATGGAAATCTTTTTCATAGATTTCAGCCACGATGTTGCTCAGCATTGCGGGACTGCTCTATCCCCACCCGCTCTTCATGCTAGCCTCGCACTGGGCCCAAAGTGTGATCTCTTTTTACAACATGATGAACAGCTTTTCTATATGTAGCTCAAAATGTATTACTATCTCTAACTACCTGTGATGTTGTTTCTAACTGTACTACTGATGTGCTTGCTAATACAGTATTAAGACTACCATATTTCCAGACTATAAGGCACACCGGACTATAAGGTGCACCTTCAATAAATGGCCCATTATAAGGCGCACCGGACTATAGGGCGCACCCTTAATACAATTACAATATAATAACTTGAAATAGTGAAAACAATAACAATATATCAATAATGTTAATATCACACAAAATAAACATGTAAAGCTTACTTTAATAAGTACAAAACAAAACAGATAGATCAGTAAACTTTAAAAGTTAAAGTTAAAGATTAAAATAATAACAAATTAACAATTTTATGAAAGTTGAATGAATTTTTTTATTAGATGTATTAAGTTTGTTTTATTGTTGTTATTGTTGTATGAATAAGGGGGGTGATATTGGTGTTTGTGACTTGGTCTAAATATCTCTAGTCTCTAAACTAACTTTAAAAAAAACAAAAAAACAAAAAACACTGGACATATACTGCAAGTTATAAAACTTCCAAAAGTATCCAAGCTATAAATGATCATATGTAGTGATGAGCATTTGTTTGAATCATTATCTATTTTTTTTTCTTTTTCAACTTGCGTCTTTGAACTGGTTTTTTTTTGTTTTTTTTTGCAGTAAACAGGCCAGGTTGCATCATGTCAGTATTTTAATCCAAATCAAATCATTCTCCATTTTATCTTTTTTATTTCAACTTCAGATGCAACAAATTACTTTATAATCACAAAATAATGATCCATAGTCTTTTTGATTCATGATTCATAGTCTTCAGCGGGCCACTTATGATTGATTTTATGACACAATGCTTTGGGCCAGTTTAAATTTAGACGCGGGCCGCATTTGGCCCACGGGCCGGACCTTGGTCCATATATAAGGCGCACCTGACTATAAGGCGCACTAACGGCTTAAGAGAAAATTTGAGGTTTTTAGGTGCGCCTTATACTCCGGAAAATACGGTATCTGAATTTCACCTTCCGTTCTTGTTTTATCCCCGCATCTTAATCTGCCTAGTTTACCTTAAATGTATGAAAAGATATATCTATCTAACTAATGTATAAAATACATATGTATGTAAAATAAGTAGTGTGTGTCATACTCATAATCACTGTTGACTGCGCGTGAATGTTTTTGCCTATTATTGTAGCCGAACGATGGACTTTCAAAGTGTGAAGGCATGCAGCATCATGGGATAGGACAGTCTAACACAGAACTTTATTGTCATCTATTTTCCTCTCACTTTTCAATGACACACAAACACGTACACATGCCGCTTTGACCTGGGAATATTCCTGCAGGCTAATCCAGTGTCACACATGTCACATTAGCAGCCAGAGCGCCAAAGAAGCTCTCTGTCTTCTCAGCACCCCTCCTCCACAACACTCTTTATTCACACTCGTTCTTTCTTCGTCTTTCCATGTGTTCCCCTTTGTTGATTTGACCTTTTCTAGGTCCTCTACCCATTTTACTACATATTCTCAAAGTTTTGGCATTCCTACATCCCTTTCTCCATTCATCTGTATGAGGACTTTTATGCATTTATTTGGGTCTCATAATTGTTTAGTTTGACATGATTTCAAAGCCTCTATTCTAATGTACAAAATCAATGGCAACAAATTAAATGCTTTGATTTGAGTCGATTGATGTATAGTAAAGTATCTGTTGATAGCCAGGATGTCACTCATACATTACATACAGTAAAGCTTGAATTGATGTCAACTGGGCCATAACAGTAAACTCATATAATTGTTAATATAAATAAGAGTGAGGTGGTTTTGTGTTTATGCAAAGCAATACGAGTACAAAAGGAAATGTTTCATATTTCACACACATTAACGGAGAAGTCAAATGTTGTTTTTTTTCCCCAATAATGTCGTACGTGCCCCTACTAGTCTAAACATGGCAGTTTGACTAATAACTAATTATAATTATATAAGTATATAAGTAGATGGTTTTAAAATCAATAATGCTTAAGTAGAAAACAAACATTACATACTTTGCCTTCTATGAATTCTACGTTTCACGCGCACGCTCGCGCGCGCACACACGTGCACACACACGCGCACGCGCGCGCGCACACAATCGATTTGGTCCCAGCCTTCTCTCCCCAACTCCAAATGTTTTTCACATTTTCTTCCCGGACGAGCTAACATTTGCTCATTTACACAACCTGATCTGCTGAAAACTTTCCAGCTTCTTTTCACGAATTTGACTTTGCACTTGAATATTTGGTGAAGCAAGAAGGTGTCCTTCTGTTAACCTTGCACTGAAATATGCTTTATTGTCCATCTGAGACTGAGCTGCTTTGACATTTAACGCTGAAACATTTAAGGTAATAGACATAAGGGGTACAGCTGTCTCAGGGAAATCTTCTTTTACTTTCACTGGTTCTGGAAGTTAGTCTGAACTCACTAAACTACACCCATCGGACATAAATGCAATGATTCATAGAAATATACTTTGTCTTTGTCTCCCATATTTACTATGAGTTGAAGTCTGGCATTAATATTTGGGTGGAACAAAAGCAAAATGGGCTTCCAGCAGGGTATGTACACATAAGGGCATGCCTGTGTGTTGCCTAAAACCTCTTCAGATTTTTTGGAGGAACTTCAAGGCAACCAATTGTTGAAGCAAGCTCAATTAAGAACCTCACAAAAGCAGTAAACAAAGCAACAACATTGAAAGATGTTTTGTGCTTATTCTAATAGTTTTCCACATCATTTCTGACCTAGACTGGCCACATGCAATAACACATTTTCACACGCAAGTATGCAAGAGTCCAAAACACACACACACACGCACGCGCACGCACACAGTCAAGCAGCAATATGAGGCCAAAGGAATTTATCGGGCTAACATTCCTGAGTATTTCCTTCCTTTATCTCCTCCTCTATTTCACCATCAGGAGATGTTCTAATGTTTATGCTCTTAAGCTTTGTCGGGTGGGACATGAAATGTTTTTTTCATTGGATTATATTTCTTCCTCATATAGATTTTTGGAGAAACTGCATTTGTAAGATGGTTAAGAGTGTATATTCATTCAACATACATATTTGAAGACATAACAGGTTTGACCACAGTCAGGGTGGTAATCATCAGGTGGCACGTGTAGACCCTTTGTGATTCAATGTCAAGTAGACAATTATAGTGTGCTTGCATATGGTGAAGCGCTTTTCTCTCATCTGTTTGCACAGCAATAAAAAAAAAAGAGAAGAAAGGATGGCAAAGTGTGTTAGTGCCCTGTTTTGCCACTAGGAAGTGTGAAGGACTGTGAATAAAGCATTCTCTGATCAGAAGCCTTTATTTTATTTATTTTTGTCAAGCTCTAATATGATGCGTAGAAATCTCACCATCTCTGATAAAACAAAAATGTTCAACTTCAACAACAAAATAGTGTATAAATAATAAAGTCCTGTTGAAGCACACGCACACTTTCCCATATTGCAAGTCGGTTACTTGGCTTTCTGCTTTACATTGCAAATACGCCCGTGTTTACATTTGCTCCACACTGACAATCGTTACTAAGGGTTACCTTGACTCACAACACAGGTAACCAATCAGAACTCACTTGGGAGGCAGTTCAAGGGGAGGGGGGGCAACATCTGACAAGGACTGAAAAATCAACACTAACTACACTGATCTCCAATCAAAGTCACTTTCCGTGGACATTTCACAACAATAAACTGATTTCTGCTATTGAAACAGATGACCGTTTTGTGTTTGTCAGATGAAAACAATTTCCTTTTGGATACTCCAGTCGGCTGCTGCCCTGCTGCATAGCTGACAACACAAGGTAACCACTCATCTTAGGATTTAATATGCAGTGATAATAATAATAACTATAATGCTATTGGGTTTGATTTGAAAAATATCCAAAAGAATCACATGTGTGCTGAAATGAAAGTGAAACCATTTTCCTGAGCATGCGTGGACATTTTTAACGTGAATATTTATCGGAAGATGAGCCTACACACACACACACACACACACACACACACACACACACACACACACACACACACACACACACACACACACACACACACACACACACACACACACACACACACACACACACACACACACACACACACACACACACAAAATTCCCAGGTAGTGTATGACCATCAAGAATGTTGTGACCACTCTGATAGCCAATCTCCCCTTACACTGTATTTCAATGTTCATTTAACAAGACCCAGCAAGCAGAGGACCTTATCAGCTTCTCCCCTCACTAGCCATCCTGTTATCATTGTGGCCTAGTTCACAGACATCCAACACACATAACCTCTGTCTGGCCAACGAACCCGCTACTTCTTCTATCTCGCGCACAGGCAAAATGAGGAATGAATGTTACAGGGGCCTTATCAGTGTCCTGAGGGGGGCCTGGCAGCCACTTCACAGAATCAAAAGCCCTGTGCAAAGGCAACAGAGACAAACCTACAGTATGTGAGCAGAGTAGCAAAGAACAAAAGGCTCCCAGAGTCCTCTGACAGGCTTGCAGGGCCAGCTAATAATGAATATGCAGCTGCTACAATGGGAAGTGAAAGCAGCTGCCACTCAAAAGAAACAACAATGTGAGAATTAGCCATTTGGCAAAATAGAAAAGTATAATCCTGTTTTATTTTCTGCAAAATAAAAAATACAGGCTGCACTGATTATGTTTAGTTGCGCATTCATTGCCGCTAAGATAAACATGGCACCTCGTCATGTTGCAAAGCCACAGTCTGAAATTCAGGTTAAAAGAGGAAAATAAGCTGTGTTTTCACTTACAACCTACAGGAGACAAATTCCTACTAGTAAACGTATTATTTCTTTAAAGTATGCATAAAACAATGACAATTTCACTTTGAACGTATTGAAGTCCAAAAAAATGCAAACATCAGAAGAAGTTGAAAATGAGAAGGCCATTTCTGGCTAAAATGATGGCAGCGGTTTGGCACAAGAACTCAGGAAGTGGTGCCTCCTAACTGAGCTGTGCTTCCTGTGTGATAACTGACCCAAACATCGCAACCGCTAAGGTGCCCATTCATCTTCTCCCTTTGGAAGCCAAAACATCAATAACTATGAAGCTGCTAAGGTTGGAGGATTAACAGGACTAAAATGTGACTCGAATTAATTCCTCAAAGCCCTTTTTTTTTTTTTTTTCAAGGAATGAAAGCTAGCGTGCGCTATGTAAAACCTGATTAGTGCTGTGATCTGCTACAGAAAAACAAGGTAAGGTGCAGGTGTGCCACCATGTTGACGAATTCTCTTTTCAACTTGTAAATAAGCGGGAGAGACTTAAATCCCCAACGAGTTTCACTTTAACCTCAGAATTATTCAAACCTGGTAGAATGAGGAGCAAGAATGATCAGAGAACTCTGCAAAGGCTTCAAAGACAGAAGGATTGAATAATTAAATTATTTAATACCTAGAGCGAGAGAGAGACAACTGCTTTGACTCTAAATGTCCCCAACATGTCTTAAGGAATGTGAAAGCAACGGCTGCGAGACCTTGAAAGTTGCGCAAAGAAGTACTGTTTCAAGTTCAACGGCGACACACACACACACGCACACACACACACACACACACACACACACACATGCATGTGCACACACACACACACACATGCATGTGCACACACACAATGCAGAACAAACGCTTCCTTCCTGTTGGTGGTTTGGCCTCTTTTTAGAAGATGCCAACGAGATTTGTGATAGTCACAAGCAGATTGTACTATTTAACATGCATTTTAGCCCACAAAGATGAAGTATGTAAATGTTGCTTAATTCTGCCTGAAATCTACGCATGTTACTAATTTATCTTTTTTTTTTACTTTTACTTACAGGTTCTGACCAAAGGACATATTTCAAGGCAGCCACTCCCCCATTGAAAGTCAAAGAACGTCAGTCAAACGTTCTTTCCTGTCTTATGCTAATCTGGTAAACGCAGACTCACTGTTGTGATGCCAGCTTCATCATATCCTGTGATGTGCGCTCTTCGGGTTATCTGAAAGGTCTCCCGCAACTGTCCAGTTTTGTTCGGCCCACGGAGAGATTCTGCCTGGAGACGAGAACACGTTATAGGTTTCAGAGGATTCCTGTGATGCTAAAGTCATCTAGTTAGATACACAAGGGTGTTTTCAGCCATGCTACAGCAATCAGAGCTCGTTTTTGACTTTGCCAGTGACCATGTTAACTTGTCAGGGGTAAGTCAAATATTTATCACTGTATCATTTGGAAGTTCAATTCATGCTTGCCCGTAGCCAAAATAATAAAAATTAAAAAAGTAAATGTTTGACAAAGGAAGGCCTGCACAGGGCGCATTATTATTTATTGCTCTGGTAATGGTTTTAAGAATAAAATATCATCATAGATGTAGATTGCAGTGGGTGATAAACTGTTTCTAATACCTTATTTAGTCTCAACAGAAAGTCTAAGTTCTGTAAACCAGTGTAAATTAGACTAGTGCTAAACTACATTGTCAAATTTTGATACTGACATGTCAGTGCCAATAAAAACTTATTATTATGGATGATTGTAATTTTCGAACAATTGTTACCCAGGGTATCAGAAGTTCGCAGTGAGTGTTTTGCAATTACGTACACTGCACGAGGGCGGCAAAGTGGAAAAAAATTGGCAATATGACGACATTGTAGCAGTTTTACATTGCTATCATTACTGACTCAATTGACACAAAATATTTGTTCACGAGTAAACCCCTCACGATAAAAAAAGGTATCGCATATTTTCATGGAACAACAATGAAGACATGTAAATTAGTCAGTGCACAACTTTAAAAGGGTAAATTCTCACCTCAAACTGAAAACACGCAGCATTAATTTCTTCACTGTTGGCAACATGTCCGAATTGGTTCCAATTAGCCATGTTCCCCCCCTTGGTTTCATCTGTTTTATTAGGGCCAGGGTTTGAATGCGGATCAGGTGAATCTGATTTGAAATTGCTTTTACACTCTCAGATTGGTCAGTGGAAGAAACTATCAGAGGATCGGAGGGAGATAAAAATAATTGTTACACTACATAAACTGAATAATGGAGGGGGCCATAGTTTTGATGGGGAAGGGGTGCGAGCACTTCTTAAACAGATATGACAAAAAGGCCATTTTAAACATGGACTACAATCGTGCATATGCCTGTTTTTTGTTTTGTTTTTCTGTAACGAAATATTTATTCATTCATTCATTTTCTGAACCGCTTAGTCCCCACGGGGGTCGCGGGCGTGCTGGAGCCTATCCCAGCCGTCATCGGGCAGTAGGCGGGGGACACCCTGAACTGGTTGCCAACCAATCGCAGGGCACACAGAGATGAACAACCATTCGCACTCACACCTAGGGACAATTTGGAGTGCTCAATCGGCCTATCAAGCATGTTTTTGGGATGTGGGAGGAAACCGGAGTGCCCGGAGAAAACCCACGCGGACACGGGGAGAACATGCAAACTCCACACAGGGAGGGCCGGAGGTGGAATCAAACCCGCACCCTCCTAACTGTGAGGCGGACGTGCTACCCAGTGCGCCACCGAGCCGCCCCTTTATTTATTTATTTATTTATTTATTTATTTATTGTACCAATTAACAGCAGCAATTGGCCCAAAAAAAACACACAATCTTTTATTATTAGCCTTAGTCATTACATTTACACTGTGTGGCCACATTCTTTATTGTTGCACGATGAAATGATAAAATAATGTTTATAAAATATGTGAGGTAAAATGTGTTACTGTCATGTTACAGTTGAAACAATACTTTTTGTCATTTGCGCAGTTGGGGGTTCGCTCGGATTTCCCTGCTGTGCTCGTGGAGCAGATTCCACATCCACACCTGTTCGCATATTCAGAGTTTTTGCGTGAGAAGCCACAGGTAGAAGACCACCAGTTGCCTAAAGGTTAGTGCATAGCCTACGGGGTACACACACTCACCTGACTTAAGTATTCTTGCGGTGCAAATATAGGATTAATATTGTACGACTTGCGGCCTTCAAAATTAGACAACCGTAGCCCTATTACCCGCAACGCGTAGGTTAAAAATGCACGATTTGCGCACGCGCACTTCATTTCTAGCTCAAGGACCACCCTCAGTAGAATATTCAGGAAGTTGAACAAAACATTTCTCGTAAGAGTCTGCCAAAGGCAGTACATGCGTCGTATGAGAATGTAGACTCGAGAGAGTCCAGCTAAAACATGCTGTAGTTCACTCTCCAGTGCTGGTTGAGAAAAGTAAGTTATGTCGTGGTTTTGGCACGTTTTACTTTGATCTTCAAGTTGCACGGGGCAGCTCCAGTTGGGCTTGGCTAGGCTACGTTGACGTTGCTAGCAGAACTACAGTAAAGACACGTTTCTGTAAAGTAATTTAAACAACTTCACGATAATCGTTTACTTGCTTCACCACGTGTGTCTCGTTTGTCAAATTGTCAGTGGATGTCGATATCGGTAGAAAATGTCCACGATTGTCAGCATTATCAGCAAGCAGCTGTTTTCTATCTCACGTCTCAAAGACATGCGTCGATTCCACATAGACGACGTTTAAGATGTATTCTGCTTTATGACATAAATCGTTAGATTCAGTTTATTGCCCATGTTAAGTTCTTGCGGAAGCTTATTGAAGTCACTTGGGAAAAACTCTTGCTTTCATGATTAATTTATTAGGGCAAATAACTTATTTCCATTTTATAAACACTTTATTCTTGAAATTATTGGTGGTATAGAAGTGCACTTTTACATTGGTAACTGCATTTTGTCAGCTCATGAAACTACAAATGAGCGCAGCAGTAATGTTGTTTTCCAACATTGTCAATCATTGCAGGTCAATATTATGCAATTAGGCAGTTGCGCCCAGTGTTTTGGCCAGTTACTATATCTGCTAATCACTCTAATTTAGACTATTTGTGAGATTGATGGTGGTTCTTGGAGAAGGGTCAAAGGATAAATTGTCACTGGTGGTTCCAGTAACTGGACATCAGTGTCTCTTGGCTGTCCCCGATAATTAAATATACACCTTAACAAGGTACTCTATCACATTGATGGGACCACCATATAAAACAGCCCATAAAGTAGTCCTGCTCTTTGATTAACAGTTATTCTTAATATACTGCCTGTCGGCACTGAGAGAAGGCAATTGATTGCATGCTGTGGACACGATGAAAAGTCCATATTTGATACTGTCCAAATGATGTGTTCTTTGCTCAGCATCTGAAAGTCATACTTTCAATGACAGACCATGATGAGACATCCGTTCCGAAACTAGACTAAAGTGACGCTGCCCTGATAGCCAAAGCCAATTATATTCGTACCATCAAGTTATCTGAACATAAATCAGGATCTTCGACTGAAGAACGAGCAGAAATGACGTCAACCACATCCTAGTGAAGAAATCATTTCAGTGCAGTAAAATGTTGCCTTTCATGTTTCGGAGAAGTATGAATATATTTGAGGCTAAATGCAAACGTGTTGGCCAAGAGCTCCTGGTTGAACCAAAGTGATTCTTCCTCTGACTCCCATTGTCTTTCACCATCTTGCTATTGGGATTCATGTGGGTTTTTTTCCACTCTCTTGTCTAAAGTGGAGCCATGTGAAAGCGGAGACGACGAGACTATGGAAATGGAAACGCTCGTTGCTGCAGACTCACTTCTTGACTTGGACTGTCCTGATACCCTGTCACTGGAACACTACTGTAAGTGTGCACAGTTAAAACATCAGCGGTCCACAAATACAATTTTACATATATGTTTATTGGTATTAAAGTAAGGACATTTGACCAAAAAAACACTTGCTGAACATTGCCAATCAATTATTTTTTGTAAACAGCAGAGGTCATTAAGCATGACGTTTGATTTCCTGTTATCCTTTGGATCGCAACCTTTAGACTAACACACAACAGTACCTCTGCTGGTTGCAACTGAAAGTGCACCCAATCTTCCTTTAAGTGATTCAAGAAGCAATTAAAAACTAATTCAAGGCGTAATATCCTTATGTCAAGGCCTTTATTTTGATGTGGAAATGTAAAAAGTATACAGTAATCCCTCGTTTGTCGCGGATAATTGGTTCCAAAAACCACCCGCGATAAGTGAAATCCGCGAAGTACGGTCACCCTCTCATATGTACATTTTTTGTGTGTCAATAAATGTATATGAAATCATTTAAGTGCATATTTTATTATTCGAACATTAAATATTTGTTTCAAACATGTAAATAATACATGTTTGAAGCAGTGCAGTCCAATACATGCTTGAAGCAGTCCACTGTTGCTATATAAAAGCCTGTAATCACTGATTCTGAACCACACCTTTGTAAGATTTATTGATCAATCCTGAACATGCATGCACATACAGGGTGTCCCCCTTTCTTTTTTTTTTATTTTAGTTTCAGATATCATTCAGATACCTGACACGAGGAGGGCTTCCTCAATTTGTTTATTTTCTTATTTCATTTTTGACCAAGTATTAGTATGCTGATATCAGCAGCCTCCATGAGTACCTACTACTTTACAATAAGTCTGTCATTGGTACTGGCCAATCTCTACTTACAAAAATTGTAAAGGCAAAGCTGTGAAATATTGATGCCGATACTTGGAAATGAATGAAATGAGGGAAGAAAGTGAGTGTTGATCTTTTTGGACTCCTTGTAAAAGGGGAAGTTGGCCTGATCCACCTGCCCAGCCTCTCAACTGTAGGAAGGGTTTAGAATTACTTTGATGCTGTATTCTTTCAATTAATCTGTGTATGATCTCCTACAGCCCACACCTTTCTGCCGTCATTGGGTGATGTCATCACGGCTCCCGTCACTCAGGTGACTGTGTCTGCAGAGGGCATTGTGGGAGCTGTTGATGAGCCACAATGGCACACTGTGCACACAAAAGAGCCTGGGACGCAGCTGCAGTCCAAACAAAGTCCGTCATCAATCACCTCATTTAAATGAGTGACATCTGTGTAATCATGTCAAATATGATGTTGATTTTCCCCTTAACCTGGCAGGTAGGAAACGACATCGAAGGGCAGAGTCTCCTACTCCTGACATAAAAGTGAAGCGGGATAAATACAATAAAGGTGAATTAGAAATATTTAAATTGAGATTGTGAAGTTTGGAAACAATGTTTCTGAAAAATATGCATTCAACATATACACATGTTTAAGAAGAGATAAAGGTTTTAAATGATGCCATTTTGGCCTTGGAATGAATTGTCTCAATTTGCATACTTGAAACAGGCGGTTACATTGGACAAGAGATTGAACAAATTGGAAATTTGAATTATCGTCAATCTTTAAGGTTCCACTAGTCATCATCATCGTCATCATCGGTTTAAAGTCCGCTTTCCAGGCGCCACTGGGTTGGACTGGATTCTCGATATGGCTTTCTTCCACCGGGAACGGTCCATGGCCATCTCGTGGTTGATGCCAAGTGCCTTCATGTCGGCTGCCACGGTCAGCTGCCAGGTCTTTTTAGGCCGACCACTGGGTCTTGTTCCCTCTACGTTATACGACATGACTTTCTTCACCCAGTCATTCTCATCCTTCCTCACTACATGTCCGTACCATCGCAGTCTGCCTCTCCTCACCACATCCACGGTGGCCTCCACTCCCATCCTTTTTCTCAGCTCTGCACTGGTCTTTTCCTCCCTCATTGACACACCACACATCCATCTGATCATCCTCATTTCGGCTCTGTTTAGTTTGTTTTCCTGTTCTGATTTCAGGGCCCATGCCTCACTTCCGTACGTCATAGCACTTCTGACGCAGGCTGAGTACACTTGGCCTCTCATCTTCAGGGATGGTGCCTTAGATGTTAAGAAGGGCATGAGTTCCCTGAATTTCTTCCACCCGCTTCTCACCCTTGTGGTCACTGCTAGATCCCCCCCCCCCCCCCCCCAATCAGCGTTGAGCATATCTCCAAGGTAGCAGAAGCTGTCCACCACCTCGTACATCTCCCCATCTACTACGAGCCCCTCTTGCTCAGCTGGGTCAGCTTGGGCGACTTCTCCCCTGCACCGCTTGCATTGGAAGGTCTCACTTGCAGCTAGTAGGCTGCCTTTTACTCCGCTGCATCTCCGGTGTACCCATCTCTGACAACCCTTGCACCGGATAGAGTTAGCTTGCACTCCCTTCCCGCAAACTCCACATGGCCATGCTCCTGAGTGCGGTATCACTCCCAGGCCAGTACCACCGACCATGACCTTTGATTTTGCCGCATTCACCTTCATTCCTTTCACTTACAAGCATGTCTTCCAGGCCACTAGCTTCCTAGCTAGGTCTTCTCGACTGTGAGCCATCAATACCAGGTCATCCGCGTAGAGCATGGTAATCCACCCCTCACTTCCTTTGATACCACATCCATCACAATAACAAACAGTAATGGGCTGAGCACTGATCCCTGGTGCACCCCTACCCTTACTTCAAACTCATGACTGTTGTTAGAGATGTTCTCACTCTAACTTATTTTGCAAGAACCACACGGGAGACAGTATGACCTTTAAGCACTTGCAAGTGGAGAGCTGTAGGTACAGCATTGTTCGAACAAACTCTGCTGTTAGTCTCTTACAAGAGCATATTTATTGAGAACAAGTAGGGTGGGGGGGACATTGGACATGTTTGGTGGTCACCTCAGCAACTGGTTAATCAGTGCAGAGGGTCCCAGCTCATTGTTTTACAAGGTCGTGGAAACAGAAACGAGTGGAGCATTGTAGATGACTAACTAAGCAAGAATGTTTCCACACCATTTGGAAAGTTTCAACAACTGAATGGTTAAACTTTTCAGAGTCAAGGAAAGGTAAAAGGTTTCAACAAAGTTAATAATTCTAGTCTACATTCCAACATAATCATACGATCAAGATAGTTTGTAAACCCTAACAACTGTGGCCAACTCCTGTTCTAACAGCTGTGTATGCTCGGCAGTAGAGAGCCATCACAGCCTTAACAAGTCCCTCTTCCACGCCCGACTTCCTTAGGGTCCACCTCACTACCTCCCTTGGCACCCTGTCGAATGCTTTTTCCAGGTCAACAAAAGCGAAGTACAACCTCTTCCTCTTCTCCTGGTGTTTCTCTTGCATCTGTCGGGTGATAAAAATTGAGTCTGTTGTACCTTTACTAGGCATGAAGCCATACTGCATCTCGTCCACCTCTACCCGTGACCTCACCCTCCTTTTCCAACACCCTCTCCAACAGCTTCATTCCATGCTCCAGCAGCTTTATTGCCCTGTATGACCCGTATGCGAGTGGGTCCCCTTTCCCTTTGAATAGAGGCACCAGGACGCTTTTTGTCCAGTCCTCCGGAATGTGCCCCTCAGCGATGACACTGTTACACAGGTCAGTGTCATCCACTGCACACCGACGTCTTTAGCATCTCTGCCACCACTCCAGATGGTCCAGCTGCCTTTCCATCCTTCATGGCCTTCATGGCTTTCCCCACTTCTGTTCGCGTGATCGGGCAACATTCACCCTCCACTTCGTCGCATCCCACCTCTCCATCCCAGTCATTCTCCACATTCAGCAGCTTCTCCATGTACCTTCGCCATACTTCCTTCACTCCTCTGTTGTCTGTCACGATGTTGCCATCCTCATCCTTCACACAGTTTGCACCGGTCACATCACGCCTCTCCTTAACCATTTGCTTCGCTATCTTGAAGAAGCTCTTTTGTCCTCTCTCACTCTCCAATTCACTTGCAAATTCTTTCCTCTTGGTCTCTTGGGCCTCCCACACTGCTGTCCGTGATGCCCTCTTTGCCTCTACATACCGCGCTCGGTCTGGCTCCCCTTTGGACTTCTTCCATACTTTATGGCACCGTCTTTTCTCCTTCACCGCTCTTTTGACACTGTCTTTCCACCACCATGTCTCTCTTTGTCTTGCTTTACCCTTTGACCATCCGCACACCTCCTCTGTAGCCTTCTTCATTGCCTGCCACTTGGTATTCACACCACCCGACTCCATCCTCTCCTCCACTTCTTCTGCTATTTGCTCAATCTTCTCCCTAAACTCGCTTTTATTCCCTGCGCTATGTAGCTTCTACACCTTCAACTTGGGAGGATGCTTCTTAGCCCCCACCTTATTGATTCGCAGAGTTAGGTCTCCGATGACTAGGCGATGCTGAGACACACACTCTTCTCCGGGGATTGCCTTGGCATCCCTGACAAGGACGCGGTCCTCCTTTCTGACCATGATGTAATCTATTGTGCTCTTGCAGCTACCCGAACTGTATGTTACTAATTTGGCTTCGTCCTTCTTGAAAAGCGTGTTGCACAGCACCAGCTCCAGTGCGTCTCCGAACTCCAGAATCCTCTCTCCCTCTGCATTCCGCATGCCGTACCCCTGTCCCCCATGTACCCCCTCAAAGCCATCTGACTCCCTCCCCACGTGTCCATTCAGATCACCTCCCAGAATTATAACCTCATTCTGGGGGATCCCTGACAGCACCATGATGGCCTTGTCCCAGAAGGCATCCTTCTCGTCCTGATTTCTGCCAATTTGAGGGGCATAGATTGAAATTACATTTGTCAGGCGCTTCCCAACGATCAACTTCACAAAGATGATCCGCTCATTTACCCTGCTAATACTTAGCACTTGATCTATCCACTTTTCGACGATAAGTACTCCGACACCACCAGTTCCTTCATTGCAGCCTTGCCAGAAGAACTTGTACCTTCTGCCGATTGCACCCAGCACCCTTGCACTTCCACCCTTCCATCTCGACTCCTGGACGCAGCAGACATCCACCCTTCTCCTGTGTAGAGCCTCAACCACCTCCCCCGATCGGTGCAACATGCTACCGATCGATGTTCCATGTAGCCAACCTAACATATGTGCCTCCTGCCCCTCTCTGTTCCGGTTCAGGCCTCACCGCAGTCCATCGGCCTGAGGGCCGTCATATAATCTACCTGCGGTTTGGCCTCCTTTTCCATCATTCTTTTTGTCGTAGGCTGATGGAAATGCCCACGGAGTATTAAGGCTGTACCCCGCCTCTCCTGTGTTTGTCTAGCCATACTGAAAATATTTTGGAGCAAAGGTTTTTACAGTCGGATGCCCTTCCTGACACCAACCCAAGGGGAAATTGATTTTCTGTAGGGGTTGACTCCCTTAGCCCATTCCTCTCCCGAGGAGCCCACCAGGAAGTAGTACTATTTAACCCATAGTTGGGGGCTGGTTCGTGGGCACCAGGGCGTGTCCACACACTGGTGGGCCTGCGTGACGCTCGTCTAGAGGCCAAACCTCCTCCGAGTCCCTTGTAGCCTGGGTCCGTGTTGTACCCAGTTACCATGTGTCGCCTCGTGGAGGCACTACATAAGGCTTGCTGTTATAGAGGCTATGTACTGGCAGGGAGAGACTTACGCACTGGGCTCTCCCGTTCGCATACTGCTAGCCAGTGGTGAGGGTTGACAGTGAGAAGTGACATGCACTGGGCACTCCACCAACACACTACTCATCACAACAACCCAACTTGGTCTTATGAAGTCAGACACGTGTGTGTACGTGATCCCCCCCCCCCCCCATTACAATCTTTTGGTTAATTTTCTATTTTTAAGTTCAAATCTTTACTCTGCATTTTCACATACTGTATGTTCATGTTTTGGTTCTTCAGGTGGAAACACTCTCTACTTGTGGCAGTTTCTGATGGAGTTGTTGCAGGACAGACAAGTTTGCCCCCGCTACATTAAATGGACTAATCCCAACGCTGGAATTTTCAAACTGGTCAATTCAAAGGCAGTGGCGAGACTCTGGGGAAAACACAAGAACAAACCAGATATGAATTATGAGACCATGGGCAGAGCACTAAGGTACAGTACTAAAAGCAATTGGTTTTCCGCTTTAGTGTGGTTGCCATGGTAATTCTGACCCTGTTGTGTTTATGTGGTGTAGGTATTATTACCAAAGAGGCATCCTGAATAAGGTTGAAGGCCAGCGCCTTGTCTATCAGTTCTCCTCCCTGCCCAAAGACATGATCTATATCACAGACGGCGATGGTGTCCAACAGGAAGAAGAACACGATGACGCGAGTGTTAACGACGGAGTGAGTGAGGATTCTGACGACAGCACCGTATCTTCCAGTGACCAATCATTGGAGGAAGAATATTCCATCCCACCAAAGAAGACGTCATTTTGCTCGGTCCAGCGGATCATGCCAACTCGTGACACTGTCCTTCGACCTTCAAGCTCCAGCCTCATCCAGGAGCAGCATTTGCCCATTGTGTCTGCCGAGATGTTGCGCACACTCCAGAACATGCAGAAGGTCCAGTCCCTCCAGCCAGCAGGTCACGCCTCTGTCTTCAAAACAGCTCAGCTGCTGGGGAGTCTGTGTGAGCAACAGGCCTCTGCTGACAGTAATGCTGCACTGGATACATGTGATAGCAAGTCACTGTTGGGAACCCAAGCTTCTCAGGTGGAGACCCTGAAGCTGGTGTCGCTTATTGGCTCTGACCAGTAGATTAATGAGCCAAACACACACACAGGCCACCCACGCCACTTAGCTGCTGAGCTGCAATGTCGGCAAGTAAGCATTTGGATTTAAAAGAATCAAAAAAAAGAAAAAAAAACATGTTCATAGTCATCCTCTCAGTTACTTGTATATGGTGAAACCAAAGACATGACATGCACTGGAATCTGCAGTGTTTCTGCAGGTACCCTCCCCTTGCACTTCTCAATAACACATTGTGCTCCGCCGCCATTCTTCTTTCTCTGTCTGAGTCCTCACATGTTGAAGCATTCCTCTGCCTTGACAATGACTTTGCACTCATGTTAATCCCTGCTGTATGTTTTCTTCAAGTGCCTAATGATCTCAGTACATCCTGTCCCTCCTTACTCTTGAGGGTAGTACAGGAAACATTCCTTTTTTCTTTTTTTTTTTTTACATTATTGACTTCTGTTTTTTATGATAAAAATAAGGGATAGTAGTTATAGCACTGCTGCTGTAAATATTTAAGGTACAGTATCTACAGCAGACTTTTTTTGTTCGTTTTTGACAATCACTGGTGATCTCTGTCTTTTGGTTAGCTGCTGTGTCACCTACGATTGAGCTTTCCTGCAATGCACAACCTTAGATTTGCTTATATGGAGCTAAAGTCTTTGTTTACTTGTCGTGAATTTACTGTATATCTGAACTTTAACTTGTGCCTTGTTGCCATTTTTTTTCTCTCAGGTTTTGTTTTGCTCTATGCAAAAAAAGTACAATGGCTGGTTTTCTGATGAAGTAACAAGTTCAATGTTTTGTTGTCCGGGTTCATTCCATGTTAGTTCTCTTTACAGTAGTGGTGGGCCGTGCATTTCACACCTAGACCTCCAGTAGTGCTCCGTCTGAATCAATCCAACCCTCAATAATTATTTTAGGGCTACAAAATGTCTACTGCAGGTACAGTTGTGACACATGTAAAAAAAATAAAAAGCATAAAAAAATAACCTGCTAAAATTGCAATATTATTTAGGAATATAGCAACACTTGATTCACCAAAAATCCTTTGAGCTTCAGGGTTGTCCGACTTTGCTTAACATCTAGCTTTTCTTTTATTAAAGTTCATCTTGAAAATAAATTTGATAGTAAATCTGCAACCAAATCCATTTCTTTTCCTCCTCCAGCCATGGTGGGTTGACAAAACGGTAATTAAATCAACACGCAGCTCGCTACAGATGCAGTTTGCTCGCTCTAGATAGTACATTCTCTGACTATCCAATCAAAGCATGTGAATACGCTGTTTCCGTACGCCTGCTAGAAGGCCTTGGTGTCGCCAACTCAGAATCTGATTGGTTGAAGCAACAGTCTGATCGACATTTATTTTATGCTACAGGGCCCTCAGAACTGATCGTGAAGGCCTCCAGGCAGATTGCGTTGACCGTGGCAACAAATAGTGGCTAAAATGTGATGGGTTAGATGCTTAAATATGAAAATACACATCTGGAAGCAGCGCAACCAGGGGGCTCACAATGAAAGGAAGCTGACAGACCAGTTGGAATTATTTAACATGTATTAAATACATTTTGTTCATGAATACGTATATGTATTAATGCGTATTCATGGACAAAATATAATTAACAGTCTGTGATTCCGATATTTTTAGGCCAGCAGAGAAGGCCTTGCAGGCCCTGACGGCCCACCACTGCTTTACAGCTATTGTTTGAATCTTACTTAGCCAGCCCACAAGTTTCAAATCACTCCACAAAAACTGAGCGCAACACATTTTAGACCGACTGTGATGATAACGTCAGTTACACTTTCTAACTGTGCTTATGCCCACCTTGGACACGTGTGCTAAATGTTTTACTACCTTATTAAGTCATTTGGAATCCTCTCTGTGTTGTGTCAACGTGTCTCAATACTATGACTTTTACAGAAATGGATTTGGAAGATTTTAACGGAAGTGTGACATTTCTGTTGCTTTTTCTGGTTTGTTTTGATGCAGTTCAGATGTGGCTTACGATACTTTTCCACGTATATCAAATAAATATACTCTGCTCAGTGTAAATCACATTTTTGTGAGTTCACTTAGATATTTGATGGGAAGTGCAAGTAAATTTTAAGAGCTCTTTAATTATTTTGGATTTGGAGCTAGAGGGTTCAAAGTCAAAGTCCGCTTTATTGTCAATTTCTTTACATGTTAAGGCACACAGAGATCGAAATTACGTTTCCCACTGTCCCACGGCGACTAGACACAGTACACAACACTCACAATCAAATAGCACAAAGAGTAAAAACGAACAGACAAGAGCAACGAATAAGTAATAAGCAAATAACCCAAGTAAATAAACAATAACTAAATAAATAGACAAATAAGAGCAGCAAAATGGAGCAAGCGCACTAATAGCAGACAGCCAGGTCATAGAGCAAAAGAACAGGACGTCATGTAGCAGAGGGTGGAGGGTCGAGGGAATTCAGGATCCGGACAGCTTGGAGTACGAAGCTGTCTCTGAGTCTGGTGGTGCGGGAGCGCAGGCATCTGTACCTCTTCCTAGAAAGCAGAAGTACAAACAGAGTGAGCGGGGTGACTCACATCACACACAATCGCGGCCGCTTTGCAGGTGAGACGGGAGGCGTAAACTTCGTTCAGGCGCCAGTACTGGTGATCCTGGAACCAGATGTGATGCTCCCCAGCCTCACACGCTGTCTCCTGTTGGTCAGGAAGCTGGTGATCCAATGACAGGTGGAGGAAATCCACAAACAGGATCCTGGCATACGTTCCTGGGGTGTCCAGGTGGTGCAGGATGTAGTGCAGTCCCATGTTGACCGCATCATCCACCAACCTGTTTGTCCGGTAGGCAAACTGGAGGGGGTCAAGCAGGGGACCCGTGACACGCTTCAGGTGGTTCAGCACTAACCTCTCAAAAGATTTCATGACCACAGATGTCAGAGCGACAGGTGTGTAGTCATTCAATCCTGTGATGGTGGGCTTCTTGGCCACTGGAACGATGGTGGAGCTTTTGAAGCACGAGGGCACCTCACACAGCTCCAGGGAGCAGTTGAAGATCCGTGCAAAGGCGGGCGCCAGCTGCTCAGCACAGACTTTCAAGCAGGAGCACAGACTTTCAAGCAGGAGCACAGACTTTCAAGCAGGTGTGTTGATAGCAGCATCGTCCTCCTCACGCTAACGGCAGAGAGGCACAAGGGCTGCTCGTCCGGATGGGGAGGGGTCTTCAGCGGGCAAGTGTCGTTCTGTGCGTCGAAGCGAGCAAAGAAGCGGTTCAGTTCCTTGAGCAGAGGGACGTCGCCCTCACAGCTCTGCGGCGCGGGCTTGTAGTCCGTGATGGTCTGAATGCCTCGCCACAGGCCCCGAGCATCCCTGCTGTCCTTGAAGTGGGCAGTGATCTTGGAAGAGAACGCCTTTTTCGATTCTTTAATGCCTTGGGACAGTTTCGCCCTAGCTGATCTCACGCCCGCCTCATCCCCAGCCCTGTAGGCTTTGTCTCTGGCCCTCAGCAGCCCGAGGACAGCCCCTGTCAGCCATGGCTTCCAGTTAGCCCGAGTGACGACGTACTTCGTGAGGGTCACATCATCAATGCACTTTGCGATGTAAGAGGTCACTGTTAAAGTTAAAAAAAATAATAACATTGGGTGCCACCATATTGACCTGAGAAAGGATATACTGCATGGTAGCCAAATAAACATTATTCACCTAGAGCTGTGGTTCTTAACATTGTTGGAGGTACCGAATCCCGCCAGTTTCATATGCACATTCACCGAACCCCTCTTTAGTGAAAAATAAAAATATTGTTTTTCAAATTCAAGACATCAAGGTTTTTTACTGGCGCACAAAACGAGCCGTGCATGAACATCACCTTGTTCAATGAACAAAACAAACACAATGCATAAACTCAAACCAAATGACATACGTGCAAATCAATGTGACTTCTGTTGCCTTTGCGAGACCAGTTCAGATATACGTCATCATGAATTTACACGATAAATCAGGTGTGTTCGGACCTCAGCAGTGGAGGTTCTGCCGAACCCCTGAGACCGACTCACCGAACCCCTAAGATTCGATCGATTCTAGGTTAAGAATCACTGACCGAGAGTGAACCAAAAATGTCATCTTCTACTGTGTCACATTATTTGATCACATGAACGTGCATAACTAATATATATAACAACAATATAACTATTTATGTAACAACGTGAAATATATTTACAAACTAATAGTAAAATATCTCTCTAAATACATACTCCTGGTGTATTTAAACGTGATCTCTTACTACCCTTATAATAATGTACACTTTTACTTTGTATCATGCTTCATCAGTCTTCCAGAAAAACATACTCACATCCGGCTTCTAGCAACTTCAGCGGAAGTACCATCTCACGAGCGGTCCTGCTGGGCTGGCAAAAATAGAACTCTACCTGACCAACTAGCAACAAAGCAATGGCTACTAAACTGTAAGTTCAATAATAATAATAATAATAATAATAATAGAACATTTGCTTGCACATGCATTGTAGCTCCTAAATTGCTCTCTTTTCTTTCTGGATTAGTAGTTTCCCTGACAGCCTCATTGACGAAGACCCACAGAAAGCTCTCGAGGTAAACATTTATTAGCCATGCGCTAGTTGTAAACACGTGGATCAGAAATAGATTTGCGGTCGTGTTGGCGTTGATCGATTAGTAATTCAAGCTGCCACAGCTAGCTTTCTAAGACAATAACGTGGGTGCACACATGCAGGCTAACGTTAGCTTTTGCATTGATTATCACGAGCTAGCCTGGTTAGCCAAGGTAGCCTGCCTTGCCACCCTCGTTAAGTTTTATTCTCCATTGATTTTTGTGAAAAAGTATGTAATCGGAAGATTGATAATTAGGCCACTTACGAGTTTGTCTGAGTATTTAAAATCCACATTGAGGTTTGCTCTTGGTCGCCATGGTAACTTATGTAAATAGTTATCCTGAGTGTGTATCAGCCAAAGGTAAGAAAAAGTATCCTTTAAGTAGTTTTGTACATTTTTATTTAAGTAGAATTTTAAACTGGGATGAGTAACATAAGGCACAACGAAGGAAAGACATCCCCACATCCATTTAGCATTTATAAATCACTGGAATCTCCCCCCACCATTTTATAAATAACCTGAATTCTGTATATTTATCTATTACCAATATTAATAATTTTTCTCTTTAAAGGCACTGAATGAGGCCTTAAAAGAAGACGCCGACAACACTGAGTGGCTCTGTCAGCGTGCCTATGCTTACATACTTCTCAAAAACTACAGCTGTAAGTCTTCATGTTTCCAGCCTTTTTTTCAGGATTTTGGACCATTATTGTAGAATAGAATAGTAAGAACATTTATTTTGAATGAACAAGAAATGTATCATTTAGGATACTTTTATGTGAGCTTTTTCTGAGTGCACAAAACATTTGCTAACTTTTCCCTATTTTAAGAAAATCAAAATTGAAAAACCAACCCCACCACAACGTGTTTTATGTCACCTCTTTATAGGTGCTGTTAAAGATGCCAAGAAAGTGCAACAGCTGAATCCAGGCCTTTCCCTTGCCTTCATGCGAACAGGGTGTGTACAGTGGGTGTGGGATTAGATTTTATATTTCTAATAAAGATGTAGCTAGCAATAAATACCTTAATTTCTGAACAACAAAACACACCACGTGAAAGCTGCAGAAGCAGCTAAATTTAGCCATGTTAGCTGTTGCTGTCCTGTTGTCGGTTGCCAAAGAAACAACAGATGCGAGTCCCACTGCAGAGATGGCTGTATTTATCACACTTGTTCCCTATGCTATTTAAACTCAACTCAAGATTCTTGTATTCACTCTCAATTGCTCCTTAAACAGTAGTGCACCGCTCCGCATACAAACATCCGCATTTCTCTGTTAAGGCAGCCCACCCCACCCTCATGTGGCACTCCAACCACAAATGGCTGATGAATTTTCAATCAAGTCCATTCTCTTACTTTATTGGTCAGATGTGACAACTCCAGGTAAATCTATTGGTGGCTTGAAACTTATTGGTAAAACTTCATAAATAAACCATGTCACATTAAAAGCCACAGCGTTCAAAGAACATTACTTCTTCTGCAGCCACTTTTGTGCTTTAATCGGTACTCTCTCCTGGGTCATTTGTGTTGTTTGAATCAAGAAAGCATAAGCAGCCATTTCTTTTTTCTTTTCTTTTTTTTTATGTTTCCATACCTACAGAATACCAGAGTACCATTTGAACAACTATGAGTCAGCCCATGCAGCGTTCATTCAGGGACAACAACTGGATGGTGGGTGATTCTTTTGCAATTACGTGTTTGTCTCTGACATTTTTTATACATTTGCCGACGTTTGCTCGCTGCAAAGTGATAACTACAGTCTCTAATGTTTGTGGTTTTTCAAAGGAAACCCAACCATAATGACAAACCAGTTTGAAAATGTAACCACTAACCTCAACTATTAAGACATAGTTAGATATCTTATGTGTATAAATTTATTTTGGAAAAAAAAAACCCCAGAGAGCATCTTGTTTTTGTGTTTGACAGTTTCTGACAACTCATTTGAGGTTTGGATCAAGCGATGTGAGGAGATGTTGGGTGGTGAGTATTATGTTTTCCAGTGTATTTGTACATCACATGAAACTGATATTTGAACGTGCGTGCGCGTGCGTGCGCGTGTGTGTGTGTGTGTGTGCGCGTGTGTGTGTGTGTGTGCGTGCGTGCGTGCGTGCGTGCGTGCGTGCGCGCGCGCCATTTTTTTTTTTTTTTTTTTTTTTTTTTTTTTTTATAATATAAATAGCCACTGTTCAACCACAAACCTGCTGAAGCTGAGTTCATTGAAAGATGCAGCCCATAGTTTTTAAATACCCACTGTTCAACCACAAACCTGCTGAAGCTGAGTTCGTTGAAAGATGTAGCCCATATGTGTCAAACTCAAGGCCCAGGGGCCAGATACAAGCCCGTCCCATATCATTTTATGTGGCCCGCAGACAAATTGTGCATCAACTTCATGTCAATACTAAAGTTACAATTTGTCGTCACAGACATTGCTAGCAATTTGTATTAGCATTCCTCTTTTAAAAAATATGTAAACAGCTTTGACTAGTGTCTTATTTCTAAAATCATCAGTTTGTTGCATAGCCTACACAGCATATAGTATAAGGTGTTCACAGTCATAATGGCCCTCCGAAGGAAACTATGAGTAGGTTGTGGCCTGTTAGATGGGTGCCCACTCTAACTTATTTTTGCAAGAACCAAAAGAGACAGTATGCCCTTTTTTAAGCGCTTGCAAGTGGGGAGTCATTCGTCGCTGTGCATACAGCGATAATCGAATGTGGTCTGACTCAGGCCTCTTGCAAGAGCATTTTTTATTGAGTGAAACAGAGTGGGAGTGGGCAGGATGGGGGTGAAACCCCTGGCCTCTGATCAAATCATAGCAGGGTTTGTTTTACGATGTTGTTGGGTCTAAATATCATCAGACATTAAATCACATGCTGGAACAAAGAGTAGAAGACAACCAGGATGAGTTTACTCGCGAGGAGAACGATAGAGAAAGGAATCTCAGTTACAATCTCCATCAGTTCTGAGTTCCTCCTCCACGTGCTCCTCTTTTTAATGTTTTGGTTGCCCTGGTTACAGAGGCGTTGCTACACTAAAGGGAGGGGAGATAGTGGTTGTAGCAATGCTGATTAGCTAAGGAATGTAGTGTAGTGTGATTTAGCACTTGTCGGGCCTCGACCCCCGCATTGGGATTGCAGAGTCTGTTCTCTTCCCTCAACCAGTTGTCTTCTCCATGGGTGGCCAACTCCTCCTCGACTGTGATCAGATAACTTGAAGCACGTTGAATGCCGCTTACCTGTGGAACAATGCAACTAAACCCTTGCTAAGTTTATCTTCTTAGTAAACTAACACAACACATAATAATAATAATATCTAGTCCTACCTAAACATTTCAACACATATTAAGTAAATGTCAGGTAACTGGTATACAGTTCCTTAAACGAACATTGAGTAAATATGGGATAACTTTAATGTGTACTTCAAACTGTATATAACCAGTTTCGATCATCTACAATCTATGAATCAAAGCTACAGTTAACTAAAAGGAATGAAGTCCCTTTAAACGAAACAAAGAACATCTTGCCTATACAAAGAAGCCCTGCTCATTGTCAGTGAAGACTTCTTACAAAACAAACATAAAAGTAACATAAGGACAGGAAGGAAACATAAGGCTGACGGCGATCAAAAGACATTCCTTGAACTAAATACAAAGCATTTAGTTTAAAGGAGAGTCGTAAACTCGTAAAAGTTAAGGCCCCCTGGTCTGGCAGGCCAAGGCTTTCCTGAGATTACTCCAACAGATGTTGAGTAGACAGAACTATTTTGATTGCGTCTTCTACAGCTGGTCAATCAGTGCAAAGGATCTTAGCACTTTGTTTCCGGACCAAAAGGCGCACCGGATTATAAGGCGCACCTTCAATGAACGGCCCATTTAAAAACGTCCATATATAAGGCGCACCGGATTGATTATAAGGCGCATAAAATAGAAGCTATACTGCAACAAACTGCGGTTGACTAGGGTTGCAATATGCATCCACTAGCCAATAACCAATGAGCCCTCTGTAAACAATCTCGTTTCTCAAACTATCCTATAAAATGATCAGAACTGACTAAAGTTTGATCTAACACCTTGGTACTGCTTACCTATGTTTCCCTTCCATATCGATCCGTAAATTTACTCGAAACATTAACAGAGCATCCGATTTTGACATGAAATAGCCTCGTGCGTATAGCAGCTATCACTATAGCATTAGCGACCCGCAAACTCCCATGAGCCTCAGCAAAGTGTAAACAATCACGTTTCTCAAACGAGGGCTTAAAAAATGATCGGAACTGACTAAAGTTTGATCTAACACCTTGGTACTGCTTACCTATGTTTCCATTCCATATCGATCCGTAAATTTACTCGAAACATTAACAGAGCAGCCCATTTTGACATGAAATAGCATCGTGCGTATAGCAGCTATCACTATAGCGTTAGCCACCCGCAAACTCCCATGAGCCTCAGCTCGCAGACTCCCACGAGCCTCAGCAAAGTGTAAACAATCGCGTTTCTCAAACAAGGGCTTAAAAAAAAGCTCAGAACTGACTAAAGTTTGATCTAACACCTTGGTACTGCTTACCTATGTTTCCCTTCCGTATCGATCCGTAAATGTACTCGAAACATAAACAGAGCAGCCTATTTTGACATGAAATAGCCTCGTGCGTATAGCAACTATCACTATAGCATTAGTCACCCGCAAACTCCCTACTAAAACGTACTGAAAATTTTGGCAGAGCAACGTGTACAACCAGTATGGATCAACAATGGATCATAAATGGAGCCATATTAAAGGCGCACCGGACTATAAGGCGCCCTGTCGGCTTTTGAGAAAAGTTTAGGTTTTTAGGTGCGCCTTATAGTCCGGAAAATACGGTACTTTGTTAAGACAGAACAAGCTTAGGTTAATTACTACAGGTTACAGTCCAACATAATATGATCAACCTAATCTATTCAACCCTAACATGGCCCGCAACAAAAATGAGTTTGACCCACTTGATGTAGCTCATATTATGTTGTCTCATCCATCTCGTGTAAACGACAAATATGCTTTATGCATCTGCCAGCGGGATGTGATTCATCAACGTTGGAGAGCCCCAATTAGACTGATTTGCTTCATAAGCCCACCAAGACAGCAGACAAGCACTTACCCGCATCCATGACCTGATTAAGACAACATAACTTCTTGTCATCTCTTTCCTCTTCACTGTCCGTGTTCTCTCTGTATGTTTATGCCATTGAATATTGTTTAACTGGATGAAATGCAATTCAGGCTTCCTCATGCTTCCAAGATATATTTATTGCTTTTTATTTCTTATTGGGCATGGGTGGTCCAGTAAACAAGCCAGTAGCAAATTTGTGTTGCATTTTTTTGTTGTCAATTTGTCTTGCTGGGGGAAAAATAACTAATGTGGAAAAAGTCAGACTTGAATTGTTTAGAAGATGATCTAAAATTCTAAACCTTTGCACGTCACACAACCAGATTTTCCTTTTTCATCCTGCAGAAAAGCCGCACAACGGCAGTGACTCGGTGAGTTCTGCATGGCCACCTGGGGGAGTCGTTGGTCCTCTGCATCAATAACACTAGTTCTTTCCGTATAGCAACCCACAAAACTCATTGTATATCTGTGTTGTTTGTTTTGTTTGCTTTGTTTCTTGCTCAACATAATGTTGTTCTCTTTTTATATAATTGCTTTGGGGCTAAATTGTGCAGCAAATACCAGCAGTGCCACATGTGAAGTAAGTATACCACATAATTATGGATGGATGGATTTGTTGCTATTCTGATGTGTTAATACAGTCACAGCGGGATTTGAGCCATGGGTTTATTTAATTAATTTTTATTCCACAAACGTGAATCAAAAACGCATGAATATAACCTAAAGGAGGAGAAAAGAAAAGAACTTCCACTTTAAGAATAAATGGCTTATAGTTTTGCGCATACAATATTGCAAACAAAAGTATTTTTTAAATTGTAGTTGGTAGCCTAATAAGGCATTTAACCCATTTGAATGTATTTCGCTCATTGGGTGTCTCTTGCAGACATGACTGGTACCAAACAGAATCTCAAGTCATCGTCTCCGTTATGGCAAGAAATGTGCCGAAGGACGCTGTGTGTGTCAACTTCATGGAAAAAGAGGTATAAATGCCCTTTTGAGTTTAAACCATTTTTATTTTAATATGTGCACATCGGATGCTTGACAGATTGATTTGCTTGTACCATTCACACTGAACTGGCAGAAAGCGTGACTTTGCCTTGTCCGTGACTCAAACATCACACCACAATTCTCACATATAGATGTTCCCGAAAATTACGGTATAGATCTAAGAACAATTTAGCCTCACCCCATTTGCAGACCTCCTAATTGCCTGAAGATAGGAGGTGTAACTGATATCAGAACAGCCACGCTGGGCCCACGCCTCTGGGGACAGTCGTCTTCCTCTCCCCTTTATTCAAGATTCAAGAGTTTTTATTCGCCATGTTTGAGCATGCCAAACAAGGAATTTTACTTTGGTACATCACAGCCTCTGTTCAACATTTAGGTGACTAACAACACTCAGGACATGTGAAAAATGACAAATATTCTCAAACATCCCCTGATCTTAAACTCCGAGGGCAAGGAAAAACTCCAACTAGGACAAATGAGAAACCTTGCTTGAGAAGAGACCACAGATAGGAGGGTCCCTCTTCCAGGATGACCAGGCTGCAATGGATGCAGAGAGGACACATACGTAGTACAAAGTGTAGACAATTCACAAAAGGTGTGGAGAGCAGGATGTTATTGCACAGCAATGACTCTGAGATTCTTAAGAGTGGTGTGAGTTCATCAGAGCAACAGCCTGGGGGAAGAAGCTGTCTTTGTGTCTGCTGGTTTTGGCGTACAGAGCTCTATAACGCCGTCCGGAGGGGAGTAGTTCAAACAGACTGCAACCTGGGTGAGAAGAATCTGTAGAGATGTTACTTGCACGTTTCCTGGTCCTGGACAGGTACAAGTCTTGGATAGATGGGAGGTTGATTCCAATTATCTTTTCTGCAGTCCTGATTGTCCGTTGTAGTCTGTGCTTGTCTAGTTTGGAGGCCTATCCAAACCAGACAGTGATGGAGGTGCAGAGGACAGACTGAATGATGGCAGTGTAGAAGGTCTTCAGCAGCTCCCACGGCAGGTTGAACTTCTTGAGCTGTCTCAGGAAGTACAGCCTCTGCTGGGCCTTCTTCCAGACAGAGTTTATGTGGCTAGTTCATTTCAGGTCCTGAGAGATTGTGGTTCCCAGTAACTTGAAGGTGTCTGTGGAGAGAATAGCATTACTGTGGATAGTGAGGGGGAAAAGAGGTGAAGGGTTTCGCCTGAAGTCCACTGTCATCTCCACGGTCTTGAGCGGGTTAAGCTCCAGGTGGTTTTGGCTGCACCAGTGGACCAGCCGCTATATTTCTACTCCTCTCATCTCTCAACGGCTGACTGCAGGGCACCCCAGGGAACAACTTAAGTCTTTTTTTTAAAATATAAGAATAACAAATGGAGTTTACCCTCAAGAAATCCTCGTTCTAAAATCACATAGTCACATATCTGTATTTCACACCAAAGCTCCTTCTGTGGTGTGGAGTCAGATACGTGTGCGCTTTTATTAGGTCACTATATACAAAGGAAATTAAAGATGAAAGGCAAGAGTTCCATTTCTTTTCCCTGGCGGATGAGTGCGCTGCACTTGTATACCTACATCCAGACACCGCCGGAATTCTTGATGCGATGAATATTAAGGCTCTGATTGTTTTAAGAATTGCCCAAAGCGACACGCTAACTGTCGAAGTATTTGCTCCAGATGAATTATTTCATTTAGGCCTGATTGAATCGGAACCAGTGTGTTTTCAGCTTTGTTTGCTGAGCCAAACTGCAGGCACTTGTCGACTTTCTAGTCATGTTCTATATAAGGGCACCTTTTGGCTTGTGATAAGTTTGGGCATTTGGGACCTTGCCGAGGTTACGTCGCTCGCTGTAAGCTAACAAGCCACCCATCCACTCCCAATGAGTGACAGATCGGCAGTGTATCGGAGCTGTCTGACCCTCCATCGTCTCTAATCACTCAGCAGCACCAAATCAGATGTTTATTTTTCTTGAACATGCAGAGATTTTAAGCGCTCTAAAGAATTTTTAACAACATCCATTAAACATTTTTATTTGTCTATGTGGGTGATAGTTCAGAAATGGTAGTCAGTGACTTTTTTTTTATTTTTATAAACATGTTATCCATGTGCTTTCTGCAGCTCTCAGCCTCAATAAGGCTGACATCTGGGGAAAATTACGACCTCAACCTCCACCTTCTGCATCCCATCATCCCGCAACAAAGCACCTTCCGGGTCCTCACCACCAAGGTTTGTTGTTGTCTGTTTGTTGGGACCGTGCGTGACCTTAGAATGGCTTTTAAAACTGTGGCTGTGAACAGTTATGAAGAAAGATTATGATAATCATTTAAAGTGGACATCTGTGCTTGTTGCTCAATGAGTCATACACGTTAAAAAAATGTTTAATGAGACAGATGACACGTTTATGAATCAGAAACAAACTTGAAAGCTGCCATTTTGTGTTATTCCGTGATCCCTAACCGTTAGAGCAGTCGCACAAATAGCAATCATTTCATGTATTTGTATCAAGACATTGAAAATACCACCCACCATGATGTGAAATGTTTTATAATTTGTGAGACCTGTACTAATTTCGGTCCAATATTACGCAGCCACTATGTCCAGTCTTCTCAGTAATTCTGCTTTGTTTCTGATACATTTGGCACCAGCATTTGTTAAACTATTGAACGAGCTGCCACTTCCCATAGTTCCTTAATCCCGCTAAAGCTCTCTGAAAGAGAAGAAATGAAGAAATCCTCGCCGGCTATACACATTGAGGTCGGTATTCGCTCTGTCCTATCATGGTCATTCAGGCTGCACACATTTGAGTTCCTCAGCACTTTAAAGTGATTACAGGCCTAATGAGCGCGAAGGGCACTGTTTTAAAACTATAAACTAATTAGTGGGTATTAGTTTGATGTGTGCTGATGACTGTGTGCAGATTCAAAGTTTTGCCCGCTGTCAAGTTTTATCCTGAGTCTAAGGACTAAAGGTTCTTTTTTGTGACAGTTATTGGTGTCTTTTCAGGGTTGGCCAATGTAGAATTTGCTAAACTGTCAGTGGATTTTAGCCCAGTCTTTATTTAATGAACTACATTCTCATCTCATCTTCATTCAGCCATGAAAATACATAGTGATTCAGTAGCAGTTATTATTTAATGTGGAGGTTTGAATCTCATCTAGTCTAGTTTTGTGCATCGACATCCTTTTTTTCAGTAATACGTCTTCAGTCTTCTCACTGATTAACGCTAATCTGAAGAAAGATATTTCTCATCCAGGTATGTCCAAGAGAACGTGAGAGAAGTGTGGAATTTTTAGACTCTCCTTGAAAATTCTGTAATTACTTGCACAGAAGCTTCTCTTCCTTTGTGTCCATTGTCTCCACTTGCCACAGAGTGCTGACCCGAACCCAAAAAAAAGTACCTTGGATTTTCCATGGCAACAGCAGACACTGCATACCAAGGTGCACGTCTGCTGCTACTTAATGAGGGCCTACTCTGAGCGACTTAGTCATTTTGGGCAGCCTCTTTGTACATCTGCACATCTTTTTTTTTTTTTTTTTCTTAACTCCTGATATGCTGTCTTTGACTTTTTCTTCTGTTAGTCTCCGAGGCCCCCCTCATGACACGCACACACCACCGTTCCTTAACGCTGGCGCACACCCATACAGACAGGCAGACACAGTCACACGCACCTACCTTGAGTATAATGCGGCAGTGTTCAAACTTCCCCACAAAGCCCTGACTGTGTGCTTGATCTACTGGGCTTCTCTGGTATACATGGCCCTTAGGTATGTGCACACACACGCCCGTGCGTAGACACACGTACACACACAGCCCTCATTAGTAACTCTGTTCCAAAATGACTTAGGTGACCACGTGTGTACACTTGCATGACAATGTGAACCTATGAAGCCTCGTTTCAATTTTCCCGAGCCTTTTTCTTTGAATTACCTTCGAGTAGAAAAGTCACTTGGAAGTGTGAAAGATTGGCGAAATCAAGTTTCTTCACACTGGCGGCATGTATTTAAAGTGAGCATTTAAAAAAAAAAAAAAAAAGGATACATTGCTTTGAGAGCTGTCGATTGATTCTGAGATAGAATTCTTGCGCCACATCTCCTTGTTTTAGCCTTGTTGATTTAAAGGAATCTTATTAGCGGCGCACTCACATGCATGCGCACGCTCGTGCTCATTCATTCATTCATTCATTTTCTGAACCGCTTTGTCCCCACGGGGGTCGCGGGCGTGCTGGAGCCTATCCCAGCCGTCATCGGGCAGCAGGCGGGGGACACCCTGAACTGGTTGCCAGCCAATCGCAGGGCACACACAGACGAACAACCACCCGCACTCGCACTCACACCTAGGGGCAATTTGGAGTGCTCAATCGGCCTACCAAGCATGTCTTTGGGATGTGGGAGGAAACCGGAGTGCCCGGAGAAAACCCACGCGGGCTCGGGGAGAACATGCAAACTCCACACAGGGAGGGCAGGAGGTGGAATCGAACTTGCACCCTTCTAACTGTGAGGCGGACGTGCTACCCCGTGCACCACCGAGCCGCCACCACTCGTGCTCATATAAACACAAATTCAAACATCATTCCCATTCCAAGTGTGTGTGCGTTTGGTCACACATTATTGACAGTCTGACCTCTTCCTGTCCACCACCACAATAGACATTCAAACCGCAGGGGTCACCGCCACAACGGCGAGCCAATTACACACCAGTGTGTTTGATCAGAGTAGACGGTTGATTTGCGCACAAGCACGCAAGCACACAAATGTACACGTAAACACAACTTCAAATCCACATTTCTGTTTCTGTTCAATCCAAAGATATTTTTTTCTGCAAATAGCTCGTATTGTCTTCCCTCTTTAATTTCCATGCCTAAAATGTAAAGATTTATTTCATAAACGTGTCGTTGGAGCTGAGGCTTTTTTAAATCCGCAGGGTTCTGAAAAGAAGGCGCTTAGGAGGGGGCATTTGACAACTGACACGAGACCCCAGTGCCACTCGTGTGCGCGCCACCTGAGGTCATGATGGTGGTGGCCCTCCATGTGGTTATTCTGTCACATTCCTTTACGGGCCGTCGCTTCGCCTGTCACACACAAGGAAATGCACACAGCGCCTGGCCTGCCATTTCGTTAAAGGCAGAAAACGCAGATGTGGCAGCAGATTAATGTTGTATGGCCCAGAAGCACGCACATGGACACACACACATGCACACGCATAAAGTCCACTACATTTAGCACTACAAAAATATTTAAGACCCTGGTGTCAACTGCAACACTGGCTGGCCTTTTTTAAATTATTATTTGTTATTCGTTCTAGGAGTTTCAACCCATTTCAGAAGAAATCCACTCGCAAGATTGTTGTTATTCTTGATGAGCAGTGAAAATTGTTATTAATGTGTTTGTAACATTAGTGGGAAACACCATGAAATAAAAGAGCAGAAATTAGCATAATCACAAATACTAAGTACCAGGACCACTACTACTTTTGCGACATCAAATTTCCTGAAAAAAGAGTGACAGATAATTTTAAAGAAAGACCTACCGTATTTTTCGGACTATAAGTCTCGTTTTCTTTCATAGTTTGGGTGGGGGGGGGCGACTTATACTCAGGAGCGACTTATATGTGAATTTTTTCACAAATTTTCATAATTCAAATATCCGCGGTGTAGTGAAACCGCAATAAACAAACCGCGATGTAGCAAGGGATTACTGTAATTTGAACTGCAACTGACATCAGCGGCGCGGCGGTTGTATACATAAAAGACAAAGGATTTAATCACGGGATGACAAAGAGCCCCATGTTTGAAGGATTTCATGATTTGGAGTGACACAAGGTTTGAAAAACGTGTTATTTATGTTATAGTTATTTGATATATTTTATTTTGTGGAGCAACATGTATATGTTTTTATCGTTACAGTTCAGTAGTTGTTGGCTCCTTAAAGTCTTGTTTTGTTAAATAAAGAGCCATTTACCAAACCCACATCTTTCCTGGTACTTTGTTAACGCTACAATATAGTTATATACTAGATCTGTGCGGCGCATGCGCGCGTTGTTGACATAAAGGATGAGGAATTTGATCGATGGACTTAATGATTTGGCGTGACACAGATGGTTTGATAATATTGTTGTTATATGATAGTTATTTGATATATACTTTATATATCGTTATATGGGTCTGTGGAATAATTAGAAATGCAACTCACGACGAGTCCGACGTCAGCGGCGCAGCGCATACGTGTTTACATAAAGGACGATCAATGGATTTAATTAATTGGATTGACGCAGATGGTTTGATTAACGTGTTGTTTATGTAATACTTACTTGAATAACTCTGAATGTTACGTCAGGCCCGTTCTCAGCTTCTCGTTTGTGTATATGTCATGTTAGCATACCGTATCGTTTAGCCTGTTGTTGCTGGTTCATGTCTGTTCTTGGTGTTGGATTTTGACAAATACATTTGCCCCAAAAGTGCGACTTGTACTCAGGTGCAACTTATATATCTTTTTTCTTTTTTTTGTGCATTATATGGCTGGTGCGACTTATACTCCGGAGCGACTTTTAGTCTGAAAAATACAGTATATATATTCCAAAATAGTCATTTGATGCAAATTTTCTAGTCTTCATATTTTTCATTTCTAGTTTCTGATTATAAAATAGCCACAAAATGGCAGCCTTGAAAAAATGCTTGTATGTGTGCCGCTACCTGGTATCGCTACTTGGCCATCCCTATCAAACAATTCCACTGTGCCCGCTTTTCACAGATTGGGAAGAATGTTTGAAAATTAGTCCTGCTTAAAACTAGTGCGCTCAATAGAACCAACAATTTTTTTGTTTTGTTTACTGCTACATCAAATGGTGGCACTTAGAACGACCTAAACCAAAGCCACACACCAAGGTAATTAGACAGGGGCAATCTTTTTTTTTCCGTCTCTTTTCTCCCTGTCTGCACTCTGTGGCACTCTGCCTCCTCTTCACCACTTGTCCACCTCCGATTTCCTCTCCAATTCTGGTGCCCTCATAAATGAAGCAACACATTGCCCAGTAGAGCGGAGATGTTCCTTAATTGCACTGACATATCAAAGGCTGCCTTGCACATGCACACAGATTTATATACCGTAGTTTTCGGACTATAAGTCGCGGTTTTTGTCATAGTTAGGGTGGGGTGGGCGACTTATACTCAGGAGCAACTTATATGTGATTTTTTTCACAAAATTCAAAAATCTACAATGTAGTGAAACCATGATAAAAAAAAAACGCGATGTAGCAAGGGATTACTGTCATTTGAACTGCAAGTGACGTCACCCGTGCCGCGCGGCGGTTGTTTACATAAAGGGCAAAGAATTCGATCACGGGATGACGAAGATGACGAAGGGCCCCACGTACTACTGGCATCATTAGCGGCTTTGTTTGTAAGTGGCATGGAGGACAAAGAGTTTGAAGGATTTAATGATTTGGAGTGACACAAGGTTTGAAAAACGATTATGGCTTTTACGCACGCCGATCCTTCTCGACGGGAGCTCTCTTTCACCTCCGTGGCTGGAAGTTCAGTAGTTGTTGGCTCGTTGAACTCTTGTTTTGTTAAATAAAGAGCCGTTTACCAAACCCACGTCTTTCCTGGTACTTTGTTAACGCTACAATATAGTTATATACTAGATCTCTGCAGCGCACGCGCGGTGTTGTTGACAAAAAGAACGAGGAATTTGATTGATGGATTTAATGATTTGGAGTGACACAGATGGTTTGATAATATTGTTGTAATATGATAGTAATTTGAAATATACTTTATATATCGTTATATGGGTCTGTGGAATAATTAGAAATGCAACTTACAACGGGTCCGACGTGAGCATATGCGGCACATACGCGGCATTGTTTACATAAAGCAAGATCGATGGATTTAATAAATTGGAGTGACACAGATGGTTTTATAAACGTGTTATTTATGTAATACTTACTTGAATAACTCTGAATGTTAGTCAGGCCCGTTCTCAGCTCCTCGTTTGTGTATATGTTACGTTAGCATACTGTATCGTTTAGCCTGTTGTTGCCGGTTCATGTCCGTTTTTGGTGTTGGATTTTGACAAATAAATTTGCCCCAAAAGTGCGACTTATACTCCGCTGCGACTTGTATATGTTTTTTTCGCTTTATTGTGCATTTTATGGCTGGTGCGACTTATACTCCGGAGCGACCTATAGTCCGAAAATTACGGTACATCAGACACACGTCATTAATGGTTGGTGGCATGGGTCTTACAACTGACTATATCTTGCGTGTTTGGCTGGTATGTGCCTGTCAGGGTAGCTCAACATTAAATGCAAGTCCATGCCAGCGTTTGCTGCATTGTTTTCTTCCTCATGTTTTCCTGGTGTAATGATTTGGATCAGATGCTCTGTAATGCCCCCATATACTCACATAGTTGCCAGGGAGCACACATACACACCCTGCTCATTCCATCTCTCACACTAGCCCTCTGGCTGACAGGCATCTCGTTAGTGCCGTATGTCTGTCAGTGTGCTACAAGATTGAGCTGTGCCCCCGCATATCCCCCAATGTGTCGTTCTCCCCCTCTCACACAAATGCACATTCACCGAAGCAGAGTCGACCAACGGCAGCTCAGAACAGACACACTCTGTGGCCTCAATAATGATCAGATGTCATGTATCTTCAAGATGTCACTCTAATAGAAGTGTTATTTTTGTCCCCACGCACCAAAGAAAAAGATTTTGTTACACATTGTTATCTCCCTTGTTCCTTCTCCTCCTCTCGCTTATGCTCCCCTTATCTGTCAGGTGGAGATGAAGATGAAGAAAACAGATGCCATCAGATGGGAGAAGCTCGAAGAAGAGGGACAGGAATCCAACCTCAAACACTTTGATCCAAGTCAGTCCGTAGTTTATGCATTTGTGCCGCCTCCGTCGACTTTCTCGGCTTTTCCTACCAAAGCCTCATGTTCGTTTTCTCTCTCCTGCTCTCGGACACTGCCTCCTTGCAAAAGTCATTTTGTGCTCTCAAAGAAAAACTGGCAAGTCCAGCTCTCCTAGTCTTTTCATTACTGTGACACCAGAAAAGAGGAGAGTTCTGACAACTTAATATAACTCCCACGTTCTATTGCCAAAAGAATTAATCGCTTTTGCGAGCCTGGACGCAGATGGGAAAGTTGAAGTGTGAAATCAAACTATCCATTGCCTTCAACCCGCTCAATCTCATTTGGTGTTTACTCGCTGTCGCATTTTAACACGAGCTTTGACATCCCCTAGTATGGGATCACACCGCTTTGGGTCCACACTTGGCCCCAATACGTCTGCTTCTTATTTGGTTTCTTATTTATGCAAATCTGCGTCCGGATTACATGCATCACTCTTCCCATTGAGCCGCTATTGCAGCCTTGCAGGAAATGCACAAATCCGATCATCTGATCCCTCGCTCCATTGAAATGCAAAATGGTTTTCTGACCGCATGTGGGTTAAGCGATAAACTAGCATTTTAAAACCCCAAAGTGACTTTGACTTGTTAAAGTATCATCAAAGCAAATCATTTCGCTGTCCGTAATTAAAACAACCATTGTGTTGCCAAAGCAGCTGTCCAACAAGCGCTCTTGTTGCAACCAGATCAGCACCGTACATCGTCTCACAACAACCGCAAATGGGACAAGATGGTGGAGGACATTACCGAGGAGGAGAAAAACGAGAAGTTGGAGGGTGACGCGGCGCTCAACCAGCTCTTCCAGCAAATCTATTCAGATGGCTCGGACGAAATCAAGCGCGCCATGAACAAGTCTTTTGTGAGTGCAACGCTTTCGTCATTTACCCAAATATGTATTTCAAAATGATGTCTCATGGCAGAATTCTCTCTCTCAAAAAAAAAGCCATCGATCCAGTTGGTGTAGCTCTAGTGTCAGCCATTTTGTGCAATGTTGTTGTTTTTGTGCTTTCACTTCAACTTTTGGCACTATTTGCTTATAAATTATCGCAAGATGGTGCTCAACAGAGGCATGAGAACGCAGTTGTCACAGCTAAAGCGGGAATCTGGTGCGGGTTTTTTTTTTTCACTCGTTTGAAAGATAGAGTTTTGTCTTGTGTATGAAGTGTGGAGAAGAAAAGACGTGAGTCAGTTCATCAGCTTGAAGTGCTGACTGTCCGACTGAATCCTGTGATTTGGGTTTTTGCATAACGAGACTGCCAATGAAATAGCTGTCCCATCCCACTGCAGTGATTTCTTTTTTTCTCTCCCCTTTGCCTGTGCAGACGGAGTCAAACGGCACGGTCCTGAGCACCAATTGGAAAGATGTTGGCAAGAGAAAAGTGGAAGCAAGCCCACCTGATGATGTTGAGTTGAAGAAGAACTGAACACCTCCCTCGCGTTTATTTTTTATTTTTTTCCCTCTCGGTTTGACCTGATCGTTCTCTACCTAACCCTGTCTGAAGTTCAGCGGGAGGGCTTCAAAACTTTTTGCTTTCCGCCTTCCACAGCATTTCACAACTGCGCTGTGTTCACTCAAGCGACTCCTCCCACCAACTAGTAAGTTCATTTCAGCTCAGCTCACCATCATGCAGTCAAGCTGATGAGTACAGGATGTCTACAAAACATAATAGGTGCCTGTAATACAAATTTGGAATGTACTCTTAAAATTACATTTTAAATGGTTTGTTTTAAATCCATTGTAGCGTTGGAAAAGCAAAATGTAGAACACTTGCAAAAATACAACAAAGGGAGTTTAATGCACAACATCCGGCTTGTTCCCTCGGCTAGCCATGCAGCGTGTTTATTTATTAGCAAAAACGACAAGCCTTGTTCAACAAAACGCGTGTTATTTCCCTCATGTTGCTACATGGCATTGTTGGCAGTTATAGTTCTTGTCAACCAATCACCAGCCTGCACCAAAATATGCGTTGGTAGCATATCAAACCCAAATGCACCAAACTGATTGGTGGCTTTTGTGCGGGTATCCATAGTATTTGCATCCTCGAAAGGCCTCCCTTGCCTATCAGTCAATTGGAATACTTTGAAAAATTTGAATCACATAATTAAGGACAGAAAAGGAAATAGACAAAAACATCCATTTGTATTAAAGGCCTTTATGCTTTCACGTTATCAGTGGTATGACGCCGCTTGTTGCACCCATGTGATCCCATTCAAGGTCTAAATAAAAGGTTTCTTGTTTGTCATTTACGTCGTCTCTGACAATTGTTTCGGACAGGTTGAAAAGTCTTGGGGGCGGGTGTGGCGAGGATCTGTCAGCCCAAAGAACAGCAATCTAGGATGGCAGGGAGCCAAGTTGGGTTTATATCATATGATGGTGGCAATTCAGTGTGGCATCACTGATATGAAAGAAGGATGCTTCAGGTATGTCCTCCAGCTGAAGGATTTTGTTTATTTATTTTACTTTATTATCTGTAAATGCCAGTTGCCTTGTTTGGTCAGTCTTGAAGAGGAGGAGTGTGGGAAGAAAAGCCACAGTTCCTCGAGTGCATAAACTCTGAAGCTGTGACCGTGAGTGGGCGTCCTGTGCCACCAGAGCATTAATATGGATCAGCCATTTGTACTCGGCCACACGTTGAATTCTTCACACATTCTTTCATCTCCGGGCATGATCAAATGCTCATTTGTGGCTCAGGATGGAAGTCTTAACACACTCGCATGCATAAAACAGGATTCATCCAGGATACTTGACACATTGACAAACTCGCCGCCCTCATCCTTACCCCAGCCTGAAGCGCTACTGTGACATCAAAAGGAGCTAAGCACTTTTCATCGTGGGGAAGATCTACTAGCATGATGGCTACAGACTCTTTAGTCTCATTAAATAGTTGGGAGGAGATGCAACTCTCACATATAAGAACTCTGCAAACTTCTTTCTGTGTCCCTTCGGAGCAGCTCACTGATGTGACAAAACCCCAATGTGCTTTTAAAGAACAGCTCCTCCCAAGAGACCAATATCTGTTATGAAATAAGACAATTCCAAAAAATGTTTATTCTGTGATAGTGCACTTTGAAATTGCCTCCCAGATGCAGCTAAAAATATCATTTTGATGAAGCGTCCGCAAGCTTAGATTCTGTAAACAAAAGATGCTGGCTACTGAGAGTAGAATGTTGCACTTGACATTTATTTACATTCAACAGAAAGGCAATAAGGTTACAATCATAAAATATATGCTTTGCTTATTTGCTAATCAATGACATACATGATTTAGAATCGATCCTCATGACAATAGGTACTGAATTTCACTTTGCAAGCAAATATTTGCCCCTTAAGTGTCCTGCCTCAAAGAACTGCTCAGAGCAAATACTACCTACCCTACCTAGCGTATGTGAAAACTCTAAAGACTGGATTCATTATGTCGGTCACCTCCCTCGTCTTTCCAAAAACAAGGCCGATCCCTCCCACTGGCCGTGTGGCGCTACACAATCCCCAGAATACGTGCCACCCACCAGTTGCAAGGCATGATCACTCGACAAGCAACTCGGCAGCCTCTGTAATGGTACGGCCACGGGTGGAAACCCCCCAGCGGCTCGCAGATCCTCTGGCAATGGGTGTAACTGCGCCGGCACTCTCTGCAGCAAACACCCTCGTGGTCCAACCTGGGGTCGATGTTCATGCTATCCTCCCCCTCAAGGTTGTTCTGAGAGGAGGCAGAGAAATGAGATCAGATGCTGTGCATACAAACCACACGATGGCTCCATCTTTTGATACTGAGCAAAAATATAACCCAATACATTTCCGCATTTTGTTATTAAGCATCCATAATTATAGACATTCAAAGATATAAAAAAAATCACTTTTTTCATATTTTCTTATTAAACACACACAATCTCACGCTCTTGTGAAATATTTTTAGCAAGTAGGGTTCAAACTACTTTCTGTTTACCTCCCAATTTCAAAGAAAATAGAGGGCGGTTTACTCTGGTGGGGAAGAAAGAGGATTAAGAGAGATGGCGCTGTGCATTGAAGGGAGCAAAGAAGGGCAGAGGTGACCATGTGTATGTATGGAGTCTGTGTGAGCTCAGCAGGGCAAATAGGCCAGAGGAGGTGAGTGTTTGGAATTATTCATCGAGCCTCGCTGCTGAAAGGAAAGTTGTCCTAAAGAGCCCCCTAGCATAAGGGGACAAATGGACACGCACAGATTTGCTGTGACATTCCGCCGCCCTCCGCCGTGACCTCAGCATCTGCCGGCATCTGTGACGAAATTCCTCACACAAAGCCTCCTCAGGTAAATCTGAGCGGACAGTTGCGGGGGAAGAATCTGCACCTTCGTGTTTGTGACTCACGTGATAGGGGTTCTCGGAGTTGAACTCGGCCTCCACGTCCTCTTCTTCATCTGTGGGTGCCTGACGGCGGCGGGGGGCGGCCCTCGTCTTCCTTTGTCCGCCTGGATGACATTACAAATTTTAGAGCACAATGGCGTTGCTGCGGGACGCCGTCTGATCGCAGTGTTCTGTAATCGTGTGTGTGGAGCAAAGTTGTCTTTGGCCATGTTTTGAAATCGTGAAGAACAAAGGTGTCCTTTTCAACACGATGAACCTCCTCTAAGGCTAGAAACTCAATATATGCTATTTGTAAATGTAGTCAAATAGATCGGGTGGACGGACAGATGGATGATAGATAGCTTTAGATTCCTTCCCATTTTTATGCGAAATTGAATGTACGAATTGTGTGATTGCTTACTGGTAGAGTAGGTAGGGCGCAGCCAGAAGATGGGCAGATCTCCACACAAATCCTTAATCTTGTCACTGAGGAAAGTAGAGTCGGAGAGAGGCACACCAGCCGCCACCCATACAAGGTCATCCTCAAACTTGGCCGGCAACACCTCATCCTCCTTTGAGAACCGAAAGAATATAAAAATGAGCCATCGCAACCCCAACCGGCTGCTGATAGCTTCAAACCTAACACGATTTATCGTGTTAGCCTTTTGGACGAGACATGCTAGCCCCTCAGAATAACAACAAATCAAGCAAAGGACCCCGGGGACTTTGCCCATCCTATTTAGCTGAATACGTGATGTCACAGCTGGGGATCGCTTCTCTCTTATATTTTGTCCAGTGCAAGTTACTTTCTAGAGGGGCAAATAAAAGGTGGGGTCTGTCTCCACTGCACAACTAATAAGAGTTGATTTGACCCATTCTCACAGGCCGGGGTTTGTTTGTGTGTGTGTGTGTGCGTGCGTGCGTGCGTGTGTGTTTGTATGTGTGTGTCCAACCCGAATGCACTATACCATCACTGTAAATTATAAATGACAAGCCTGCAGCAACTATTAGAACATCTTCCTGTTTACACACACATACGAAACAAAATGATCACTTGGAAGGCAGAGAGACGGTAACAAAATCAAGCACAAATGTGAAATAAATGATCGTTTATGACGCAGAGAAAGGCAATAAGAACAGCCTTGCGTGGTAATGACGTGTGTGTGTGTGCGTGTGTGTGTGTGTGTGTGTGTGTGTGTGTGTGTGTGTGTGTGTGTGTGTGTGTGTGTGCGTGTGTTTATGAAGGCAATTGTGGTGATGTGGATTTATGTGAAGCTTATGGAGAATTAAATGATTGTAATTATCAGGCAGCTTCAGTTGAATAATCACAGTGACGTGTGTCTGTGTATATGTGTGTGTGCATACAAAATACTGAATGTAGAATTTTCTTTGTTTGTGAACCCCGGTGGTAAATGTGGAGCATTGAAGATGGAAACCTATCCCCCCCTTTGTGGTCTTTGGCCAATTTCTTAAATGAGAATGGGATGCTTAATCCAACTAATTAGTGATTTTATTTCAGACTCATTGTTAGTGATGGGCACTCAAATGTTATGTTTGCTGTTTAAAATGTTCCTGTCTTTGATTCACTTTGATTTTGAATTCTTTCCCTAAATCCCCACAGGGATTAAATTTCACTATAGTGCACTTGCATGCATATCCTGTAGTCATATCACAGGATTATTGGCAGACAAAACAAGTTGAAAATGTTCTTCTCAAAAAAAGTAGTACTTCTGCTCCCTGAGAGAACACACAACTCAGAAGGATGCATAAGAAGACTGCACGCACCAGGTCAAAGGTCATTGAGTCCTTGTCAAGACCCTCCACATCAGGCAGGCGGGCCTTCACCTGGGTCTTAATGAAGCACTTCTCACCCCCTGAAAATCGGATCCCTGTAATTCCCTGAAAAGAAAAATAAGTATGATTTGACTCCCTTCTGTTCTGTCTCAAAGACTACATCACTAGCGCTAAAGTAACTGTGTGTTTGAAATTCATGTTGTTCGCTTACTTACGATCTCAAAATCGTGGACCTCCATGGCCTGATCCGCCCCACTGCTCGTGCTGAACCTTTCCATGTTGTTCTTTGTGTCGATCTCCATCGTGCCTTCCTCCACTTTGTCATTGATGCTCATGCTGTAGTGGACATTGTAGACCTGCACTCACACACACAGGTATGTAAGGTATGAGAGTCACTCACTTCTACCCAAACACAAAAATGCTTCATGAAATGTCTGGCATCAGGACATACGCCCCCTTGTGGACAAGGATGTCATTAGCCCTTTGTCATTTTGCATTCTTGTCTGCTCTTGGGTTTTTGTAATCTTGGGAAACATCATCAATCACGGCGGAGCTAATAATAGCTTGTCGTTGATAGAACTTTACTGAGAGTGTCATGGCAGCATGTGATAATAATTTTGATTATAATGCTGAAAAATAACTCGGTAATTTATAGAACCAATGTTTTTTTTTATTGCACCCAGCCCCCCACCCACCCAATAGTGGGCTTCGCACAGGCAGCATTGAAGCTACGGCCGCCACTGGATCGACTGAACTTATCCGCAGGTTCCCCTGAATTATTTATTTCTGGATTTGTTTGTTCATGTATTTAATCATTTATTTTCTAGGAAATTTGGGGGAAGTGAAATGTCTTGGGATATAGCTGGTGGCGCAAACCCAAACACGTTTTTTTTAATTGTTTCAGTTCAAGTCAGCGGGAGTCAATAGTTTTTCAGTCATGTCACCAATGTTTTTTTTACAAACATTATGAAATGGTCTGTATACAGTAAGCCTTCATCTTTAACAGCCGTGCCACAAAACAGGCAGAAAAGTGTGCTCTCCCCTTTCTCCACTCACACACCTCTTGCCCCTAGAGCATCAGCCGGACCAGAGAACCCCCCAGCCCTCCCCATCCTTCCGAGATCTTCCACATATAAACAAGGGCTCCATTCATACACTCAATCGTGGAACATGTCTTGTTTAACTAGGGTCCATATGTTTTCTTATACTGCAAAAAACAGCTTTGAGTTTGCAGACTGCCCCAAAAGCCTCCAGAGCGTGCCCAATTCACATGGCCATATTTGTGCCTTTTTATTGGAAGTCTGTCTTGTCGTATGTGCCCAGGAGCGTTTTTTTTTATAAATTAAAGATTCTGCTGCTCCTCCAACTAAATGGATTTGTCTGGCAGAACAGACCTAATGTCCCATTTAACGCAATAGCACACGCTTGAACTCTCTGGAACAACAACAGCAGCCTTACGTGTTTTTCATTGTTGTTCCAGAAGTAAAACGCTCCAACGGCCCCCAGAAGGAGCAACACGGCCCCGGCGACGAGCACTGCAATTCCGGCCTTCAGGAGGCGCCCGGTTGCTGCAGGTTTCTTGGCCACGCTGGAATATGCCTGCAAAAACAGACAGAATAAACAAATAGGTCGACCCTGAACGACCATGGCGTTAAGATTGAAAGCATTTTAAAATGTGGCCATTATGATGGATTTCGTGCCGAACCAATTATTCTCAACAAGTATATCCTTACAGGAGGCATAAAGTGCAGCATTTCCTCCGGTCCCGCTGAGGCGATCGGTACCTTCTCGGAGTTCCCGGCCATGACTGCAGCCAAACACCTGAACAGGATCCCCCGAACACTTGCTCAATGGGCACAGTCTGTCACTCTGTTTCTCTCTCTCTCTCTCTCTCTCTCTCTCTCTCTCTCTCTCTCTCTCTCTCTCTCTCTCTCTCTCTCTCTCTCTCTCTCTCTCTCTCTCTCTCTCTCTCTCTCTCTCTCTCTCTCTCTTCTCTCTTGGGTGTGGCAAACTGGGGGCGAGCTCTTTGGATCTTGTTGCGTACGACGCACGCATTTACCCCCGCGTCAGGTCAGGACGCACTTCAATCATCGGCTTGGACGTGTATTGTGCCCCCCACCCCAAATTTAATCTTTACGACGTTGGAGATTTAAGCATTCAGTTTGTTTTTTTCTGTTAGCTAGAAAATCAATATGCTCATATTTCATTAATTAAAGTGCACATGCATACTTTGATTAAAATGCACAAGTATATATTTTGATATAGAAATCACTTTACTTGTACAACTTTTCTTATTGGACATTTTTTTGGGAATGTATTTGAATAACTTCTAAATATTCGTAGACGATACATATGGCTCTAAATTAGGTTTTATAGTTATAACTATGTCACGACTCGTCCCCGGTTGCTTTATTATGTGTAGGTTGTCATGGTTTCTGTCGGTCAACCTGATAAATTATGTTTTTTTTGTCAATTCCTGTTGGTTAGTTCCCCTCATCCTCCCTTCCGATTACCTTTTCCCTCAATAAACCCTGGTCCAAGCTGCATTTGGTCGCCCTGCTCCATTCCGATCCGTGACAAACTACTGTCTGATGTTACCTTCAACCCCTTGATGTTTTTGTACAATTAACAACGAATGATGTGCGGCATTTTGAAGTTGGAGAGAGAAAGTGAATGCTTGCACAAAATATGAGACAATGAACTTGGGCATAAAAGATGAAAGGAATAGCAAGGACATTAGTAACAAAACATTATAGTCTGCCAGAGCTGGTACTAAAAGCTGATGTTGGGAAGAAGCAATGAGGAAAGGGTGTGAGTATTGTCACACACTGTACCAGCTCTCATCTCCTGGTAACAATCCATCACTCCATCGCCATGGTTACTGCTCACAACTGTACGACTCAATATAAGCACTCGAAAGAACTTCCTAACTGCTTTTTACCCTGATATTGCATTGGGGCATTGTCAGACAAAAAGCTCAGCACTGTATTGTACCTTTCTTGACCGACAGAGCTTTTCAACAAGAATTGGATTCAGACTCTGACCATCCTGTGTAAGGTTGATTTTTGTCTCAGGTGTCATTCTTCCTTCCATCCATCCATCCATCTTCTTCCGCTTATCCCGGATCGGGTCGCGGAGGCAGCAGCTTTAGGAGGGACTCCCAGACTTCCCTCTCCCCAGCCACTTCATCCAGCTCATCCCGGGGGATCCCAAGGTGTTCCCAGGCCAGCCAAGAGACATGGTCTCTCCAGCGCATCCTGGGTCGTCCCTGGGGTCTCCTACCGGTGGGACATGCCCGGAACACCTCCCCAGGGAGGCGTCCAGGAGACATCCTGATGAGATGCCCGGGCCACCTCATCTGGCTCCTCTCCACGTGGAGGAGCAGCGGCTCTACTCTCCCGGATGACCGAGCTCCTCACCCTATTTCTAAGGGAGAGCCCAGACACCCCGCGGAGGAAACTCATTTCGGCAGCTTGTATCCTGAATCTCGTTCTTTCAGTCACAACCCATAGCTCGTGACCATAGGTAAGGGTAGGAGCATAGCTCGACCGGTAAATTGAGAGCTTTGCCTTTTGGCTCAGCTCTCTCTTCACCACGACGGACCGGTACAGTGTACAGGTGCCTAGCCGGGGGGCAACAAGTATGCCCACACCTGCTCGACGCCTCTCACCGTGGGCAACTCCAGAGTGGAAGAGAGTCCAGCCCCTCTTGAGAGGGCTTGTACCAGAGCCCAAACTATGTGAGGAGGCAAGTCCGACTATGTCTAGTCGGAACTTTTCTGCCTCACACACCAGCTTGGGCTCCTTTCCAGCCAGTCATTCTTCCTAAATACAAGAAAAAACGAACACACTTGGAAGAAATTGGACATGGGCAATTGGCAATAAGTCTTATGGTGCGATGCACGATTGAAGACAAAGGCTAGCAGAGCACACTGAGAGAAAAGCAGCATGTGTGGCAGCGCACGACAGGCGGTCCTCCGAAAGATTGAACCTCCGACAACATCCTGCAACTATAGGAGAGCTCTGGTCGTCTTGGGCTTCCCTAGCCACTGGAACCCACTCTTCTACAGCCAAGGCAGTGCTGCTGAGAAACGCGCACCGCACCCACTGTCGCACTTTAAAAACTTTCAGGCGCAGGTCTCCACTTTGACCTTAGTGCCACTTCACCTGGAACCATAAGTAATCCCAAAAGTCTGATGGCGTTGGACTGCCTGGTGATGGGAGCAGGTATGAATTGACTGGAAGCCTCCAGCCAGAGCCCTGCACGGCAGCGGCACAGGGCTATCTATGGTCACTAGCAGCTGGGACTGAGTGGCAGCTGCTCTCGGCAGACCCCTGAGTGATTGAGCAGCCCTATTTAGGACCGCACTGCTCACCCCAACTGGGGAGGGACCTAGAAAAGGTGGCCTAGAAATTGCCTACTCAAGACACTCCTGGATAGTTTACCGCGCCTATCGGGAAATTCCATCCTGTGGTCGAAATAAAAAAGCAACCAATTTGAAGCCGGCATCATGGAACGTGAGAACCCTACTGGACTCCCCTGGCAGCTGTGGCAGGCCCCACCACAGGACAGCGCTAGTAGATCCTGAACTGAGGCGATATATATGTAACATCGACATTGCTGCTCATCCAGGCTTCTGGATGAGGGATCCCTGAAGGAGAGGGTAACCCTCTGATGGACAACATCTGCATGGTGTGGAATTGGCAGTGAAGAACACCCTCCTTCCAAGCCTGACTGAAACACCTGTCGGCATTAGTGAGAGGCTGATGACCCTTCGCATACCCCTAGCAAAGAAGCGCTTTGCCACTCTCCTGAGTGCATATGCACCAACTCTACCATCTGAGAAGAATACTAAGGACTCTTTCTTTCAGTCACTAGATGAGGCAATCCGTCAAATCCCCAGGATTGATGAGATTGGCGCTTGGCGACTTCAATGCTCGGGTTGGTCAAAACAACAGGATTTGGACTGGAGTCCTCGGTGGACATGGTTTTGACCAGGTCAATGGAAACGGTATGAGACTTCTTACTCTGTGCTGAGCATAACCTGACCATAACCAATACGTTGTTCTAACACACACGCACACACACACGCACACACAAACGCACGCACACACCACTAAAATTACTTTTAGTGTGACGCAAGGACGTCAGTCTTGCGCCACATTAACAGCGACGCATATCGGCTTTGGTATATAAAAAACATTTTTAGTGTGGTATTTCAAAGTTTATTTTATGTCACAACATTGTGATAATACAAAATCTGTACAAGTATTTCAGATTACATTCAGACCATTTCATACATCATTATCAATTGGATTCATAATGTTGGATCCCAGCGGCTCGGTGGTGCACTGGGTAGCACGTCCGCCTCACAGTTAGGAGGGTGAAGGTTCGATCCCACCTCCGGCTCTCCCTGTGTTCTCCCCGAGCCCGCGTGGGTTTTCTCCGGGTACTCCGGTTTTCTTCCCACATCCCCCAAAAAAACATGCTTGGTAGGCCGATTGAGGACTCTAAATTGTCCCTTGGTATGAGTGCGAGTGCGGATTGTTGTTCGTCTCTGTGTGCCCTGCGATTGGCTGGCAACCGGTTCAGGGTGTCCCCCGCCTACTGCCCGATGACGGCTGGGATAGGCTCCAGCACGCCCGCGACCCACGTGGGGACAAAGCGGTTCAGAAAATGGATGGATGGATGTTGGATCCCTCCATCCAAACAGTACTCGGACAGTTTAAATAGAAGCATGCTTAAAATTCTGTATTTACACATGTCTGCTTAAGTATGGCTTTTATCAAAAATAAAAAACAATTTTATGTACAAAACTTGCATATAATACAGTTCATTTCAAACAGAGGAAAATCTGAAAAGTGATTGAATTTTTTTTTTTTTTTTTTACATGAAACAAAGATGCACAAAGATTATAGGATATATGGCCACAAAGATATATTTACACCTCTTTTTGTCACGGGATCATAAATTAAATATTTGGGAATATAGTATATTTCCGCTTTTCACGCATGATTTTTGTTACAGTGTGTCGGACTGGGTGTGTATACGGGGATAGTAACATCACTGCACACCTCTTGGACCCTCACCGGCCTCGTGGGGGTGATCATGACATAGTCATACTCCCTGTCCAGCACCTTCTCGTACACGCTCTGCAGGCCTACAGTTTTGGGGATATGCGCTTTGTCCTTTCGGTGGGGGTCCCGAGGCAAGGAAGCTGTCTTGGAGTGGCTGGTGAAGGATGAAACAGTCGGGGCGGGTGACGGGGCTGCGTTAGCTCTCACTGCTGAGGGGCTCCAACAGCGATCCGAATGACCCAGAACCTTACACTCGCTGGTGCAAGCCCACAAAGCTTAAAATAAAAAGGGACAAGAATGCAAATAGTTCAAATGTGTGATTTGTGAAGTGTGAAGTTGAATTATGTAATGTGTGATGCTGATGTTTGTTCATTTGTAGAGACACATTTCTCCCTCGGGAGACAAATAAAGAGGAACATTGAACCTTATCCCTCCCCTTACCATTTTGGCCAGCCATCGGGGGAACAGATGTGCCATCTTTCTTCAAGCCAGTGTCTCCGCTCACATCACTGTCACTATCATTGAAGTCACTGTCCCCCTTTCCACTGTCTTTGCCACTGAAGGCAGGGTCCCTGGCAGAGATGGTGGTGTAAGAGTTACCCTTCCAGATGGTGATTGGCCTCACGGCCTCCTTTGCGTTCCCATAGCCAGGCAATGTTGAGTATCCCTGCAAATGAAATAGAAAGGAGAGTTAAGTTCTGCAGCATCCCTTTTCCATTTGCAGGACGCAAATACACAAATAACCGTTCACACTCACAACCAATTTAGAGTGATTAATTGTGATTACCCAAATATGATGTCTCACCTCATGTTTATTCCGTCTTGGCTTGTTGTTTGTGTCTGAGTCGTAAACACAGGGGACCTCGCTGCCGTCCTCTGAGGCCGAGCACATGTCGCTGCCCCCGGCCTGGGCCTCGCTGTTGTACGAGTGCCCCTCGAAGGTCACTGACCCCGCAGCGGCGGCTGCGTGCAAGGGGAGAAGCGGGTTTCCGGCGACGCGGTTCCTGGCGCGCTCCAAAGTACTTTTCTCTCCATATGAGTCGCTGTCCTCGCCACTTTTGTCTCCTCTGTGGCGGTTGCAGGTGGTGGCGATGAGGATGATGGCGAGCAGCAGGAGGGTGCAGCTCCCCGCCAAGACGACGATGATGACCATAGACAGGTCCCACTGCGCCGACGCGACACCCCCGCCGCCCGCCTGGTACACGATGCGGCCGCTCGGCGAGGAGCTGGCGATGATGAGGAAATGCAGCGTGGCGGTGGAGGTGAGCGCCGGCCTGCCGTTGTCACTCACCGTCACCGTCACACTCAAAGTATCGTCCACATCGTGGCTGAGCACCCGGTTCAGGTAGATGTCCCCCGTGACCTTGTTGACGGAGAACACAGACGGTTCGCCGGTGGCCAAACCGAAGGAAAGGTCTGAGTTGACGCCTTCGTCCTGATCTCGGGCTTCCACCCGCGTGATGACGTAGCCGCTCGGCGCGTCCTGGGGCAAGAGGACCTCGGCCGAGCCGTTGTTGAGTACCGGGTGAGTGATGGCCGGTGCGTTGTCGTTCTGGTCCACCACCCTAAGGAAAACATTGGTGCTTCCAGACAGGGGCGGGGAGCCACCATCGCTGGCTGTGATTTGCAGCTCCAGTTGCCTCATCACTTCGTAGTTGAAGCTCCGCAACGCGTAAAGTGACCCACTGGCGGGGTCCAGCGACACAAATGTGGAAATCGGGGACCCCATGAAGTAGGTGTCCGCTAGTTTGTAGGTGACCTTTCCGTTGGGCCCCATATCCACGTCCCACGCCACCACTGTGGTGAGGTACGCACCAGGCGCGTTGTTCTCCACCACGGCCACTTCGTACACGGGCTTACTGAACACTGGCGCGTTGTCGTTCTCGTCCGTAAGCCGGATGGCGTACTGAATGATGGTTCTGAAGGGAGGAGAGCCCAGGTCCTCGGCCACCACCGTCAAGTTGTACTCGGGAATTTTCTCACGGTCTAACGGGCTGGTGCTCACGATCATGAAACTGTCCTCGTAGGCTTGCTGCAGTCTGAAGTGGTCATGTCCGTAGAGGGTGCAGTGCACTTGCCCGTTGGCTCCGGAATCTCTGTCCGAGGTACTGACCAGCGCCACAAAACTCTCCCTGGCCGCTGCCTCGGTAATGTAGGCGATCCCCGCGGTGATGGAAGTCATGGGGGTGATGGAGATCTCGGGCCCATTGTCGTTAACGTCTTGCACCTGAACGACAATTTTGCAAATGGCCGGGCTGGGGTTTGGACCCAAGTCGGCGGCCTGGACATCAAACTCGTACGTGTTCTTACTTTCAAAGTCAATGGGACTTTCCAGGGTGAGCCTGCCGCTTTTTCTGTCCACTTTGAAGAGTTGGCGGATCTCTAAGGGCACCTGGTTCCCGAAGCCGTACACCACCTCGCCATTCAGCCCTTCATCTGGGTCCTCTGCATTCAGGTCCAGCAGCAGGGTGCCCACGGGGGCGTCTTCTGGCAAGTCCACGGAGAAGCTGTTCCGGTCAAAAATGGGGCTATTGTCATTGTAATCTTTCACCTTGATGTTGACGCGCGTGGTTCCCGAGCGGGATGGGTTCCCGCCATCCATAGCGACCAATTTCAGCGCGTAAGAAGCCTGAGTCTCGCGGTCTAGCTCTTTCATGAGCACCAGCTCCCCATATTTAACCCCATCAGCCCTGCTCAGCACGTCGATGGAAAAGTGACTGTTGACTGAGATCTGATAGCTTTGAATGTAGTTCACCCCGACGTCCTCATCCACAGCAAAATCCAGGGGGATGCGTGTCCCCACGGCGGTGTTTTCCGAGATGTCCATAGACGACTCTTTACGAGGGAACACCGGGGAGTTGTCATTGATGTCCTTGACCTCCACCTCGACGTGGATGAGCTTGAACTGCTCTTTGGAGAAACTTACCAGGTCGAAAGAGACGAGGCATTGCAGGGTGTGTTTGCAGATGCGCTCCCTGTCTATCCGCTCCCCGATGCTCAGCTGCCCGTCGCTCTCCCTCAGACGGATGAAAGAGGAGTTGAACTGTTTCATCATCCTGAAACTGCACGGGGACCCCACAGAGGAGTATGCAGAGGCAGAAGAGATGTCCTTGCCCAAGTTACCGATCACTGTGCCCGGGGCGTCTTCCTCGAAGGTTTGATACTTGACCGTCTTTGTCTTTGTGACGTCTGCCAAGCTTGTCAAAGAAAGCAACAACAAGAGCCACCTTGTTTCCCTCATTTTTGCACCTCAAAGCAATGTCAGCAATATATCAGTCCGAGTTAGTTTTGAGAATGGAAAAAAAAAGTCCTGCAAAACACCTTGCCACTTAAAGTAAGTGTAATAAATGTTCCATGTGCGTAATGGATGCACTCTTCTCTTTCCCTGTGCAGCTCTCAGCGCAAAGAGAGGTGCAGTCTCTGCAAAAGGGTTTATATGGGCAGGCATGCAAATGAGCCTCACTCTGGCCAATCCGTGCTGCGGTGGGGAGGGGGGAGATGGTGAGGGAAGGGAGGAGGGAGGGGTGGGAGTGGAGGGAAACTTCAGAACAGTGACGTGCGGTCAGGGGAGGCAGGGGAGGCTCTGCCTCACTTGTCATCATAAGTAAAAGAAAAATAATAACATAAAATGAATATTTGTCCACTGATCTTTATATATAACAAATTTTGAAAATGTTTATAGTCAGAATGACTGAAAAATTATAATTCAAATATAAAGGTGAAACGCTTTGTTTTGCTGATGAGACATAAAACTGCAGTAAAAAGGCACAGGTTGAGGCAGATAGTACTCTGCTGCACTAAAGGGGTGAGCTAATGGGTGATTACTGCTGCCCTATTTGTTGCTGTAGAGGCAGGCAATGGATGTCACAAACAAAGCACAGATCTCTGTTATTTTGTGGTAGATAGCTAAAAGTCAACTAGACTGTGAAGTGAAGGAGGCATTTTGGGGATTTGATGATGTGAGTGATGATAGACGAGCACCTGCTGTAGCTACCTTTGTCTTGGGAGTGTTAGAGAAATGCAACTGTTGGAAAAAGCTAGTAGTTTCAACATATGATGGAGCTGCTGTGATGGCATCAGGACAAAATGAAATAAAAGGTACCTCAAGTGAAGGAAAATAAGGAGGACTTTTACAACAAAGTAACGGAGATTTTTGTGACGAAGGATAGGCGCATGGACTGCATCTACAAATAAAGGTAAGACCACAAACATTGTGTGTGCGTAGAATGCTGATGAAATGCTAAATAACCAGTAGCCAATTGAATAAGTTACCCTTTCTCTTAATAGGGTTTAGAGGTCTTTCAGAACTTCTGAAAAATGAACACAAACAATATGCATCTCATGCCTCGCCGCCTAACCTTTCAGAACTTCTGAAAGACCTCTAAACCCTTTAAAGAGATTCCTAGACTGTCGAAAATCTTGGCATCCAATATGTGGCCAAAATTCACAACTTGATTTAGTATGTGCTATAGTTTCTATGGCTTGTTTTATGTTTCCTACGGCTGTTAAATGAGTCTGGGGTGCAGAGAGGCGCGGTGTCCCTGAGCTAGAGGACAAAACATTTGAATAAGGAGGATGCCAGCTATCCATAGATTTATGTTTTTGCATTGTTGCATCCCCACGCACGTGTCTCATACTGGGCAGTGGCAGCCTTCTGAAACGGAAAGATAATAGGACATGCTCTGCCTCTTCATCCAAAATGCTTTCTTGATGGATGCTTATTACGTAGAAGTGCAAAAAAACAGATATCCACAGGAATACGAATGTGCTCTAACTGGTGCCGCCATCATCGTTTTATTGCTCGTTTAATTCCTATTGATTAATTCCATAACTTTGCTAGCCGTCTATTATCCTCTCACCCCCAGTGTGTTGTAATCCGCTAATTGTTTGCTTATCAGCTTCAATCTGAAGCCAGCAAATAAAGAAAGAACAGCTACTTAAACGTTGATCTTTTTCAAATTTGAGATCAGCTCACAAGATGTCTTGTGCGCCAAAGAGAGTTTTTCTTTCTTTCTTCCATTTCATTTTTAATTGACGCCACTAAAACGCGACTCTACTTGGCTTCGCCTGCAGGAACACATACCAGGAGCAGGTGTAAACACGTACATGGCCACGACTTTTCACTAAGGCGTTACAAATGGGATTTGGCCGTCAACGCAGAAGGGGGATTCATTACAATTTCAATGGTGAGATTATATCAAAGGCGTATGAAGCCCTCATTAGTAGTGGCGCTATAATAGCATGGCGGGAGCTCCCTTTGCCGCTCGGCCATTGTGGCCCCTGAGCCGGTCTGCGGGGACCCTAACCCCCGCTGCCTCCATACAGACCTCAGCTAACCGCAGCATAATGAGGCAAACCCACATGCATCCTTTGTCCCCTTTCCCTCCATCCCCACAGACACGACTCCTTTCATTACAGCAAGATGGGAGATGAATTGCTCTGGACGTGAGGCTCTCACCTATTAAAATACATTTAGAGTGCAACTGGGACCCCGTCACGGCTCTTTAGGAGATTTTCTCTTTTTCTTCCCCCTCCTTTTCCTCCTCAGTCCCCCCCCCCATCTCACGCACACAACCCTCTTAAGCAGGAGCAACACTTGCCTGCAGTAGAAGTTAATATCAATTGGCATGTTCTATGAAGAACCCATCTGCCACACAACGTCAAAGAGGAGACACTTGGATGGACATTTCCAAATTTATTTACTTGCATTTTTTAACTTTGTCAAATTTTAAAAGTCTTGTCTATAGCTGTTGTGAGTAAAAAATGACAAAACCAGCATCATTGGTGTTTTTTTCTATATGGATGAATAAATCAACCACTGGGCTAGATTTCTCAAGAGCCTGACGAGTCACCTCGCGTTGATCTCCCATCAACTTAGTATTTCACATGCTTCCTTGCACTTCTTTTTTGTATGCACGGTGGCACACATGGAAGCCCGCATATTCTAACTCTCACACTCAGCAGAGAACTGAGGAGCAATCAGATGCAAATTAGCATCATGTTGCATCGGGGATTAGACTCTATGCATGTGCGGGTGCATGTGCATCCCTTAAAAAAAGTAGCAGTCATTTGGAGGACACCCAGTTTGGAAAGAAAACCTAGTCAGTCACATGATTGTAGTGTCACTCTGGTCTGTCTGCACGCGAGTTGCACAAAAGTAGAATTAGAAGGCGTCTTCAAATCCCCTCCATTCTTCACGCGACATATTAGCATTTCTTTAACATAAATAAATAGGCTACATCCTTTGTGCCCCCCCTCTTCTCATCCCTCTCTTTTCTCCACCATTGTGCTCCCATTTGCTCTTAGTGATTGGAGGGTATTTTGGGGCTCGCTTGACCCCTGCTTGTCAGGGGAGCTTATCTCTTTGAGATGGAAATAGACGATTTGGCCTCTTTTGTCCACCATATAAGCAGTGTAAGATGAGATGGAATCGAGGGGGGCCTGGCTTGCCGCAATGGGGGTGAACTCATCGATCACAACTCCCCACGCACCCGAGCCACTCCCGGCTAACCTTTGCTTAACTCACGTGCCATCACAAGCAGCTCACTCGTAATTGGTTCCCGCCACTAATTATCCAATTATCGCCTCTCCACTCCAGGGCTGCTTGTGTGTGAGTGGTGTGGCTAAAATGGACTCATCCTCAAGTAGAGATGAAAATGATTAGTAGTGAATGCAACACTAAGTCTTTCTGCACAGAAAAGAAGTCTGACAACACTTCATTTAGCGGGATACAAGAACCCACGATGGTCTTAAACTCTTAAGGGAATTGAAAACGTGATAAAGTGGTGTGCGGATCAATCAGAGATTTGTGCTCGTGTGTGCGTGTGTGTGCGTGTGTGCGCGCGTGTGTGTGTGAACTTAAGTTGATTCGTCAGTTTCCTTGAGTATAATTTTACCGAGTTTTTACTTTTACTCCGTATTTGAAAGCAGACTATGTACTCTACTCAGACTATTTTGTTCTGTCGAAATATTGTGAAAAAGGAATATGCCCACTTTTCCAACTTTTAGCACAGTATCCCCATTTTAAGATCATCGAATCAAAGTAATTATAAAAGTATTATAAGGATAAAAGCAAACTCATTTTTTAATGGTGATTTCACTTTTTAATAAAAGCAATATTCAATACATGACTTTGAGGATTGCCCCTGAGGCTAGCCATAGCCCAAACAATTATTATACTGTTTACTTTTCAAGATGGGCCAGCTAACCTTTCCCCATTTAAAAACTTATTTGATATTTACATTTGTATGATTACATATAAGCAAACCTCTTGATTGATTGGGATTTTGGGGTCTGGCTCCAGCTCAACTTGGTGACTCTTTTTGTAAAGTATGTAATAGCTCTACACTCCCTAAATTTTGATAGCGATCTGCGTAATGAAATCATCACGCACGATTTGAAAGCCTGCTGTGGATTGGCAGCAGAATGCCACCCTCTTGATAATGTCCACTTTACTTCTCCATTTATTTTCCTTTTTCTTCTTAGTTAACTCCTGCTCTTATCCATCACCTTGGAGCCCATCTGCCGCTGATTGCTGCAACACTTTGAATACATTTCTCCTGATGAACAAAACGCTTAACACCTCATGAATACAGCCTTTTACACCCTTCCACACATTGAGGGAAACTTTAGGGCCAGTGCAGTAACTAGCGCAAAGAAATCTGTCAGCGGATCCTCCCTTTTCTCTTCCACTTCATCGGCGCTATTGTGCACGGGAGCGCGCAATCTGTGCGGCCGTCTCCGCCCGCCTCCGCCAGCTTTCTAATGACTTTCCGATGGTGATTTAAAGGCTGGCTCAGTCGCAGCGCACCCCCCCCCCCCCCCCCCCAAAAAAAAAACCTCCCCTAGCCTACCCTCTCTTGAGTCCCTTTCAGTGCTTTTGAAACTGTCATCCTTTTGTTTGGGGCCGTTTCCCCTCACTGGTATTCCCGGGAGACCAGGAGGGAGAGCGTAAAGAAAGAAAGAAAAAAGTCTGGCTGTTGCATGCGTTCGACTTTTCCCCTTCCCGAGTCTGTTTGCTTATTTCACAATAAACCAGGGCAAGTTTGGCTTTGGCGAGTACTGTGTGCGTTGTGCACCTGATGTTAGCAGGGAGCCAGATTGTGTTGGGCATGAACAGATGGAGGGGGGGGGGCGACATTTGGATATCACTTATGTGAAGTTATGTGTCCATGCTGCTTTTGCACTCCTTTGTGTACGTTTAAAAAAACACACAAATACCAGCACAATAATGGGGGCAATCAATAGGGGACATTGCATTTATAAAAGAAGCTTGGGAGTCATTTGTGTTTTGCCTGATACGCGTCACTCATATGTTTTATTTGTGAGAATGCGTGTGGGTCTATTCATTTCATGCCAAATTTAAGATTCATTATGGCCCAAGTGCATTAGCGATGCTATACTATTCTGAGTTTATTGCACCCATTGTAGCCAGAACAGAAAAAGAGAACTAATGGATCAATCGTTCATTTCCAAACAAACTAATGTTGCAATTTTCCCTGTTAATGAGGTATTTGAGACTAATATTATAGTCATCATTCATTTTCCATGCCAGTTAAGGGAGAGGACAGACAGTCTGTTTTCTTCTCTGCATTCTGAAGTTTGCCCTGACTTGAAAATTTATTTTCTGTGTGAATAACTGTCCTTGCTATAGAGCAATTTACAAAAAAACAAAAAATAACTGTTGTGTTTGCCGCAGGAATGTCGAAGAGAAGTTTATGAACGCAAACTTAAACAGTGCTGGAGGGAACGGCTTCTGGTCAGGGAGGGAATTCAAATGGTGTTCAGCCTGGCAGAAAGACAGGTTTGTGGCAAGTGTAGACAGCAAACTGGCTGGAGATGAAAACTGCCCAGAGGCACCATTTTCAATTCAAAGGAGGTACTAATTTAGTGGCCAAAACTTGACACAGCATTGAAAATCTGTCCAAAACCAGAAAGAAGGGCAGTTGATGATCATATTTCAGGATCAATTCACATTCACACTTTTTTGGATTATGTGGGAGGAAGCCAGAGAATTGTGGAAAAACGGATGAGAAGAACGTGTCCTGTACGAAATAAAGTTAGACACAGAACAGCATTGGAAATAGATTAGAAATGGTCACATATTGGGTCACAGTACTTTATCAATATTTTCTTTTTTTGCTGTACCTCTTTGCAATTCTGTGAACGCCATGATAGCGAGTGGGGACTTTTAAATATTGGACTCCTCCTCATGAGTGCCAACGCTTAGCTACATGGGCTAATCAAAATTCTCTTTACGGCAGATGCCTTTACCACTTAACGATTCTCGTCACGCATCGAATCTTATTAGCGCTATAACGTTAAACAATAACCCACTAACCTACTTTATGAAGTCTGAGCCTCACTTATTTTGTAAACCTTCTCTTATCTGCCTTCCCACTCCTCTGCCATCTTTTCCCAGATCCCCTTTCCTGTACTTTTTTTTTTTTTGTTGCTCTTCTTTTCCTGTCCCTGTAGTGCTATTTTGCGCGTGGCACACAGCCATAGGAATGTGACTAACGCAGGTAACGCAAGTCCAGTTGGCTGCTTTTCGCAGCACTAAAGCCAACGTTTATGGATTGACCTCCATAAGCAAGACTTTATCATGCTCTTTGAGTGTTACAGCCCTTGCCTCCTACAATTCAAAATCTGAAAGCGGCACCCCGCATACTTAAACAGGCTCGGTGCATCGTCGCCGTGTGTGCCAGCGGGACTTTAAAGGAGGCGCGCTGAATTCCTTTGGGAATAAACAACCACTGAAGATGAATATCTGGGCTGGGTTCAACAAATATGCTGCCTCACATGACACAAAAAAGGGGAAAAAAATCACCCTGCTCACAGAGTTTATCAATATTTCAGCAGCTCAGTCTGGTTTGTTCATTCAGGCCATGAAATGGCTAATGAGGCGAATGTGTGAAGACAATGTGCCCAACAAAGGAAAGTGACAAGACGTTAGTTATCATCTTTCATGATCGGCGGGACGGTACCCGGAGGAAGCTGGGGAGAACCGCTCGATACTCTTTTGAGCGACATTTATGAATAAAGACGTTTGCCTCCAGAGAGCGCCAATGTGTTCCCACCTCCGATGCGGTGTGTCAAAGTGTCGTCACACTTTTAATCATTGTTTACGATTTATGGAAAAAAGTAATGAGCGTGTATTCAAATAGAGAGTCTTGTCTCGTCTTCCAGTGTAGTGAAGGAATGGGGTCAAAATACAAAAAGTCCTGCTTAGCTACAAAAACAGATATGCTCATTGAATAAAATACATAAGCAGACAAGTATATTCACATATTAAATCAATAAAAGAAACATATATATATATGATGTATTATATATATATATATATATATATATATATATATATATATATATATATATATATATATATAATGTAACCTACACATGGGGTTGATATTTTTTCAACCGCCTTTTCAGCAGCCTTATACCGTATTTTTTGGACTATAAGTCGCTCTGGAGGATAAGTCGCACCAGCCATAAATATATATATATATATATATATATATATATATATATATATATATATATATATATATATATATTCAATATATATATATATATATATATATATATATATATATATATATATATATATATATATATATATATATATATAATGTAACCTACACATGGGGTTGGATATATATATTCAATATATATATATATATATATATATATATATATTCTATATATATATATATATATATAGAATATATATATATATATTTATTTTATTTATTTTTTTATGGCTGGTGCGACTTATCCTCCAGAGCGACTTATAGTCCCAAAAATACGGTATAAGGCTGCTGAAAAAATATCAACCCCATATGTAGGTTACATTGTATTCCGTTATGACTCTTTCCTCATATAAGTGTCCTTCAATAGCTAGATTTGAAACATTTGTTTACTTTCCATTACTTTTGTGTTTTTAAAATCTTCTGACATAAAATAATGACTTTAGACTATACAGTGGCGTCTTGAACTGTTAACAGCTAATTGAAAGCTTCAACCTTCTGTTTTTTGTAGAACGCATGTTCATTTAATTGTATTCTCTTCATATTCCACAAATACAATATAGTTTTGTCTCTCTGGATAATGAAACTTAATATTAGAAATATCACTGGATACCTTTCTGAAACTGAGCACTATTATGATTAGAAAGTGAAAATTCCCGAAGCATTATATGTGATCTGGTGTGCCTAATGTTTTGGTTTGAGAACTCCATCTTTACATGAGCTTTGAAGCTAAATGGAGGAATGTTCCCTCTTGCACAAGTCCTCACAGACCCTCGACACAATGTAGTCTGCAAAAGTACAACCCCGTGTCATCAAAGCTATCCCTGCAGAGGCGTTCTTCTTCTCCCCTCATCCAAGCGCCCTATTTCTCCCCATCTTTGTTTGCTGCACTTGTGCTAGCATTGAAGAGAAACAAAAGCCTGCTTTACCAGTTTGTGTGTCACTGAAAAAGGGAGCGAGAGTAAAGAAAAAAAAAAAAAGAGTGAAACTTTTCAAATTGAGGGTTTTGTTGCTGCAAGAGAACAGAAAGCAGACAAAGTTTTATAAAGGCAACCGTGAAGTTCTGCCTCATTAGATAGAATAGCTGTTCTATATTCAAAGTCTCTTTGGGGCTAACAAATGCAATGAGTTGGCCAAATAGGGTTAGTTCTGCCAAAGTTATGGTCTTATTTTTTCTAGGAATGGTGGGTGGGGTTGGCATTTTGGCACATTGTGAGATATCATTCTAAAAAAAGGCTTTAGGTTGAAGCGTAATGCTAACGCACGTTGCAAAATGACGGATAATTAATAGCGTGTGTGTGGCGGTTTTGTAACGCTTGAAACTGCAAAGATTTGAACACAAATGGTGCAACAGGACATATAGACAGACATAACAATTCTCACAGGCGTGTATTCATGTATCCTCTGCAAAAGCCACAATTAATATTACGGCAAAAAAGATTGTCATTATATGAAGTACAGTGGAGCCTCGGTTTTTGAATGTCCCGGTTCTCAACAAATCGGTATTCGAACAAAAATTTCTAGATTTTTTTGCTTCGGATGTCGGCCGAAATTTGGTTGTCGAACCTCGCGAGATGAGCCGAGAGGACTCGCATGCCAACTGACTCTGTTCGTTATTACATTCTCGTTACTCTGAGGATTGCATCAACTCTAATCATGCCTCCAAATGAAGCAAGTGAGAGCAGTAAAGCCATCCTAAAACACAAAGACACTCCTAAAGCAATGCGACAGTGAGCGCCCGACCGGCGCGCTGCGGTTGTGCGATCGGACCAAATTAAGCTCCCTGCGCAGGTCCACTTAAATTTTGGAAAGTACATCAGGACTTTAGAAATATTTTCAAAATTTTAGCAACCGCTCTGTCACAATAATGCGACCAGCGCGGTGCAGTTGCACGATCGGACAAAATTAAGCTCCCTGCGCACTGAGGTACACTTAAATTTTGGAAAGTACATCAAGACTTTAAAAATATTTTCTAAATTTCAGTGACGGCTCTGCCACAATAATGCGACCAGCGCAGTGCAGTTGCGCGGTCGGCGACGCGCTACGGTTGCGCGTTTGGCGGTGCACTGCAGTTGCGCGATCGGACAAAAATGAGCACATGAAAAAATGCTTAAAAAAGGTGGGTTTTTTTGCTTGGAACGGATTTTTTTTTCCCACTACTTGTAATGAGAAAACATGATTCGGAATTCAAACGATTCACTTCTCGAACAGCTTTCTGGAACGGATTGTGGTCGAAAACTGAGGCTCCACTGTATTTATAGAGGCACAGAAAGTAGCGCCATTGAATTTTCATAAAAATCCACAGACTTTATGTACAAATCTCTTGAATGAAGGAGCAAAAAGAAAAAAAAAGAGGGAATTAGGAAACCATCTTCAAAGTGTCACTTTTATGTGTGTGTCCTAGATTCTGTTTGATATCCTTTTGATTGGACGACAAGAAGGCGAGCCAGGCTGCGGAGCTTTGGGATAATGGGAGAATTCACACAGTATCATTATTTTCATTTCTGTAGCTATTATTCATGACTCGCGCATCATTGATAAGGCAGTGGGGCTCTATTAGGCTCATTTGGGATCCTAATGAGAATGTTGGACATGCTATTAGAGGTGTTTAGCAGCCTCCATGTCTGGAGATTAGCCCGAGTATTTGCCGGGCAGTTGGACGCAGCTTCGGGGGCTGCCCGCCCTCACCCCTGACCTGCCACAGATGTCCCAAACTCGTCCGGGGCTCCATTCCGCCAAGAAGCAGAAAATCACTAATGCACCGGAACCGACTCGGTCAATACATGGGACAATTAGACGCATTTGAGCGCCACTTCTGGCTGCGCTTGTGCATAAAGAGCGAGGGGGCAAAAGTGGGAGCAAGGCCATGCTTTGCCCATTTCTGTACAGCCTGTTTGAGCGATGCCTCGGCTCTGAATGGGGATCTGGTGGTCATACATAAATTAAGAGGTTAAGTGAGCCATCAGGAACAAATGTTTGCATTTATTAACTAAGGAGAACAGCTCCCAGCAGTGAACCCACAGCCTGCGATTCACCCTTTGGGCTGAATTTAAATGTTTTTGTATCATTTGATTCAAGTCTAGTCAAGTCTAATTAACGTCCGGATTCATAAAGCTGCTCTATTAAAATTAATATGCGCATGTGTGTGTGAGTCACATGGCAACTGTACTTGTGCTACTGAAGTATAGGCTTTCTTTTTCTGACATTTCACTTTTACACCCTACAGCTGAAGACTTTATTTATTTATTTATTTATTTATTTATTTATTTATTTATTTATTTATTTAAAACTTGCTGTCCTAGAACAAAACAAGGCCAAACTGGAAAAACATATCTAGAAAAACTTTACTTACAAGTCTAATTAAATAATTGAGTAAAAATTCCTGACCATTGTCATCAACAGTAAAAATAAAATTTTACTTTTGTACTTTAAAAAAAAAAATAAATACAAGAGTCAAATCAGAACTTAATTTTACCTTTACCTATGGAAGAGGATTAGGGCCAGTGAAGAAAAAAAAACGAGGTCAAGAAATTTTGACTTTAAAGTCAGAATTCCGAAAATAAAGTCAGAACAATACAATTTATTTTTTTTACAGCATGTGAGTATTTTTGTAACCCTTGGATGGATGGAAATTTATTAAGATGTAAAACGTGTTCAAAGGCAGTAAACTGCGACTGGAATTCATTAAGAAATGTGACGTTGGGGAGGCTCTTTACGTGTGTAAACAAACATTCCCACGCCCACACGAGGGGCATCCCGCAGGAATGCGCGGGGCAGGTGTAAATTTCAGCGCTTAATGAGCCACATCAGATTTATCAAAGGAGCGTCGTGCAGAGCCATTGGACCATCAGTCCGAACAAGACAAAAGCCATCAGAGTTTTACCCGCTAAACGGTGCGGAATGGGTTGCTGCTGCGGGAGTTTTATTGTAGCTGCAAACCCCTGCGGGTTGCACCAGGCTCACCAGTCAAGCTTTGGCTTCTAACGAGACAGATGAATGTTCTGGAGAAACGGGGCCCATCGGGGAGGAGATGGCCATCAAAGGAAACACTTAGGAGGGATCGTAAAAACTTAGATGATCTCGCAACAAACTAAGCGCATACCTTCTTGGACTATTGGGAAATGCCATTCTATATTCAGTCAACTATGAGAAAATAATCATCAAGAAAATGTCATCAGCACAACCAATAGGTTTGCAAACGTTTGGATACTTAGAGGCAGCAGCAGGAAAAATAACAATTAGCCCGCTGTGTTTGCAGCCACACTGCTCCTCCTGAATCCGAGGTTCGACCTCCCGACGGAACCTCCTCTCCAGCACCCCTGAATAGACCTTACCAGGGAGGCTGAGGAGTGTGATTCCCCTGTAATTGGAACACACCCTCCGGTCCCCCCTCTTAAAGAGAGGAACCACCACCCCAGTCTGCCAATCCAGAGGCACTGTCTCCGATGTCCACGCAATGTTGTAGAGGCATGTCAGCCATGACAGCCCCACAACTTCCAGAGCCTTTAAGAACTCCGGGCGGATCTCATCCACCCCCGGGGCCCTGCCACCGAGGAGTTTTTTAACTACCTCAGTGACTTCGACCCCAGACATTGGAGAGTCCGCCTCAGAGTCTCCAGGACCTGCTTCCACAATGGAAGGCGTGTCAGTGGAATTGAGGAGGTCTTCGAAGTATTCTCCCCACCGACTCACGACGTCCCTAGTCGAGGTCAGCAGCACACTATCTCCACTGTAAACAGTGTTGACCGTGCACTGCTTCCCCCTCCTGAGACACCGGATGGTGGACCAGAATCTCCTCGAAGCCGTCCGGAAGTCATTCTCCATGGCCTCACCAAACTCCTCCCACCCCTGGGTTTTTGCCTCAGCAACCGCCGAAGCCGCGTTCCACTTGGCCATCCGGTACCTGTCAACTGCCTCCGGAGTCCCGCAGGCCAAAACGCCCCGAAAGGACTCCTTCTTCAGCTTGACGGCATCCCTTACCGCCGGTGTCCACCAGCGGGTTTGGGGATTGCCGCCACGACCTTACAGCCACAGCTCCGGTCGGCTGCCTCAACAATGGAGGCGCGGAACATGGTCCACTCGGACTCAATGTCCCCCGCCTCCCCCGGGACGTGGGAAAAGCTCTGCCGGAGGTGTGAGTTGAAGCTCTTCCTGACAAGGGATTCTGCCAGACGTTTCCAGCAGACCCTCACAGAGCGTTATGGTCTGCCAGGTCGGACCGGCATCTTCCCCCACCATTGGAGCCAACCCACCACCAGGTGGTGATCAATTGACAGCTCCGCCCCTCTCTTTACCCGATTGCCCAAAACATGCGGCCGCAAATCCGATGACGCGACTACAAAGTCGAGTCAAGTCAAGTCAAGTTTATTTGTATAGCCCTAAATCACAAGCAGTCTCAAAGGGCTTCACATAGACAAACAATTGACAATTATTCTCAAAGCATCCCCTGATCTTGAGCTCCCAAAAGGGCAAGGAAAAACTCCAAAAAAACCCTACCAGGGGAAAAATGAGAAACCTTGAGAAGTTCGATCATCGAACCGTGGCCTAGGGTGTCCTGGTGCCAAGTGCACACATGGACACCCTTATGCTTGAACATGGTGTTCATTATAGAAAATCCGTGTCGAGTACAGAAGTCCAACAATAGAACACCGCTCGGGTTCAGATCGGGGGGGCTGTTCCTCCCGATCACGCCCTTCCAAGTCTCACTGTCATTGCCACGTGAGCATTGAAGTCACCCAGTAGAACGATGGAGTCCCCAGAAGCAGCGCTCTCCAGCACCTCCTCCAGGGACTCCAAGAAGGGTGGATACTCTGAGCTGCCATTTGGTGCATAGACACAAACAACAGTCAGGACCCGTCCCCCCACCCGAAGGCGGAGGGAGGCTACCCTCTCGTTCACCGGGGTGAACCCCAATGTAAAGGCGCCCACCCGGGGGGCAATAAGTATGCCCACACCTGCTCGACGCCTCTCACCGTGGGCAACTCCAGAGTGGAAGAGAGTCCAGCCCCGCTCGAGAGGGCATGTACCAGAGCCCAAACTATGTGTGGAGGCAAGTCCGACTATGTCTAGTTGGAACTTTTCTGCCTCACACACCAGCTCGAGCGCCGTTCCAGCCAGAGAGGTGACATTCCATGTCCCTAGAGCCAGCCTCTGCAGCCGGGGATCGGACCGCCAAGGTTCTCCTTGCCTTTGGCCGCCGCCCAGCTCACTTTGCACCCGACCCCTTTGGTCTCTCCTACAGGTGGTGAGCCCATGGGAAAGGGGACCCACGTTTTCTATTCGGGCTAAGCCCGGCCGGGACCCATGGGCGAAGGCCCGGCCGCCAGGCGCTCGCCTTCGAGCCCAACCTCCAGGCCTGGCTCCAGAAGGGGTGACCCGCGTCCGGGCAAGGGAAAACTAGGTCCATTTGTCTTTTTCATCATGAGGGGTTTTCTGAGTCGTGCTTTGTCTGGCCCCTCACCTAGGACCCTTTTGCCATGGGTGACCCTACCAGGGGCATGAAGCCCCAGACAACATGGCTCCTAGGATCATAGGGGCACGCAAACCCCTCCACCATGATAAGGTGACGACGACTCACGAAGGGGAAATTTTATTTAATTTCCCCAAATTTTGAAAACATTGAATTGTTCAACCCTTACTACACAAGAAATTTAAAAAAAATTAAAAATTAAAACTTTGAAACTTTAAAACTTTAAAACTTTAGACATTTTAAAAAGAATTAATGACAGTCACGTTCACTTGTAGCCATTGGAGCCCTGATGTGTGATGAATATGGAGAGTGGGACGACGAGGCGCAGGTCTGGCGGTCCGCAAGGCTTGTCAAAATGACAAACAAGTGGGCGTGGAGCTTTCTCCTCTCCTTTCCTCTCCTGTC